>NC_090025.1:121161419-121776226 GCF_037176765.1 Anolis sagrei | reverse complement strand
CGAGAAGAGGAATAAATATATATGTGAATGAAAAATTTGAATCATACATGGCATTACTGCATTTGAAAATGGTTGCAAATATTAGTCTGTTATCCTACATGCCTATATTATTTCTATAAATGTTATGTCCAAATAAGTTTAATTTTTATTTTCACTAAAATAAAGCCATGACATTACTTCTTATGCAACACATTTTAAAATGACTGGTCACAGACTGTAATAAATGACTGATTGATTGATTGAAATGCATCATCCCTGTCAATATATCTTCCAGATAGCACTTTGTAGACAAGAGAACTGCTTTATTTAAACCCACTCCTTTTTATTTTCATTTGGTATTGTACACTTGTAATTTCAATTGTTTATCTTTTTGTTTTTTAAAATTAAGGTGATAATAACAAATGAGAAATGCGTATTTAAAACAGGTGAAGTTCCACTTAGTTTGGGTGAATCTAAGTTTGACAGCACTTTAATTTTTATGGCCGAATGCCCTGGAATCATGGAGGTTGTCGTTTGGTAAGACACCAACACTCTTTGGCAGAGAAGGCTAAAGTGAAGTGCTGTCAAACTATATTAATTCTACAGCATGGATGCACATTTTGAAGTCAATTACTCCCAGGTGAGTGCAAGAGTAGCAACAGAAGGCTGAAATTCTGTTTGATAATGACAGAATAGAAATATCCATCAATATAATTATATTGGCAATCCAGAGGACAATGGCTGCTCCTTTCCCAACAGAGGCCAAATGGTACCATGGTAGCAATCAATGGTCAGTTCAGTTGGAAAACAGAAATATATTGTCTGTCAGTCAGTATATGTCTGAGAACATATTTTGTTGTGTGCTTGATTTCCTCAAGATTACTCAGTAGATTTCCATAGCCAAGTAGGAATTTGAAGTCTGTTGTCCCTGTCCTACTCTCCAGTGGTTCTAAATAAAGTATTGTGTGTACTTGTGTGTATGGCAACCTCATGTATAAGCCAAGGGGAGGTTTTGGAGACAAAATTGTTCATTTTGAGATGACCTGTAGATATGCCTATGCTCATTCCACAGAAAAGGCAAAATACCAGCACCATCTCAAGGAGCCAGTTGTCCCTGGCCACCACTGCATTTTCTGGCCCAGGAATTCAAAGAGGTCAGAAGCAGCAGTACAGCAGAGAAAATAAATGTTGTACTGTAGCACTGGAACACCAGGTGTGACCCCTGTATGGATTGGGCCCAGGGACCACATTACATGAACCCCAGGCCCAATTCACACAGCAATCTTGGTTTTTTTGGGCTCCAGGAACCCACCCCTTCCCCAAAACCCCAAAATAAGTGCTTAAAATTTAAGGAACTCACAGAGTCCTCCTGGCCTGTAGAAATGATGCAGCAGGAGACTTGGGGTGGGGTGGGGATGGGAAGCTATTTTCATCTCCCCCCCCCCCCAATCTCCTGGGGCATAATTTCTATACATCAGGAAGAGTACAGGGGTGTCTTAATGGCAACTGGATAAGTTGTTTCTAATTTTAAGGTTTTATTTTGGGGGGCTTCTGGGTGACTGGGTGCCATTCCAGTAGTTATCAGGATGGCATCTAGACATCTTGCCCAGGGAAGCCCAGGTTTGGGGCAGTTTTGGGGACAAAAACCCACCCCAAAGTGGATTTTTAAACATTGCTCTGTGTGGGTTTTACTCCTGTCTGGAAGTGCCCTTAGATTCTCCCAGGCTTTTGTCTTTCATCACTCTACTCAGAGAAGAGGATGTAATTCCTTTTATAAGAGCTAAAACACAGTACTTACATTGACCGGTGAAAAAAAAATCTACCTAGGTTTTGGGGTTTATTTTTTATATATTTCTGGATTTATACATTAGTATATCCAGTACTTTATGTTAGTTTAATACTTTTGCCAGCACAAGTGAGGCTTACCGACTCTGGAACTCATTACCTGGAGAGATCAGGAAAGCCCCTACCCTAGAAAGCTTTCAAAAGAACCTTAAAACCTGGCTCTTTTGCTGTGCCTTTGGTGAGTAGGTGCACAACATGACACTACTGCTCCCCTCAATGAGAAAGTTTGGTTCCACAACCCTGTGTTTTTATGAGCTCCCTCTTGTAAATAACTTGCTCTTTTTCTTATCTCATTCGAGTTTTTTAACATTTATCCTGCACATGTGGCCCGCTCACTGTCACTGTGATTGTGTTCATTGTAATGTTATATTGTTATTGTATTCATATGTTTTTATGTAATTATGATGCTGATGCTTGTTGCTTATGGTTTTTGGTTTTATTTTATTGTAAAATGTTGTCTGGGCTTGGCCTCATATAAGCTGCCCCAAGTCCACGTTGGGGAGATGGTGGTGGGGTATAAATAAAGATTATTGTTATTATTGCTGTTATTATTATTATTATTATTATTATTATTATTATTATGGCCGTATAATTTTGGATTTAAACCCCACTAAATGCATGGGGATCAAACTGATTTGAATATTTGTTTTCTTTTACTTAGTGTTGTGGTTTTGGACCGAAACCAAATTATTCTTTGAAATTTCTGTTTCTTCAATTTTTGCAATGGTGTTCTCATTTTTTTTTTTAAAAAAACTATAAAATGCATATATGAATTTACATTTTATCTAAGCAGTGCATATATTGGTGAAAATAAGGATGTTATCAAACCAGGGGGAGGGGGCACTATGCACAACTATTTCTAGTGCTGCTCTATCAAGGATTCGCATATTCCATTGCACTGGGAACAACTGGGCCAGTGTAGGGGAATCCATGTGGTGACACTTCCCCATGTGTGATACCCGACTCCCTGCCAATACACTATTTAGGCTGGTGAAAAAATTGTTTGTCACAAATGTATATATTAGGTGATAATGCATACAAAAGCAATCCTATATTTGGTGAAATACACACAAGATGCAGAAAAGTCCAGAATTAATCCAATTTAAGATGGGAAAATCAAACTTTTGGACAGATTGAACTGAAGACTAGAAAAGTACATAACTGATAAGAATTAAAACTGCTAATTTATTCTGTTTGCTATTAATAGGATTCCACATTTGTCCCTTGATAAGCAAAGACCAGCACCTTATTTTATGTTGCAGAGTGTCCAGAGTTCATCATATGAACTCTGGCTTGCTTTCTACAGTCCTAAGTGTTGTTCAGGTTTTAAAAAATCACAATCCCTTATTCAAAATGCTGACTGATGGTTTGTTAGAATGCAGCATTCCATGTCTGTTCAAAAAGTGTTGAAGTTCTAATGATTTATAAAACCAATCACCACTTCCGTTCTTGAACAGAGGCTAAATCCATGGATTTTGCTTTCATTCAGCCTCCTAGACGTAGAATTCTGTTGACATTTATTTGTTAGACAATCTACTCCCTACTTCTCTTTTTCTTCTTTGAAAGGGAATGTATCTGTTTTCTTCACAATTTAATGTGAACATTTTTACATTTCTTTCAGATACATTCTAGTTTTCTTTTGAAAACTATCTAGCTGCAACTATAAAAAGTATAACAGAAGAATGAAAAGCAAAGGCACAAATTGAGTGTGTGCAACATAATAGCGGCTACATCAAATCAGACTTGTGACTTTTTTTATTAAAAAGAACACCTTAATATAGGCTAGCAACACATAAGGAAAAAAGAGTTCTTTGGCTGAAGATAAATTATCAGTTTATGAGGTTCTTATTATTACTGTAGTGTAAACATTGTGTCTGAATTCTTCTAAAGTTTAATATGGAAGATAATTAGATTTATGTATGCTCCATCTGGAAGTGCTGATAAAAACGCATTTACCTGAAAGTTATTAGCCATGTTTTCAGTATATCAGCTGAGAAACCCACACACATGGGTTTCACATTTGTATTTCTTTATTCTCTAGAGTACCCCGAGCACTACCCATTACATTGTATGGAATTAATCTTTCAACTCTTATTAAAAGACGTCTTTTGTAGATCTAAAAGCATGCTTCTTTGCTTAATCTCTCCCACATTTTTTGTCTTCAACAAAGTGGAGAACAGAGTGGACTGCCAGATGGGGTTATGCAGATAGTCTTTAATCGGTTTTTTAAAGCACAGGTTTACATGGATTTCTTTCAGTGCTCAGTGCTTCTACTCAGAGTTCAGTATTCATCTTTTTAAAAACGTAGTTTTACATATGGAAAAAACCTACAGGACACTAAATTAGTAAACAATACATTTGAGAAATGCAATTACCAAGAAACATGCAAGAATAAAACCACATGTATTCTTTTACTTCAAACATTTGACCTCACTTCTCAATTAAAAAAAGGTTTCTAGATCATATTGTATAACATCAATAAAAATACAACAGTATTGCAGTCAAAATGGCGAACTCTCACTCAAGGCTTCATTATAGCGAGGGCCAGTGGGGCGAATCTGTTGTCAGTTGCATAGCTCCCTCTCAGTGATGCTTACCCTATCACATGGGGAAAGCATTGCCCTCCTGGTGAGGCCCCCATGGAGCCAGCACAACATGGGAAACCTCTTTTGAGGGAGAAAGTGTCAGGCGATGCGTTCCAAACCCTTTATGTCTGCCAAACCTTTTCCTGAATACCTTCCTACTTCTTTCTTCCACAAAAGCATTCATGTGTGAAGTAGCCTAGTTGGAATTATCAGAAAAGTGGCAAAAAGCTACCCCACAACGAGGCAAAAAGCCTGGTCGGGGCAGAACAGTTTGTAGCCTTCATGAATAGAATCCAACTTGGTGTCTCGTGAGTCTGGTGTCTGGCAGCTCCAGATTGTGTGAGGGGCATGGCAACCCACCCCTCACTAAGGCCTCTTTGTTCTTCTGCCTTAATCAGGCCTTGCCAATGGGATGTGCTGTTTCAGAAGCTTATTGGTGACCTCAGTTTTGCTTTTCATGTTGCTTCACCAGTCAGGGTTTTGTTGAGGAGGCTTTGTGATGTCATTGTTGGAGTCACTAAGCTACACATCAAAACAGAGTTACAAGAAAAATTCAAGCTGTCTTTTTACCTGGTAAGATTTCTTGGCAAATTTTAATGGGGTGTCGTTCTGGAGGTCTGACCTATGTCTCTGAGATGCTTTTTACGTAGCATTGGATGTGGCAGGCTCCATGGCTTTGGGGTTTATTTTAAAAAGCAATGGTGTTATAGCCAATGGCCAAAATAATTGAAGTGGACTGGATTGCTCACTGACCTCACCTTTTTCTATTTTTTTCCTATTGTTGTTCTATTGTTTCTTATTGTTGCCACCAAGATTTTGGCTAAATAATTTGCAAATTGAGTGATCCATTTCTGGTATGACAACATTGAAGTTATTAATTCATTGACATCCAGATTTTCTGGAATTATGTCATTGGTGTGGGAATTTGTGCAGCAATGTTTTAAGTTTAACATTTGGTTCCCAGCCAGGCACATATTGGGTGTGAGCAGTTGTATAGCAGATGCTCTTATATGTCAACGGATGGGCCACTTCAGGAAACATGCCCCCAGGGCAGACATGGAACCCATACTAATGCTGCTAGACCTGTGGAACTTTGGAGAGGGTGCAGTTGCCAAGGCAATTGGATTGGCAGTAACACTTAGTACCAGGGTAAGTTATATGACTTCCAGTAAGGAATTTGAATTGTTTCAACACGCTCAAGATAGAATGTCCTATCACCATTCATTATATTCTGCATTTCTTCATGTATTTACATGGAAATTATCTTGTTCAATCAACCATCAGAAATAAGGTCATAGCCTTAGACTTTTTGACAAAGACACAAGTCTATCCTGGTATCGCTTTAGATTTTAGGATTAAGAAAATGTTGGAAGGTTGGCCTAGAGAGGCAGGAAAGGCCACAGAACAGGACCCCCAATGTCCACGTTGCTGAGACCTGGAAAGATATTTGTTCCTTCCCCTATGAGGCATTTCTTTTCCATGTGGCCTCCCCACAGCATTATTTTGAGTTTTGAGGATTATTGACCTAGTCCATGAGCTAGACTGAAGAATGTTCATTGAGACAGAGAGCTGCACTTCAAGGACATTTAATTCCTGCCTAAACACATTAGGCTATGAGTATGTAATTCTAAAGTGGATCAGTGTAGTAAAAATACAAATGGTATCATTTCTCCAATTCCTCCATTTCAAGATTATTCTCAGGCCTAAGGATTAAAAATATTATTATTAATAAGTATTGTACCGGCAGACAACAAGCCTTCATCTTACAAAATCCACTACCAGTACCTACCTACCTACAAACCTACCTAAGTACCTACTAGCAATTCCAAGGGTGGCTATTTTCATCCTGATAGTCCTACAAATGATGGAAAGGGGAGCCCAGGAAGCACCCCCCCCCCATTACCACCAATGGTCAGATATTCCCGCATTTTTTGGCTGTGGATGCAAAAATGGTTTTCAGATGCCAGCCATTTTTGGAAGGCTTGCAAAAATAGGTCCGTGGGTCCGCCAAAATTCAGATACCAAAAATGGATCTTGGTTCAGCTAAATTGCACAACCTTAATAGACAGCTCAAGGTAGAAACAAAAACAAAAATATGGATTTCCACTATTAGAAGAACTAAGCCAATATCCCTCCTCAGGCTAGTAATACTAGTTAATGCATGTCAAGACCAAAAATGGAAGTCATTGTTTCTTCTTTTCATTCCTCTCTAAACAAAGTATGAAGTAAATGAAAAGAACATAGAACTCACCCAGTTCAGTCGTATGACCAAGACTCCTATTCATCCAAACTTTCTAAAGAGCAAGGTGAAAAACCCATACATGTCATGAATAGGATTTAGTATCCAAGATATCTCTCTCTCTCTCTCTCTCTCTCTCTCTCTCCCCCTCAGAATGAAGACTCAGCCAAGTAGATGTAATGAGAAGGCACACAGCTATCCCTGACTGGATACTTTTCTGCACACAAGAAAATGAAACAACTGCTTCCATTTCTTCCCAAAGGGCTGGAGTGATAAAAAATAACTCCTCCTGCTAGGTGTGAAGGAAAGAAACTGTATGAAAATTCTGGCTAAGAAAAATGGTCTAAGGGAAGTCATTGAGGTGTAAAGAAACTCCCAAAAGCAATTGCTTTAATAGAGGAGAACAGTCATAGACCCTTGAGGTCTAAGACAAGCTCTGTAATAAAGATAAATGGAATGCAATGGAAGAGAGGCATAAAGCATAATTAGGGAAGTGAAAGAAATCAGTTGGGTTCTCATTTACACATTAACATATACAGAAATATGAACTGTGCAGGGTAGACCTCCCAAGATTACAATGCAATAGAACACATCTTACCTCTTTATACTTGAAGCATCTAAGATGCATTTTGGAGAACAAAATAACTTCAACAAAACCATACATAGTTACATTTGAGAAATATTTGCAACTGTAAGCTACTACATTTTTAGGGAGACAGAAATCAAATGTGTTGTGGTCAATATTAAAAAGAAGGTATATTAGGAAAATGCATACAAATGTGCATACTCAAAATTATGCTTATTTTTTAAATGGTCAAAAGAAATAGTCACGGAAATAGGACAGAATAAAGATACTGATAGGATACTCAGAATCGTAACTATATTAGTGCTAACAGACATTTACACTGCTAGGCAGATGGGTAGATAAATAGAAACCAGGAAAGGAATAAGTGAAACACCACATTCACAATGACACTCTACTACAGAACTACAGTTGGAGCTACTACAAAACTGCTAACACACTATATATTCTAATCAGCAAGTACCACAATTCAAATTGATATAGTATTGGTTCCTATGAAAATGAAAGATTAATAGATTAGATTTGTAGAAAGATTAGATTTATATAAAATTTATTCTAATGATTTGTTAACTAACATTTCAGAAAAAAATACTATGCAAATAGACCACTTTCCTTCTACTCTATCCATTTTAAATCAGTATATGCTAGAAATAGTAAGACAATTTAGACCTTTTTGTAGAAAGCTGGTAAAAAATGTATTTCCTAATGAAACTATGATGGACTGACCAAAATCTTCACATGCCAGGACTTGTTCTGCACACAATTTGCATGCATGTGTGAATGTTTATAAGTTTGTGTGTGTGTGCATGTGCATATGTGCACAACACAGCATTTTCTGAAGAGGAAATAATATTTCAGGTATATCAAATAATGGGTTTGTTCAGATGTATTATTTCCTAAGGAATAAATTCCAATTTCTGCACAAAATATATTTTGTGCAATATAAGCACTTACCTGCAGTATTTTCTATGCAGAAAATTGAGATTTCTCTTTCCTGAATTTACAATAAAGTTTTCTATGAAAAAAGAGAAGCCTACAAAAAGTTTTATGCTTAGCCTTTGAAACCACAGTTTTGAAGACTTTTTTTCTACAGTGGGAAGAGAACTGTTAAAATTACTTGTTGCTTGCTTTTAAAATAACTTTGTTCTAGTTGGCTAGATACCACACCTTTTAACTTGTATGAGAAAGTCATGACAAAAACAAACCATATTTATCTGGTATATGCCAGGTACAAAACATGCAATGTTAGTAAAGGTAAAGGTTTACATTAAGTCTAGTCGTATCGGACTCTGGGGTGTGGTGCTCATTTCCATTTCTAAGCCATAGAGCTGACGTTGTCCATAGACACCTCCAAGGTCATGTGGCTTGCATGACTGCCTTTAGTGCTGTTACCTTCCCGTTGGAGTGGTACTTATTGATCTACTCACATTTGCATCTTTTCAAACTGCTAGGTTGGCAGAAGCTAGGCTAACAGCAGGAGCTCACCCCGCTCCCTGCATTTGAATTACTGACCTTGGGGTCAGCAAGTTCAGCAGCTCAGTGATTTAATCTGCTGTGCCACCAGGGGGCCTCATGTAATGTTACTTTGTACTTAATGTAAGCCAAGGAAATATAATGATCACTGTATACTACTAAATGGGGAAAATATAAACACAAACACAGAGATATAATTGCAGTTTATAATCACAGATGCAGGATAGGCTTGCTGCTGACACAACAAGCATGTGCACGTCTTACATTTTGCACTAATGAATAGTATATAATTGACAGAGAGACTCTTTTACTAACCCATGTTGATGGCTGCTTTGTTCAAGAGAATAGAGTGATAATTCATCATGATAATTTGATCGTGACATTCAATTACCGTGAATCGTACAGAAAAAAAGCAGCACCTCCACTATAACAAGATTTCTGGACACCTGAGGGAAGAAAATAAAGATGTCTAAATGTTTATTGCTTGATGTCAATCACATAAAGAGCAATTTACAGCATAATCCTTTACAGCATGGATTAGGAATGGGTATTCCATTGGCTAAATATAAACCAATATTTGATGCTAAGTGAAACATTTTTGTGACTGCAATGTTTAGAATCTCCCCAGTCAGAATGACCACTATGGAGTTCTGGTCCAATATAATAATTTCTCCAAGCCCTGAATAGTTGCTATAGTCAGATCCTCTCTTAACAACTTGCAAGGTCTCCCAGAAGATTTTGTTCCTTATTACTCACTTGTGGGAGGTCTAATGTCAGTGGGGCAGTGCATCTGTGCAGGTTTTAGTCCAAACTTTAAATTAGCTCCTCAAGGTGCTGATCAGCACTTTAGTTCTTTGACAGCTCTGGAAAAGATTCACCATCTCATTGACATCACCAAAGGTGCCACTGCTTGATGCCCACTTCCTATTGATCACAAGAATTGCACGGCCTTCTTCACCCATTGCCTCCCTACCTATCTGGCATCACATTCTGTTCACATTAAAAATGTGATGTTGGAGGAAATTATGGCTGACCCCAGAAAATCTGCACACACCTAAAACAGATTATTCTAGAGATGTTGAAATGATCTCACCTTCACTGGTTAGAGCTGTTATAGTTTTGGGGCAGTCTAGGAATTGATTTATACATCAGTAAACCATCTGGTTACCAGTGGCACTTTGTATGAACTTGATGCTCTGTTTGATCCACAGCGAGATAAAGGTAGAATTCCCTATGATTTCCATTTAATTCCATATCAAGAGCTCTCAATCTCATACACAAGCATTCACCATATGCACAACAGGCTTCGGTCTTTTGAAGAGGGTTGGAGCTTTGTGCAATGCATCTCTGAGGGTGAACTTGGCAGCCAAAGTGAGGAAAGATCAGAAATGCAGATGGGGTAAAGTGCATCCTTGGATAACAGGATGTTCCCTGGGTCATCTAGCTTGGACTGGAAAGTTCCTGTTACAAGATCATGAAAACGATATATTTTTGCAACTTGACAATAAGAGGCTATAAAAAGAGGGGGATTGTCTGCATTCATCACATCTCCTGAACTGCAGCAACAGAATGTTCAAAAGACTGAGGTCTGTTGAGAATATGGTGAATGCTTATGTGTGAGGCTGAGAGCTCTTGATACTGGATTAAATGTAATGTCTTATTTCAAATAAGTGTTACATGCATAGTGATAAAATCAAATTTGGTCTCCCTTCTTCTCTTTGCTCACATCATAGGGAATTTTCCCCTTATCTCATTCTGGATCAAAAAGAACACCAAGTTCATAATACACTTATAATGTTACTCCCATCTCTAGATCAGCCCTTGTTTACTGGAAACGATTTAAGAGAGCAATAAGTATGAGTCACCTGGACAACAACTAATATGATGCTTCTGTGCCACATGAAAAATATGGGGGCAGTCTCTGAACTCCCTCGAAATACTTACATTCCCCAAGTGGAAGAGGCAGACCTTGTCTTCCCCTAAGTTGGGACAGAAAAATTGATTAAACATAAAATCCCAAATGTTGTATCATGTACAAAACTAATTGATCCACTATTCTACGTCCTGTACTCAGAAAAGATGTTTGGGAAGTCATTTCTGAAAAACTGGCTAGTATCCATTCAGGAAGTGACTTCATCATCTAGCTGGTCAATAAAAGTTTGCTAGGAGAGCTGCACCAGGTTCATGCAAGAGTTCATGTAAAGGATAATAAACTGATAGGAGAAGAGAGCAATTCCTTAGGATTGCTACAACTTTCCCTCTGAGTTTGAATTATGTTAGCATTAAACTAAGAACTAAATGATCTCTTCCTTTCCTTCCTCAACCTGAGTAGGAAAAATATACCTTTCAAAACTCTCTACATATATGTATGTAAGTTTAATACCCCTGCACACCATTTCAGAATGGAAGCTTTAGAAGGAGGGTGCTATAGCTCACTATTAGCTGTCTCTTTTCTCCAAGCACCCTCTGAATCATTAAGGAGTTGTGAATGGACTGAATGCTCTCTACCATGTAACTCTATAATATGATAAAGATCAATTGACTGAAAGCAGATCCTTTAAATAAAGTACTTGTAGAAATCCAGCCTGGTTCATGTATTTCACTGGTAATGGCCTTTCGGTGCTGTGATACATAATGGAAAGGGTGGTGTTTATTGACAAAATACTTTAGCTTGTACCTATCGCAGCATGGGTGACAATGTTCTGTGGTCTGCAGCTATCAGTGCAAAGTGACATAATTCCGCACAAGGCCCACATATCATCAACAAAAATAAATAACAGTAGAAGAATAAGATTGTTAAGGCTTCAAAATTTTCTTCCTGACCTGTATTTCTCACTGTTTAGCCTGGCTGCAAGAAGAGAGAGACTTTTCACACAGGCAACTCTAGATGTTTTTTTAAAAATATCAATCAGTTTTATTTATCCGGTTTTCCTATTCATACAGATACCATCCAAATATAAAAGTTTACATTAACAAAACAACTGGCCGACAGGTTGGTGGTTCGAATCAAGGAAGCAAGGTGAGCTCCTGTCTCAGCTCTAGTTTCCCATGTGGGGACAACTTGTAAGTCCCTGAACTGACTCAGAAGTGGAGTAGACAGATCAAAAGACAACCTGGCAAAATGGCACTACCTAAAAGAATCCCACACTGTGGAGCAGAATAGACAACTCCTCATCTGTATGCTTGCCACTATGGCCTGCCTCGTGTACAGAGGAAGAATTGTTGGAGGCTACAGACAATACCATTGCTGTTGCCCATTTTTGGTCAAAAGATATTTAGCCGGCTGCACTCCTTCTATTTTTATCAGTTTTATACTAATTTATGCAATGCTTTTGATACGAAATAAATAAATGTGGGGACATGAAAGAACCCCCCCCCCCACACGATGGTAAAACATCAAACATCCAGGCATCCCCTGGGCAACTTCCTTACAGATGGCCAATTCTCTTACACCAGAAGCAACTTGCAGTTTCTCAAGTAGCTCCGGACACACACAAAAACCCATAGCTTATTTCTCTCTATACTTTGATGAAACTGGATAGTTATTAAAATGTATTTTCGAAGGCTTTCATGGCCAGAGTCACTGGGTTGTTGTAGGTTTTTTCGGGCTATGTGGCCATGGTCTAGAGGCATTCTCTCCTGACATTTCGCCTGCATCTATGGCAAGCATCCTCAGAGGTAGTGAGGTCTGTTGGAACTAGGAAAAAGGGTTTATATATCTGTGGAATGACCAGGGTGGGACAAAGGTCTCTTGTCTGCTGGAGCTAGATGTTAATGTTTCAACTGACCACCTTGATTAGCATATACTTAAAAAGAAACATTGAAACAGCTGATATATGTCAAATAAAATGTATGCAAATTCCATCAATTCAGTTTCAACTCTAGACGGAACTAGCAGTTGTTTACATGGAAAGTCACCACTATCTGCTTTCTAGAGCTAAAGGAAGCTACAGAGATTTTCTGTACAATAGTGTTAATATGTATAATAAACCATATTTTAGACATAATGATTTCCATACAAATTCCAAATGGCATTCTTGTCTTCATGAAAACTATTCTTAATATTTTTAGTATGCAAATACTGGCCACATTTACATTTTCTGAACTTGAACAAGAAACATAATCCAATTCCAAATGTTGAAAGTCATGAGAAACAGAAAATTCTTGAATAAATGCAACCACAAACAATCTTCAATCATTTTTTCTATAATGAAATAAGCAAATACCAAGATTTGGAAGGCTATAGAATATATGACATATTTCCTGTTCTGAAATAATTCTCAGGCAGGAACATTGGCAGGGCAGTATCAAGCATGCAGTCTATGTGTAGGTTGCCAAAAATAGACTTGTACAAGTACATTAGGCAAATGCACTACACTAACTACTTTTTGTAAGATTGGAAAACTCATGACATAGGGAAATCATATTGTAATCATTATAATTTGTAAAGTATCTCCAGAAGACAAAAGAACAAGGACAGGAGATATGGTTGTTTTCTGTAGACTCTCAAAGTGTGTCTCATTCTAACCTGAGACAGTGAAATATTTGTGTGTAGTTAATTGTTTGCAAAGCTTACTTAAGCAAACATTCTTCCCTAAATCCTATTGTTAGTCCCAATTAGAGTACACCCACTGAATCAATAGTAACTTGTTAAGTCAACCCTTATGTAAGTTTCATTGATTCAGTGGATTTACTCTAGTCAAGAAAAACAATAGGAATCAGGCCTTACAGATTAAAGTACTAAAAAATTGTTTTATATTCATCAGGGACATTTTTCATCATAGAACATAACAGCAGCAATGCAACATATTAATTTTATGCTATTGTACTTTCTGCACACTATATAAATTGATGGTGGGTGATTTGGTTTTTTTTTTTTAAAGTTAGATTGCATTATTCCAATTGCTTCTTTATTTGCTAAATTGTACCTAAGCAGATCGTTTCTGTTTTGACTGAATGTGACAGCTTTATGCTCTGGTCCCAGATTGCTGTTAGTTTTCTCTAACTCCACCCCTATTAAACAAGTAAACACTATGATCAGCAATAAATAAGAATAAACTCTATAGGAGAGTGCCTAATGGGGAAAGAGTGTCCGATTAATAATGCCATGAAAATTTGCCCACGGACACCCAATCAGCCTTGCTTGTTAATTCTCATCCCGACTAGATCATTTATTTCTGGAAGTGTTAGTAACAGCAGATAGTAATTATTCTGCAGTGAAGAGGAGCACGGGAGGTCACTTTCTCATTAAAATAGGAAAATGAAGTGCATTGGATTTAAAACATTGTTTCACCTTTTATTTAACATTATTTGGGAGAAATTAATCCCTTCTAAACTAGACATGTCTGAGGCCCAAGCCTAAGAGCTGAGACAAGTGCCTGGAAAAAGTTACATTGTCGAAGGCTTTCATGGCCGGAATCACTGGGTTGTTGTAGATTTTTCGGGCTATATAGACATGTTCTAGAATCATGGCCATATAGAAGCTTCAAGAACATGACCATATAGCCCGAAAAACCTACAACAACCCAGTTACATTGTTCTGCCATGACTTCCATAATTCCTTAGTCAGCAGGCCCATGGAATATATTTTTTTCCAATTTTAGTCAAACAAAGCAATGCTTTCAAGCTCTGAGCCTGAACATATGGGGTTTGCAGTATTTTATGGTGCAGTTGAAGCAAGTTTAGCAGTTAAAATTGAAAGAGACTGCCAGACAGGAAACAGAGCTCAATCCTGTTCTCTAATACTTGAACTGAGTTCTTTTTATTAGAAGCAAATATTGGGTGAATATAAGAGCTAGGAGCAGAATGACAGGTGAATAAAACTTTTATAAAGGCAATATGTAGTTTGTGTATATGTGGCCAGGCAGGCATGTAGCCGGGAAGGGGGGGGGGGGCTTGAAGGGCTTCAGCCCCCCCCCCCCTAAATTCTCATGGTGGTTTGCGAAAAGGCCTTACTGGTGCATTATTTAAACTGTTATGTTTTTTCATATCATGATCTGATCACCATACTCAATATATCCCATATGCATGGGGGTATCGGGGTAATGATACAAAAGGTTTGCTAGGGCAGACCCTCTTTCACTCAGACTCAGCCCCCCCCCCCCCTGAAACTCAGCCTCCCCAACCCCCCTTGAAAAAAACTCAGCCCTCCCCCCCCCCCCGAATCGAAATCCTGGTTACGGGCCTGTGGCCAGGGACAAAAGCCATGTAGATCATTGGTGGAAACATAATTTTTCACTAATTTCATTATGGAGAAAGCAATGACTAATTAGAAATATTTCCATCCAACTGCAAAAAGATATTTGAGAAATTTTCTCCCCCTAAGAACAGGAATCCTGAACTGACGTGAATCTTCGGAGTTTAGAACTTATTCCATGAAAAATTGTTTATGCTTTTTTTTCTACTACATTTTCCAAAAGTCTTTTTCCCCCCATACAAACCAGCACATTTTCCATCAACCAAAATGTTAGAGAAACTATCCTTTGCAAAAAAAAAAAAAAAAGGTTTTCCATGCCAGATCATATTCAAAAATGTAAATGTTGACTTCTGCTCCCTAACCCCCAAAGTTTTATTGCAAAACTCCTCAAATTTATTTTACTTACTTACTTACTTTATCTTTATCCTGCCTTTCTCCAAATACAGGAAATACAGGTGGCTTCATATTGTCAATATTGCACAAATAGGTCCCAAGCTTTCAACAGTCTCATTAATCTACGTTTCTACTATATTATTTATTTATGCACTTATTAAGTTGGTCTGCATTTGGCTCAAATGATATAGGTATGGCTTCACACCATCATAGATGGAGAGTTAAGGTCTGACATAATCTAGCTGTTCAAATAAATATGAAGTATCAGAAAATTCTACTAACGGACAGCTATTGAATAAATTGGCATATCATGTAAATGTGTAATAGTGAGTGGGTCTCTGGCAGTCATTCTTTAAATGAGAATAGAGGTTTAACACGAAAGACATATGGAAGGAAGTGCTTTTCACACCACACATAGTTAAACTGCAGAATGCAGTACCATGAGACTTAGTGATGACTGACAACTTGGACAGCTTGAAAAAGGAATTTTATAAATTCATGGAAGAGAGGGCCATCAATGGCGTATATTCAGGATAGCTATATATCACCTCCAGTATGAGAAGTATATGTGCATGTCAGTTGTGAGAGAGTGTGAGCCAGAATATGCAGTTGCATGCATGTTTGGCTAGAGGCAACTATTTCGCTAATGCAGAAGCAGCATGTTGGAATATATGGGCTTTACTATGATACAGAAAGTCTGTTTGTGCTTATACTATGTTTCCCAGAAAATAAGATATACCCAAAAAATAAGCCATAGCAGGATTTCTAAGCATTTGCACAATATAAGCCATACCCTGAAAATAAGACATAGTTATAGGCATATCTATGCAGTGTACTGGTATGTAGAGGTAAAGAAGGCAGCCTCCCATTCCCTCTGCCATGGCCATGGCTGATTTACCAGCTCATGCCAGCACATCCTCCTCCTTACCTAAGCAAGGGAAAGGTACAAGGCACTCCAAAGTCTCCCAAACAGAGGATGCAAGAACAGTGGCAACCCTGTTAGGGGAAATGCTGCAAGAAGGCGAAGGGGGGGGGGGTCGCTTGGGCCCCCACCCTGCCCACAGCGCAACTGCAGGGCTCCTCCCAAGTGCTCTTGCTGCCAGAGGAGGATGCCAGAGCACTACTCTCTGGGTCACCTCTCTCGCTGTCACAGGGTTTGGGCACCACAGCATTCCCTCTCTGATAGGCACAGCAGCCCCCTCCGAATAGAGGGACGCATCTGGACATCATGCCATCTGAGCACTTGAGTACTGGATATGGTCAGTACTGGTCATGGATATAAAAATAAGACATCCCCTGAACATAAGCCATAATGTGTTTTCTTGGGGAAAAATAAATGTAAGACATTGTCTTATTTTTGGGGAAGCATGATACCTAATTTTTTCAGGATTTGTGGGGGAAGGTGAGCATATCCATAGGGGGAAATACAAAGAAGAAGAAGAAGAAGAAGAAGAAGAAGAAGAAGAAGAAGAAGAAGAAGAAGAAGAAGAAGAAGAGGAAGAAGAAATGTAGAGTGGGAAATGGACAGTTTTTGGAACACTTTGCTAATATAGAGGCAGTAGCACAATCAAGAAAAAAAATCTTTTTGCTTGCTTTAAATAGTTCTTGCTGCCATTGTGTGCAATCCTTCGCCTGCTGTGATTCTACTCCTTTGGGGCCATCTTGTCTCACACTGCATCTGAGAAAAATGCGATGTGTAGTGTCTTTCGTCAGATGAGTTGTGGGGCCTGACATAATGGGAAAGTAGCAGCACAAACTGTTAAAAGAAAGAAAGGGCAAGTTTCAAAAGAAGGTGAAGTCTCCAACTGCTAAAAATGTTGCTACTTTCTGTTCACTAAACATGTAAGTCCCCCGCCTGGGAATCATCTGAAATGGGGAAGTGCAAATGCTGCTGTAGGAGAATAGCAAGAAGCACTTTTTAAAGAAAGGTAGATGAAGCTGAAAAAGAAGGAGTTTCCGACGGCTTATTATCTCTATTTAAAAAAATTGTTAGTCTCCTGCTTAAGAAAGTTACCTGAATTCGTCCACTCTTCATAATACACAAATGTGCAGAAAGTGCCTGGGAAAACAGTTGAAAAGGTTAAAATATATTCTCTAACTATGCTTGTCACCAAGATGTTTCTTTTTCCATCAGCCAAAATGTTAAATTATTTTGATGGATTAATTGCATAAAAATAATGTCCTTTGGTTTGTATACACCAGTGGTTCTCATCCTGTGGGCCGTGGCTTAACAGTGGGCCATGAGAATGAAAATCCAGCCCGGGAACCCCCTTCCTCTTTACTTTACTTTACTTTATTTTATTTTATTTTATTTCCACTCCTTTCAGTAGAGCTAACCAGCCCTGCTCCTTTTGGTACTAATGTTGGAGAGTGGGCCCTGGTCAAAGTGAGACCCGGTCAAAAATAAAAAGGTTGGGAACCACTGGTATATGCCTAGGACCTCATCACACATGAGCATTTATCCACTTTAATCCATGTCAAATGCTAGGAGTGCCTCCTGCAGAATTCAAGGGTTTGTAGTTTAGAGAGGCTCAGGCCTTCTCTGAATGAGCAATTCAAAGGCCTCTCCCTAAACTGCAAACCCCAGAATTCTACAGGAGGCGGTAACATTAAAGTGAATAAATGTTCAAGTGTGATGAGGCCCTTGTACTACTGCTCTAAAGTTGTTATTCAAATATATTTTTGTGGTATGAAACTAATTGTTACATTTGTTTGTTATATAGATTGGGTATTTTGTGTTATTTTCTGTTATTTTCATGGTTTTCAAATTGGATTTTATTCTGTGTTTTCATGGTATTTTGCATAAGTTGCCTTGAGGAACATTTATTGAGCCAGAAGATAAGAAGTAGCCCTTCTAAAGAATGAAGCAATAAATATGAATATACCCCTGCCAGCAAAGCAAAACCATAATAGGAGATGCAAACAATGTTAAATAACATTGTCAGAATATTTGTGCCTATGAAACTATTGTGACACATGTGTCAGTGTTTCACACTTTATTCATATTAGAAGTAAAAAAAATCTCATAATTAAAATTCAGGGAAACTCTCACTTGGCTATAAGGAAGAATGGTGACACTTCCTCGATTGCACATTGTGATTCACTTTTTAGTTTCAACTGGGACTAGCATTTTGCAAATTGATTGTTTTTTTTCCAGCTACAAACAAATGCATAATAAACGTTACTATAGTTAGTTACTGTGTTGAATTTTAGCATGGGGGAAGGGCTGCATTTTGTCATTTGCAGATTCAGTGACATATAACTAAGTATATTAAATTATTCACCTACACTATAAAATGAAAACTCTTTGCTGCTCTACTTCCAGAGTTAGCCCAGTGGACAGAGAAAATGTTAACTTTACTTGTTTTATAGCGATATGACAGTAGGAAAAGAAAGGTCTATCAGTGAACCACATTGGTCTACACTACAGTGCTCTTATTTTCCTCCTCCTCCTTTGTATTATTTTATCTGATTTTACAGCTTTAGGTTAGATTGTTGTTGCTATGTACCTCAAAGTCATTTCCAACTTATGGTGACCCTAAAGAAAACCTATCAGAGCATTTTTTGAGACCTGAGTGTTTCACCCGGGGTCACTCAATGGGTTTTCATGGCTGAAGGAGCAGAAAGTCACGAGGAAGGAGAAGGAGAAGGATACATTGCATTATCCTGTTCCGTCTTTTGAAAAGGCTGTTTCTGTTTATAGAGAACAAGGATAGTTGTCGGCTTTAGTAGAGAGACTGCTAATGTTTTTTGCTAATTTGCAGGTAGAAAGATGTTTCTTTGTGGATTTTCATTTGCTTTAAGAGAGTTTAATGCTTTAATGGCTTTGCTTAAAATTAATTTAATGCTTTAGAACTGGTTGTGCTGTCTCACTATTTTTAATCTACCCAGTGTCTATATCTTTCATAGGGGAGACCAGTGATTTACTGCCTCTGTCAGAGTAAAAGAGATATTGCATGCCTCATCTTAGGAACTTGAAGACCATCTTAAGAATATAATACAAGGAATGCAGTCTCAGTGAAATGCAAGTTTTAAAGATGGGACTGCTCAGCTAGTGACCTATCAGGATAAGTATAGCGATGGCTTACATCCAATTGCTAGTCCCAGCTACAGTAAACTGGTGTGATCAATTACTGGATGGTGATTCAACACCTTTTAAATTGATTTAGTGAGACTGCTTTAGTGGGAAATAGCAACTGGGTTTGAATCCATGTATGTTTATTCAAACATTGCTGTTCCCTTGTATCTCAGTCTTTTCCTTCATAGAAAACTCCAAGAGAGCAAAGATTTGAATGTTATTGTCATTATCTTTTTTAAACGAATTTTGGGCATTCTTGAAGAGTTTAGCCTGAAGGTCACTGTAACATAAAAATAGGGATGCAGAATTACAACAAGGGCCCTACACTCTGTGAGCAAGTATGAATCACCCATTCTCCTCATTTTCAAAATTGTCATATTGAGGTCCAAGTCATATTGTTATTCCCAATTGGAGTAAAAAAAAAAGATTCACTATTCAATAGTTGATTAAATGTGTCTACATTTGAATTAATGTATAATTATTTATACATTAATAGATAATAAAAATATTAATTAATTAATTAATTAATTGAGTACATTAAATGGGCCTTCTTTGGTTTCTCTTCAAATCGTATAAATCTTTTGCCTTTTACACTAAGGGTCTTTCTACAGAGGTCTTAAAATCCAGAAAGGTTAAATGACATTTGCAAAAAAATGTGTGCTGGATTTGATTAATGGCCAAAAACATATTTTAAAAATGTGCACTTAAAACCCATATTTCCTTAAAGAATGCCTATTTTCATTATTCTGTATTCCTGAACTCAAGAAAAGCATGTGACTTCATTTCTATATGCTGGTGTGGACTGCTCCAGAGCACATGTGCATTTTAAAATCCTGAATAAGTTGATGAGGGCTGGAAAAAAATGGAGCCATGGACACACAGGTGGCTAAATGGAAGCACAATTGAAACACAATTCCCATAAGAACTCTCTGCAACCATTCTTTTGTTCTGATGCTTATGAAATTAAACAGAGCTTGAATTTATACAGTAGGCACCAGCATGGGAGGCAAGTGACCTCAAAGGGAAATGGGATTCATAATGAAAAAAGTAAATGCAGCAGGAGGGTGAGGAGACATAATGACAAGAAATCTGCTTGTGTGCACATTCAGATATCTACATCAGTGCTTATGAGATCCAGTGCACCTCAGAGAGTGAATTAAAAAATTAAAAGAAAATTTCCAGTGGATGTCCTGCAACCATCTTGCAGATTTCTAAAATCTGCTACAACTGAACCTGTTAGGATGCCGGGGGAACATTTGCCAGGACTGACAGCTTCATGTCTGAAGTCTCCTTAAGGTCCCCCAGTTTTTAAACCCACTCATTTTCCCCAGATTATGAGGCTGTCTCAAAGTGCCCAAACAGGAAGTAATAATTAAAATGTAGTCCAGGGTGACTAGAAAAGTGATCTACTCCTCTTTGCTTGAATGCAAGTACTACAATCCATGTGACCTGGACTGAGCTTCATTGGCATTCCCAATTGTACCAAGAATGTTACTTGACTTCAGAAGAATGCAAGCAAAACTCCTGTAAAAATTAATGCTGTATCAGAAACTACTTGAAAACTTAAGCATGAGAAAGAAAGGCCAGAATTTACTTAAATTTATAGAGCTGAAGATGTACTATAACACATATAATAAGATGCACAGAGTTACAATACAAGTTAAAAATCCACCGATGAAATGCAGATTAAAACTCACAGTTCAAAACTGACTGGTTGGGCCTCCCATAAGAGATGGATCTTCAGTTGTGTCTTCAATTCCAGCAGCTGATTTAGTGGTCATTCCACTCAAGGGTCAACTAAAATATTTAGACATCACAGAGAAAACCCCTACAAACATTTCTCTACATCTCATTGGCAATAAAAATATCATCATCACTATTACCATAATCAATGGGACATGAGAGAAGCCTTCCACAAGGATGATAAAAACATCAAAAAAAAATCATCCGGACGTCCCCTGGGCAACGTCCTTGCAGACGGCCAATTCTCTCACACCAGAAGCGACTGCTCCTGACACAACAAAAAAAAACCCATAATCAATAAGCAATATCATTATTTCCTCTTAACTAAGTTTTGTCTTCCTCTTCCCACTGTTGTAATACAGGGGAGTATCAAGTGCTAACATTAAAGTTTTGGAAAGGTGATGGATGGATTCATTTACAATGTTTTTTTTATTAAAAAAATAGCTGAATTCATTTTTTAATTGGTTAGCAAGAAATTAATCAAAACCATTCATTTATTGGTATCTACAAGTATCTGTTTCTCATGCTGGTATTTAAGAAAGAAAATAATGAATTGTCAAAAAAAGTTAATGAATTAGGGTCAACACTTCAATGCTTGATAAATTATTCTGAAATATTAAATATGCTTCTGATGTGCTTCCCATCTGAAAAGGTTCAGAATAAAAGCAGTGAGGCTATATTCCTGCACTGAGTGACAGGGAAAACACATTAACATAAATAGACATATGATGAATTAGACTAGTGGTCCATCAAATCCTGTATTCTTTCTCCAACAGTTGGAGGCTTCATGCTCCCTAGCAGGGCATGAAGGCAACTGCTGTTTTCCCCTGATGTTTCCAAGTATTTATTTTCTGGTCATGTGCCATGAAAAAAGTAAAGAAGAAATTGTGAAAATAGATTGGGTTTTGTCTTAAATATAACTACGATATAAGCAAATGCATTCAATCCACAGTTAATTCATTTTTGAAGACTTACACATTTTCTGTACATATGAACAGGCTGTATTGCTTCCTTCAGATTTTGTTCAGAGGAGATAACAGGAGAAGAACCCTCTGTCAGAATGATTCAAAAAGCACAATCACGAAATGAAAGCAGGCCAGCCAATAAAGGCAGAGATAGGATGAAGTTGTGGAGCTGCCAGGAATTTTAAATATCTACACAAAGACAAGCCCCATATGATATACTGTAAACTAGATGTATTCCCTCGAGCCTATATTTCCGGATTCCTATTAGCATACTAGTGTTAACACTTTGATGAACTGGGAACAGCAAAAAATGTATAGACAACATCATCTCCTTGCAGAATATGCATTTCTATTCCCCACTGGATGCCACTGTTTGATCAAATTTTAGCCCACGGAAAGTCTGTTCACTTTTCTGAAAATTTATGGCTTTGAGAACTTATTAATTCAAATTAAAGCACTGGAATCCTGGGAAACATGTTTTATTAAAACACCTGATGCATGATGACAGTGGCCTCAATATGAGTTACATAAAGTTGCCGGCTGTCAAAGGGACCTCTTAGTACCCATCAAATGTAATTTAATTGTGCCAGGTGCAGCAAAGAAAAAATAATAAAGTGCAGCAAAGAATAAAGGTCAACAGGGATGTTGACACAGATTTTCTGTGCTGAATCACTGAAGATATGTCATTAGCAGACTCCTGATCCAATCCATAGCACTAACAGGACTGAAGAATGAAGGAAACCGATGGCAGCATGTCAAAATAACTTGCCCCATACCTATGGGGCTCAACAAAGCAAAACCTTTTTGGTTAAAGAAGCTACAGATGAGAGACAAAGGGCCACTGTACTTACATTTCATAAAAGTAAAGAGAGTATTTCTATTATATCACATGTCATTTTGAAATAGCCAATCATTTTCCAAGTATCAACTCACAAAGGCATAAGCCTGAATCCTGTTAATCCCTACTAATGTGAGCCTATTAAGTCACTGATTTTACCCATATATTGACTCACGTGATTCAATGCATCTACTGTAATTGGAATTAACCTACAGAATTCATGCCATAGTGTATAATTTCTACCTTCCTGCCAAACAGAGAGAATCTTGGCACTCTAGTAGTCCCTGATAATACCATATCTAGGTTTGTAGGAATAAGAAAATCTTCCAGTTTTGAGGTTACTATTTCTTCAGATGTAATTTGCATTTTCTTCCCATCCTTGTTTCTTTCCACAGTGAAATCTGTGCATTTTGGTGTACTTTTCATAATCTACTCATTCTTTAGTTAGTTAAGTAATTTATGAAACTTTTCCCATTTATTGTTCTCATGTGCATTGTTTTGTGCTCTCCTTTATCCTTGAAAACATATCATAATTTTCAGAGATGTGTGAATGTTCAAGGTTTGATACACTGATACACATTTTACACAACAGATTGAAAACTGCCTTTATTGTTAACACTCCAAGTTCAAGGGGACTGCATTGAATGAACTATCTCCTCCATTGCTAAACCACAACGGTAGTGGTGGAGACAGATACCACTAGCAACAACACTCTGAACAGTGCTGTCCGCTAGGCTTTTTCGAGTTTTTTTTCCAAACTGGATCACAACTGAGGCTTAATAGGACATTAAAAGACAGTTGGAACGATTCACAAAAGAGAATGAAGAGCATTAGACCAAGTTTCTTCATTTTCTAAAAGGAACCTAAGATGCCAGGTTCTGGTCTCTGGATTTCTCTTTACCATGCAATGTTGATCCACATGCATACTATGTTAAGTGACCACATGAGAAATTATCAGTATCATCTATATCCACTCTAAGTCTTATTCACTCTCTTAGCATTCTAACTCAAAGCATTTCTACCATACAGGCAAAGGAACAAATGGCACCTCCCTTTCAAAGCCAGACAATGTATTTGGGCACATCAAGCAGAAAATCCCACAAGTCCCTTTAATTATTCCCGATACCTAGGAATTTAAAAATCAATTAACAACGTGCTGTGCTTTCACATTGCACAAAATTTGTGGTGCTTCACTGTACCTAATAGTAGGACTAGGCATCAAGTGGCCCTTACATATAGGAAATTCAGAGCCAAAATAACATGTTACTGTAAACCTGGAGCTGTTTTTGAGAATGATAGCCCCGTGTTAAATTAATCTTCATAATGTGTAATGGAATTGACTCATTTCTTGGCACAATCTCATTATATATCACCCCATCCTTTCCTGCAAATCCAGTGGCACGAGATTACATGGAATAATTAAAAGTAGTGTACAAAATATTGAAATGTTGTTTTTTTAAAAAAAAACCAGCAAAAATTGTATGGTAATAAAAGGCAACTTCTGCAGTTTCACACTTGCTTGCTTCAGCACCAAACTCTGCTTACACTATTGGAAAAATACTGGCTCTTTGCAATAGATTGTAAAATAGTACTCTTGCATTCTCTTTTGTTTAGCTGTATGAGATTTTCATAAGTACAGGCATCCTCGAGTTACAAACATGTGACTTACAAATGACTCATAATTAAGAATGGGAGTGAGACAACATGAAGTGAAAGGAATTTACTCCTCGGCAGAGAAATTCACTTCTTAAAGAGTTATGTGGAAAACGTGTTTCAACTTAAACTTTCTTACCAATCCTTGCTTCCACGACAAGCCAAATTTTTCAAAATTCAATTATCACAGAGACAGAATCATGCTGATGCACAGTTACTAGTGTGATTGTCTTTTCTTGCTCTTCCTTCTCACTGCAATCTTCTAAATGATCAAAATATTTTAAACATATTTATTATGTTATAAACACAAATCAATAAGCCAAATTCCAAGTGTTACATGTATAAATCCTGAGTAATTCAACAAATATTAAAGACATTATGCTAATTTACACTTAAGTAGATTACATTTTCCCCACCCTCCCTCCCTCTCCCTCCCTCTCCCTCCCTCCTCAACCACAGTATATTTCTACTAATCTTGCAGATCCAGCCACTGGTAGAGTCTTTGTATTTTTTCTTTGATGTGATCATTGGCTCCTCCATTTTTCACCCAGTTGAAGTAGACCCTCAATCTATTTGTAATGACTTTTTCTCTGTCCATTCTTGGTGCTTGCTTAGTCATAATTCATGTAATATCTAACAGCACTTGATCGTACATATAATCATTCCAATTACTTAATGTCCATTTCAATTTGTCTTTCCATCCTCTAGCAATCACCACCTGGGCTGCTCTTATTGTTACCTTAAATAACTCCTGGCAATTAGTTTTTATACTCTGATGATCCAACACTCCCCATAGTAGCAAATTATTTTTAATTTGAAATTTTATCTGGAATATCTCCTGAATTTTCCCTTATATCATTTGCCAGAATTTTTTAATTTCAGAACACTCCCACCACATATGTGAATAAGTACCTTTTCTTTATTACAATGCCAACACTTCGAATTCTTTCCTTTTACCATATAATCCAATTGTTCAGGAGCTCTATACCATTTAAATATCATATTTTTTTCTAATTCATTATATTTTTCTCTTTTTATTTTATTCATGTTCCTAATCATTTCCTCTATTTCTTGTGTCTGTAATGATTTAACTCCATTCCATTTGTTACTTACTGCTCTAATCATAAACTATTTATCTTCTACCATTAAATTATATATGTTTGCCACTGTTCCTTTACTTGATTTTTCTCTTGCGTTTAGCAATTTATCTACCTTTAGTTCTTCAGCGGGCTGTGCACCCTCTTTTTTTTTTTACTTTTTTCCAAATCCATCTTAATTTTAACCAATTTTCTTTCCCCTTTTCCAAAAACTCTGGCCAATTAATTATCTCTCCATCTTGTTCCACATATCTTTTACCCTCCTTAATCCCCTTTCCTCTAAGTTATTTGCTAACCTGTTGTAAGCCACCCTGAATCCCCCCTCGGGGGTTTGAGAAGGGCGGGGTAGCAGTGCGAGAAATAAATAAATAAATAAGCTTTAGGGGAGTTCCATGCTCTTAATTGGAGTCTTTCCTAATATTTTATATGCCCATAGTTTTGCCAGTTTTGCCAACTGTCATATGCTACCTTTCTTGGTCCTGTTAGATTTTCCTTTATTTTGTTAATATCTCTTGTGTATAACCCGTATTTTCCCCATCTTACATTTATTTCATTCTCTACTTTTATCCATTTATCTTCTGCCTTTAAACTTATGTCTAGTAGTGCTCTTAACTGGAAAGCCTCATAATAATATTGTAGATTTGGAAACTTCCATCGGAGAATTCTTCTTGGGGTGTACTGAATCTTTTTCATTATTCTGTTTCTCTTTTTTCCCGTATATCCATTCTCTCAAAATGTTATCCCATTCTTTTAATTGTTTATATTCTATTTTTATTGATAAAGTTTGGAAAAGATAAAGTAATTTGGGAATTATGCACATTTTCAGTGCTTGTATTTTCCGTGGGATACTTAATTGCTTATCCCTCCAGGCTTTTATTTTTTCCTGAACTTTTTTCCATATTGCCCCATAGTTGACCACTTTTAACTTGGTTAAATATGACTCCAATGGGTTTCCAAGCTCTTGAGAGCAGATTTTTACATTTGACAAATTGCTGCAAGTTGAAAGACGGGGGAATTCCCTCTCCTTTTCCTGCTATCAGAAATATGTTGGTCAGTAGGAATATCTTATTGGATCCTGGGGAAATTTTTTATTTACTTAGGTTTGCATACAACACTGGAGCAAGTTCCAATAGTATCAGTCTATTTCTAACAACAGTCCCAGCTTTATGCCTTATGTATTAGTCTTGGATGGGTATTTTGAGGTTGATTGATTAGAGCATTTGACATTGCCACATTTGTTTGTATTACTTAATTTCACGATTTCATAATGTGCTTGGCAACTTTTATTGCCATCATTAGCAGAAACAGTTGGCTTTCCTTGATCCAAGTAGATACAGTACAAAGGAATGAGCGATCTCATTTTTCAATATACTTTCAATTTTCAAGAGTGTTTAGCACTGGCCTAACTAATCCTCCTCAAATCAATCATTGTTTTACTTTTTAGCTTTGTGGGAGAAGAGCTAGGCCAACCAAAGTGTTTTAGACGATCTCATCCTTAAAACATCTAGCTGTATGATTTGTGACTGTAATAAGGAAAAGCAGCCAGACCTTGAAATGACATTACTTGCACTCTCAGACAACTGCAGCAGTTTGAAATGTCACATGGATGGGTGCTTCCTAAAATCAGATTCAATAGTCACTGGAAGTTTTTAAGAGTGACACTCAAAAGCAATAAGAGCTCTGATAGAACGTAAAATGAACTGATTTTGTAGAAACAAGTGATATGCCACATGGAAAGAAAGTCTGAAAACTTTGCTTGGATCTTCTGACTACCCTTAATACTCATGCCGATTTTAGGTGGCTTCTGTTCAATATATCCTCACCCTCTTTTGGCTATCCTGTTGAAATGTTTTCCTTATCTTTTGTAAACAACTTTGCTCTCCAGCTCTTCACAATATAGAGTGGGTCCTTGGTATCTGCTGGGGTTTGGTTCTAGACACACACATACCCCATCCATCAATACCAAAATCAGTGAATGCACAGGTCCCATTGGGTACAATGGTATAGAAAAATATGTCTGTTATGTTAAATGGCAAAATCATTTTTTTATTTTTAGATTAAAAAAAATCAAGTAATGGATTATTGAATCTGTGGATACAGAATCCATGTATATGTAGGGCTGACTGTATATGTATATATAGAGAGGGTGGGAGGAGAGAGGGAATCAACATCTGTAGTACAGAGTTTTACAATTCTTTTCTTGAGCCAGGGAAACCAGTTCAACCATTGCCATGGAAGTGGTAAACCTGCTTTCAATTTTACAGCAGTGTCACAATGCCACAATGCCTTATTCAGGTAGATGAACCAAATAAACACCCAGTTTGTAACAAACAGTTTAATTAAAACAACACTTACTTTCTGGCTGTTTTAATAGTCCAAAACATAAAACATAAAGATAGCACTCGGCCACAGAATATAAAACAAAGCTGACAGCAAGCACTGTTGCAGGTTCAAGATAACACTGTAGTCAAAAGGTGCAGTCCAGTGGTCAAACACCAAGAGTTCAATGAGCAAAGTACAGTGATCAAGAGTCTATACAGTAGTCCAAAGCCAGTCCCGAGATTCAAAGTTCCAGGGTTCAGGAGACAGGTCAGGATACCCAAACTCCAGAGACCTGTGGGAAAACCAACAGCATCTACCACCAAAATAAGACAAATACTTTTCTCCTGAAAATCAGTCCCAAGGCTAGCTCATTATATCCAGAAGCACCCAGCTGCAACCTATCTCTTGCATACCTCCTCCCTTAATTGCTTTCACCCATGAACTCTTAGTTACAAATTACTAAACCCTTTAGAACTAAGACTTACATTAACCCTTCCATCGCCAACTGCTAGGCCTACCATCACCACCAACCACCATCAATTGTAGAACATGCTATATGACAAGCAGCTTCTCTCATATCTACTCTATGTTGTACAGAAGTTTGAATGTCTGTTAAGACTAGGGCCCGGTTGTTGTGAGGGGATCACAGGGTTTTCTGAGGCTGAATGTGTGTGAGTTGACCAGGGTCATCCAGTGGATTTTCATGGGTAATCTGGAATGCGCTCCCAGCTCTCCAGAGTTATAGTCCAAAACTGAAACCAATATATCATGCTGATAAACTTTGTAAAATGTCTTCTAATGAAATAGGATGTCATTAATCAATTAATTTGTTTTAACTGGAGAGTTTAGTTAGATTTTTCTTTTTCAGTAGGCATCTATGTAAAGATGATTTTTATACTATCATCTGAATCTAGAAAGGAACTGTGAATTAGAAAGACTAGTTTCTGAGAAGCTATACATTTATAAATAAAATAAATTGATAACAAAGTATAGGTTCCATTAGTGGAATTTAAGTTGACATGAACCCTTTGAAAAATGTAAATGCCTTTATCATTGTTGCACATAGTAGAGAACAACAAACAACAGCATATTATTTTGAAAACCCTTGTCAAAATAGCAAGTGTCACCATGAAGCTTTTTGGGTGATAATGAAAGAAGACAAAGAGGACGAGATAAGATACAAGATGATATTCAAGTTCATAAATAATCAACCTATGCTAAAATCAAGAGAAGCATTGAAGCAAGAAGGGCCAAATATTGGATGGTTCACTTATGAGCAAATTAAACAGAAATTTAAACAAGATCTTCAATATAGCTTTAAAAAAGAAATGACTGAGCTGGAAAAAAATGTGGCTAGGAAGAAATTTTATTGTTATTGGAAAGTGTAAAATTACTGCTGCTGATTGGTGGTTTCGTATATAAATAGTTTGCTATAATGTGTACACTTTGGAAATAATAATAATAATAATAATAATAATAATAATAATAATATGAAACAATGGAAAACTGAGTTGTTCTTGGGCAATGAAAGCTATGGAACTGTTAACATCAAGAGAGGAATTTTCCAGGGCAACTCACTGTCACCACTGCTGTTCATCATTGCAATGATCCCACTGTTAGTAATTCTACAGAAAACAAACCTAGGCTACCAAACAGCAAGAAATTCACCAAAAATTCCCACTTGCTGTACATGGATGATCTAAAGCTTTACGGAAAATCAGAAATTGAAATCGAGTCACTGACCAACACAGTCAGAATCTTCAGCACTGACTTCGGTATGGAGTTTGGCCTAGACAAATGTGCCATAGTGGCATTAAAGAAAAGGAAAATTACTCACAGCGAGGGAATAGAGATGCCAAATGGGCAAACTATAAAGTGCAATCAGCCTGAAGCCTATAAATATCTGGGCATACTACAGTTGGACAATATCAAGCATGGGCATGTGAAAAATGTAGTCAGCAAAGAATATATCCATAGAGTCAGAAAGGTTTTGAAGAGCAAATTAAATGGCGGAAATACGATCAAGGCTATCAACACTTGGGCCATCCCAGTCATTAGATACACTGCTGGAATTGTGAACTGGACACAAGCAGAACTGGATGATCTGGCAGAAAAACAAGAAAACTGATGACCATCCACTACTCATTACACCCATGTAGTGATGTCGACACCTCACTACCTCTGAGGATGCTTGCCATAGATGCAGGCGAAACGTCAGGAGAAATGCCTCTAGAACATGGCCCTATAGCCCGAAAAAACCCACAAGAACCTGATGTCGACAGACTTTACCTTCTCAGAAAATAAGGAGGCAAAGGGCTTCTGCAAGTGAAACAAACAGTAGAAGGGAAACATGCACTGGCAGATTATGTGAAAGGCAGTCAAGAACCAACATTGAGAGAAGTCAATAGTAGTAAACTGCTTAAAGTGCAAAAAACAAAGGGTGCATACCCTAAAAACACAATCCAGAGCACAAGAGAAAACTGGGGGGGAAAGGTTCTCCATGGACACTTCCTGGGAAAAAATTGTCAAAGAAAAAACATGGCTGTGACTCACAAATTGAATTTTGAAAAAGGAGATGGAAGGCCTGATTCTGGCAACCCAAGAACAAGCCATTTGAACCAATGCCATCAAAGCCAGAATTGAAAAGTCGATGACAGATCCCAAATGTAGACTTTGCAAAAAGCAGATGAAACAATAGATCAGACTACAACAGACTACAAGCAGAGGCCCAACACCATTGCTCAAATGATTAATTGGAACTTGTGCCTTAAAGGCCATTTGTCTGCGACAAAGAACTGGTGGGATAACAAGCCTCAAAAAGTTACAGAAAATGAACACATCAAACTCCTCTGGGACTTCCAAATTCAGACAGACAGAGTTCTGGAGCACAATACTCCTGACCGCATGATCGTGTTAAAAAACAAAGTATGGATTGTCGATGTTGCAATCCCAGGTGACAGCAGGATTGAACAACTGGAAAAGCTTATACAATATGAGGATTTAAAGATCGAACTGCAAAGACTCTGGCACAAGCCAGTAAACATGGTCCCAGTGGTGATTGGCACACTGGGTGCAGTGCCTAAAGACCTTGGCCTGTACTTAAACACAATTGGCGCTGACAAAATTACCATCTGCCAGCTGCAGAAGGCCACCTTACTGGGATCCGCACACATCATTCAATCATTCACACAGTCCCAGACACTTGGGAAACATCCTACGTGTGATCCAATACAACAGCCAGCAGAATGATCTTGTCTGCTGTGGACTCAACTTGTTGTGTTTCAAATAATAATAATAATAATAATAATAATAATAATAATAATAATAATTCATTTTTTTAAATAATAGCAAGTCTCAGCAAATATACATGTTTCACCTGGATTTTTAAATGTGGTATATGTAGATCTGCTTATGAACCACAGAATGCACTTTGCTTGAATCTCAGTCATGTAATTTTTTCATTACTTTATCCATTTAATATTTTTATATGGCATCCATGGGACATCAGTTGCATTCTCTATTGGCCAATATAGCACAATTGTCTTATAGGGATGGCTGAAGTTAATTTTGTGTATAGGTTAGTCAAGCAGAATGTAAAATAGTACAGGTTCAAATTCTATGGAGACTTTGCTTTCATTAGCACTTCTTTTATTAATATCCACCTTCTAGTTGGGCTGTGGATGAATTCATTCTTGGAATTATCCTTTTTTTATTTTAACATTGGTGTTGCCTCGTTGATTGGACTGTGAACACATTTGGGAGAGCTTTGAAAAGAACAATGGAGTAACTTTTCATATATGAGAAAATCTTATTATGTTTATGTAAATTATGGCTGAATTATTCATGAGGAATATGGACTCAGATTCATGGAGCAAGTTTGCTTCTCCTTTGATACATGGGTACGCATACTTCATATCAATAAATATCATTATAGCTTTGAAGCCCCTGGTGGTGCTGTGGGTTAAACCCTTGTGCCAACAGGACTGCTGACCAACAGGTCAGTGGTTCAAAGCCGGGGAGAGTGGGTTGAGCTCCCTCTGTCAACTCCAGCTCCCTGTGTGGGGACATGAGGATGGTAAAACAGCAAACATCCGAGCATCCTCTGGGCAACATCCATGCAGATGACCAATTCTTTCATACCAGAAGTGACTTGCAGTTTCTCAAGTCACTCCTGAAATGAAAAAAAGTAGCTTTGTACCAAAATAAGTACATTGGAATGCAAATGTAAATATGGACTCCCATATGAAAATGAGTATTTTTATTTATTATTATTTTTTCTTCCTAACCATAAATAATTTCCTCTGTAAATGTTTGCAAGAAGCCATATTCATATAAAGCTCTGCCTATGTAATGGAGCTCCTTGGTCCTTTGTCTCAAAGACAAGGCATTTATAATCATGAGAAAAGAAGCAAATTGATCACGTCATAGAGAGATCAGAATAAATAACTGTGAAGAAAACACATTTAATGGTAGTCTTGTTGACTATAGTCTAATAATAAGTTTCCATTATTGACTGTAAATATAGCCAAAAAGTAAAGTATAAAAGTATAAGTATAAAAAGTATAAGTTGGCCTTTTGGATCAATTGTCATGGGAATATGTCTATATTTAAAAGTCAAAATATGTTTACGTGTATGTGCTGTATATTATTTATATGTATGTAGGTGTGTATGTGTTAAGTATGCATTTTTGATCCACAAAGGCTCCTATATGACTTGATGGATCTGGACCTGGCTTGATACATATATTCTTGATGCTTCAACAAAAATACAGGTGGTGCTTTTTTTTTGGGGGGGGGGGGGTGAGTGAGTGAGTGAGTGAGTGAGTGATAGAGAATGATGGGGGTTGTAGTCCACCCACATATGGACAGCTGTGTGAATCCACTGACAATAGATATAAATCAGGCATGAGCAAACTTCAGCCTTCCAGGCTACATCCTGCTGCAGTTTTGAGGTGGCAGACCATGGAAGATGGGACTTGAAGTACCTCTGCTCACTTCTGGAGACCGCTGCAACCCTCATCCAATGACTGATCAAAACCAAACTTGGCACCCTGAGCCACTATGACCCACACTACATCCTGTTGTAGTTTCGAGAAGCGATGTAGATCACGTATGTTAGTTTAGTATAAAGAACACAGATTCATATTTTCCTGAGGATCATTTTTATTATTATACTGGCTTGGAGACCAGGTGGTGCCTGGGTTATTTGAGAAAGGCATTGTATGTCAAGGTTGATCTTTATCAGTTAGTTATATGTATTGCAATGGTCTCAGGAAGTTAGTGAAGGTACTGCAAGTCCCATCGTCCATGGTTCATCCTCCTCCAAATAGTAGCAGGATATAAAGTGGGTCATGTGGGCTCTGTGTCCCAAGTTTGGTCTCGATCAGTCATTGAATGAGGGTCGCAGCAGTCTCCAGTAGCGAGTGGAGGTACTTCATGTTCCATCATCCAGGCTGATTTTCCTTTATGATGTACAGTTGAAGCATCTTTTGCAAAGTTCACTGTCAACACTGTACAGTGGATTTTAGACAAAACAGATACTAAATGATGTTCAGAAAATGTTTATTGTTTCTTCAGAACCCCAACATTAAGCTAAGGGAGCCCTATTTGGAGTTGGGACCCTCAGTTTAAGAAGCAGTGATCTAGCAAACCTAAATGCTGCAAGTCGCTTCTGGCTGCTTCTGGAGTTAGATAATCAGCCATCTATGCAGACATTGCTCAGGGGACACCTGGATGTCTTGCAATCCTGTGGGGAGACTTCTCTCATGTCCCCTTATGTCAAGTCATTTTAGTTTTCTAAGATCTATAGAGACATTCGCTGGAACTCCTCAGCAAGCGAGAGTCCAACAGTGGCAGGCTCAAACCCAGAACCTCAACCTATGGCTGATACCAAATGAGAGACACCTTCCTGGGCACACAGAAAACTGGGCGTCTTGGAAGGCGCTGAACAGATTGTGCTGTGGAGAAGAGAAAACCACAGACCACCTACTGCAATGCAACCTGAGCCCTGCCACATGCATAATGGAGGACCTTCTTGCAGCAACACCAGGGGCACTCCAAGTGGCCAGCTACTGATCAATGGACATTTAATAGAATACCAAGTCTGCAAACTTTGTGTTTTGTTTGTTTGTTTTTAATGCAATACAACCTGACATGATAAATAAATAAAAGCAAACCCAAATAAACCTGAATTGCTTTGGGCTGTTATTTTCAGGGCAGACTTCTCTCAATCCACCCATCTCCCCCCCCCCCCCCCCGGTGGTGCAGTGGGTTAAATCACTGAGCTGCTGAACTTTCTGACCAAAAGGTTGGTGGATCAAATCCAGGGAGAGGGGTGAGCTCCTGCTATTAGGCCCAGCTTCTGCCACCCTAGCAGTTTGAAAACATGCAAATATAAGTAGATCAATAGATATCGCTTCTGCAGAAAGGTAACGGTGCTCCATGCAGCCATGCTAGCCACATGACTTGGAGGTGTCTACTGACAATGCAGGCTCTTCAGTTTAGAAATGGAGATGAGCACCACCCCCCAGACTCAGACACGACTAGACTTAATGTCAGGGAAAACCTTTACCTTTACTATCAATTTTAAATGATGCAAATTTCAGTCTCCATTTTGAAGAATTGAAGAAAGGCACTAACTTCTCCACAGTCAGAAAAGGAAGGACAGGGGGCTTTTAAAAACTCATGTATAGGAGGATGTGCAGTGGAAAAGTGCTTCACAGTTTGTAACCCCTACAAAAACTACATGACAGCTAGGTTAAGCCCATGGTGATTTTCCATCTGTTTGCACACAGTTGCTGTCCACACAGGAGGACAGATTCTGGCACAGAAAACAAATAATGTGCACACCATGCTGAGCTTTCTTTCTCATGTGCCGCTATCTGGTTTATCCTGTAAAATTTCTTTTACTAATTGTGTAGTGCCCTGCTCTGTTCCCTCATTAGTGTAGGGAATCATTAAATGTTCAGGAGGAGATAAAACCGTCAGTAGAAATTCATTACCAGCTGCATGAAGATGGGTTAGAAACAACACTGCAATTCTCCAGGGAAATTCCTGTCAAGGCCAGTCGCAGTTAGTGGACTTGCCAACTGAGCAAGTACACAAAGAAGAGAACTCAGCTATGTATGCTGGGGCTTCAACAGATCATCGTGTTAAATCGTTTTATTCTGAAATAACATCACCCCTCCTCCTGCTCATCCTGACAATATTAGGACTCATTTGCTTTTTGTCAGGTTTAGTCCCTTGCCATTGGAACTGAAAGGAATTCTTGCTTTGGAGTAATGTGCAGCTGGCTTTAGCCCTTTTGTTTAGTAGAATCAGTTCCAGATATAGGTGGCTTTAGAACGGGGCTACACAAAAGTGGGCCTGAGAGATCCCAAAGGGTGTTTTCGTTATTTCTTTTTCTGGCTAGATTGTTGCACATTTGAACTTCCTGCAAGTTTTCCTAGCTCTGCATAAAAGGACAATTACAAGGACAGTTCAGCAGGCAGGCACTATAGTTTTGACTGGCAGCAGTACTTCCCAGTGAAGGGGTGACTTACATGAAGTCTTGACTTTTAATCACAGTGATTTAGTGGAAGACATAGAAGGAACCTATCACAAGTGATTTCACTGAATTGTTTCTGCTACAATTATGATTGCGCCCATGGAAACTGTGGCATCAATATCTAGTCTCCATGAGAACCAACCAGGGGGTGCTGGAGATTCAGTGACTGGCTGATATTACAGCATGTTCAATTACTGGCTGACATCAGTCTCTAAAGGATGCATGTGAAAATTCATTGGGTCTCCAAAGGTTGGTCAAAGTCTACCAACATTTCCCCTTACTCCCACTATAATGGAGGGGAAGATGCTATCCTTTTGTTAGGGCTGATGCTTCTGGAAACTGAGAATGGGACCCACCAACTCCAGAGAGCCAGATAGCATAGCTATGGGCAGAGGAAGCGGACCTGATATTTGTCCATTCTTATTAGGCTGGTGAGAGCTCAAGAGCTGGAGATCAGGAAATAGCTTTTTATTGGATTAGAGCAGGGGTCTTCAAACTTTTTTTAACAGAGGGCCAGGTCACAGTCCCTCAAACTGTTGGAGGGCCAGGTTATAATTTGAAAAAAGCATGAATGAATTCCTATGCGCCCTGCACATATCTTATTTGTAGTTCAAAAAACACTTAAAACAATACAATAATTAAAATGAAGAACATTTTTTTTTAAAAAATAAGCTTATTAGTATTTTAGTGGGAAGTGCGGGCCTGCTTTTGGCTGATGAGATAGGATTGTTGTTGCTGTTGTGTGCTTTCAAGTTGTTTCAGACTTAGGTTGACCCTGAGTGAGGGCTGGGTACATGACCTTGGAGGGCTGTATCTGGCCCTCAGGCCTTAGTTTGAGGACCCCTGGATTAGAGTCACACCATGGAGCTACCCTTTTCTTCAGATTGCTATCACCACTTTTTTTTATTTCACTGTGTTGGAATGGAATTTAAATGGAGACTTGTTGGGCACAAAAAAGTTTACAAATGCTCCATCATATCCTTTAAATTTGACTCAGTAGAGTAATATCTTCTGTTTCCATCAATAGTTTTCTTAAGTCTGAGTTATAATGGAAATTTAGATATATTTTTTTGTCCAATCCTATATGTGTTGTTTCAGGAATAAGAACTGTTGTACCGTGGGCTTAGTGTAAAGCAAATGCCCATAGGTCTTAAGTCCCCTTGTTAATCTTGCAGCTTGACCCTCAAACTGTTTACTGGGAAGTCATTCCTATTCATATTAGTAAGACAGTTCTCCAAATAATTGTGCTTTCGTTTGCAGCTTTATAATCTTTTCTTGTTGGCTAAACAGCTCCAAATTCTCCAGTATCTAAGCCTGCTTATGTATTTGGCAGTCTGAGTTTGACTGAGTTACATTTAGATTGAAATAATTTTTATAGCTTTTCCTTCTTGGCAGTTTCTCTATTTTTGGTCTAGCCTTCAGGGACTTTCTCTGAAGAATGCTATACAAGTACTTGAATTGGATTAGATTGGATTTTCAATCATTCGTTTATTCATATGCTTGCTCATAACTGGCTGCATCAGGGTTTTTTAAGCCCATTTGTTTACAGCTAGTTTATGGATAAGTAGCACTCTTGTAATCACTTTATTTGTGTATGGTGTACTATGCAATCCTGCCAGGATGGGCTCTGAATCAGTAAGTTGTTTCCCATTATTATGGCTACTGCCTCTCCATCTTTCTCAGTGCTTATTAAAATATATCAGAGGGAATCACCAGGTAATGGAAATGGAGAAACTTTTATTAGTATTAGTATTCCAATTTCTGCACTGCAGAGAGTTTATAAAGCTGTGTGTCCTGATACTACACCATGGAAAGCTCAGTATCCATAGTAAGAGTATAAATTTAGTTGTCTCCAAAATATAATGCATCCCACTTAGCCCACAAAATTCTGGGGTAGAAAACTGCCATTCCATTTGTTAGGATTAAATATTCAAAATATTTTTTTCATAAACTAGTTAATTTATCTGCTTGTTCAACTTGGTGTAATTTTTAAAATGATCATAATTACCAACCCTAAGATCAGAGTTAGGGGTGAAGAGAGATGGAAAGTAGAACTGATAATCCACGCACACACCTCAATACCTCCCTTAACACACATTTTACCAGATACACATGTACATAAAATATCTATGTTGTGAGAATGGGGAAAATGGCATCAACTGGATGCCATTCTTTAGACTTTTTGAACAGAATAAGCTTTATTTGTTCTGAACCATGTCATTTTTAAAAGAAAAAACCCATTAATTTCTGCTACTTCAACATTATATTCTGTAGACAAAGTCCATAGGTTTTCATCAGGTTTTGAAAGGAATATGTGACTAAAAGGAAAGCTAAAAATCTGTGCTGTAAAGAAAAGTTACTTCTGTTTTCTAAACAGCTGGGAAGAATTTTTGTGCATACTTCTCAGGAAAAATAAAACCAATGGGCCACAGTTTAAAACAAACTTTCTCTCATAAAATAATTTTAAAAGCTGAGCCTTTCATGATCCCTATCTGGACACAGCACAATGATAGAAATGTGAATACCTAACAGTGGTAAAACCAAGTTCTTTGAGACCAGATAGAGCTACAAACATAAATGTTTCAAAATGGCCCCCAAAGAAGAATGTATTTGGAGGATTGGAGGGCCAACTCAGGTTTTTTTTCAGGTCCAAATGGTAAAAACCTTTGATAAACCTTCAAACATCACAACATCTCTTTTTATATAAGGGAATAGAAATAAGAAAATTATAACTATAGTGTACCTTCCTTGATGACTGTTCTTATTACAGGCATTCTAATGTGGAGAATGGAATGATAGAGAATCATTTTCTCCTCATATGTTTTTGAAATTGTATTTCACTTCTATAGGATATCTCCCGCTTAGCTCAGTTTTCTGGGAATTCCTGGAAATCATCTGAACTGCATCTGAGATTGACCTAAACTGTTGTGTCTCAGAATAAGATTCACCTTGCTCTCAACCAACACCAACCACAGTTGTGAGGTAAATAGTTTATTGTAAGGGTTCCAAACAAAAGGCAGTTCATAAGCAGTAAGAAGATCAATAGAACAGGTTACAAACAGTCCATAGAACTAATCCAAAAGTCCATACAGACAAGGCAGGAGACATGAAGCACAGGTTCAGTGCAAAGTCCAAGAAACAGCATGAAAAAGCCTTCCCAAGAAGCCTTCCCAAAACCAGGAGCTTGAGCGAGCAAAAAGCAACGTTGAAACTGACACCGAGAAATCCCCAGAACAGAACCTATATTCACTAAACATCAAAACAAATCAGCTTTCCCACCGAACTGATGATCTCAACACTTGGCCGCAATCCTTGGGCTCCGTCTCAACACCTGGCCACCTTGACCCTGGTTCTCAGTATCTGTGTTATCATCTGCATTCCTTTCCTGTGAGAACCGCGGCCTCCCTACAGACTCAGGCTGTGACTGAGAAAACTGAAATCCAACATCTGCACTCCCATCCCCACCATGCTGGTGAACCACAACATAAACCTACAATCTCTAGAGAGCCAAAAGACAGCTTCCTCCTGGGATTTTATATATGTTCGTCTCCCCTTTATTATTTATTTATTTATTTATTTATTATTTAGAAATTTTGTATACCGGTCTTTAGGCCTGGGTAACAACGCAAAAATTTGTTTCTAAAATCGATTTGTAATTGGGTTTTTTTTGTTTCGATATTTAAAATAATTACAAAATTTTCCAAAAAAAAAAGTTCGGTATTTACGAAATTTCGTAAATATTTACAAAACATTTTGTAAAGATGGCTCCCTTTTTTTTCAATATTTTAAAAATATTTTTAAATTTAATTATTAATTTAGTAGAAAAGAGAGGAGAAATTAAAATTATTATTAAGGAGGGAAGGCAGGCACTCACTCTGGCGGGCCCTCTCGCTCGCCGCTCGCTCGCCGCTCGCTCGCCCCTCTCGCTCACCCTCTCGCTCGCTTGCTCAGCCGGCGCCAAGAGAGGAGACCTCCCAGCAAGCATCGGCAGGCGGCCATCTTACGTATTTCCGAAATGGACGGAAATACAAAATTTTTTGGCGCCTGCCGTTTCGATATTTAAAAACACTTCCAGGTTAAAAAAAAGTTTTGTAATCGTTTCGTAATTCAAAAATTAACGAATTTTTTAACGAATTACGAATTAACGAAACGAATTGACCAGCCCTACCGGTCTTCTCACCTCCATCCAGGGACTCAGGCCAGTTTCCAACAACAATATCACAAACAATCATTAAAACATCATATTTCATATTACACTAAAACATTAAAAAAGCAAAATGCAGTCATATAATTACAATGGTCAGTTGTCACAATAAAATTGTTGTTCATCATCATCCATCCATATCACAGGATATTGCCTCACTCATCGAATGCCAGTTTCCAGAGCCACGTTTTCACCTGTTTCCTAAATGTCAGGATAGAAGGGGCAATTCTGATCTCCAGTGGAAGGGAGTTCCAGAGCCGAGGGGCCACCACCGAGAAGGCCCTGTCCCTCATCCCCACCAGACGCACTTGTAGGGCTGGTGGGAGCAAAAGCAGGGCCCCTCCAGACGATCTTAACAATCTTGATGGTTCATAGGGGAGAATACATTCAGACAGGTAAAATGGGCCGGAGTCATTTAGGGCTTTATAGGTTAACACCAGCACTTTGAATTGTGCTCGGAAGCTAATTGGCAGCCAGTGGAGCTGGCACAACAGAGGAATAGTATGCTCCCTGTACCCTACTCTTGTTAGTAGTCTGGCTGCCGCTCATTGGACTAGTTGGAGCTTCTGGGCAGTCTTCAGAGGCAACCCCACGTAGAGAGCGTTGCAGAAATCTAAACGGGATGTAACCAGAGCGTGGACCACCGTGGCCAGGTCAGACTTCCCAAGGTACGGGCGCAGCTGGTGCACAAGTTTTAATTGTGCAAAAGCTCCCCTGACCACTACCGAAACCTGGGGCTCCAGGCTCAGCGATGAGTCCAGGATCAATCCCAGGCTGTAACCCTATGCCCTGTTCGGCCTTTCGACTGACCAGGAGTAGCTCTGTCTTGTCTGGATTTAGTTTCAATTTGTTGTTCCTCATCCAGTCCGTTACAGCGGCCAAGCATTGGTTCAGGACTTGAACAGCCTCCTTAGTAGCAGGTGGGAAGGAGTAACAGAGCTGGACATCATCTGCGTACAGATGACATTGCACCCCGAAACTCCGGATGATCTCTCCCAACAGCTTCATGTATATGTTAAACAACACAGGGGACAGTACTTTATCTCAGTAGTAGGGCATTTTGTGAGCCTATGTAGAGGGAAATCCCTGACTGCACAATAGTCAGCTTGACTTGATTCAGGGATGTATCTCTGAACTCCTTCCATCATAGTTGCCTTTATTCGTGCCCTAAAGTTGGGCATGTATTTTGTTGAAGGATTAAGAACTTCCAAAACTCAGAGGCTAAAGTGTCCTCTTGGTATAAGCAGTGTGAATTATACCCAAAAGGAAAGGGATGGGAATGTCTGTTAGTTTCACTTTTTCTGTCATTATTTAAGCACATCAAATTTGACCACATTGGTGGAGAGATATATGGATTTTGGAGGAAATCTTTCAAAAGAGAAACCAAACAACATTCACTTTCACCAGCCTATTAGTATATCCATTCCCAGGATGGGGAGTGCTACATTGTCCTTTCCTGCCATGTAGCTGTTAAGCATAAAAAGGCTTTCTATAAAAGAAGATGAAGAAGAGGTAGCAGGCCAAAAAAAGAAAGCCAGCTTATAACCATAATTAAATAATTGAGGATTCATAGTCAGATTTTGAACTAAGCACTCAAAGCCCTGTCAGCTGACATTCAACTAGAAAGAAAGAAAGATGTTTGAAAAAAATTGCAAGGCCTTATAAAAATAAAAAAAAATCTCTGTCCATCTCTACATATCATAGAGATAGACAATGATGACCTAGCATGGTATGGCGATTTAAAAAGTGAAGAGGATCATGCTGCATTCTCTAATCCAATATCTGGGTTTCCACACAAGCCAACAAAATACTTCTAGGAAGTCCACAAGCAGGAACTGAAAATACTGTTAATAGTACTTTCCAAACATTGTTTCTCCACACCTAGTATTCAAAGGACAGGGAAGATGTGCCCCATCAGATTTGATTGAACTGCAAGTCACATCATTCCTCACCATTGGCTGTACTTATTAAGATGGATGGGACTTGCAATGCAAGAGCATCCGTACAGCCACACATCATTCATATAGTATTCACTGCCCTCTGAAAATGGACCTTGTATGTACACCTAATGGGCAACGAACACAGATAGACCTATCTTCCATGAATGTGTTTCATCCCATTCCCTTTTTAGATTCTGGATGTGTTCTATTTTCTTAAAAGGCAGCATCGGCTCTTGGGAAGCTAAATATGTGAAAAATATGAAAATCAACAAGATGTAAATGTGCGCAGGTTATTTTTCTAATAATCAACTCAAATTGTAGGCATTTATCTCAGTACAGTTGGAGGAGACATATAAATTAGAATGCCTTCAAAATTTATGTTGCTGAACATATAAAAGGTTTTGAACCTCTGTGGTATGTAATAAATCCTAATGCCAGGAATGAAGTGTTGATTTGGGTATTGGTTTTTGCAGAATTTCATTTGAACTAAAATGCATTCCTCAACATCTGACAATACTTTAAATTAAAATTACTAGCCGCCCATTTGGAACACTGTGTGGATATTTCATGTCAAGGGTGTTTAATAATCACGTCTGTTGTTACCAACAGCAAGCAATGAAATATCCACTCAGGTATTTTTTCAGTTTCAAATTACTGTAGAATAGCAAGCACATTATTAGCTCTCTGTAATTAGAAAGGAAGGAGCTTTTTTTTTTTTTTTAAAAAAAAAAAATGAAGATGGAGAGAGAATGTACATTCCAAAAATGTCGTGCTGTTAAATAGGAAAGTCCATCATGTAGCAGCTGCTGAACATTTTGGACAAGGTCTGCTCGCCTCTCTTTGAAAAACCCTGCAAAACACAGCTTGTATCCAACTTGTTTTCTACTGGGACCATTTGTATGCCAGAGCAGTCAGTAAACATTTAAGCAAATAACAATCAAACATGTTGGACCAAATTCATCCCTGAAACAGTGCCATGCGCATCATTCCAGTAGACTCTGGAGTAGTTTGATCCACTTTTTGAGGGGGGATAGGACCCACAACATGCATAACAATCTTAACCATCAGCATTGTTTTTGTGTGAGAAAGAGGGCTGGGAGGGGTGATGCTTGATGATAATCCTCTTACAAAGAAAGAAGGCCTCTGTTTGGTAACCTTTAGGCAATAAGCATAGCTCAGATAAAAGAAAATGGGGAAATGCAGCTGTCACTTTTTTCCAAATGAAGAACCAATTTGAGGAGAAACATCTGTTAGTGCTTGGCTTTGTAAACCAGTAGCTGGACACTATTCCAAATTTTATACAGCTTGTATGATCTGATTTTGCAAATATCCCAGTGTGCATAGTTTTGAAAAGTGAGATTATCTGAGAGAGAGGGGGGTTTCTTCTTTGGTGGGATTTCCATTAAATGTTGAGGCATTTAAAACAAATAAAATATGAAAAGAAAAGATAAATGCTTAGAAGTGCATTTGGCGGCTCAACATGTGTCAAAAAATTTGTACCTGAGGCAGCTGCGTTTACAATATTGAGTCCTCCTTAATGCTAGGTATGTAAATGTCTTTTTTAAAAACAAAATTATTGTAATTTTTATACATAAATGAAAGTATGTGTGTGGTCTAATCTTCTTGGAGGAAGAGTTATAGAACATATGAAGTGACAACAAGAAGTGATGTAGAATTACATGCAAATGATCCCATTTGTCGGGAAATAATTTATAGGAACCATTCTACTAAATTTCTCTGAAAAGGGCATTTGAATTTTTATCAACTTTTATTTATTTATTGAATCTTGATCCCACTATTCTCCCATGATAGGATTCAAGGCAGCTGTTCACCATTCATAAATTGAGAACACCTTGCAAAGCATTTTCTTGAAAATTATTCACAATATATTCTGACATTCATCTTACCAACAATGCCCCCAAACATCCTTGGTTTCAGGATGAGAAACAGTGATGAATATGCTTGTGCTGCTGCTATTGCTAATGGTAAGCTTAACCTCCAAGAAATGTGGAGGATTTTGTCTCCACAGCCGCCTAAACAAGGTCAGGCTGATCTTGTTTAGGTGGCTGTGGTAAATGGGGATGGATGGTGATCTGTCAGGGGTGCTTTGAATGATATTTTCTTGCTTCTTGGCTGGGGGTTGGACTGGATGGCCCACAAGGTCTCTTCCATCTCTATGATTCTATGATCAATGACAGCTTATAATTGCCTATTTGATATTAATAGGTATATTAACAACTGGGATATTAGTTCTGTTGGGCTAAAATACAATGTTCTATGCAATACAGTGGCAGCCCAACAATCTCAGTTATACATTTTCACTATCACCTCCCATTACCCAGAGTTGCCACTTTTGTGTGCATGGAAAAGCCCTTTCTGGAGGAAATTACTTCACATAGCTGGCCAAGCCCAAATACTTGACTTCCTCATCAGAGCTAGGCATCTGAGCAACAAAGAGCTCAGGAGAACAAAGCTCACTCTTGAGGAAAGAAACAAATCTAGCAGTAATGTATTAAAATAACTTGGTTTATGTTTCCAGTTTGGAATCTATAATACAAACTGTAATGTTGAAGCAGCTGTATACAACAGTTAAACTTCTTCTAATTCTCCTCATATAAAATCATGCAGTTCTCACTTTAAAAAAAGAAGAAGAAGACAATGTGCTGCAGATTTTGCATTGGTACCCACTGGCTAAATTATCCCCCTTCTCATTGAAACTGTCTGTAGCAAGTAATTCTGTTTGACAGTAGAGATACTTATCCAGTGCTAAGTGGGTTTGATCATTTGCTGACATCTATAGTAATATCCCATTCATGAAACCAAGCAGATGTTCCTGCTGTGTAAACCAACGATAATATTGTAAACCAGTCATTCCCTCCCCTACAACCACACACACACACATTTCACTATCTGAAGGCAAGTATAAACTCATACAAGATTGGTATATAAAGCTTGGCTATCAAGAAGAAGAGAAGAACCTTAATGTTCTGTCTTGGAAAGATAGTCCTGCTCCTCCCTAGGAATAATTTTCATTTCTCCTTTTCAGCTCATTTTGTTTCTACTATGAATCTCTAAATAGGTGGAATGTTGAATTTTTCATGCCCCCTGAAAGAGTAGGAACTTTTTACAATTTTTGACCAGTAACTAAAAGCTGAAGCACAGCTTTGATAAAATAAAAACTTGGATTTCTATAGCATGAACAAACCTAAAAACACTAAATTATTAGATTTATTTTTTTAAGATAGGAAAGGTACAGGCTTTCCCTTGACATTAAGTCTGGTCATGTCTGACTCTGTGGGTTGATGCTCATCTCCATTTCTAAGCCAAAGAGCTGGCGTTGTCTGTAGACACCTCCAAGATCATGTGGCCAGCATGACTTCATGGAGCGCTGTTACCTTCCCAGCAGATTGGTACCTATGGATCTACTCACATTTGCATGTTTTCAAACTGCTCGGTTGGCAGAGGCTGAGGCTAATATCAGGAGCTCATGCTGCTCCCCAGATTCAAACCTGCAAACTTTCAATCAGAAAGTTCAGCAGCTCACCGGTTTAACCCACTGCGCCACCGGGGCTCTTTAAAAAAGGTAATGCACATGAAAGCTTAACTTAATGTGATATTAGTTGGGTACATACAATTAATCTGACCATTTTTAAAAATGGGTGGGAGCTAAGGGCAAATTTTGAATCATTTCACAGTCCATGTGTGTGTGTGATTTGTTTTTTTCTGAACCAGGTTCAATCCCTCCTTCCCACAAATTACAATTTACAATTCAAGGGAAGCCTCTATTATCACCAATAGGATGTCTTTTTGAAATACAAATAGAAGCAGCGTCAGTTGTTTTGAGAAGGGAAAGAGAGAGAAGAGTTAATTCTTTCCCTTAGAGCACAAAGCCAAGATTTCTGCACTTACATAACAAACAACTTTACATAACAAAATATGCACATTAATTGTACCAACATAACTAATATTAGGTGTCATATATTTTAATATTCAAGTTATAGCACATAAAATGCATTAAAAGATTACCTTTCCACTTTTCAAAAGTGCCAAAAGAATGTCAGAGAAGATTTTTGGTTAGCTTTTAGTGGCAGGCTTACAACATCTAGGGCTTTATGCCTTTACTGAGGTTTCATCTTTTAAAAATCTATTTCCTTATATGCTTCCTCTACTAGATATAGGGCTGGGTGCTAATTTTGTATTCAGTTTATATATTTATTGAAAAATAGACAAATCCATCCACTTTTTATTCAGAAGAGAAAACTAAAATAGTCTCCAAAAGTTGGTCAAAGTCTACCAACATTTCCCCTTACTCCCACTATAATGGAGGGGAAGATGCTATCCTTTTGTTAGGGCTGATGCTTCTGGAAACTGAGAATGGGACCCACCAACTCCAGAGAGCCAGATAGCATAGCTATGGGCAGAGGAAGCGGACCTGATATTTGCTGCTCCTCCTCCATTTGCTAAATCTCAGTTACTATCCTTCATCATTGTCCATTCTTATTAGGCTGGTGAGAGCTCAAGAGCTGGAGATCAGGAAATAGCTTTTTATTGGATTAGAGCAGGGGTCTTCAAACTTTTTTAACAGAGAGCCAGGTCACAGTCCCTCAAACTGTTGGAGGGCCAGGTAATAATTTGAAAAAAGCATGAATGAATTCCTATGCACCCTGCACATATCTTATTTGTAGTGCAAAAAAAACTTAAAACAATACAATAATTAAAATGAAGAACAATTTTTTAAAAAATAAACTTATTAGTATTTTAGTGGGAAGTGCGGGCCTGCTTTTGGCTGATGAGATAGGATTGTTGTTGCTGTTGTGTGCTTTCAAGTTGTTTCAGACTTAGGTTGACCCTGAGCGAGGGCTGGGTACATGACCTTGGAGGGCCATATCTGGCCCTCAGGCCTTAGTTTGAGGACCCCTGACTTAGAGGAAACTGGAATATTTGATGCTGTTGTTCATGTTAAAACAAAGCTGCCACATGCCTTTTTTGTTATAGGTCTTTAAGGCATTTCTGACATGTGACGTCTCATTATGCTTTCTTGGCAATATTTGTTCAGAGGAAGTTTGTCTTCTGAAGCTGAAGTCCCATCTACATAGCCATATAATACAGTTTCACAACTGCATTGAACTGGATTATATAAGTCTACACTGCCATAAAATGCAATTCAATGCAGTTAAACTGCATTCTGAAACAGTATTATATGGCAGTGTAGGTGAGGTCTGAGAGTATGTGAACTTCCATTGCCAAGTGGGGATTGAAACCCGAGTGCTTAGAGTCATATAGCCTCATCCTAAGGGAAGAATTGCCCATAGTATGACACTTCCACTTCACTTGAGGTACAGAGTCCACCAGCTCCCATCCCATGACATCAATCTACTTCTGGCAGGGCTCCATGCTACAAGTGAAGTGGAAGCATGGTAAGCCACTGCCATGACAATACAGGAGGCTTCCTGTGTTGCATGGGATTCCTTCCCCCCCCCCTCCCAATAGAGAGGGATATCTCTGAAATGGGATGGAGTGAAGGGGAAGGAGGGAAATGCAGGGCATGTGGCGACAGGTTTCCGCATGTTGGGCTCCACCAGATTCACCATGATGCATGGCAAATCCCAACCTTAATGTGATGAGGTCCCTAGTCTAATGCTGAAACCACTACAACACACCAGTTCTCTCTTGTCATTTACCATTTCACTTTTATTATGCACATGCATACATTTGGGGGGGGGGGGGGTTATACATTGTTTGTGTAGTGTAGAATCCACTTCCATATGTCTGCGGCCCACATCAGACTAGTATTTTCTTTATGGGGCAGGAACTTTGTGCTGTGAATAGGTGGCATGGTTCCACTCCACTCTATGATTAGTATCACTGCTATGGAAAGCAGCCATGTGCATTGCCTGCCAATTCATAAGAAAGTTATGTGTTACATCTAACTTATTTCTCATTATTTGACTCCTATCTTGTAAAAACTTTGTAAAATTTGCTTTAGTAGCAAATGTGATAAGCAAAGGTTGACATCGATAACAGAGACACATATCTCCAGGAGCATTTTGGGAAGAAAAGATAGCAATGACAGCAGGAGGTCAAGGAAAGGCATGAGATGACATAGAGAGGGATGTCTCTGCAATATCCCTCTGCAATGAAGAGGGAGACATGATGGAAACAGGCCTTGGCTGTCTCTCCTGATGTCACCCCTGGGCTTCTGGTGCCAGGGAGGAATAACAGGCTCATTGATGACAAGATCTAGGTGTACATGCAATTGCCAACTCTATTAAAATTTGTAATCAATAAAGTTGTGATGATTTTCATTCCAAACCTGTCATGTGTGGTTACTTTGGGTAGAGCTGATCACCCTATACACACAACCGTATGCATCTTTCTTAGAAAAGGAAGCTGGAGGGATGAAGGAAGAGTGGGAAATGATAGCGGAGACAATAATTCCAGAAGAATATTGTGGAAGTCTATCTGGGGTTTTTTTTTTGGCAAGTTTTCTTTTATACTTTATTTTTGTTTGGTTTCCCTGTCCCCTCTAGCTATCTCCTTTTTTGTCTATTTTACAGACTTTAGCTTCAGAAACTCTTCACATGGCACAATGAATGCCAGTTAAATCAAAATTGTAACTCGAAACATGCACACAGGTCATTTGCCTCTCTAACATCAGCCATCTGAGCATCTGCAGAAATGAATTTCAGGCGGCATTGCAAAGTGGGAGCACATCCCACTATTCCCTTCTGTTCTCTATCTCTGTGCCATTTTCCACAGAACCATTGCCATCTGTCGAACAAAGAAAAAGGACCCTGAGGGCTCCCCAGTCTACCTATACCATCCTCCTGTGCCAGTCAACATTCCTTAAAATCATTACCATTTTGCTTGGGCATGTAATTAGCATTCCTAAGCATCCAAGGAGCTTCCCTCTGATAAGTGTAAAACTGCTTTCTGATGTAGCTGTTTTTTACATGAAACTGCACATATTTGTTGCACAACACCTGTGCTTCTAAATGTTTTGTACAGGTTATTTCAACTGACCTTCAGAAACTCTGGGAAAGAGTGGAGTGCTGTATAGAATCCGATTTGTGTTCTGTCAAGTCACATATCCATCTTTTGTAACTGTTTTCTGATTCTAGCAAGCACTACATTTTCACATTAAGAGCCAATGATGGTTTTCTTCCTATTGCAGCTTGACTTAATTGGTATTATTATTAAGTACAGGTATTTATTTGGCAATTCATAGTGGCTGCAACAATGAACATAGTTATCTCAGCAATTATTGCTGTTGTTTCTTCTTACGTTTTTCCTTGTTATTTCCCCGATTTACTCAGATAATCTTGAAAGGGAATTATCTTATCTTCCTCTGAGCCTGAGAGAGTGTTACTTGTCTAAGGTCACCCTGTGGGTATCTGTGGTTGTAAGGACTGTGGAACCACTAGACCGAAGTATCTCTCATTTAAGTAATACTTAAAAAACCAGTACAGCAAGTTAGTGTTATTATATATCAATTGAGAGCATGTCCTGATCGACTGAAAAGTCAAGAGTTTATCTTTTCAGTTTTAAACTTGCTTAAAATAAATCAATCTGGAGAACTCATATAAAAAAGTCTCTGTTAATTGTCTGTGATTGGGGAATCATGGGAATGACACAGACCAGCCATGAGATGCAGATGGCAATGCTGATTTGCCTGCCTTTTATGATAAAGTCCTTAGTCCTGCCACATTCAATGTGATTTTTCATGGAAACCTGTGAGAGAAAACTTCCTCAAAAACTGTTCAAGCTTTGGAGCTCCCTTTCTGTTGTCTTCTGGCCCACAGACAAATATCTTTTTACTTGGGTATATGTTTGCTATGTCACTGACTTTTGAAATGTAGGGAGTTGCTGTATCATTTTAGACAAGGGTGTTTAACTTGTGTTTTGAACCTATTTTATATTTTAAGTTTGTTTACTTTGTATTTTCATTTTGATTGTTAGGTATCTTGGGGTGGGAGCAGAATGAAATGTTATTCATTTTAATGGTGAGGGGAGTGCTTGTTCATGTATTAGGCCCGCTGAGTTCAACTGAACTAATTCCTCAGTATATGCTGGCAATCTTGATCAATCAATGCCACTGTCTTAAAGTGAGTAATATCAGTTTTATATAATCTGATTTATCAGGCATATCAGCATTGAAACGAAAATACATATGAGTTCGGAATGGGATAGAAAGATATTTTGTTGGTCTTCCTAAGGCAGAAAAATAACATTACACCCATATTGTTTACAAATAAGTTGTTTTCCTGTGTGCTGCTATTTATAGGAGGAAATGACCAAAATAGGAATTTTACAAATGAGTAATTGAAACTAATTACATACTGAAATGCCTCAAAATGTCTAGAAAATCTCCTGGGGCCCATTCTCCTTACCTAATTTTAGTGCTATCATCTCTTCTTTGCTTTGGTCCCTGTGTTACCAATCTAGATTGTAATAATATACACAGTTGTTCTTGTTTGCTGTCAGGTTGATTTACTTATGATGACCCTATGAATGAGAAACCTCCAAACCTGGGAGTGAGAGACAATTTTTGGTGAGAGACCAATATTATTAAGCAGAGATCTTGTATTTATCAGAGACCTACAAACATTGTAAATCTACAACTCCTGGAATCCATAGCATTTAGGTATGGCAGTTAAAGTAGTGTCAAACTGTGTTAATTCTAAAGTGTAGACATACCCACCCTTTGAACACAGAGACTACTCCATCTTATATCCAGTGTTTTGCCAATCTATATCAATAGATCAACCCCACTAGTGGCACAGTCAATTAAACCTATGAGCTGCTGGACTTGCAGGGTGATCCTCCACTGTTAGGCCCAGCTTCTGCCAACCTAGCAGTTCAAAAACATGCAAATGTGAGTAGATCAATAGGTACAGCTTCTGTGGTAAGGTAATGGTGCTCCATGCAGTCATGCTGACCATATGACCTTGGAGATGTCTATGGACAACTCTGGCTCTTTGGCTTAGAAATGGAGATGAGTACCAACTCCCAACGTCAGACACGACTAAGTCTTAATGTCAAGGGAATCCTTTACCTAGTACCTACTATTACCAATAGATTAAGATTTTTCGTATATGTGATGTTCATTTGTCCATGGGAAAAAGTAGAAACTTGTGTGCATAGATATAAATTTATACGTGAAAGGTGTTCAAATTGTGCCACAACTTTACAATTGTATGCAGTAATAATGTCTGTATCATGTTGAACATTTCACTGAGTTTTTGCTGTATATCACTCTTCTATTAAACATATCTTTTACGATGTTCTAAAAATCTTATTTTTGTTTGTTATAATAATTCCTTCCAGCATTTCACAGGCTGAGGAAACAGTGCATGCAGTGGACATTAAAAGTCATTTCAGATGCCTAATACCTTATCAGACTAAATGTATATATTTCTGACATTTTAACCACAGAATATAAAATGGAAGCAATATATCTGTGAAACTGTACACTACTTTTCTGCTATGGTAAGCAACATCCAAGAAGCATTGGAGCAAGTCTTACTAAAACTGTAATGTCATTCAAAAATGGCATACATAAAACCTTACTTTAGAATTATTGATAGCACATAAGGCCCTTAAATTAGATACATAAAAATAAAATGTTACACCTTCTCTCTCTATTCCTGCATAACCAAACATTCAAATTCTTCCTGCCAATATTTATATTATGGTGCATTTACAGGGGTTACACAGAGTAGTTCATAGTTCTCATTATTAAGTGAGATATGTATGAAAGAGAGATTGTATGGAGAAAAATATTCTGGTGGTTTTGTTGACATGAAAATTCCAGTGTGACACTTGGATCTCTTTTGTTTATTTTTGCTCCGCATTTTGTTAAAGTGATGCTATGTTTATCTTTTTATGTGCAAGATCCTCCCATGAGATACCTTTTTTAAAGGTTTTTTTAAAAAAGAGACTTCGTTTCTAGAAAGTATACGAATTTCCTAAAAATTAACGGATGATCTAAACGGTCTGACACTTGAGGGGCTAACAGTGGTAAATGTGTCCTCAAAGTGTGGCCATTTTGGTAACTCTAAAAATGACAGAAAGAGGGGGTCTGGAAAGTCCTCCCATTGCCACTAATGGGCAGATCTTCCCAGAGTGAAAATTGATCTTTGGGCTACTGGATCAAAAAATGGCATTTTGCCCTCCCCATTTCAGGTACCCCCCCCCCCCAAATGGATTGGGGCCAGCCGAAAACTGGACACCAAAAACAACAGAGGGTTTACCTGAAGTGCACACCCCTATTGGATGACATCCATATATTTGTGCTTCTTCAGCCCATATCTGTGGGCCTATATCTACAAGTTTGTATCCCATTATGGCAGAACATTTTTTTAAAAATAAACTGCTCCAACAATCTTCATTGTTTTTTCAGAGGAACATACAAATAAGTTACAATCGGTATTTTGGTTTATTGGCAGAAAAGAAGCAGCTTTGTGCAGACAGTCCATTATTGCCAAAGTAGAATTCTTGTTTAACAAGATCTAGAATCAGATCGGAATCCAATGGTAAAGTGAAAGTGGCCAGCTTTTGTGCCGCAGTGCTCACTTTTTGGCATAAAATAACATAATAAAATGAGTTGGGTAGGCAGTAGTTATGGAACAAAGTCCACTTCCTGAGCCATGGTTTGCTTGTTGGGGCTGCTGTGGCCCTTTCAACTGCTTGTTCTCGAGGGTCAGGGGTCTTTGGGGTGGTCGGAGTTTAGCCGCTGACTCTGTGTCTCCCACTGGCTCAATCTGCTTTAATGCTCTACCAAAACACAGCAAATGGTGAGGTCTACCGAGAGCTCTCAGTAGATACATCCTGCCACCTCCATCGCTCACCGGAAGTATCCCCTTAATTTTGATTTTTTTGGGGCACAAGAATCCAGGGATTCTTCTCCAGACAAACCAAGCAGGAGAAACTAAGCAGGAATGGCTTAGCAATATATACCAGTAAACTTGCTAATTTCTAATATGCCAGAATTTTGGTTTTTTTATCTGAGTGCCCTGGATCTAAGATGTTTGTGGCTTCTGAATCTGTTCCATGTAATGACTGATATAGCACATATATTACACATACGGAGAAAACTCTATCTTCCTTACTTGAAGGATGCTGTTGCAACTCAAGGTAGTTTTCACCTTGTTCCCAAACACCACCACACCAAAGCTGTAGATTTTGTAGTTTATTGAGAAAAAAGGCAAAATAAAAACATAGCATGAAGAATACAAAAGTTCCATAAGGCTTAAATACAAAGACACAGTTCCCAAAAACCAAAGGCAAAAACATAAAGCATAATCCTTTAAGCAATGGTCAAACAATAGTCCATGAAAAAACAGTTGAACACAAGACCCAAAATCCCAGACTCAGGAAGCCAGAAGCATGCTGCTTAAAGCCAAGGTTAATCCATAGAAGTTTGCATGGAAAGAGCTACGTTGAACTGACAACCCCTGTGTGTTAGCGAGAAGGCTAAATACCCTTTGCAGACATGAACGCATTGCAATGACCTTTGGCAGACTTGGCTTCTCGCTTGCTAGCCAAGTGAGAGCTTCTTCGGACCCTTATTTGCAGACAATTTTGCCTGCTCATTAATTCATTATCTTCGAGGCTCTCTAACCCCTTATCTTGGTCCTGCATCTGGATCAGATCACCGTGGGAAGGCAAAGGAGGCAAAGACATCTCCACCTGGCCATGTGAGAATTCACTCGTTATCAGTCTCACTAACATTTCTTTCCCCTGAGAACTGACTTACTGTTTCCCTTTCTGCAGCCTCACCATCAACCCTGTCTGAAACATGTACAGAAATCTGTAACCCCTCATCCTCATCATGTAGGAACTCTGGCTTACAAAGCCCACAGGGCTCAGCTTCAGACTCAGAGTCAAGCTGAGTCACAACAGATGCATTTAATGAGAAAGGTGGAATAAGAAGGAAGTCACCAGTACTGGAAGTACTGAAGGAGATGGACCCCTGCTCTAACGAGGCACAAAACAGTCTTCTGTTTCTCTAAGAAAGGTTATCTCAAGGTGGTTCACAAATGAGCAATAAATGTACAGTGAAACATGTCACAATTACACATGGGTATCAAATAAAATCAATCTAAAAATCTCACAATATTACAAGGCAGCTGTTGTAAAACAACCCATTATAAAACAAGCTTTAAACCTGAAGAGGGGACTCAATGGGGCTATAAAGTAAGTAACAGATTATAGCCTGGTAAATGGCATTTCTCATGGTTCTGGGGAACTCATGTAGAGTATATATTGTGGCATACACATTTTTAAAATTAAAATTAGAATGTACACAGTGGTCAGCAGGTGACAATAGAGAGAACGAAGGCACTCTGATAGAGAGGAGTGATGAGAGCATAGGGCTAACTAGAGAGTTATGAACACAAGAAGGTGAGGCAACTTTAATTCCAAACACCTCCATGCCTCTCAGTGTTAAATATTAAAATTACAAGCTGCTATACAAAATATATAAACATCTCTTTTTCTTCTGTATATGAATGTAGCAAGAAATCTGTCAAAAAATCAAAAACACAATTATTATTTTCATAGGTAAGTCAATATTTTTCTATGAATAAAATAGAATAAGATTATCAGCCACAAGAAAGTGAACATCAGGTGACAGGATATTCTCACATATTCTCACCAAATACACAGAATGAAGTTGGACATGTAAGTTACCCTGAATTGATGCAGATTACTCAGATCAAGTGTTGAATGTTATTACTGCTCACACGATCATTGTTCTATTTCATTACTTAATTCTATCAAGCATGAAGTGTTTTCACTAATGAAAACTGGTATTCGTCAGGTTCGAGCATAGAAATCTCACATTTTCCATTCCTGTGAATTTTTCCTGATATCCTGATATCATGTCTGATACTTAAAATACTTGTGTTATTTTTAGTGAAAATGTTTTGAATAGATAATGAGCACAGAAAGAGCATTCATTGACACATCATTAACCATCAACAAATGACAAACAAACAGTCAACTAAAGCAATATTACAACAGGATAAAACAACAGGATTTATAGAGAAAGGAGCTTTCTGGGAAAGAATAATGATAACAGAAAAGAACACAATTACAAAAATATACAAGAAATTGCTAGAGTGGACAACAGAAGAACAGGTAAAAGACTGTATGGTGAAGTGGGCAGCCAACATAGAATGCCAAATAAAAATGAAAGAATGGGAGAGAATTTGGAATCATAAATTGAAATATACCTGTGCCTATGATCTCAAATAAAATTGGTACAAAATGCCAATGGTATATAACTCTGAATAAACTAGCGAAATCCTGTAAAAATATTTATAACAAATGCTGGAAATGTGAGACCCAAGAGGGAACTTTCTACCATATGTGGTGGACATGTAGAAAAGCAAAGGACTATTGGAAAGAAATACAGGATATAATACAGAAAATACTTAATATTAAAATACAATTAAAACCCATTTTTAAATTAGGATTAGCAGACCTAGCCTGAGACACTAATAATGATATTTTATTTAACTATCTGACAACAGCAGCCAGAATGTATATGCAAGGAACTGGAGAGTAAAGGAAATACCAACACCAGAATTATCATATGTTGGTATTTCCTTTACTCTCCAGTTCATATTATTATGAATATGGACAAACTAACTCAATTACTTACAAAAATCTGGGAAGACCCCAAAAAAACAAAACAGATTATCTGCCTTTTAAAGAGTATATTTACGAGAGCAAAGAAAAATGATAATATAGCACAAATTTGATAAATTGCCACATTGACAGAAAGGAAACGGTTCCGGCTCAAGATACCTATCTGACCGCATCTCGGCCTATGAGCCCACGAGGACTTTGAGATCATCCGGGGAGGCCCTGCTCTCGATCCTGCCTGCCTCACAGGCACGCCTGGCGGGGACGAGAGATAGGGCCTTCTCGGTGGTGGCGCCTCGGCTGTGGAACACCCTTCCTGTGGACATCAGATTGGCCCCTTCCCTGATGATATTCTGCAGGAAATTAAAGACGTGGCTGTTCAAGAAGGCGTTCGAACAAGAAATGCAATAATTGGTAATGAGGACAGGAAGGGAACAACGGAGTATGCTACTGGATTGTGGTTTAACGATGAGACGATGCGAATGGCTTTTTGTATTATTGATATTGATATTGTTGATGTTGATGACGATGCTTTTGTTATTGCTGGATTGATTTTAGATTGTGTCTTGTAATTTGCACCCTGTCCTCTCTATGTTGTACACCGCTGTGAGTCGCCCCCGGGCTGAGAACAGTGGTATATAAGCACAATAAATAAATAAATAATAAATAAATAAATAAAAATGGAGAAGCAGTTGACAAGAAGAAAATTGTAATGGACAATTTCAACGCTCCTTTCCCTTCTGGTTCTATACTTCTGCTTCACTCTCTCTTAATCTTTCCCTCTCTTTTCTATTTCTTCTTATTTTAGCTATATGTTAAAAACAAAACAAATGACTTTAACTGTAGTGTCAGAAAACCCATAAACTGAAGTTTTGAACCTAGCCTCACTACCTGTGTCTCTTTATGACACAAAACACCAAATGTGCCATCAAATTGCTAATCAAAACTCTTTCTCCACAAGAATCAGAAGTCATGGGGGTGGGGTGGGGGCAGGATGTTAGAGATGCTTAGATGGGGCACAACAATAACAAAGGAACCACTGGCCTAGACTGAAGAATTTACTGGTTGGCTTTTTTGTATTTTTTAAAAAAAATACATTTATGAAAAAAGGGTGAATTTGAATCATTTCATATGCAAAATACTGAAACAAATGACACCCTCATATTTCCTTGGTCTTTTAATATATTCTAGTATTAAAAATGAGAAGCCCTTTGTATTTTAATATTAAAGATGTAACTTCAAAGATTAGAGTCATAATGGGAGGTAGACTTTCATATAGAAAAGGCAAAGAGAGGCAAGGAAGGCTTTATCTGAACCTTTAGAAACTATTACTAAGGTATACATGTTTTGGTCAAGTAGTGCATCTTTTATGCATAATATTATCCTATGTTAATATGTTAATATTAGTGGAAACAAAATGGAGGTAGAGTAGTGAGAATAGAAGTGTAATTATCCTGCTGTTATGATATTAGTTTTATGGCTCACCGTATAATATGAACTTTCAGTGTGGTAAAAAGCCAGCTGGGAATAACAAAATAACCAAAGAGACTTTGGGTGTTACAAGGTATTTAATTTGATAGCAAGGTTAAGAAGCTTGATTCAGTGTAGTATAAGCTAAAATGGTACCTAGAGCACAAAAGACTTTTATTAGTTTCCGACTCTGCTTAAAGGCACTGATCCTGGTGGAATATCTTCCTGATATTGACAAATTGTTTAAAGACCCATTTCAGTGTACAAATAACATTAGCTACCCATATATAGCTCCTGACCCCAAGATTAAAACAGCAAGTGTCATTGATCTAACAGTTAAATATCTTTTTACTGCATGTTCTGCAGCCCATGAAAATATTAACCCTTTATATTTCCACAAAAAGCTGATTTTCCAGAAGTGGTGAAATGTGGTCATAATATGAGCACTAATTTGTTTTAATTTGCTACCACCAACTTTTTCATGTTAAAATGATATATAAATAACAGATTTATTATATATGAAATTAAATGTTGCTATCATAATGCCTTCAATTTGACTTATGGTGATTCTATCCCAGGGTTTCTTGACAAGATTTCTTCAGAATTGGTTTGCCATTGACTTTCTCTATAGTTGAGAGAGTATGATTTGTCCAAGGTCACCCAGTGCTTTTATACAGCTGTTCATAAATTGTATTTATTTCAATTATATTTCATTTTTTCTCTTATATTTATTTTATTTATTTATTTACAATATTTATAGCCCACCTTTCTCAGCCTTATGGCGACTCAAGGCAGGTTACAGGTTGGCACAATTCAATGCCATACATCCATAAAAGTGCAATTAAAAACCATCAACATAACAATATAAAAACATATATAAAAACCATTAAAACATCTAGTCATTGGTGTTAAAAGTGTTTCCAGTAACATCATCTAGCCATTCCATGTTCATCAGTTCATAGTTCTGTGTTATCTATTCCACTGCATTCTCAAAAGCTTGCTCAAAGAGCCAAGTTTTTACCTTTTTTGGAAAGTCAGGAGAGAGGGGGTGATCTAATATCCCTGGGGTGGGAGTCCCATAGCCAGGGGGCCACCACTGAGACCTATATGGGACCTAAATGGCAGATAATTTTTTTATCTTGTGATAATTAAACTCTCTCTATTAATTAAACAGCTATCTAAATCCACCTATATGGGCAGAGGGCTTCAACTAATTCAGGTAAGGTAACATTTTCTCAAATCTGCTGACTAGAATAATCGACACCCTGATAGAGAATTGAATTCTTCACTAAACTTTTCTTTAAAAAAAATCAAATATAGCAATAAGTAATGTCAGAAATTTTCTTCCAATTGTAAAAGTTGTTTGAAAAATCATGCATTTCTCAAAGGCTATCTGTAATTTAGGACTTGTTTCATGTAAAATTGACACATATTGACTTTTTTGCATAGGAATTATTTCCATGGAGAAAAATCATTCCTGTACAGAAAATGTTTAATGGAAAATGCAATTTTCTGTGTAAATTAGCCATGTACAAATTTTATGCAGAACAGCTTTTTGTGCACCGAAAACAATTAATTTCCATGCAGAAAGTGATGTTTTATGCATTTTAAAAAGCTGTTTTTTGTTCACAACAACCGTATGCAATTTTTTTCACAGAACAAATTCTGAATTGCAAAGCTTTTCACCAGTTCATTATTCTTCTCATCATAATTTCTCAACACTCAAAAAGCATTTTGTACAATTTTGCAATTTTAAAATATTTTCCCATTACTATTTTCTGAAAAGCTAAGTTCCTTTCAGTACTATTTGTTTGGATATAACAGATATAGGTTGCTTTGTATATTTTCTCAATATGTGTGAAATTTTATAAAGCCGATCACTATGATGAATTTAGTATAATTACATGATTTTATATCTTGTCTTGCAAGGCTGGGTATGTAAATTTCATCAAATACTTAATCTTAGGTTTTTAAAAGCAATATTTATACAGCATTTATACAGGCACTGATATTTTAGAAAGTGTGCCATTAATAAAATGATTAATTTTTTGCACATCAATGACTGCTAAAAGACAAAGCCTAATTTCAAGAGTTATGCTTCATTTTTTATGAGATGTAGCACAACCAATTGAGGGGAGGGTTTCTGCAAAAAAAATGGAATAAACATTAACTAGATGTTCCAGATTTAAAAAATAAACATGAGTTGATAGCAAATAGCTTATAGGCATGAAGAGCAATATATCAGTGCTGGTATGCAGTTTAAGTTTGATTTATGTTGCTGCCTAGAAATGGATGAAAATATGTAAAACACCTAAGAGAAATGTGGGAGGGATATGGGAAAAGACGTTGCTGTAATACATAGATTAGTTCACGTTTTACCTGATGTAATCCATATGATTTGGATTACAATTCTCATGAATGCTTAACAGCAGCTATGCTAGTTAACATTGCTAAGAATGCTAACCAGTCTTGTCTAGAAGATACCAGGTTTTGGAAGACTGGATTAGATAGGAATCAACTGAGAGCCTATTAGAAATATGAAAAGAAGAAAAGAGTATCTAAAGGTCCCAGGTTTTGTTCCTGTACAAACCAATTTTATATTGGCAATCTATATGATGTTTTTCCCATCCTGAAGTATTCCCAGGGAACTCCTGGCATTACCAAGGACATTTCATTTCCACTCTCCAGGTCAGTTTAAATTAACCCAGTGTTTTCCAAAATGAAACATACCTCCCAAGGCTGTCCGTTTGTGTTATAATGGAACTTGTTAAGATGGCTACTGCAAAGAAACACAACAACTGTTTCCAAAACCCAGATGCTATAGTAATTGAGCAAGGGAAGGAGAAATGTTAGGAATAAAAGAAAATGATTACAACACTTAGAGGAGCTAGTGTAATATTGCTAAAGTACTTTAACACTCTAGACTACAACTCCCAAATAATATTTTAAGTAGACTAGGTGGAAAACAGCAAATTTCCAAAACATTGCCTGAGTCTAGATGTCACATGGGATTAATGGAAGAGGGAGGAGGAAGAACACAAAGAAGAGGAGGTTAAGGAAAGCTCAGAATATTTCATGAAAAGAGTTTGGATGCAAAAACCCTGAATATGCAGGTAAAATCAAAATGAGAAGAAATAGGAAGTCTTGATAGCCCCAGAGACTTTTTTCCACTTTCCTTTTTTAAACATATAAACTATTTTATTTACAAAGCCATGTTACAAAAGATAATATTAAAGCAAAAAACAAACAAAAACAAAACAAAAAGAAATACAATTGCTCACTAGAGAATATCTCCAGGCCTGGTTTTTTTCCACTTTTGAATAAGGTGAAAGAAGGAAAGAAAGAAAGAAAGAAAGAAAGAAAGAAAGAAAGAAAGAAAGGGAATATGACACTCTTTAATCTGATTGAAGAGATGGAATTCTATTGCTCTCTCACCCATAACCAAGGAGAAAAAGTGGCAAGAGAAAAGGCTATGAATATAAAACTATGAAGGAACTAAGGCATTAGAAAAACAGACTTGGGAGTCAGTAGCCAGCATCGTCTCGGTGTCCTACAGATGTGTAAAGTCTCCTATGGAAGTGATTGGAGATTTCTGTCCAATGTGGAACATCTACACTTACTCAAATTGCAAAAGTAGAATTGGAATTGCAAAAGTAGAATCCCATTGCCAATGTTCATGGTCCAAGAAGGTGTGCCATGTACATCCGAGTATGCATTTAGCTGTACACATGTGTCATTCAGTGTCAGACTTATATACAGAATTCTGCTTTCAGAGACTTCTGCTGCACAACCCCAGGGTGAATGTGTGGACTTTGACTTTCTTCCCTTTCCATCATCATGTAGTTCTGATAAAAGTGCAATCATTAATGTAGTGACTTAATAAGATTTTATCCAGAATTTGATTGTTTGTTTCCTTATTGGTTTCCCTACAGAAAACACATTTGGATGGAGAAAGTGTGCTTGTGCAAGGTTAATGCTTTGTTCACTTTTTAACCAGATTAATGAGCGGGTTCTTGCTGAGGGAAAACAGAAAAGAGGTCAGAGTTTTGGGCCCAAGCCAAACAATAATTAAGATTCAGTGGGAAAGAAGCAATTTGATTCAGACAGATTAAATACAAGAGGTAGATTGAGGGTAAAGGTTTGATGCATTCTCATTCTTTTGACTCTGCAAATTGCTCATTTTGATACTATTTTCTATATTTTTCTTTGTACTTAAAGTGTTCAACTTCACTTGATCTTTCACTTCCTTCTAAACCTTCCCTGGTATAGTGTACATATTTTTTACTTATGGCTGATTCATCTCTTTTCTCATTAGATTCAATAAACAAGCAACTGATTGTAAAGTAGTGAGGGAAAGGCAAGTTGATGGTGCATTTTGATTCAGGAAACAGACCATTCATAAATCAGGTTCACTAAGATCTAAAGCAGGAACAGAAATCATACCATTCACTACATGTTGCTTCACTCTGACTTTCACCAACACTATCCAGCATAACCAGTGGTGATGAATGGAGCGAGAGTTGCCAGATGTTCAAGCTGGGTTTAGAAAAGGCAGAGGAACGAGAGACCAGATTGCCAATATCCGCTGCATAATGCTTGCCCTGAAACTCTGGATGATCTCCCCCAGCGGATTCATGTAGATGTTAAATAACATGGGGGAGAAAGAGTTAAGAGTGGTGTAAAGGAGAAACAAAGAACTTGTTGCTTTCTTGAGGTGGAAAGTCTCCATCTAAAGTCACATGACAAATATTCAGAAATTCTGGAAGTATGAATGCAACAGTATCAGAAATATACAACAGTATCAGAAAATTACCCACTTTGGTATAAATCTTTGCTATTACCCACTTTGCTATAGAGCTTTCCCATATCAGTAGCCTCTATCAGTTATTAAGGCTGTAAATTATGTATTTTACAATTTTCAAATTGCTACATAAAAATGAATATAAGTTACTGTATAAACACTTTTCGATGAGATAAAGGGTTGATGGATGGATAGAGAGATAACAAAGATCAGTTGTTATGGTGCCTCAAAGGCAATATTAAACTTTATAAATACCCCTTTTCATCACATAATAGTTTCACTATCCCCCCACTCACTATTTTGGCGGGGCTGGGGGTGAGAGTGTGACTATTATGCACTGGTGAGTATTACGTGATGCAAAAAGTCCCATTTGAAGGTACGTAATGGTGCTTCATATGAGGAAACAGCCACATGGGCAGGTGATGCTTCCCCTGCCAGCACCTCGACGAGTGAACTAAGGGTGCAACTATTATTCAGGGAATGGCAAAACTCTGTTTTTGCCTTCCCAAAAGGAGTGTGTGACTATCATATGGTAGTGACTATCATGCAATGAAATATGATATACTGCTGAAAGATAGGATATTTTCTCTGCTTTCCCTCCTCTCTTTTTTGCAGCCTTGGAAGAAAGTACTACTGTCATGTAGTGCACCAAAAGGGGAGCATTTACACTGCACAATTACAACACTATGATTCCAGTTTAACAAACCCAGCTATATTATATCAATCACTAAACTTCAAATCAGAAGACTTCATAGGATATTACCATGACAGTTGAAGTGGAATCATAGTGCTATATGATGTGGTGTGAAAGGACTTCTAGACTAAAGAATAAATAATCTTTTAAATTTATTAATACTATAATTCATGTCTCAATATGAACTAAAACAACAATGAAATCTTTTGATCACAATAAAGCACTTCACACAGTATTTTCTGTACACATTTTTCAGTCTACTATTCAACAATAGCCCACAAAGCTCAGGTGACAGTTGCCCTCCAGAGTAAAATCCATTTATCCTTTCTTACAACCTCATGCTGTTACAACCTCATGCCTCACAACTCTCCTCTCCAGAAAAGGACTGTAATGTGTTATATATCTTAAAATGCCCAGTTGTCACATGTCATCTCAAATCATTTGAATTAATTCACTATTAAAAGAAAGAAAGAAAGAAAGAAAGAAAAGAAAAGAAGGGAGGGAGGGATTTCTAATTGTGTTTATGAAGCATTAAAACATGTAAATTAAACACTATATACAGTGGAAGAGAAGTCTTTCTGAGGGTAATAATAATGTAGATTATGAGATATTGTGAGGAAAGATTGAGATTCAGTGCATCTGAGAAAAGAAAGCAACTATGATACCAATAGTGATAAATGCTTTTGGAAGCAATTCCAAATGGACTAGCAAAACATCTGGATGAGGTTGCCATTGTTGGGATCACAAGGATATTGAAAAATTGGCTCTCATATCGCACCTAAATCTTATCTTTTCCAGGCTAAATCATACACAGTTCATCATAAGCTTTCCAAATTTTTTACCATTTTTATTGACTTCCTCTGGGCACATTCTGGCTTGTCAATATCTTTCTTGAACTGTTGGGTTGGGAATGAAATATTCCACTCATGTTCACACTGGTTCAAGTATGGGGTTCTGGCTGTATTTTAATGATTTGCCAATAACAAGTTGGAAGTGGATAGTGCAGCTAGGTTACTTTTGGGAGACTACAGTTAAAGAAAACCCAGATAACATGGTTGAGAGTAACATTTCCAAAGCTTATACTGTTTCTAAATGGACAGCAGATTAGACAGCAGTAGAGATGAATTAAGGATATGGGGAAAAGAAGGGGAGAAAAATGAGCTTTTGCGCATATATGGGGGATTGGATGGAATCAACATTATTGGGAATCAAATAAGGAGAAGATTGTTCAACTCTTATGAAAAAATGCTTCGTAAATAAGAGCCACACTGCATGAAAAACACTGATCTTGCAACAGTCAGATATATATTAAGCTGGATTATACACTGAAATATGAGTTACTGTCTTTCAGCCCATAACCTATGCAGCCCCTGTGGCTATCTTTGAGGTGGGCCAGTTCTGAATCAAACTGAGAAAATGTTTCCTAAACAGTGTAGGAAACATCTGGAAGACTGAAATAAAACTTTCTTTACTTCCACTTCAGTCAAAAATCTAGGAGAGTTTTAACATTTCCACTTCCCAACAAAATGCTATGAGGCTCCCTAGAGAGAAGAAATCCCAGAGGAATACTGTTCCCAGTGGTTCTTCCTGCATCACACAAGCAAACTAAACATTATACTTACTCTTCTGGGGAGATTTCTGAAAAGTGGAATAAAACAGAATTCTCTCAAACTAGCCACAATGAAATCATGTGGTTTCTCTTATTGTCTGAACTGTTTCTAGAGTTTCTAATGTGGACATTCAGGGTGGATTTTTATTAATTTCCACCAGTGTGTGCGCAAATGGGCAATACTTTGATTTCTATGTTTTGTTTCAAAAGAAGACAAGCTAAACAATAGGCGAGGGGGACAATTACTGTAACTACTGTACCATGTTATCCTATTACTGCTAAGTACAAAAGTTTCTGAGCATTTGCTTCCAAAATGTCATGTCAGACAAGACCTGGATTACTGTAGAACTTTTTAATCTTCAGAGCAGAGAAGGCCAACATTTTTTATAATAGGATGTGAGCACTGATACTCTATTGTCAGTGACAATGCTGCAGCTTTTCAGCTTCTTTTCTGGCCCTTGTTGCATTGTGTATTTGACATTTCACATACTGAGTCATTTAAAACTACATCTCCAGGAACTGACTATTAACTATATATTTTGAAAAACCTAAAAACCCAAGAACAAGTTTCCTCTGTGGAATTATATCGTTCAAAATTGAGACGCCACCACATCATTTAATGCTATCAGGTTCGTCTAGAAAAGAAGGCAGGTGTATGTGGCCTCATTCATGCCTACACTAAGCAGCCTTTATCCTGAGCACAAATACAGGTATCTGGTGCTATGGTCTTTCACTTTAAAAATAACCCTACTTCTAGCATGAGGAGGGGATGCTTTTGAGAGTCCAAAGAAAAGGGAAAAGGCTTGAACCTTTCCACCCAAACTGGAAAGAATGAAGCACTCTCCCTTTTCCATCTGCGGTGATGCAAGCACATTAAATCAGAGGAAACAAATGCCCATTTGGTGTTCAGAATAAAGAGACAACAAAACAAATAGGAAAGGGAAAAGGGAAAATCCCAGAAGGTATGGAAAGATACCTAGTCGTACAACTAATAAGGGTATAATAATGATGTGTCAGGTAGGTAGTGCTGGAACAATGTGATAAGTTCCCAAACAATAAATCACTAGTACTATGTAATCTACTGAGAGTTTCTCTGATATTTTAAAGTCACATTAAAAAGGGGCAGAGAAGGACTCGGTAGATTAAGAGTACTGGATGAAATAAGTGTTGCAAAAGTGCTATACTATAGAGCAGTTCTATGACCCAAAAATACATGAAAAAATTGAAGTATATAAGCATACTACTATAGATCTGCATTACCCAATAACATCTGTTTGGCACCACATTTTCCTGGTCTGCATTGACACCAAAATGACTCTGTTAACATCACACACAACATACACATTATAGTGAGACAGTCATAACTCGTCACACTTTTTTTCCCCTGAGGAATTCATCTTACAGTTAAGGGGGAGTACACACTTCCACTTGTTTACATTATTTTTGGCCACATAATCATGGATGCCCCCTCTTTTTTCCTCCACCATTTATTTATTTATTTACTTTGCTTATATACCGCTGTATCTCAAGCCCGAAGGCGACTCACGGCAGTTCACAAACAGTAAAAAAAGTAGAAACAGCAGTGGTTCCATACAACATATAACAATTGACTTAACACATTATCCATAAATTACCAATAAGCAATTACAATGCACAATTATTACAAAAAACAACCATACCCAATCTTCTCATCATCCAAGCGTAGTCCAGGTTCGTCGTCCATTGTTCCATTCCTATGTTCAATTACCAGATTGCACTAAATTACTCAAACGCCTGCACAAACATCCAGGTCTTCACCTTTTTGCGGAATACCATTAGAGATGGTGCTAGTCTAATGTCCGTAGGAAGGGCGTTCCACAGCCGAGGAGCCACCACCGAGAAGGCCCTATCTCTCGTCCCCGCCAGCCGAGCTTGAGAAGCAGGCGGGATCGAGAGCAGGGTCTCCCCGGAAGATCTCAAACTCCTGGTGGGTTCATAGGCAGAGATGCGGTCAGATAGGTAGCTTGGGCCGGAACCGTTTAGGGCTTTAAAGGCCAACGCCAGCACTTTGAATTCAGCCCGGTAGCAGATCGGTAGCCAGTGGAGTTGGCGCAACAGGGGGGTTGTATGCTCCCTGCGCTCCGCTCCTATTAAAATCATGGCTGCCGAGCGTTGGACTAGTTGGAGCTTCCGAGCTGTCTTCAAAGGCAACCCCACGTAGAGAGCGTTGCAGTAGTCTAAACGGGATGTAACCAGAGCGTGGACTACCGTGGCCAAGTCAGACTTCCCAAGGTATGGGCGCAGCTGGCGCACAAGCTTTAGCTGCGCAAATGCTCCCCTGGTCACCGCCGAAACCTGGGGTTCCAGGCTCAGCGATGAGTCCAGGGTCACACCCAAGCTGCGAACCTGCATCTTCAGGGGGAGTGCGGCCTCATCCAACACAGGCTGTAACCCTATGCCCTGTTCGGCCTTGCGACTGACCAGGAGTACCTCTGTCTTGTCTGGATTCAATTTCAATTTGTTCGCCCTCATCCAGACCGTCACAGTGGCCAGGCACCGGTTCAGGACCTGGACAGCCTCCTTAGTAGCAGGTGGAAAGGAGTGACAGAGTTGGACATCATCCGCGTACAGATGACACCGTACCCCGAAACTCCGGATGATCTCCCCCAGCGGTTTCATGTAGATGTTAAACAACATGGGAGACAATATTGAGCCCTGAGGAACCCCACAAGACAATGGTTGTGGGGTTGAACAGGTGTCCCTCAACAACACCTTCTGAGATCGACCCTCCAGGAATGACCGGAGCCACTGCAAAACAGTACCTCCGAGACCCATCCCTGCGAGGCGTCCCAGAAGGATACCGTGGTCGACGGTATCGAAGGCCGCTGAGAGGTCAAGCAGCACCAACAGGAACACACTCCCCCTGTCGAGCTCCCGGCGCAGATCATCCACTAAGGCGACCAAGGCTGTCTCGGTACCATGTCCTGGCCTAAAGCCAGACTGTGCCGGGTCTAGATAATCCATGTCTACCAAGAATACCTGGAGTTGTGAGGCCACCACACGTTCCAAGACTTTGCCCAAGAAGGGGAGATTGGAAACTGGCCGATAGTTGTCGAATTTAGTGGGGTCCAGTGATGGTTTCTTCAACAGCGGTTTTATTATAGCTTGTTTTAAGCTCACTGGAATCTTGCCTTCCCGAAGGGAAGCATTAACCACCACCTTAACCCACTCAGCCAATCCCCCTCTGGCCTCCTTTAGAAGCCAGGATGGGCAGGGGTCCAGGATGCATGTGGTTGGCCTCATTCCTCCAAGTATCTTGTCCACATCCTCGGGTTTCACCAATTGAAATGAATCCATCAAAACTGGACAAGCAGGTGCTCGTGTTACATCCTCAGATACTGCCATTAACATGGTATCCAGACCAGAACAGATCAAAGCGACTTTGTCTGTAAAGAACTGAGCAAAAGCTTCACAGCGAGAAGTCGAATCGTCAGGGTTCCCACCTTGAGTGGTGGGATTTAAAAGGCCTCTGACAATTCGGAACAGCTCAGCCGGACGGTTCTTTGCAGATGCAATAGTGGCCGCAAAGAAGGCCTTCTTTGCGGCTTTTATTGCCGCGGCATATGCCCTTAAAAAGGACACAAACCGTGTTCGATTTGGCTCACTCGGATCTGAACGCCACACACTCTCTAGTTCCCTCTTCCTTCGCTTCATCGCTGCCAGCTCCTCGGTGAACCAGGGAGCTGGTTTAGCTCGGCTACTTGAGAGGGGACGTTCCGGAGCGATCGTGTCAATTGCCCTAGTCATCTCCCCATTCCAGAGAGTGACCAGGGCCTCGACAGGATCACCTACCGAGGCGGCGGGAAACTCCCCAAGAGCCATCAGGAATCCATCTGGATCCATAAGCCTCCTGGGGCGGACCAACTTAATGGGTCCTCCACCTCTGCAGAGGTTAGGGGGCGCAATGAGCCTAAATCTGACCAGGAAGTGGTCGGTCCATGGCAACAGAGAGATGGTCAGCTCCTCAACCCCACCACCTTCCTCCCATCCCTGGCAGAAAACCAAGTCCAATGTATGTCCTGCACTATGAGTGGGGCCAGATACTTGCTGGGACATCCCCATGGTTGCCATGGCAGACATGAAGTCCTGAGCCGCTCCTGAAAGGGCAGCCTTGGCATGGACATTGAAGTCCCCCAGCACAAGGAGCCGCTGGGATTCCAATGCCAGGCCTGAGACCACCCCCGCTAGCTCAGGTAAGGAGACTGTAGTGCAGCGAGGTGGGCGGTACACTAACAGAATCCCTATTCTGTCCCGGTCACCCAACCTCAAGTGGACACATTCAAAATTTTTTGACTGCGGGATGGGGCCCCTGGTCAGAGGGATGGAATCTCTATAGACAACTGCGACCCCGCCTCCCCGCCCTCCGGATCTCGGCTGGTGCTGCACGGAAAAACCTGGTGGGCAAAGCTTGGTCAAATTCACGCCTCCCGTTTCGTCCAACCAGGTCTCCGTGATGCACGCCAGATCTGCCCGCTCATCCAGGATTAAGTCTTGGATGAAAGTTGTTTTTCCATTGACAGATCTGGCGTTCAACAGCACCACCTTCAATCCAGAGGGACCGCCATCCTGATTACACCAGTTTACCATATCAGGAGACCGGTTTGGAATTACTAATGTTGTTACACGATCCCTAGGCCGAATTAATGGTCTCCTTTTCCCGCATCTCCCCTTCCCCACCACCACTTCTATGGGGGCCCCTCGGCTGGCGCAACACCCCCCCCCTCCTCCATGCCGCATTCCATATCCAGAATCTCAATATGTATTTCATTGTTGGCAATTTGCTTTGTTGGGATCTCAACTTGCCATGGTCTTCTGTTCCCTTTATCTCCCCCCACCCTTGTTCTATAATTTCCCAAGATCTCCAGTTCGCTTTGTCCCCTGCCCCTTTCACAATTAACTAACAATAAGAATAGTAAATTCTAAGACAAGATGGAAGTGCCTTCTGTTCCCTTATGTCTTTGCTCTGGCTAGAGGAGCCCTTGGAACCAGAAGGGGGCGAGGCCTCTAGTGATGATACAGGCAGAAGACAAGATGGAAGTCTCTTCTGTGCCCTTCTGTCTTTGCTCTGGCTAGAGCAGCCCTTGGAGCCAGAAGGGGGCGAGGCCTCTAGTGATGATACAGGCAGAAGACAAGATGGAGTCTCTTCTGTGCTCTTCTGTCTTTGCTCACCATGCATGCAAATATACATTTTTCCTGTTAAGGTTGGGTGTCCTAATTTTGATACACTCCTATGCAAGCATCTGCACGCACACACATGCACACACACACTCTTTTCTAAATAAATAAATAAATTCAACCCAGAAAAGAGCCACTTCCTATTCACCCACCTCCTACTAACCAGTTCTGCTCACCAACTCATTTCCCCAACTCTATTAGTCTCATCTACACTGCTGTATACTGTATTTTGAAATTGCATTATATGATCGGTGTAGACTCATATAATGTAATTCAGTTCAGTTCAACTTCATTATATGAGGGCCCTTACAGACAGGGTTAAATTCAAGGAGGAACTGGGATATTTATTCCCAGTTCCTCCTAGAATTTAGTTCTCACACCTCCAAAAACCCCACACTTTCCTGAAGGGGGGGGAGAGGATTAGGGTTAGGGTTAAGGTTAGAAGTTGACCCAGGAGTGTATGTAGCCAGCCTCCCATTTTATCCAAAAACTTACCAGAGGGGACTGGCTGCATGCACAGACTATTCGAAAACTGCCTCTGACACATCCAAATGACATATTGAGAGGTTGGGAGGGGGAAGGATTTCCCTCACCCCACCCTCCAACATCCTGACACATAATTTGGACTTGTCGGAAGCTGTCTTCGGGGGCCTACATATGCATCCAGACCCCTATGGTAAGTTTTTGGGGAAAATGAGTGGCTGGGAGGGGAGATTTGGGATGCCGTCTACTCCAGGATGACAATGGGAATTGACTGCACAAGCCCACACCCAGAAAGATCCAGATCTTCCACAAGTCAAATTAATCCAGAGTAAATCGGGAAATCACGGTTCATTCTTGATTAATTTGGGTTTACCTGAGGCATCACTTGGATGCCTCAGGGAAACCCGTGACCCATCGAGGGTTATGGGTCTGCGTGGGAAGGCCCTGAATCTACACTGACATATAATTCAGTTTCAAACTGCATTATATGGCAGTGTAGATAGGGCCATTGAAAGCAAATTGCCAAGAATGTTGCATATCAGAATCGCAGCTACTACAGGATATGTGCATGTTGTGTTTGAAGGAACAGAAGCCATATATATAATCTCCTCATTTAATGGTGGCCCTAGAAATGGCAAGATACCTCTACCCCACAATTGAAGCTTGCATCAAGTGAAGGTCAAGCAATGCAGTGCTGTGAGGGGCACTGAGAATTTAGATCACCAGTGGACTGGACCACAATCTGTCTCCCTGAGAAGCTTGCTCACAACATAACATCATAGTTTTCTTCTGTTCTGATTGGCTCAACAGGCATGGCTTACAGGGAAACTTCATGCGGGTGAGCAGCTGCCTCTCTGCATTCCATGAGTAGCCTAATGAAACTAAAAGTAGCTATGGTCAGCAGCCACATGGTCAGTTGTGACCAGAAAAAAACTGGTGGTGGTGGCAGCACCTGTGACATTACAGCTGGCCAAAAGAGCTGAAAGAGCTGAACCAGCCAGAGCCTATTTTGAAACATTGATCTGTATACAGCCCTAATAATTAGATAAAGCTACTGAGGGGAAAATTAGATTTTTTTTTTTGTTATGAGATGTGTAGGTGAGGTAGAAGTCTGAAGTTAGTGCTACAGTTTTGCAAAACATTTTCAGCTCCGGAGAAACACTAGGGGAAAGAAGAAATTGCAGTACGATTTGGAAATAGCAGAATATATGAGTAAAAAAGAGAAAGGGGGTCTTCAAGTCTAAGCTAATGAAGCATGAGCTTTTGGAATATAGCGTACTGAATTTGACAAAATTTTGCTGATTATTCTTATCCCTATATCTAGTTATTCATTTCTTTGCAGAGATGTTTGTAGTGACTTTTAGGGCCTGCATTAATGCTATTTATGTTTTTGTTTTGTGTTTTTGGGGAAGCTTAAGGACACATTTTCTTCTCATTTTGCTAAACTGCTAAAAAATAAGAAAGAAAAGAAAAGAATAAACATTTTCCCCAATATTATAAGGAAATCCACTTGAATGTGAAAGTAAAGTGCTTCAACTGCACCAGGAATTTTCAATACCTTGGTTTTTTTTAAAACATCAATAACTCAGGAACTACAGCAACAAAAACTGTAGTCTGATGACACATCTGTTCTATTTCAAGGAACCCAAAAAGAGTGTGATAGTACTTCTTTATTGTAGTTAGAGAAGGTTGAGAAACCAGGGAAGATGGTGTTGGTTCGGCTCTGCTCTCCTGTTCCATGGTTCTAGTGTTCAACTAGACCTCTGAACAAACCTCTGAGGATGCTTGCCACAGATGCAGGGAAACATTTAGGAGAGTATGCTACTAAAACATGGCCATATAGCCCAAAAAAACTCACAGCAACCCAGTGATTCTGGCCATGAAAGCCATTGACAATATATTGGGAGAGTTTCAGTGATCCCTGTGATAATTAAATGGGGGTGAGGAACACTCCCTGGGTGCATGTCGATATAGCATATCCTGCAGGATATTCTGAGTGCATCTTGATTTGGCCTATAGCTTCTCTAGGAATTATGTTGATTATATTTCTGTTGAATAACATACATATTTAGATTGGAAATCCTCATTATACACACTTGTACTAACTTGCATACTATCTATGGTTTGGGGCATTTCTCCTTGGCTGACTTGGTATTTTCTTATGCATCTCTTATTCTTCATAACATATGCACATCTAATTTCTTTTAACTGTGACATATGGTTCTGCTGTGCACTCATTTGATCTGCATGCTCATGAAATGCACACAGATTTAGAAAAACATATTCCTACAATTGTGTTTCATTGTGTCATAGACTGTTTGACAATCTTTCATTATATCTCATTGCTATAACCAGCAACTGAATAATGTTTATGCTGTTGTTGTGCAGGATGAGGAGAAAAATAAAAGGGTAAAAAGTGTACCAGTGCATTCATGTTGTCACTTTGTTCCAGCAATTGTAAACAATGATGTATTTTTAACAGGGCTTATATATGCTTTGAGTAGTGGTTTCAGGTTTACCCTATGTGGTTTCCTTGACTATAATTCAGAAGAGATTGTTCAGTGCAAAAGAAATTGACAAGGGAAGGAACCCATAATACCTGAACTTCATGTCCATAAGGGTCTTTAGATCCTCTTATATCTGATCATTGCTATCTCACCACTATTCTCCTGCCATTTGAATTTTTCATGAATTATGGCAATTTTATTGTTACTCTTCTGCCTACACCAGCTGTTAAGCTATAAAGAGTATCAGTCTGCAGTCCTACAACTGCCAGCCAATCTCCAGAGGGCTTTATAGCAAAGCAGAGTGATGTTCCTCTGGCAGGAATGTTCAAATGCTGCTGGAAGAGCCTAGGAGGTCCCAGTACATAGGTAGACAACTCTGCACATGTATGCAGTTAGTGAGAACAGAAATTTTAGAGGCAATTAAAATCCCCTTAGTTTCCCCAGAAGCCTCTAACAGAGGGGCCTTCCACACAGCCCTCTATCACAGAATATCAAGGCAGGACATCCCACATTATCTGAGTGTGGATTCAGATACCCCAAGTTCAAAGCAGATATTGTGGGATTTTTTGCCTTGATACTTTGGGATAGAGGGCTGTGTGGAAGGGCCCAGAGAGAAGGTCTACACTGGTCTACAAATTGGTGTAGCAACATCTCCTCCTATTGGTATTAAGAGGAAGATTTTTTTAAACTGGATTAGGGGATCCCACCACTGATGTTATTTCCTGGATCTTTCCCTGTGGGTTATGTCCCTCTACCCTGAATTATTGTACCTGGGAAATAAACATGGTTTACAGCTTTTAAACCCAGATAGACATTGCTATGTACCTCTATGCTCTTGCTCAAAACACCTAGAGATTTGCTATGTTTGAGTGAACAAATATGCCATCACTTTCTTTGACTATGTACATTTTTGTATTTGTTGTTGTTGTTGTTGTTGTTGTTGTTGTTGCTAACCCAGACTTTTGAGAGCAATTGCATTTGCCAAACAAAAGGATAGTAGCAAAACATAAGCTTAGGCTTCATAGCTCCTCAATGAAATAACCACATATGCCAGGCACCTATTCATAGGGAGTCAGTATTTCAGTGCTTAGAGAAAAAGAGACACCTTAGACGTGTTGAAATTAAAGCTTCTCTGAAAACAAAGAAGCATTGTGAATTAGAATCAGGAGTCAAGAGCATCTTTTTTCACAATGCAGGTAGAGAAAGAATAGCTGAATTAGCAATAGGCTTGTCAGCACTATTCCAGGAGAGATTGAAAACTCTGAAAGCCATCTCCCTTCCACATGGTGAGAAAGCTAATGTCAAGGACACTGTTCAACCTACTGCTTTTTTTAATAACAGAAAAGAACCATGAGAAGAATTAGTGTTCAGGAAAAGCCAATGTCTCTCTTTCACCTTTTGATTTACACTTTGCTACAAAAAAATGTTAAATGAGATTGTGTTCAAGGTGATGAACAGCCTTTTCTTTCTATAGGACAGTTTCTTTGGACATGAGCTGTACAAGATGAAAAAATTACTTCTGAAGTGCCTTTTTTGAAAAAGAGGTACACAAAAGAGTAATTCAAGAGTGGCTCACTAAGAGGTCATATTTGGAAGAGGTTCTTAGGTGGGTCATCAAGCTTTGCCATTGCATTAAGGATTAAGATTTAACAAAGGATAGGAGGCAGACAAATGTGGAGCAAACACAGAATTCTGCACTGTTCCCACCACATCAGAGTTATAATACAATGCACACTGCTCCTACATCATGCATAAAAATAGAAAGAAAGGTATTAATTCACCCCAAATGTCTCCTGCTTTCTTCTCAATTTGCTCCAGCAATGCAGGCTTTTGTCTTTTTTTCCATGCATTTTTGTGTGAAAGCAAAACCAATACATCCTATGATATAATTGTAAAGGAATATTTCAGTCACTATGCTATCAGCCACTATGGCGGTCTGTGCATTGATTCCTAGCATACATAATATTTCCAGAATTAGTTCTCTAAAGACCTTCCTCCTCTATTGTACAGCTGGCAGCAGGTGCAATCATGCATTTGTTCTTCCTGAGAACAGCATTTTCCCATCCTTAACCGAGGATGTGGCTGATGGTGTCTTATTTCAGCTTTTTTTTTAAAAAAAGTTGCAATTTAGAACAATGGGATTTGTCATGATTAGGTAATTTGGAATGCTTTGGCAAAATTAGAGAACAAACTTAGCATCTCTGTATATCTTATTTGCTCATGATAGCATGCTGAGCAGGGTACATTCATACTACTCTTTGGTCCAGCCTGATTGTCATCTCCTTCAGATGCCATAGATAGTCTGTCTCTCATAGCAGATGAGCTCCACTATTAAAAGACCTCTGGAGTACAATGAGGGTGGGCATGCCTGTCTATTAAGAGTACTGGAAAATTACTGTCAGAAGACACAGTTCTAGTATCAGTTGAGGAAATACGGCTGTATCTTGACACTTTTTAAATATTGACACTTTTTAAATAGGAGTAAGCATTAACAATAAGCCTCAAAGACAAGGACCCCCCCCCCCCCCAAAAAAAGTTTGTCTTCGATGTTACTTACTGTTGTCCTCTATAGCTTACCTACTTGTACAATCTCTCTGGGATTGTCACCAAATGATTTCTTGTGCAAGGCTTGTGATTTTTTTCTACCGCAGGGAACTGGACTTTGAAGTGGAAGGTTATCTGACTGTACAGTTCTAGCTGAACTGCACGTGGCCTTTCTCACTCTATCCTTTGCTGATGTCAGGATCCTTTCAAGACACTTTAAGGATTCTAAGTCATGTGTAATTCTTTTTACTCTATGGAAAAATAATAATGGATATATGACAGTTTGGACTCAGATAACCCAGTTCAAAGCAGATATTGTGGAATTTTCTGCCTTGATATTCTGGGTTACATGGCTGTGTGGAAGGGCCCCTAGTGAAAACACTTAAGAAAATGCTTTAGATAAGATTCATGTGCCCTTTAGGTATTGTTAGAGCTTAAATCCCACCATTCTTCACCACTGGCATGCCAATTTGACGAGTAACAACATCTGCAGAGCTGTATAATTCCACCTCCTGGCCTAAATTCGGTTTCTAGTTCCAACTAAAATAGATTCATGAATCAATGAAAACTTTGTCAATTACTTATGTTAGTTCCATTGATTTTGTGGATCTCCTCTGGTTGTTACTTTCAACTGAATTCAAACTCACATGTGTACCTAATTCTTTCTCTGCTACCAATGCTGTCAGAAAATAATATAACTTTTAGACAAACAATGTCTTGAAAACAATTTAATGAATAATTAAATTAAACTCTCATCCATAAAATGCAATGTAGATAGTGCCTCCATTATTGGTGTGTGCCTTCAAATCATTTCTGACCTATAGTGGCCCTATCTTGGGGTTTTCTTGGTAAGATTTGTGCTTAACAGGTTTGTCATTGCTTTTCTCTGAGGCAGAGAAAGCACAACGTGCCTCAAGTCACCCAGTAAGTGAATTAATAGATGAATATGTGAAGTGAAAAATGTCGCTACTTCATCTTGTGGGCAGTTGCAACCAAAACAAAAGTAGCTCTAATGTCACTCCTTTTGTTCAAATTCCATTTGCATTTTTCCTATCCATTGTTTTTTAATCATATTGTGAGACATTTTTTTCTTTCCATTTAGAAATCTGTACATTTTGCACACACATATTTTCCTGACCAAGAGATAGAATAAAGAAGCCACACAAAATATATGGATTGAAATAAGGGCAACTATGTTGCCTATTTAATAGTTTCTAAGTGATATGCAAAATCTAACAGGGGAGCAACCTCGGGCAGAAACAGCTGGGCAGTGGTCTCCCATCATCCTCTCTCCCAACAACATAGTAAAGGTAAAGGTAAAGGTTTTCCCCTGACATTATGTCCAGCCGTGTCTGACTCTGAGGGTTGGTGTTCATCTCCATTTCTAAGCCAAAGAGCCAGCGTTGTTGGTAGACATCTCCAAGGTCATGTGTCTGGCATGACTGCATGGAGCACCGTTACCTTCCCACCAGAGAGGTACCTATTGATCTACTCACATTTGCATGTTTTCAAACTGCTAGGTTGGCAGAAACCAGGGCTAACAGCAGGAGCTCACACTGCTACCCAGATTAGAACTTGCGACCTTTCGGTTAGCAAGTTCAGCAGTTCTGTGGTTTAACCCACTGAACTACTGGGAGCTTCAAAATCAGCATAACTCAACTTTAAGAAATAGACTTATCCCAGACAAGCGATTATAGAGTGTAAGGCTTACTTGAGGCTGTCAACCGTCACATTGCATGGCCCCTTAGAGTGGGTAGAAACACTGAGATAAGCTCCAAGGATAGCAATTTCCCCCAACTTCTGATCACATTAAACTCAGGGACAGCTCCAGAATCCCATTCTTCACCAAAAGGATGTTAGAGGTGCTCATCAAATGTAATTCTCCCCTCAAAAGTTAAGACCCATTTAAGGTACCACCCTTAGCCAATCGTGCAAGTCACCTGTGACAGTATACAGTTGGTAAAAAAAATGTTCTTAAGGAGGGTTTATTTTTAGCTATCCTTGAAGTAAACAGCATGTTTACACTGTGAAAGGAGTGGGAGGATGAGCCAACCATGATCCAAGAGGAAGTGAATGGGCTGGAGCAGCCCTTAAATACACTTGCCTCCTCTACATGAGGCATGTCACAACTAATGTCAATTTTATTAGCTTTAAACCATTGGACACCAGCAAATAGATCTCCTGGACCCAATCTCCTTTCTGAGGGTGTGGAAAATCCCATTCATAATGTATGAATTGTGGAATATATTTCCCCCATTGACTAAATCATGTTTGTCCATTTTTAAAACATTAGAAAATGAAGAAAAATTAATGAATTCCTCAAATGTTCTTGCATGGATGTGGAGGGGGATAAAGAAAAACCTGAAACTCATAACAAAGTGTGTATGCCTGCCTATGTGTTAGCATCTTCACTCATATCAGATTACTCTGACATATAGAATTATTGCCAGCTGAAATGAGAATTCATGACATTGCTTCATATGCCAGCTATCTTCTGTGTTAGTTGCAAACCTGCACATTTGACAAGCCAGATGATGTTTGAACTATTAAGATTGAGTGACATATTCCTAATACAAAGTCATTAAAATGAACTGGTTGGTCAGTTTGAAAAAGAAAAAGAAAAATCAGGAGGGCCGTGTCTATGCTTCGCGTGACAGAACAATATGATATATGGCATTATTTAAAGGAAGATTAATGGGAGCTGCAACGTATGAGAGAATAATCAAATTCTTAACATCATTACATGGATATTATGCTGAATAGCAGCCTCTACACACTGATCTAAAGATGCCTCTTCCCATAATTTGTCCCCATTAAATTGTGGGGTTCCTCCTTGAAAAAGTAAGACCAGGGATAACAAATATTGCCAGATCAAAGAGGCAGGAGCATACACAAATCTGTTCACATGTCAAACAACTCTGAACCCCTTAATAATTATGTTAGTACTAAGACTTAAATTCAATTGCTGATCCCAACAGGGGTGTAGCCACTGAATCAATTTGACTTACTCATACCCTCCAACTGTTCTAATTTGGCAAGGACAGACCCACTTAATCCTTTATTCGCCCACTCAGGGCCCTTCCAGACAGGCCCTATATCCCAGGATCTGATTCTAGGTTTTCTACTTTAAACTGGATTATATGAGTCCACACTGCCAGATAATGTGAGATAAACAGAAAACCTAGGATTGGATCCTGGGATATAGGGCCTGTCTGGAAGGGCCCTCAGTTTTAAAAAAGGGAGGAAAGGAGAAGCAGAATTCTTCCCTTCCCAATAGCCTCAAGCTGGACTATGATTATGGATGGCATGATTTATATTGAATGTAATGTTTTTAAAAGTTTTAAATGCTTAATATGTATTAATTTTAATTTTAATGTTACTGAAATTGTATATGTTTTAACGCATTGAATAATTGCCTATATGTAAGCCGCCTTGAGTCCCCTTCGGGGTAGAGAAAGGCGGGGTATAAATAGAATAAATAAATAAATGTTATCTCAGTTGCTCTTCCCCCTTCATAACTTTTGCTGTCTTGATTACATACTGGTGTTTCTTAGCCAGAGGAGACATGGTTTTCATCTGTGAAATGCTAGGCAACATGCTTACTAAGTACTGACTTACCGTCCAGTAATTACTTCAACGTATCATCTATCTAAGCATGTATTACTTGCTTTGAGAGAAAGGAAGGATATTAAATAAATAAATAGTTTGAATTGAATGAAATGAAATATACAAATCCTTTGAAGACCTTATCACAGAGACTGTATCAATAGAGGTGTCTAGGTCGGAACAGATCTGAGTGACTTTATCTGCAAAGAATCTCACAATTTTTAATTGGTCCCCCACCCCTGCGGAGGTTTAGGATAGCAGTTAATCTAAACCTGATCAGATAATGGTTGGTTCATGATAACAGAACTGTAGATAATTTTTCCATTCTACTGCCATCTTCATCCCATCCCATACAGAAGTCCAGCATGCAATAGATGATATGCTGAAAGTCCAGTGACATGGGTGGGGCCAGATATCACCTGGGACAGCCCCATAGTTGTCATGGCAGCCATGAAGTTCTAAGCCATTCCCGACAGGCTAGTCTTCACATGGACGTTGACGTTCCCCAGCACTATTAGCTGGTGGAACTTCATTGCCAAGCTTGAGACCAGCCTGGCTAGCTCAGGTAAGGAGACTGTTGAGCAGCGGGGTGGATAGTATACCAACAGAATCCCTATTCTGTCCCAGCTGCCCCTTTCAATAGACACACTCAAACTCATTCAACTGTGGGATGGGGCATCTGATCAAGGAAATGGAATCCCGCTAGATGATTTTCTACCTTTTTGCCTGATTCCAACTCTACAATCACTCATAAGGTTCCTCTCTTTACCCTGGTAGCAAATAAAATCAGGTCAAGACTGATTGTAGACATCACAGTTGACTGTGCTGGAGATGCTTTTATTTAGCCTGAGTAGGGTTGATTACCCCAAAGAGATTCTTATTTAAGTTTTTAACATGATTGATATTTTATACTAACTATTTATCTGTTATATTTTTCAAGCCCTGTTTTATCCTTGCATTCTGTTTTTAACTGTTGAATTTTATAATGCGTTGTATAGATGCTTGATAGATGTTGTTACTTAAGTTTGCAACAGTGGGAGGAAACCAGGTGGCAGATGCTTCCCCTTGTGGGATGGGGCAGTGGTAAGTTGGGCAATGCAGGATGTGGTTCATCACACAATCCTCCGAGACCCTAAAGATTGTCCACGATGCATGGTGAATCCATATGCTAATGTGATAATGTTCTGAATGTCGCCAAGCTCTCATCTTGTTCCTGAGGCCAAAGATTATGTGCTTAGCTTTATACAGGATACCAGACAGCATCAGGATATCAGTCAGTGGAGAAAATATTCTGTATTCATTTCACTTTTCCCCCTTTATCTTCTAAATCTATTGAGATGAAAGTAAATGGCAGCTTTTCATTTTGTAGTTTTAAGTGCTCAGAAGTAAATTAGCAGGTGATTAATGAGTTTGCCTCTTGTTTGGATGTGATGATTGCAGATTAAGCATAGATGGAAGTCTGCAGGGGGCCAGAAAGGTGGCTGTACCAAATCTATTGCTAGGCAAAGAACATAGATTTCCCAATATCATGAGACAAATCGCATTAAAAACATTTATTCCCTGCAAGGGATCAGTTTGATGTTTCCTTGTTATTGGTGATGTGTACTTTCACTTTTCTTCAGCTTGAAGCTAGAGACACAAATTTGAGGTTTGACACTGCATATTAATATACCATAAAACACTCGGAAATTAGCTGGTGCATTGAGTTATACTTTCATTATTGTTTCTTCACCCTATCCCTTTTTGTGATTAGAATGTGTCCTGATTTCCTTTTAGTGGACTATAAAAATAATTCAGCCTGCAATTTGCAGTAATTGTTAGTTCCAAATAGCTCACAAAATCTCTTTCTAATAGTAAGAAAGGACACTGGGGAGCTACCTTTGTGCATATCTAGCTATAGGTAAGTCTGAAGTAAAACATGATATTTTTTTCTTAGAGTTTTCATGGTTTGAAATGGGGGTGGGGGCGATTCTGTATGTTAAAAAGGCAATAATAGGGGATAAAAGCAGTGGGAAACTTAAGCCAATGACTCTTGTTACATCTGACTTTTGTGCAGGTAACAAGGAAAAAAATCAATCTTGTTCTTCATGTCCAAAAATTTTAGTGACCAAAATTTGATTATTTCATTATTGTGCATTATTGCTACTGGAAAATAATATTTTCAAATTAAAAATATGAACTGGTCTTGGGATTTCACTACTCACAAATAGTTCTATGCTGTAGGCCAGTGTTTCTCAAACTATGCTCTTCCAGGTGTTTTGGACTTCAGCTCCCATTAATCCCTGCCATTTTACTTGCTGTTAGAAAATGTGGGAGCTGAAGTCCAAAACATCTGGAGGAGTAGAGTTTGAGAAACACTGTAAGCTATTGCTACCATTTATTGCATGTTCCTACATATTGCTTTGCTTGCATTGTGAGTGTAGTATGCATGGAAATTGTAGATTACGCATATCCTAAGTGTAAAACCCATTATTCAGTCTGATTGAGAAATTGGGATTTTGAACATGTTTAGAACCTGCAATTGCTATAGGAAGCCTGAAGAAAATGTAGCAGCACAAATAAGATTGGCCAAAATCACAAACCATAAGCAAATCCTTCAAACTGGGCAAATGTATATTTAGACAGAAGTCCTGGATGTAGCCTAAATCACTATTTCTGTAGATGGGCTAAATCCAAATATTAGCCTCACTTAGATTAAATCCACTGAATCAGTGGAAACTTGTGAGTCAGTACTTTACTAATAGACCAAAGTAGCCAATTGCACCAAAGTAGCCAATTGAAGAGTAGGGGAGTATTATGTTAATATGCGGTCAACCACGAAAAGTCTTATAATTATTGAAATTTACTATTTTACAATTCTACATCAAATATTAATAGTGCCTTGAGCCTTTCTTACTACTCAGTAATAGTAGTATGTAATCCCACTTTTACTGTGATTACTGGATTGTAATGAATATTGGAGTTTAGAGTTTGATGAGGAACTGTCTCTTTTTGATAGTGAATGAATTCTTTCTAAACAAAGAAAATCCAGAATTTCACACCACAGAACCATACTAGTTGAAGGAAAAGCAAAATGCTATCACTGTGCATTGCGCCTGAATCCCAGATGCACCATTTTCTTAACAAAACTCCATACCTTTCATGGTCTTCCCATTTCTTGTGCCCTTTAGCTATTTTCCCAAGACATTCTTCATTAGAAGAAACTTGTGAATCTAAACTCATCAGAAATGTTCCCCGTAAACAAACTTTCACCATGAGTTCATTAGATAGTGTGAAAGTTGTCTCTAATATTAATGCTGTCTTAACATTTCATTTATATATTTTAAAAGATTTTTGAACCTAGGTCCCTAGTTAGTTTTGAAATTCTGCTTTGGTGAATGCCCTTTCAAGATTAGTTGCTGCTTTCCATCCCCCCACCCCTTGTCTTTAGCTTATTAGCTCTCTGGAGAAGCTAGTTAGGTGACAAAACAAACATGCTTTCATACTTAATGGTGTCTATAAGTAAAAGAAACACAGGTAATAAGCACTTACCAGTTTAGAAATCAGGCACTGTTTTTGCCATGTACTGACTCTGCCAACCAAGTTGGAACCGAGAAAAATCCATTGGTTGTTCTTTACAGTTAATTAAGCATCTACAAGTGTTCTTTTTCTCAAGAAAATCAATTCCTGTGCCCTATGAAATGCTGATCAGCAACATACTGTTTTCCCTCATGTTGCTTAGAAGGGGTAGAAAAAGAAGTGAGTATCATTAAATATTCTAGAAGTCCATTTTTTTTTTAAAAAAAAAGGTCTTCTAGGTTTTGGAATTGTTTTCTTTAATAATAATAAGAGTCAGTTTAAATACAAATTTCACAATCTTTCCAGCCTCAGCAAGAATCATTGATTTAATTTCCTAATGACAGAAGAATTAAGTAATACATTTGGAGTAGGAATGTGGGCAGCCATGTGAATCCATGTGCCAAATTGATATTTCACTGGCTCTGATAACTTATTAGGGCAATGACCATGGGATGTCATGGACTGAAGTAATAAATCTTCACTTGACTGACTTCATATTTCTCATTTCAAATCACTTTTGTCTCACAAAAATGTCATTTTTTTTCTTTTCTTGCTACCAACTCCCCAATATCCATTAATATAATCAAACTAAGATTATGATACAAAATGTGGCAAGCAAGAAGAAAAAATATTCATATTATACATTCAAAAATTAGAAACATTTGCCTCAACAAAATTTAAAAAATCAGCATAAACTAGGTAAAATATAATTGATGTTTTCTTGTTTCCAACAGGGAGGAAATGTGGAACTGCTCTACATAGTAATTTTAGACAACACCATATTCTAGGGATATCAAATTATTGCAGTAAAAATAGGACTTCATCACACTAGAGAATGAATCACCTTTAAATTTGGTTGCTGCTTCCTGCAGAATTTTGGGGTTTGTAGTTTAGAGAGGAGCCTTTACCAGCCTCACTAAACTACAAAACCCCAGAATTCTGCAGGAGGCAGAAACTGGATTTAAAGTGGATTAATTCTGTAGTGTGATGAAGTAGATAGTTTAGCATATACATATTGTCATTTTATGTACCTTGTGGTCCATGTTGTTGAGGAAATAATATAAAGCAAGGACAAAGAATATTTAACTTCAGCATGTTCTCTCCAACAAGTTCCTTTATCTGTTATTATTGACCATACTGTCTGCAAAACATCCTAGATGTATGAAATGCGACTAAATCAACAAACATCAACAAATATTTTATTTATTTATTTATTTATTTATTTATTACATTTATATGCCACTCTTCTCACCCTGAAGGGGACTCAGAGCGGCTTACAAGTAATATACAATACAATAAATAAAATAAATACAAAATCTTCCCGGACCCCTCCTCTTTACTCTGGTCCCAGAGCAGCAGTTGGTGTTGGGGGGAGGGCTCCCAACTGATGACACTGAAGACAAGATGGTATTGTCTTCTTGGCTCCTCTCTTTACTCTGGTCCCAGAGCAGCAGTTGGTGTTGGGGGGAGGGCTCCCAACTGATGACACTGAAGACAAGATGGTATTGTCTTCTTGGCTCCTCTCTTTACTCTAGTCCCAGAGCAGCAGTTGGTGTTGGGGGAGGGGCTCCCAACTGATGACAAGATGGCACTGTCTTCTTGGCCCCTATCTTTACTCTGGTCCCAGAGCAGCAGTTGGTGATGGGGGGGGGGGGCAACTGATGACAAGATGTCACTGTCTTCTTGGCCCTTTCTTTACTCTGGTCCAAAAAGTAGCAGTTGCTGTTGGGGAGAGGGGCTCCCAACTGATGACTCTGAAGACAAGATGGCACCATCTTCTTGACCCCTCTCTTCACTCTGGTCCCAGAGCAGCAGTTGGTGTTGGGGGGAGGGGCTCCCAGCTGATGACACTGAAGACAAGATGGCACTATAAGTTTCTTTATAGATTTGAAGTACCAACAGTGGAGAAAATGCCTCTTTATACCCAAAGCAAATGTCTTGTATTCCAACATCTTGTATTCCAACATTAAACTTTGATAAATTTCTTATTGAAGAATGAAGAATGAAGACCTTTTAAATAGCATTTCATAAAATGCATTCCAGAACCTTATTAGATATAAGACAATACTTTGGTTATTCCAACTAATTAAGTAAGAAAGAAAAAGAGTGATAAAAATGCTACAAAGGACAACTGCCGACATGACATTACCAAAGGTCATCCTCTGTCCTCGGGTGTGTGTACTTTGGTAGTACATTTGTGAGCATGGAATGATGCTTGATGCTAGATGCTCAGCTTTAGAACTGATTTTATTACATTTATGGATTATGGATCTCTCTTTTTTTTTTTTAAATAAGGTTATGGTTTAATCTTGCTGTCTTGCATTGCCTGGTTAAAAAAGCTCAAATGAACATTATCTTCAGTTCCCTTAGGAGGCACTAACTCTAGTATGGCACTGTTCTACTGCAGTTTCTTATACTTCCAAGGAAACATCCAATACATATTACTGTTAATTGGCCTATAAATGTAAGATCATGCTCAATATTGTAAATTTTTTAATGTCAGTAGTGACTTGAGAAACTGCAAGTCGCATCTGTTGTGAGATATTTTAATATCATGTGAGTATGTATGTCTATATGTATGTGTGTCTGTCCAAAGGAAAGAGGGAGATAGGAGTGAGAGTTATGATTACATTTTCTGTAATTCATTACTCTTTGATTTGATTTCTTTAGCGAGAATTAATTTATTTCCCCAGTCCTCCTCGCCATTCATTCTTCTCATAAGGCATCTTATTCTTACAGAAGGCATTAGTATCAAATACATGTCTAGACCTGCATACATTATACACTGAAGGCAAACTGGCCTGGATAATAATGAATCCTATTGAAATGAAGTACTTGTGACCCAATGCATTGAGACATATTGGGGAACCGAGAGAGGACATATTTTATTGGATGAAAACATGAATACAGTTCTACAAATATAGGGTTCATATTACACACACATGCACAGAGGCATGCAATAAAATATTGCTTAAATTGTAAATTAAATTGATTTTCCCCAGCATCAGATTATACCGTTGTACTTCCATATTCTATATGTCCTTCTCTATTGTATATCTTATATTGTACAAAACATCAATACATGGGAAAGAGGAGTTCTGTTGGGTGTAATTATCTAATGCAAGCTTTGCTGCTTCTCCTGATAAAACAAAGTGAGGGGAATGGTTATCTTTGCCTTAGCAGAATAATTAAAGGATTACATATTTAAGCAAATGCATATCATTTTCCTGTCGCTTCAGTTTCGTTTTGTTTCCTGAGCCATAGGCGTTAATGAAGATGTTATCACTGGGCTTTCAATCAGTCATCTTAACCAAAAGGAAATCCTGGATGAAGAAGCTACTATGTAATATCATGGGATTCCTTTTTCATAGCTCTATCTTTCATCTCATGCTGACATAGTAGTGTTTATTATGATCTGTGTGCAAGGCTGTACAAGCATCAGCACTAGCAGTAGTCAAAGCAAGTCATTTATTTCATTTCTACTATGCAAGATGGTGTTGAAACTAGTAAGCTGACAGAGAATGGAACTGTGTGCACCGTGAGGAGCTTATTATTTCATAGTGGGTTGCATTAGCTGTGAATTGTCTGAATCTGATACTAAAAAGTCACAGGTAATCATGTCGGGCTATCTTTGGAAACTTTCTTATGTCAAAAGTGTTCACCAATGTATACTGTAATATTACCTTCCAATATTGAAACAAAAAGAAAAATTTAAATATAGGTTTTGGAAATATGAGAAACATATTCAATTTTAATTGTTCTCAGAATGTTGGACCAATTTTAAATTGTATTACTGAAATCAGTGAAAGAATATGTTCCCTGTTGCCATCATGGGAATGTATTGGTCTCACAAAAATATAATGTGGCCCAATTTTCTTGTTTGCTTGCATCCCTGTTGCAAACAACCAAACTGGCTAAAAATAAGAATGAGTTTTTGTGGTTTAAGTATAATGAGTACAACGGAACCCCTACAGACTGGCTTACAGTAATTAATTTTACATGTTATAAAACTTCATATCATAAAGCAGATCATGTGTGTGTGTGTGTGTGTGTGTGTGTGTGTGTGTGTGTGCGTGCGCGCATCTCTCTCTCTCTCTCTCTCTCTCTCTCTCTATATATATATATATATATCGGCTTGTATGATACAGGCCACAAGTTCTAGGCATGGCGGAAAGCAGAAATAAGTAGTTCACATAGAGGTGTCACATTTAAATACATACATATACCACAGGCATTTTCAATTAAATTAAAATTAGGCTCAAGTACAGGAGGCCATTTTAATTGGAAAATCAACCATACAACAATGGATCTACAAACAATACAGCCCTGCTTGGATGTACACTTAAATGTTTGTGTAAATGTTCAAAAATACACGTTTCTATACACACACACTCCCAAACATATTAAAATATTTTAATTCCAACTTTCACCAATTAATGAAGATTCCATCATAACGTATTTATGAATGGAATCCATAGTCAACTTCCAGAGACCAGAAATCAGTTGACCCCATCATTTCTTTGCAGTCCTGCCTCTGTTGTTTCCACCATGTCTGATCAGAGCAGTGAAACATCTTCATGAATCTCAACACTGGAAAATACTTCCAACATATCTGATTTTTATTAACATATTCTAAATCTGCAGGTGGTTTAATATTCATTTTTTAATTTCTTCTCCTTCTAACTACCAGTGCCTTACTTAGTAAGTATGAAGATGCTGGGATTCACAATGCAACTTCTCATCAACAAGACCTAAGGAATGTCCCTCCATTCATACATCTCAGTTAATTGGCAAGGGACAGTAGACAAATCATTTTTTGTTTTCCCATTACTGATTTTTGTCATCCTTTTTCTTCTTGAAATAAATTGTTCCGATGTTTCCTCTGTAGGCCAGGCTGGACCATGCATTTTCTTCTAAGATGGGTTTCCAAAGAAATAGATTACATCTTCAGAGAAAATGAAGGGAAAGACAAAATATTTGGTGATATATAACTTGATCACCCATGGTACACTGGTGGTATATCATGTTGATTTCCTCTCTCTTATGGGCTAGAGAAGCAAAAGTGTTGAGGGAAAAACCATTATATTAGATAGCCTTCAGGGTTATAAGCAGGAATTTAGATGCAGTGACTAATACTAGCCTCTGGGAAAAGAAAGTGTCCAAAAGCAAAGACATTTGGAACATGTCCAGAATATATAAAAAGGCTTGTTGCAAAGAGGAGGGTCAGTTACTGACTGTTCAGCAGATGGAGCAGATGTTGCTACTAAACAGATGCTTGTTGCTGTCAGTGAAAGCCTTATGGGGAAACATCTAGATGGATATTGATGCACTAAACTTTGGCAAAGTCATAGATCTTTGGCTATTTTTATTGCAGCATTTCTTGGGTTCCTGTTAACAAACTAAAATGGTGTGATGGAAAGGAAGAGAGCTAGCTTCCTTTCCTTTTTTGGCATAGAAAGCCAAAATTATCTTACGATAATGCATATAAATAAATAAATAAATCTCCAATTTACTCTAAAAACATTTTCTAGATTGCCAACCAGATTACTGCTCAGTGGCCAACACAAATCACTGTGTCGTCCTATATGCAAACCTTTTGGGACAGTAAAGGAACTCCTTCCAAAACTGGCAATAATACGTCTTACATTTGATGCTGAAGGTTCAGTACTTTATTAGAATTGCCATGGTTAGATCTGAGCAAAAACTCAGCAGAAACAGGGTATAGTGGCATCTTGCTGAACTGCGTATTTTATAGCTTTCATGGACTGCAAATTGCTATGTTAGATGCTTGAAATCATCCTCAGGGTTACTAGATTCTTTGTTGTTTTTGCTACAACAGAGCAACGTGGCTACTCATTCACCTATCCCATTGCTGTTATTATTTAAAATATTTTAATTTGACTTTTAATGCTCTCTTATTTTGTTTAGTTTTTTAGTCTTTAGGGACCATATTGTTGCAAACTGCCTTAGATACCTTTTATGTTGAAAACTCTTCCTATCCATGCATTTCTTTATAACACTAATTTAGACATGCAGAAGGCAGGAGAAATGCAAGAATTGTGTGCCAGAGAATTTTGACCCATTCAATAGGAGACAATCGTGCATTATCTGCCCCTCTTTGACTGTTGACCTTTTCATGTTCAGAGTTTCTGAATAAAGTCTACAAACTCATGGAGTTTGTGCCAATGTTAGAGCACTTTGGGTTTTTTTTTTACAGATTTCTGATAGATGGACAAAAATATAGAGCTGTGATTTTTGAACATATGCATGAATTTTAAAAGCAACATAGTGGTTTGTGTGTTGGATTATAATTCTGTAGTCCAGTGCTGAAATTTCTGATTGACTGTGGATATAGATATTTTGACGACCTGGCTTTTGTAATTTATGATCTGTATTTTAATGTATTTTATGTATTAATGTATTACGATGCTATTATGTTTATCCTATTTGTGTATGAATTTTCTGCTGTTAGCTGGCCTGAGTCCCTCTTCGGAGGTCGAGAAGACCAGGTTATAAAAGCTCCAAATAAATAAATAAATAAATAAATAAATAAATATCAACGAGAAGGGTTTTACCTATATTTTGCTTGTGCGTGGGCGACACACCTCCTGCCAGCCACCCAAGAAAAACACACACGCAAGATATTTATTGATAACAGGAACAAGGGGCTGGCAGCCATGCATGGATCATGGATCATGGATCAGGCAGCCCGCTGCTGTCTGATACCGCTTAACACACCTGGGTGCTGCCGGCACAATACTGGACAACTTTACTCGGCACCCCTGATACACCAGGGGTCCCCCCCCTTCCGCTAGGGGAGAATAAACCAGCCAGATCCAGGGCCCATGACACATGCCAAACACAGAATTGTGACAGTTAAACAAACTAAGCTAACAAGAACGAACTAACAATAACAGGTAGACCAGGATCCAGAAACAAAAATTGGCTTGCAGGGTGGGAGGGATGGAAAAGCCGAAGCAGTCACAGTATCTGCTGATGGGCCTCGGGCAGCCTTAAGTAGGCTGTCTGGTAGGAGGGAGAGGCCGGCCCTGGCCCTGCAAACAGCGGGGTGGCACCCGCTCTCCATCGGCTGATTGGTCGTGTGGCAGGAAACTTTCCCGCCACTTTCCTGGCCCCCTTTGCGGCCTTCTAAGATGGCGGCAGAGGACACCCGTTGCCGCAACTTTTTAGACCATTAAGTCGAGCCATGCCTTCTCTAATAGTTTCCACTATTATTTATTTGTTTTATTTACTTCACTTATATCCTGTCTTTCTTACCCCACAGGGGAATCAAGGTGCCTTACAAAATCTATACAATATCCCAGAGTACTTGTAGGGTATCAGCACAAACACAAAACAGTCTAAAACACATAGACTGTTTTGTGTTTGGGCTTACAAAATCTGTCAAGAATTCAATGTCATATCATAGACATTACAATAAAACCAATATAACATTATAACAATAAAACCAATATAACAATAAAACTAAGCATAGATTATTAAATTTTATATTATTCTAAATGGATTTTAAAGTACATGCCTGTTCTGTGGAGGCCAGATAAAGCTTTAACATGTTGTTCAACAATAAATCTTTATAAGTGTATTTCTTGGGAGTAAACATTTTTTTTTGTTTCCAAGTCATCCAAACCAGATTGCCAACAGGTATTATAGCTACTTCACTCACTCTTTTGTTCACACATCTCTTGACAACTCAAAATCCTCTAGAGTCCAGACTTGCCTTCTAGTTGCCAGTCTTACTACAGAATGCATTACTTTTTGTAATCCTGATTCTTGTAAATGGCTAGCTTTGTTGACACTGTTTTCTTGCCAAAGTGCCAATTATAAGTCTGGCTGCTCTGCCTACCTAACAGCCATTTTGAATGTCACAGTAAGGCAGAATTTGAGTAGCTCCACTTAACGCCCATGTTTGAAATAGCCTGACATTTTTTCATTCTCTCTCTTTTTTCTGCTTAGAAGCTCAGCAGCACCATTTCTGATTTGCATTTCATCATACTCTTAATGGACAAACAGCAGCGAGTTTGTGAATTAAGGCTTGCAAGATTAGAGAGTTTGCGCACCAGATTTCAAATCTCTGGTGAACAGCTTGCTGCAGCTCTACAAATCATTCTGTCAAAACAAATTGCACCATTAAAATATACCTTTAAAACTATGCTCCCCAAGTAGGTAATATGAAAGTAATTGAAAAACCCAAAGTGCATACAAATAATTGGTAGGGAGAAGTGAGTAGTGAAAGGGAAAGGGACAAAGTGAGAGAACGGGCAGAAATGAAAGCTTTGAAAAAAATATTTTAAGAACTATATTATTTCATTAACACAAGTTGTAGTTACATTCAGGGTATAGCAATTTCTTGGTATAATGTGAAGTTTCTGTAGATGTCTAGGGAGCTAATATAATATGTGAAGAAATCCTGCATTCATTCCCAGTAATGACACATTACAATGTGTGGATTGCGAAATTGTATCAAACTGTTATCCTTGGATAGCTTGCACTCATTGACATTGTTGCTGATCAGAGGGAAGAAAGTGTAAATACAAAAGCCACATTAATTTCATAAGACACCTCTTTGTTAAGCAAACGAGACATAGTTCTACTTCTGAGAACATCAAACCCTTACCTTCCTTGAAGTAATAATAGTTATTATAAGCACGACTAGAGTTCAAATGTTCTCATTTGATACAAAAATATCTCATAGGGATATACTTAAATTTCTTTGCACAAACACCCATGGATTTAACCAGTCATCTTGATGCTTTCTAAACACATACCAATATAGCCCTTATTTTCATGCACAATAGGTTTCACTACATTTATAGAGGATGAGCAGAACCAATCCCATCCTGCATTCTAAGTTGCACATGAGTTAGAGTATATGTTGAATCTATACTACATGGGGCCCTTCCAGATAATCCAAAACACCAACTCCTAACATATTTTGTAATCAGTCAGGGGCAAAAGAAAGTGCCTTTCTATCTGGAGGGTGGTCAGATTCCCAGCCATGCCAATGCATGATCAGCATGGGTGGGCAGGGCATTGGCACCCCCTTTTCTGCCCCCCCCCCCATTTTGGCAAGAAAAGCAGAGGAACGCCTCCTTACCAAGGTTTCAAGACTTGGCTAAACTTCCTGTTGCTGCTAACAGACACGAGACATCCTTGCAGAGGGAAATCCCATTTTCTCTGTTTGTCTTGCTGAAAAGTGGTGGTGGTGGTGGGGTAGGTGAGGCAGGCACTTTCACCCCATTTGTTCATGCTGCCTGAGCCTAAGGAGCATGGAAAGATCCAGACCTTTCTAGGTTATTTTAACTAATCAGATTTATTCCAGGTGAACACAAATTATTCTGGACTCCCCAGACTAATTCGTTTTCTGTGCCACATTATGTGACAGTGTAGATGGGACCACAGATATGACAGCTTGATATCACTTTAGTTATCATTGTTGTCTCCACCAGAATCCTGGGATCTGGTGTTTGATGAAGTACTTCTATGTCTCTTTAGCAGAGAATTCTAAGAGTAGGAAGATCAACAATTTCTACTTATTCCAAAGTTATAAGGAATACATACAGTATGGAAGGAGGGTTAGTGGATGTTGGTGATCCAAGAAGATTCTACACAGGGAATGCGAGGAAAAAATGCCTTGTGCACTATCCACACCATTAACCTAATAGAAGATGCATTTATCTCGGATAGAGTCACATCATGTCTCATCACCACATGCAATCATTCTTAGTTGGTGAAAAATCTTGACAATCTTGCCTTTTCCCCTGGATTGGGATTCTGGGTGATTGAACTGGAACTCATAGTCACCTGAGTCCCTCTATACCCTTTCCTATCACACCAAACAATGGGGAATCCCATATTTGATAGGGAAGCATTCCTTGGGGTCCTTCTCACCCCATCTAATATGCACAGAAATGCCAGAAAAATCTAGAATAGTTCAACATGTCATAACTCCTTTCAAAGCCCATTTGGCCTAATTATTCTGGGTTGGATCAAACCAATCAGGTTTTCGTTAAAACATTTTAAAGCCTGAACATTGAAAGTTGACTGCCATTCCAAGTTCTATTTTTTACACCTTGGGTAGAAAGCTAAATTTGTAGAGCATGTTCTCACCTTTTGCTTTCAAAAGTTGAAAGGAGGCAAAAGGTCAGAACATGTTGTCCAAATTTGACTTACAATTCAAGGAGAAAATGAGAATGTTAAGGTGAAGCTTGTGATAGCATCACCATAGGCTGGGTATACAAAAAACAACAACAGCAAACAACATGAAAATAGCATTCTCTATCCCATGCCAATATTGACTTATATTGATATGTTCACACATAACAATATAAAAGAGTGTTTGTATGGTTTATTGAGTTGCATTAGTAGAAGTGATGCTATAGTTGGTGCTCTTGCTTGGAAGTTTGACTGTATTTGTAATAAGCTGTAAGTATGAAACTTATTTTCAATTGGCTGTTTAAAGCCATTATCTAGGTTCATTAATATAGAAAACCTTGTCCACCCCATCTCTATATTCTATTCCTCCCTTAAAATCAAATAAATTGTATTAATGTAATCTTCTTGTGACCTTTTATCACCAGGATTCCTAATCAACTGCCTCCGCTGATTAATCTGTCTCTACCATAGATTATTCTTCAAATCTTTTTCCTAAATTTTCTATTTAATTCTCAATTAGTTCTAAAGTATTTGAAAATATCACTATTTTTTTAATTCCCCAAGCTTAAAAGGAAGTTTAACTGAATATAAATGACATCTCGGCTCCCCGCCCCCCCTTGAAATTATTGAGAAGGTCTTGTAGTTTCCTTGGACATTAAAAACTTGTATGTGTGCTATTCTTGTATTTTATATACTGTATTTATTAACTACAATCTGAATAAAAATATTTACTTTTTCCTCAAACAAGCATACATGTTGAAACCTAAGTTCAAGTGATGGGGCACACTGAGGTCACTAGATAACATGTGTAGCTCATGGACCACACTCTGACTCTAGAAAAAGTCCTATTTTCTCTGCATTTTTGCACAAATGACATTTTCACATGTTGTTGCTGTCATTATTAGGAGTACTTCTTATATCCCACTTCTCAAACTTGGGACTCAAAGTGGCTCATAATTTAAACATACAAAATATCAAAATATTGGTCTTGAAGCTTTTGTCTCCCCCCACCCTCCCGACCATCACAAAAAGAAAAGAAATGTAAGTATTCTTTACATCTCTATTCATAGATATGTTTACGTTCTGATCTTGAAGGTAGAATGTAGTCATCTTATGTATAGTATATATTTCTGAACCATGGCAAAATACAGGGAAGAACATGTTTACAGTACTTTCTGATTTTTGTTTATCTTGCCCTTTCTATGTGCCAGTCTAAAAGAAGTTTCTGAAATTCTTCTTATAAGATATTGTACCTGAAATACATTTACTGCATTCTTCCTATTAAGGAATAAGAAGCAAAATATTTTAAAAATCTTCATATGTATGCTTGTGTGTGTGTTATCCATACAGAGACAACATAGTTTACCCTAAGATTCAGAGATACACTCACATCTGTGCACATGCTGTCTTCCAAGGCAGATTTAGGACCCCATGATAAATAGAACATGAACTTTCTAGACTATGAAATACTAGCAGCATTCCTAATGTGTATGTGCTTCAAGTCAACTGTTGACTTATGGTAGCCAAGCACTGCATTTTCATTTAGAAAGCCTTCTTTCACACCAATGAGTTATGGTAGTATCAGATACATGTTAGATTTTTGTGAAGACTGGAGTGTATTCATCCCAAATCAATGCATACGACAAAGACAAATTTCTAATTAAGTAAAAAGTAACAACAAAACCATTCTGAAAAATTTAGTCTCACCTTTTGTTATGAATAAGTGAGTAAAGGAGCTTCATGGATTAGCTTTGAAAAATATAAATAATATGTCCCATTTTGACAAAATTGTTACAAACCTCAAATGGATTTTTAAAATGCTATGATTCAATATGGCACTAAAAGGAACCCATATCAGCACAAATCATACATCCAAGAAGTATGGGATTTACCATTCTAGAGAATGCTTTGACCCATGCCCTAATACAATCTATATCTTGCCCTGGTAAGGCACATAGGAAGATCCCTCCAGCAGACCTTTCAGACATACTAAAATGCTAAAACATTGTTCTTCAAGAATCAAGGTCCCAGGAATATATGAAAGATAAATCTGTCTGTGTGCTAGCTATGGTGCATGTCCAACATTCATCTGGTATCTGTGGGTATTGGTGATGTAACTTGGACAGAGTGGTCAACTCTGTGTGTCATTTTTTTCTTATAAGGCTCTGCCTCCTTGTCATATATCTCATGAATGCATGAACAGTACTTCATGGATGTTAAGCAAGCTCTGTATTCAAGTGCTACCTTCACAGCTGGTTAGGTGAATATTCTGACACAGTACTACAAAGGATCTATTTTTTTATAAATAAAAAACCAAAATGGTATTACTAGTGGAGTGCGTGCATTCTTTGCATGAGGTCTTCAACTTATTGTTGACTAAATCAGTATATTTTGTAAGAATATAGATATGAACCTGTCAAATGAACATGTTTAATTCCATTCTTTTCAATATACACCTGTTTTTTTGTTCTTATGAAATCTATGCAGGTTAAGCAGATGTGAACAAAATGAATCAAAACTCATTTAAAACCCAGATGTGACTCCATTGCTAAATACTGTCAAATAGCCAACACTGGTCCTATAATTCATAGCAGCATAGAACGTGTGTAGGAAGAAAATCACAGAAATAATGAGTTTAATATCCCCATTCATAGTCTGAAATGCACCTGACAATGCATCCATATTCTTTATTCTTTGTTAAACATTTGTCTTTTTAAAATTTTGATTTTTTTAACTCAAATACATGAGAGATCAGTGCTTTCTAAATTAGTTTCCTTTTCCCAAGTAAAATGACATTTCCTATCTTCTTTTTTGATCAGTGTCAAAGGAAATGATCCTTAGAAATACCTAATGATTGGCATTAGCATGCCTTTTCTCCCCAAGGCAAGCTTTGATATGTAGTGGATTGTATTAAAAATATTGTGCTTCCTTTGCCTCTTTTGATATTCTTCAACTGAATTACACATAATTCCCTCCCCAGAAAGTGGATGCAATGGCTATTAATGAAAAGAAATAGTCACCTTATACATTTCATGATGTTCCCAAGGAGTGTTATTTTATGGTTATTCTGGAGCTAGACAGAAGGGGGGAAAGCCTGTGAGGATACTGAAATGAGCTGATAGACAGTTATTAGAGTGGGGTGGATAAATTATAGATACAGATAGATAGACATAGTAAACAGTTCTACAAATGCATATAATAGTACTACACAATATATCTACTTGTCCAGAGATTCTAGTTAACAAAAAAGTCCTAATTAAAATGTAAGGAAAGTGACAACATCCACAGAACATTCACTTTAATGTAGATTTTTTCCCCCCAAAAAATCAGTGGATGACCAAAACATTCTGAAACTTGCGGGCTAGCAGTTGTAAATGTGGCCTGTAGGTATGGCAATTTTGGTCCTGATAGGCAAAGAAATGATAGAAAGATGAGCCTCGCAAATTTCCTCATTGGTGTCAATGGGTCAATATGTCCCAGAATGAAAAACGGAACTCCATATTTCAAATTATGGATTGAAACCTTTCCTCCCGAATGTCCTGATTTTTCCTGAAAACAGAATGGGGGCATCCAAAATTTGAAATGAAAATGGAATGAATTTCTGCCATTTTGCACACCCCTAGTTTTTATTCCTTATTATTTTGTTTATTTTATATGATAAAGTAATCACAATTCTACTTTTGGAAACACTCTACTAATTCAGGATCCCCATTCTTTTTTGTGAAAAATAGATGAGCAGATCCCAACCTCTCTTAAAGTTAATTAAAGATCTTTTAATTTAGAATCTCTGGACAAGTAGCTAGGTAGTATGGCACCACTATACAAGAAGGGAGAACCTACTACTACTATCTATCTCTCTTTCTCTTCTCAAGAAATTGGACCCCAAACTATGAATTATATGATAACATATAAAACAGAAACCATGGCTCCGTGAAACCCAGCAAGAAGCATCTTTTGCTTTTCCTTAATCTTGGCTATGAAATCACACCTGGAATGTTGTCCAGTTGAACCCAAGGAATTTCCATAATCCTTTCACAATGGGCTGGGAGACTGAGGGGGAATCACTCAATGAACATACATCAGAGTGTTTCCTGCTCTTATTGATAAATCTCCTGCTCCTACTGATAGATCTCCTACCTCCATTGACAAATGTCATGTTTCCATTCATAAAATTGAGGCTATCTTTACATAGGACCTGGTACTCATGTTTTAGGCCAGTTCCCCCCATTGACTTAGTTATCACCCACAAGTATCCATTCTGTACAATGAAGTAAATCTATTGTTCTCATCAGAACTGAACCATTTAGCCTATCATGAACTCTTTTGTATATTTTCACACCACATACCTTCCAGAGGTGCAACATTAAATGAGTGGTCACTTCAAATCCATGAATGACCACTCATTAAGTTTCCTGTTACTGTCAGGAGCCAATCGATGGAACCACTCCATAGAGTTCTCAGTCAACCAGCATTTGGAACCAAGCTAGACAGTTTCATAGGTAACCAGTGGGTTTTCTAAATGGGTTTCAAAGTAATAAAAATGGTTTGTATTTCCATTGTGTGATGTCAATACTTTGGAATGCCAAGCTTCCGAACCCACGATTTTATGGTTACTGAAATCACATAACATGCCTGCTTATCTCTGCAGCTATCTACATAATAGTATCTTTCCAGTTATCATCTGGTTTCAATGTCAGGTTACAGACTCTTTTTGTATTTTATTCTGCTCCAGAAGAAATCCCAAATAAAACTGATTTGAGACATTATGAAATGTGTAAGATGACTATTTCTTTTTATTAATAACAATTATATCCACTTTCTGTGGAGGGAATTATGTGCAATGCAGTTGAAAAATATCAAAGGGAGCAAAGGAAGCACAATATTTTAATACAATCCACTAGATATCAAAGCTTGCCTTGGAGAGAAAAGACATGCTAATGTCAATCATTAGGTATTTCTAAGGATCATTTCCTCTGACACTGATCAAAAAGAAGATAGGTAATGTCATTTTACTTGAGAAAAGGAAACTAATTCAGTGAGCACAGATCTCTTGTGCCTTTGAGTAAAAATATCAAAATTAAAAAAGGTAAATCTTTAACAAAGTGTAAGGAATATGGATGTCTTTTCAGGTCTATTTCAGACTATGAATGGGGATATTAAACTCATTCTTTTGTGATTTTTCTTTCTATCCATGTCCTGGGTTGCTAGAAATTAGAGGGACAGTGTTGGCTATTTGTCAATATTTTCCATGAAGTCACATCTGGTTTCTATTGAGTTTCTGTATATTTTGTCAACATCTTCTTAACTGGCATAGATTTCCAAAGAACAAAAAATGATGTATACTGAAAAGAATGGAATGTAATGTTTTCAGTTTGGGTACATAGTTATACAAAGTGTACCAATTTGGTTAACTATAATTTGAAGAAGTTTTGTAAGGAATCCACACACTCAACTACTTGCAATACCATTTTTGTACTTTTGAGTACTCTTTGTCAGAGCTGTCATTTTGCTAAAAGAATGCATTCACTCATGGCTGTGAAGGCAGGACTTGAACACAAAGTTTGTTTAATAAGTATGAAGTGCTGCTCATGTTTGTAACAATCTTGAAGGAGTGCTTGGGACTTTTCAGCTTAACCTCCAGGGAGTTATTTATTTATTTATTTATTTCGGGTATTTCTACCCCACCCTTCTCAACCCCCTAAGGGGGACTCAGGGCAGCTTCCAACCGGCATATGTTGATGCCTACAATTCACACAATAAAATACAAAATAACCATAATTATAACAATTAAAACATTACATTAATACAATAAAAATACAATAAAAAGCCAGCCTGGTGGCCATCGTTTTGCCAAGTCCGTAATTAATAAATTCATTCCACTTATCATAGTCAGTTTCCAAAGCTTTAGTCATCATTGTCCATTGTCAGTCTGCCAGATTACCCAAAGGTCTGGTCCCATATCCATGTTTTTAATTTTCCTTGTATTTTGTGGGGGAGCAGCAAAAGGGTCCACCTTAAAAGGATTTTCAAATGAGCTTTCAGCAGGTTTAGGAAGTGACACAGCATTTTGCCTGGGAATGGGCTTTGGTGGCACTTGTTGTTGCTGCTGCTCTCCCCTTCTTGCCGGCACAGCTGGCAGCTTTGTCAACTGGAAGTCTTTGAACATTTCCTTTACATCCTTTATTTCTCTGTCACCAAGGGGATCCAGAGCAGTGAAGGCATCACTCTCTTCTTGACTTGCTCTTTCTGAGGTGCAGTTCTGGGAGGCAGTTCAGGAAGTGAAGGACTAGTCGATTATATGGAAGGTAACATAGATGGTGGCTGGGCTGCTAGTGTGGAAGGGAATATATTGGCTTGGAAAGGGTTCCCAGTGCTGGATGGTTGTCCCCAAGCATTAGGAGGAGAAACATGTGCAGACTGACCCCAGAGGTCAGGAGCTGGAGGCTGGATTGGACCTCCTAGAGATGTTGTCTGGCTCCAGCTGTAGCGGCAGATGCCGGCTGCCAATTTTCCGGGTTTGTGGAGATCGTAGAGAATGGGAAAAGACCGAGACAGCTTCCAGATTTTCCAGATTTATTACCCACCTAGGTGAGGGTGCTCAGCCTTGCAAGACGGCTGGAAAGCACACCCTCTTATCCAAATCACCAGTTTTTATAGAGCGAATATCCAATTTTCACATGCGTATATTCCCCCTGACACGTACACACTACATAATCATTAACAGCATCCCATTGGCAGAGCACCATATCCCAAATATTTGCTTTTCCCACTTGCCTTTTGTCCTACACCAAGAATGACGTGATTTTGATTTCTTAATCCTCAAAACAGATCACAACTTTATATATTTTAATCATACTCATTCCCAAGTAAGTTTCCTATTTATTCTTATTCTCTTATTAACTCTTATTAACTCTTCATTAATTACTTTCACAATCTTGATTCACTAGGTTTGATTCTATTATAAAATTGCCTCTAAACTTTTGCCTGTCATTTACTTCTATTAACCAGAAGATGACGCTCGCTGACCTATAGATGTTCTAGCCTATTGTTTCTTTGAAATTTACTTAATCAGGCGGTTTCCATGTATCTTTGCCAAGAACAGTTCCTTCGCCACCATGACCTTAATTTCTATTTTTCAAATGACATGTTCCATTTAATATTTAACTTCCTTGGTTTTGACCCGTGAAACCTTATCTGCTTTTCATCTTATGGAACAAACCTCTTCTATTAACTCTTACGCAGAAATCTCTTTTGCCAGTGTTTCAAAGTAAGCTTTCAATTTTTTAAAAAAATATATTTTTATAATCATTATTTTTTTTGATATTTCTCCACCTGACCGCCACACAGCTAGGAACCTGTGGGGTAGCACCAAAACCAAGTGGTGGAGAAAATCTTGCTGGCTGAGAACTCAAAACAGATCCAGGAAAGACCAGAAGCTGCTGGTTGAAAACTGGAGGTTGAGGCCCCCATGCTGGTGTTGGGGAAGTTACCGTAGGCAAGCCACCTAGTACAGGCATGGGAGCTGCTGCGGGAGCACTAGTCCTGAAGAGGTCTATAGGGTTAGTTTGTACCGGCGCTGGCTGTGCTAGTTTGGGAGTCATTTTTTGGATTAAGGCCACCACAGTTGCAGTTGTGTTGGTTATCCCTTCTGAATGCTTCAAGGTAGATGGTGGTCTTCAGCCTATACATTGTACATACATATCAGCAGTGACTAATCATGCACATTGTAGCAGTCAATTGAGGTAATATGGCATGAATATGTGAGCACAGAATCATGTGTTGGACAGTGGAATGTGTCATGAAAAATATATTTGCATTCCTTTCTCAGTTTAGAGGAGGGGATTCAGAACTTTCTACAACAGGACATATAGTAGAAGAAGTTTTCACCCTCACTGATGACTTGACATGGAACTCCTGATACACAAGCTATTAAACTGGGAGAAAATGATCACAGTATTAAAAATGGACTTGGTTTTAGCAACCAAAGCAGACATAGGGCCATTCAATAAACAATTACCAAGAACCACAACTTACTGTTTGGGCATTAATAGAATGGATTGACAAAGAACAGATAACCTACATAGTCAGAATGAAGGGGTGTAAAGGTATTACAGATGTAGAACACATGTACATTCAACATGTTGGGTGGAAAGGACTCAAATCAGCCCCATAGCATCCAAATGTCACACAGAGCTGATCTGAGGTAATGCAGGGAAAAGTCATTAACTCACATTAACCAAAATTGAGGGATCATGTGAATTCTGGCCCAGAATTTGGAGCATTCCCTGACTTTGGTGCCATGTACATAGTTGAGTCAGTTCTGAGATGGAACCGACTGCAATTGTTTTCACTACCATCCTGTCTCTCCTGGACTCAGGACATGGGATTACACTAACTATCCTCTTCCATTTTCCATGCCATTACAGTCTTTGGCTGCAAACACAGTCCTACCAGTTGACTGTCATCTGCAATGACATCAATTGGGGATAAGGGGCAATCAGGGAAGGGAAAGGGGCTGGTGGGTTGATTCGCTTCCCTCTTCCTCTTCCTTTTTTACTTTGTCACCCTGGCTGATGTCACAACAGGTGACGGTCAGCTGATTGAACCCATGTCACAGTCAGATACTGCTGGGATATGGGAAATGGAAGAACATGGTAAGGGTAGACATTTAGCAATGGATTCAGCACCACTGGGCACTCAGGATTCCCTCCCCTCTCTCCACCGACCAAAAGGGCACCTGTGTAACCCATCCTGGGTCTGATCCAGCATATGACAGCAGGTCAGTGTAGAGCCTCCCTTAGTTACATCATCAAACATCATAGAACCATCTTGCTATATGAAGTGTGCTAAAGTCTTGGTTGATGCTGCATTTGTTTAACAGAAATGGGCACAACTACATCATGGCTTGTGCCCATTAGACTTACTTTCAGGTGCCAGGCTTCCCAGTCTCAGGTTCAATTGGGCAGCAAGTGGGTTACTCAATCTACTAGTCTATCACTATATCAAATCCAGCTTCTTTCTGCTGCAACAGATAAAAGCCATGGTCAGTCGCATTCCAATTGCAATCTGGGTGGTTTACTGACACACACAGCCCCATCTTGCTGCTACAAATAGTCTCAAACTGTGAATAACCTTTGAAAAGGCTTTCTCTCAGCGAGAAGAAAATTGCTAAAATGACTCATTGCTTCCTTCAAGAAGAAAATTAGTGAAGAATTGCAATCCTAAGGAATGAGAGAGCAACAAACAGCTAAGACAAATCATTGGTATCCCTAAGCTATAATTGTTCAGTTAGGACAGATCTTTTGAGGGATTAAATATAGTTGATATATCTCTTTAGGCATTCTTCTTTTGTGTGGGATCTATATGTGAGGAAGGGACTGGCTCTATATCTCCCTCTTACACTGGTGTTACTAACCTTTATATGTATGTTGAAGGCAGCTATCAGCACAAGGAAGTCTTCTCTAGCCATGTAGAGGATTTTTAAAGTGGAAAATCTGTATTCTGTAACCTCAAAAACAAAAGAGAACCACATGTAGAATGCAATGAGAATGGTGGTGAAGAAAGCTGGAGTAACATGCATAGAACTCATATGTAAAAAGAAAAACGGAAATAGGACTACAACCTTGTTGAAATATATCATGGAAACGAACCCAGGTAAAATGGATATTTGTTCACCCTTTGAAGCATGAAAGTGTTCAAGTTAAGGACATATTAATCTTAAAGGGAGATGGAGAGAACAAGGCATAACAATCTAATGTTTTGTAGTACTCAAAGAAAGGGAATTGAAATAAAAAATTGTTTCTGAAAAGGCAACAGCATATATCCATCAACTGAAAAAGTTGAAAATTCAGAGTTATATGCCAAGGGAAGGGATTGATGTATTTATTCACCCAAACATGGGTTGTGGCTACACTTACATCATCTCTTCAGAAGATCACAGCAATGGTAGGGTCATTGTGAGTGGCACAGTTCACATGAAGCAGAATGAATGAAAACCCTCTCTCTGGACAACAACAACAAAGCATGTTCTTCCTATCAAAAATCCATACAGCTTCTTTCAGTGTTTCTTTAAACAGCTTCCTCAGAAGTTTAGCCAACACAGAAATCTCCAAGGCACTTCCTCCCAACATTGCCATAGGAAGAAAAATATTTACAAAACCTACCAAAAGGAATACCATATTCCCTTCTCTGAAATGCTTCTTTTTTCTGGATTTCTTTCTTTTTTTAGTGCCAAGGTATGGAATAGGCAGATTTGAAGGACTCGATTTAGTAAACAGAGTCCCAGAAGAACTATGGACAGAAGTCCGAGACATTGTTCAGGAGGCGGCAACAAAGTACATCCCAAAGAAAAAGAAAATCAAGAAGGCAAAATGGTTGTCTGCTGAGACACTGGAAGTAGCCCAAGAAAGGAGGAAAGCAAAAGGAAACAGGGATAAGGGGAGATATGCCCAGTTAAATGCACAATTCCAGAGGTTAGCCAGAAGAGATAAGGAACTATTTTTAAATAAGCAGTGCATGGAAGTGGAAGAAGACAACAGAATAGGAAGGACAAGAGACCTCTTCCAGAAAATTAGAAACATTGGAGGTAAATTTCAGGCAAAAATTGGTATGATAAGAAACAAAGATGTCAGGGACTTAACAGAAGCTGAAGAGATCAAGAGAAGGTGGCGAGACTATACAGAAGATCTGTATAGGAAGGATAATAATATCGAGGATAGCTTTGACGGTGTGGTGAATGAATTAGAACCAGACATCCTGAGGAGTGAGGTTGAATGGGCCTTAAGAAGCATTGCTAACAACAAGGCAGCAGGAGACGACGAGATCCCAGCGGAACTGTTTAAAATCTTAAAAGATGATACTGTCAAGGTGATGCATGCCATATGCCAGCAAATATGGAAAACACAAGAATGGCCACCAGACTGGAAAAAATCAACTTATATCCCCATACTAAAAAAGGGAAATGCGAAAGACTGCTCCAACTTCCGTACAGTGGCCCTTATTTCTCATGCCAGTAAGGTAATGCTCAAGATCCTGCAAGGAAGACTCCAGCAATACATGGAGCGAGAGTTGCCAGATGTTCAAGCTGGGTTTAGAAAAGGCAGAGGAACGAGAGACCAGATTGCCAATATCCGCTGGATAATGGAGAAAGGCAGGGAGTTTCAGAAAAACATCTATTTTTGCTTCATTGACTATTCTAAAGCCTTTGACTGTGTGGATCATAATAAATTGTGGCAAGTTCTTGGTGGGATGGGCATACCAAGCCACCTTGTCTCTCTCCTGAGGAATCTGTACAAGGACCAAGTAGCAACAGTAAGAACTGACCACGGAACAACAGACTGGTTCAAGATTGGGAAAGGCGTACAGCAAGGCTGCATACTCTCACCCAACCTTTTTAACTTGTATGCAGAACACATCATGCGATGTGTGGGGCTTGATGAATGCAAAGCTGGGGTAAAAATTGCTGGAAGAAACATTAACAACCTCAGATATGCAGATGACACCACTCTGATGGCCGAAAGTGAGGAGGAGCTGAGGAGCCTTCTAATCAAGGTGAAAGAAGAAAGCGCAAAAGCTGGGTTGCAGCTAAACATAAAAAAAAAAACCAAGAATGGCAACAAGAATGATTGACAACTGGGAAATAGAGGGAGAAAACGTGGAGGCCGTGACAGACTTTGTATTTCTAGGCGCAAAGATTACTGCAGATGCAGACTGTGGCCAGGAAATCAGAAGACACTTACTTCTTGGGAGGAGAGTAATGTCCAGTCTCGATAAAATAATAAAGAGTAGAGACATCAGACTGGCAACAAAGATCCGCCTAGTCAAAGCCATGGTATTCCCTGTAGTAACCTACGGATGTGAGAGCTGGACCTTAGGGAAGGCTGAGCGAAGGAAGATCGATGCTTTTGAGCTGTGGTGCTGGAGGAAAGTGCTGAGAGTGCCTTGGACTGCGAGAAGATCCAACCAGTTCATCCTCCAGGAAATAAAGCCCGGCTGCTCATTGGAGGGAAGGATACTAGAGACAAAGTTGAAGTACTTTGGCCACATCATGAGAAGACAGGAAAGCCTAGAGAAGACAATTATGCTGGGGAAAGTGGAAGGCAAAAGGAAGAGGGGCCGACCAAGGACAAGATGGATGGATGGCATCCTTGAAGTGACTGGACTGACCTTGAAGGAGCTGGGGGTGGTGGCGGCCGACAGGGAGCTCTGGCGTAGACTGGTCCATGAAGTCACGAAGAGTCGGAGACGACTGAACGAATGAACAACAACAACATGGAATAGGCATCTAATGAAATGTAATACTGTTTTTTCTTCTTCCATGCCCTGAAAAGAAAATGGACTGGACATAGTTTAGCAAATGGTGCCACACCAAGGTCTACCCAAACACAACATGAACCTCATTTGAGGAAGGGATTTATCATGGAAGTGTTTCTCCTTCCATTCAGGTCTCTCTAGACCAGAGTTTCTTAAACTTTTTCCACTTATGATCCCTTCTCACCTGAAAAGTTTTAATGTGATACCAGATATATAATTATATAAAATAGGTATAAAAATCAAGCATTTACAGAAAATCAGCATTTACAAGGCTTCCTAAAGAGGCTAATTTTTCTTTTTGTGGAGTACAGTTGAAGCATTTTCTGCAGAATCCACTGTAAACACTGCGCATTATTGCTAACAGATTCATTTAAATGGATGGCATCCAGAATCCTTTTAGTTTTGCCATTTTTTTCACAATCACAACATTTTTCACAATCACAACCCCATTTGGGGTCAGGACCAACAGTTTAAAAAACAGTGCTCTCTAAATGAACAAAACAGTGTTTAGAAATCATAGCTATTCATTAACATTTTCCAAACATTTTACTTTCTTTGCACTTTCTCCACAAATTTAAAAAGGCTTTAAATAATCACTCATTTCAGTTCTGCTTGAATTATTTCTCTAAAAACTCCCCCGTTTCTATTTGTAAACATTTGCTAATGACACATTAAGGCTCTTGGGCTCATTAAAAAAACACCCAACAACATCATACACATGCATGGACGCACATGCACAGACACTAGTAACACATGAAACTTTAAATATTACATTATGCCATTACTATTTTAAAAGCCAAGGCCCAATTAGCACACAGTTAACAGCTGTCTTTAAAAGAGGAAAGTGACATCCGCTAACTCTAGCAAATTCCCAAGTGTGATCTTTCCCCCAAAAAGAGACCATCAACAGTTAAATACTAAAATGAATGACAACAACCTATGTAAGACTCTAAAGTCTCCTTCTCAGAAGAAGAAGAAGTGTTAGAATTTAAAATCTTAAGGGAGTTTTAAAGAAAATCTTTAAAAACAAAGAGCTTTATAGTCCCTTTTGCCAGCTAAAAAAGAGGACAGTAAGGAGGTGTTTTGTATTGTTTCAACCTCCCCCCCCCCCCGCCCTCTCTCTCCTTGTAATCTAAATGTTGCTGACTTCACCAAAAGCCATTCTCTCTGGAGATTCCCCTCAGCTGTATGTATCTTCGATTAGGATGATGGATTGTGATTTATCGTGTACTAAACAGGCCTTCCCAAGTGCTGTTGTGTTTCTTCAAAGGTTAAACAGCATTCAATATGGGCCTTGGTGGAAATGTTTACAGTGGAGGGGAGAAAGGAAACCAGCTCTGCCATCCATTTGCTGTCAAGTCAGAGCAAGCCTTAAAGCATCAAGACAGCAGTTTGGGGAGTCTGTTCCCACAAGCTGCCTAACAAAGTGCAGTTGTGAATTGATATTCTGAGCATGTTCCATAATACCGCTGCCCCCAAAGTGCTGTTGCTATAGACAAAAATAAGTATGGAATTATTACACTGCTTTTTAAGAAGTATCTTGGCATTACTGGAGACATTTTGCATTGTGATGTTTGGCATTTACTTTGCATATACCTTTTATTTTGACAGGATACAGTGAGCTATTTTGAAAGAACAATCCCAGAATACTGATTGAATTTTAAACAACTAGTGGATGAGATCATTTATTAGTTGTGGTTTGAGATTTCATCCTTATTTATTTATTTATTTCAGGTTGCAGAATGAATGGGAACAAAAGACCAGAGACAGAAGGATGGAGAGATGGCAGTGTCATTCAAATGATTGTTATCACATGAAACATTGACAGTATCTAGAGGAAAAGAGATTTGCTAGTACAATTGTCATAACAATTTTAACCTAGGTGACTTTTCCTTGACTGGTGCCATCCACAGATTCCCTTATGTTTTATATTTGAAAATTCTTCTTGACACAGTTGACATCTCATGTCCTTTGAGTTTTCCCCCACATGTTCAAAAATCAAGAAGTGTTGTCCCCTGCATGAAATTGTAATGCAGCTACTCTAATCTGTGACCTTACTAAAATGATCTGGTTAAGGGAAGGTTTGATTGCTTTTAATTCTTTCTATGATGTCTCTAAATGTTTAATATGTTAATATCAAGGACCCAATATTTCATAGAATCACAGAATTGAAAGAGACTACATAGGCCATCTACTCCAACCCCCTGCCATGCAGGAAAAGCACAATCAAAGTATCCCTGACAGATGGCTAACCAGCCTGTGTTTAAAAGCCTCCAAGTAAGGAGCTTCTACCACACTCCAAAGCAGTGAGTTCCACTGTTGAATGCTAGCTCTTACTGTCAGGAAGTCTTCCTACTGTTTAAGTGGAATCTCCTTTCCTGTAATTTGAACCCATTGCTCCAAGTTCTAGTCTCCAAGGCAGCAGAAAACAAGTCTACTCCCTCTTCCTTATGACATCCTTTCAAATATTTATACATGGTTATCATGTCTCCTCTTAACCTTCTCTTCTGCAGGCTAAAGATCCCCAGCTCTTTAAGATGCTCCTCATAAGGCACAGTCTCCAGACCTTTGATAATGTTAGTTGCTCTCCTCTGGACATGTTCCAGTTTGTCACTATCCCTCTAGAATTGTGGTGTCCAGAATTGGAGGCACCACAATTCAGTATTCCAGGTGAGGTCTGACCAAAGCATAACAGAGAGGAACCATTACTTCCCTTGATCTAGACACTATACTCATTTTGATGCAGACCAAAACCCCATTGCCTTTTAAGCTGCTGCATCACATTGTTGGATGATGTTTAACTTGTTGACTATCAAGACTCCAAGATCTTTTTCACATGTAATGTTGTTGAGCCACTCATTCTGTATATGTACATTTCATTTTTTTCTGCCTAAGTGAGGTATCCTACATTTCTCCTTGTTGTAATTAATTTTGTTAGCTCTCAAATCTATTTGAGGTCATTTTGAATTCTAATCCTGTCTTCTGGAATATTAACTATCACTCCCGATTTGGTGTCATCTGAAAACTTGATAAGCATCCTTTCTAAACCTTCATCTAATTCATCAATAAAGATGCTGAACAACACTGGACCTAAGACAGAACCCCATGTCACCTCACTAGTCACTTTTTCCAGGATGAAAAGGAACCATTGGTCCTAGGCCTGGGTAACAACGGAAAAATTTGTTTCTAAAATCGATTTGTATTTGGGGGTTTTTTTTGTTTCGATATTTAAAATAATTACAAAATTTTCCTTTTAAAAAGTTTGATATTTACGAAATTTCGTAAATGGTAAAAAATTAACGAATCGATTTCCGAAACAATAACAAATCGATTCATTAATGGCGGACGCGACCGCGAAATACGCTAAAAAACCTCCAAAAACTTCTGAAGCTTCCCTCTCCCTCTGTTCTTGACTGTTGGTGTGATATTATATTTTTTTTTCACTAATTAAACCATAAAACTGGCCCAGACATGCGGAAATAATAACGAAACGACCTCAGAACAATAACGAAACGAATACAATAACGAAATACGAAGCATTTACGAAACGTGTTTAAAAATTCGTTTTTTTAAATAATTGCTCCAGAATGGTTCGTTATCGTTTTGTAATTGGAAAAATTAACGAATTATTAACGAATTACGAATTAACAAAACGAAACCGCCCAGGCCTAATTGGTCCCTTTGGGTATGGTCACTTAACCATTTACAAATCCACCTCACAGTAGTATTCTATACCCCACATTTTACTAGTTTAGTCTGCAAAAAGATAATGGTGGACTGAGTCAAAAGCCTTGCTGAAATCAAGCTGTGCTACATCCACAGCATTCCCTGTATCTACCAAGCTAGTGAACTATAACATTTGTTCAGTACCTTTTTTCCTCTCATATTCATTCAATAACACATATGTCTAGAATATCACAGGTTCTATTTAGAGGAAAAACTATAAAAAGGAATAAATTAGTCTGCCATGACATGTTGAATTTTAATAATTAGAGCATTCTTTTCTAAGTGATTACAAACTGCCTTCTTAATGATCTGCTTCAGAAACTTTCCTGGTATCGATGTCAGGCTGACTGGACAGTAATTATTTGGGTCTTCTTTTTTTCCTTTCTTGAAGATAGGGACAACATTTGCCCTCCTCCAATCTGCTAGGACTAATCCTGTTCTCCAAGAATTCTCAAAGATTATTGCCAGTGGTTCTGAAATTACTTCCGCTAGTTCCTCAAATACTCTTGAATGTAGTTCATCTGGATTACTTTACCTATTTTGGGTTGCATATTCCCTATTACTTCATCCATCCCATATTGCTCAGGTTGAATATTGATTTTCTTTTGGGAGAAAACTGAGGCATAGGAGGTGTCGAGTAATTCTGCCTTTTCCCTATCCCCTGTCAGCATTTCACCATCCTCTTCGCTATTTCCTATAACCAAATAATTTTAAATTGTTTTTAATGTCTCTGGCAAGCTTGGGCTCATTTTGCACTTTAGCCTTTCAGACTTTTTCCTTACATATGGTTATTTGTCTGAATTCTTCTTTGGTGATTTTCACCCTTTTCCATTTCTTTTCCATTTCTTATACATGTCTCTTTCAAGTCTTAACTCAGTTGAAAGTTTTTGGACTTCTATTCTGGTTTCTTTAGACTTCTCTTATTGTTTCTCTCTTGGTTGGCACTGTTTGCATTTGTGCCTTTAGTGGCTTGCTTTTAAGAAACTCCCATTCATCACTAACTCTCTAATCATTAAGCATTTCTATTCATGGGATCACGCTCAGCATTTCCTTACATTTGCTAAAGTCAGGTCTCCTAAAATCTAGAATGCTACTCTGACTTCTCTTAGTTTCACCCTTCCTTTTTATCACAAACCTTAGGAGCACATGTTCACTCCCACCTAAGGATCCCACCACTTCCACTTCATTTACCGGTTCCTCGGTGTTGCTTAGGATCAGATCCAAAATAACTGATCCCTTGTTGCTTCTTTCACGTTCTGGACAATAAAATTATCTGCCAGTCAAGTGAGGAATTTGTTGGACTTTGTACTCTTGGCAGAGTATTTTCCAACAAATATCAGAGTAGTTAACATCTTCCATTACTACTATATCTCATTTTTTCTGCATGTTTGCACATATGTTCAAGAAAAACTTCCTCCAGGTCTTCAGTCTGACTTGGAGGTCTGTAATAGACACCCATAACTACATATTTTCTAGTTCTCAGTCTTTTTGTTCTTATCCAGATGCTCTCAACCTGATTGTCAGGATTTAGCTCCTGCATCTCTTCACAGGTGTAAACATTCTTAACATATAATGCTTAATATATAACACATTAGGCAACCATCTTGCTATTTGGGCATGATCAGGACTATAAATGAAATTATAAATTCAGTTAAGTCTCAAAGTAGAACCATTGATTCTATGGTTGAATCTGAGTTAACGCATATTACTGATAAACCAAGATGCAAATATTTAGCAATAATGGCAAAAATAGAGTACTAAAATAATTCATATATATATATATATATATATATATATATATATATAGGGTTATTAGCCCTAGATGTATTTATAGCCTTTGATGGCATATCATGGCCCGTCTTAAAAATAATTTTAGAGAAATTTAGTTTTGTGGAGGGATTCAGAGAATTAATTAATAAGTTATATCCAAAAAAAAAAAAGGCTTCAGTATAGATTCCTCTTATTGGCAGGAAATACATATCCTGGCAATGGAGTCTGTGGATTCTGCACTAACTGAGCATTCACTGGTCATCAGAACAGTCATGTTCATATACACTCCAAAGTCTAACAATGACACAGCTCCTTGTCTTTTAACTTACTTTTTCACGGAGAGGTTCTGCAGCAGTCCGATCAGCAAAAGAGCATGCTCCTCCCCCCTGCTGCAATGGATCTCAACCTGCTGTCTTCTTGATTTTCAGTATTTGGTGCTTTTTTCCATGAACTCAAAAACATTCAGTTGCTTTGATAGATGTTTAGAAATCTTCTCGATTCAGGTGGATGACAGAATCACTAATAGTAGCTAACAGGGCTTTAATTTCAGAACCGCAATTCACGGAATGATCCACAGTTGCTTTGAAAAAGAAAGACATAAAAGAGCTCTGACAGAGGGAAGAGCAAGAAAGCAGTGACGTGAATAGTTTCATGTGTTTTTTCATAATATTTTCAAAACTATTAAAGACAATTGTTTTTTTTCATTCATTCAGTCGCTTCTGACTTTTTGTGACTTCATGGACCAGCCCATGCCAGTGGCCCTGTCAACCGTCCCCCTTCCCCAGCTCCTTCAGAGTCAAGTCAGTCACTTCAAGGATACCATCCAGCCATCTTGCCCTTGGCTGACCCCTCTTCCTTTTTCCTTTCATTTTCCCCAGCACAATTGTCTTCTCTGAGTTTTCCTTTGTTCTCATGATGTGGCCAAAGTACTTCATCTTTGCCTCTACTATTTTTCCCTCCAACGAGCAGTCAGGCTTTATTTCCTGAAGTATGGACTGGTTGGATCTTCTTGCAGTCCAAGGCACTCTCAGAAGTTTGCTCCAACACCACAGTTCAAAAGCATCTATCTTCCTATGCTCAGCCTTCCCTGACTATGGGGGATACCATTGCTTTGACTATGTGGATCTTTATTGTCAGTGTGATGTGTCTACTCTTCACTATTTTATTTTATTTTATTTTATTTTATTAAAGATAATTACATGGATAAAAATAAATGAAAATAAATAATAAAATCTATAACTGTGTTCAAATTTCTCAAAAATATTGATTAGGAGATACAGTATTTTGAAATATTGCTTATACACTCATACACACACTTTAAATTGATGTATCTAAAAATCAAAATCAATGGCCTCATCCAACTCATTACCTCTTCCAGGCATTCATTCAGAGGAGATACATGGAAAAATATATTTGTATATTATCAGCATAATGATAACACCCTTCCCCATGTGTCAGAATGATTTCACCCAGTGGTTTCATAAATGCTAAAAAGCATTGGAAATAGAGCAGCCCCTTTTGGGATTCCATATAACAGCTCCGTTTTTGAGGAGTGCATCCAAGGACCACTATCTGAAACCTGTCTGAGAGGTATGTCCAGAATCATTACAACACAGTGCCTTTGATTCCCAGCCCCTCTAGGCGCTCCAGATGGATACCTTGGTCCATAGCATCAAAAACCACTGAGAGGTCTAGAAGCACCAACAGGAACACATTCCCCATGTCAGTACTGACATGGGAGATCATCCATTAAGATGACCATAGGACTTTCAACTCCATGTCCTGCTTTGATACCAGTTTGGAATGGGTCATGGAAGTGTGTGTCATCCAAGACTGCCTGAAGTTGGAGGACAACTGCCTTCTCAATCATTTTGCCCAAAAAAATGAAGGTTAGAGACTGGTCTGTAATTATTAAGGTCCAGGGGATCCAGGGAGGGCTAGCTGTCTAATTACTGCTTTGTTTAAATAACCCTGAGAGTTGTATTGATTGGTTGTATTTGAAATCAAATTACATCTCCTCCCTGAATGACCAGCCAACAGGAGCAGAGATTAAGGGCCCTTCCACACAGCCCTATATCCCAGAATAACCAGGCAGAAAATCCCACAATATCTGCTTTGAACTGGATTATCTGAGTCCACACTCAGATAATGTGGGATTTTCTGCCTTGATATTCTGGGATATATGGCTGTGTGGAAGGGCCCCAAGAAAGCAGGTTACTTGCCTCTGCAGCTTGTTCACATCAACAGTACTCACAAATTGAAACTGATCCAGTGTAATCCCACTCACAGAGCTGCTGGACACCTCATTGGTGGCTTGCGCTGCTATGCTGGCTCTTATACAAGACATTTTATTTGCATTTCATCTTATAACCATTCTGTTATAATTGTGTGGTATGGAAAGGATTATGACTCAAGGCCTTGTGTCCATATTTCTGCCAGCGTAACTTCTTATCAAATTAAATTATTTGTCATATACTGTAAAAACCTGCCTGCAATCCAGCCTACAAGGAAATGTGGTTAATGGTTCCTTCTTGAGGTTTAAAGTGATAAATACAAACAGCAAATATACTCCCATGGATTCAAAATAGGCTAAGTATTTATTTTAAATCATCTAAACCATTTAATTCTTAAGCAGTTTGTAGAAAGCACTGCAAAATTTTGTGGGGTGGATTTAAAAACACATTTACTGTCTACCTGAAAGAGCATGGCCCCTTCCTTTCCCCCAGTTTTGTACCTGATGGATTATACAAACACTTGAATCAAGGAAACAAATACATCTGTCTCTATCACCCTGTTCTGCAGTGTATTTATCATGAAAATCTGTACTGTGGTGTATTTAAAGCAACATGCTTTAATATTTATCACTTTTTCTCACTGGAGACAAAGGCTGTCCTTTACTTCAGTGGCTCCTTCAATTGACTTTTAGAAGGGTTTTTTTAAAAGCAGGTATTCTACTACAAAATAAAAGGTTATCTAAGACATTAATCTTGAATTACCCCCCCCCCCCCCCATCATATTTGGTCTATAACTAAATTTGAATTTACAAATAGTGAGTATGTGTGCATGTAAAATCACTTCAAATGAAAATTAATTTGTATTTGCTGAGCTGTGTAGTGCTTCCATTACTACACAGCGCAGCATACTAAATCTTTTATTTTTGCCCTTTAATAGAATATAAACATTTATTTCATGAAAATTTGCCCAAATGAACAATGTTTAAGTAATCCAAAATGAACAACTCTCAAGTACAGCATCATCTCATTTATCAATATGGCCAGGGTGATATCTAATCTATACCATGCTGTTTGGTTTGGTTGAAAGAAAACAAATTAGTGGGAAGGGAGAAACTGATGCAAAACTTAGACACTGCTTACATTGGAGGGGGCCCTGCTCTCAGTCTCACCCCCGAATCAAGTGCAGTTGTTAAGAATGAGAGAGGGGGCCTTCTCAGTGAACTCCCTCCCTCTGGAAGTAAGAACAGCTTCCTGACTCCTCTCCTTCAAGAAGCAATTAAATCACACACCTCTGTACACTGGCCTTCGGAGAGGAGGATGATTAGCTTTTATTAACTTCTTGTGCTTCTATTCTGCCTGATGAGGCTAACTGAGAACATATTGTCCTAACACATTGCACAGCCATATTTTTATTGTTCAATTTTCATGTTGGTTGTATTAATTCACTATGTTATCTATGGAACTTATTACTTGTTTTAATTGTTACTGTGTTATTTGTGATTTTTAATTGCTTGTTTTAACTGGGTTTTTTAAACTGCGGTTTATCTCTATTTTGTTTTTGTCTTTGTATGCCGCCCTGAGTCCCTTCGGGGAGAGAGTGGGTTACAAACAAACTTCTTTTTCTCCTTCTCCTTCTTCCTAAGAAAAATGCACAAAATAGAAATGAGTTCTTCTATAATGATTTGCTTCTTAAACCAACTATTTTCAACTTTAGTTATTTTGACCCAGTACTCCAATCGATTTAAAAAGAAGTATCAAGGAAAGAAACACATGGCTATATGTCATGTCAGCTTTGAAATTTAGTCACAAAGTACAAGGGAAAGTAATTTATTTTTCACCTGGTCTACCTAACCATTTGCACACACAAAAAAAAGGGGGGGGGGGAGGGACAGGCTTCTCTACATTTTCTTCTTTCTTTTAATCAAAATACTCCAGAGTGGATTACTGGCAGAGTGGACTCTGAAAAACTATGACATGCCTTTCAGATGGGAAACAAAGAAAAGAAAATATGCCAAATGTGTCTTAGCAAAGAAAGCTTGTATGTATTTCCAAAGGAGCAATGTCAGGACCGAGAGCCAGCAGAAATCAAAAGCAAGAGATGAATGTGTAAGAAGAGCAGAGACCTCAGATAAAGAAGGTATCCACCAAGGGAACACAGAGCAGGATGCTAGAAGCAATTTCTGCTACTGAATTCAAAATGAGATTTCTCTTGTATTGATGTATCTACTTTCTGGAGCTTAAAACTGCTCTGCTACACAAAGATGCAATCACTGTTGAGTTGAAGGATCCAAAGACCTCATAATCCAATTTCTCCCTGCCTCACATGCTGTGTCAGGGTTAACACCTCAAGTGTGTACAGCATGAAAAATTCACGAAAGAATTGCTAGAGTGTTCAAGTCTGAGGTAAATAGGAAGGATTTGTGTGAAGAAGGGGGTGGGGGGCACACACAGAGTATCAGTGTAAGAAATGAAGTTCATAATCACCTGACGTGGCATATGAGCTTCTTCATTGCGCCAAACACTATATATTCTTTTTCAATTTGCTTTTTATTGTGCCTTCCTCCTGCCCAGATGCCTTCATTGCAATCACAGGTATGACAAGACATCCAAAAACTTACCAGTTTTCCTTGTCCTATATATATGTTTTTGATCAGGGTCACAACAATATCCTAGAACCAAGGGAGCCTTAATTTGACGTTACCAGGATAACTATTGTGTAATAATGATTATTGCACTCCTAATAATGTAATGAGACTTAGAAGAGAATTTGCATTGATAACTTTGCTAATTTTAAATAAGAATCAAGTCAGTGGAGACCATCAGTCAGCAATTTCTACTATTTGTTATGTTTGGAATTAATAGAAAGCAAAGAACCATGTTTGTTACTATTATTATTTATTTACTTACTTTAGCTCAACTTTCTCTCCAAAGAGACCCAAAATGGTTAACAAGTCATTACACAATACAATATAATTTAAAACAAGACGAATACATATAATACGAATATAAACATTTTAAAAACAATTACATATTTTTGACAGGTGCAAAAGTTGAAATACAATTAAACACAATTTAAATTAGATTGAGAAACTAAACATAAATATAGACCTCATAAATAAATATGGACCCACTAATAAATCAAGGTAGCAATGTATTAATTCATCTATTTATTTCATTTTCACTCAGAGAAATCCCCAAAAAGGCAAAGAGCAATACAAAAAAATGCAACAAAACCTCAAAATGAGCCATTAATAACTATAACAGGTGACCATTTAATGCAATTCCATGCTAGCTTTAAACTGTTATGGCAAAACAACAGACCCGCACAAAAGTTGCTGTAGGAGAAAGGCAGGATAAAAATAAAGTAAAGAAAGCCCTTAATGTGCATCGGTGCTCTGTGGCTTGTGTAATCACCATCGGGCCTTAAGCCGGTTCTGGGATTTCATATGTCAGCATATGCACAGTGATACTGTATTAAATGGTCAGTATAGATGGGGCCAAAGCAAGAAAAATAGTGTGGGAAAATTTCATTTTATTTTTTGAGCAGCAAAATCACTGAAGTTCCTAGTGATAAATAATTACTTGAAACAAGAGGACCATTGCCATCCGGCAAAGTCTGGATAGCAATCTGTCAGGGGTGCTTTGATTGTGATTTTCCTGCTTTTTGGCAGGAGGTTAGATTGGATAGCCCACAAGGTCTCTTCCAATTCTATGATTCTATGATTCTATGTAAAGTCTTGAGGGAAGAAACTCTAAACATGTGATTATTTTAACTAAGGAGGCTCTCTTCTTCAATCTGACTGATTATTATTTCTTGCATGACTCCAGAAAGCAGGCTTTCGGAGGTTGATCTTCATGTCTTTCTTGAAGTGTACCGAATTGAAAGAAGCTTCTTCCCAAATCTTAGGAGCTTTCAAAGTTAAAACTAACCTTTGCAATGCGGAAAAAAAATTGGTTGAGACTGGAGTCAAAAACATTATCATTATAACCTGGGGTAAAACACCATCATATCATATTCTCCCATGTTGCATAGATAAAAACTGGGGCATGTGTCCTGAAGATGATTTTTTTTTCCATGTCAGGAGTGACTTGAGAAACTGCAAGTCACCTTTTGTGTGAGAGAATTGGCCATCTGCAAGGAGATTGCCTGGGGGATGCCCAGATGTTTTTGATGTTTTACCATCCTTGTGGGAGGCTTGTCTCATGCCCCCTCATGGGGAGCTGGAGCTGATAGAAGGAGATTAACCCACTCTCCCCAAATTTGAACATCCGACCTGTCAGTCTTCAGTCCTGCCAACACAAGGGTTTAACCCATTGCACTACCAGGGGCTCCATAAGATGATAAAAGTTATCTATTGGGAATAAAACACAAGCTAAGAGAGCCTGCAGCAGTTTGCTTTTGCCACCAGTTTACCTCTCTACATTTTAGTTTGAACTGTAAATGATCCATATGAAGAAAGGAAATTATTTTAGGGCTCAGTTTCATCACCTTATATACATTTATTATGATCAACAGATCAGATAAAAAGGTGTTTAGCATTCAGTTGCTTTTGGACACATTGATTGCCACTGACTCCAGGAGTTTTTTTTATTGTGCACAATTACAGCACTATAATTCCTTAATTGCAACCAGGAACTCCTGGAGTTTGTAGTTTGGTGAAACATCACAAAGCTGTCTGGCTGCAAATTTCAAATACCCCTCCACAAATTTTAAATTCCCTCCTCCCCCAAAAAAGTCTAAATCTCAGGATTACATATGTCATTACCATGGCAGCTAAAATGAAATGTTAGTGCTATAATTGCATAGCAAGATACAGTATCAACTCTGTAATTGGATTTTAACAGGCCTCGTTGTTAAATGGCTGCAGCACCAAATCCTGACTTTCTTTACTTTATAAAAAGCAGAAATTAAGAATGAAAATAAAGAACCAAAAAGGAGAAGAATGCTCTTGGCAATTAGAAAATATTGAAAACAAAGCTCAGCTATGCCAACAACAAATACAGTTGCTGACTGTAGCAAAGAAGCTCAAAAACAGGAGGCGGTTCAGAGAAGAGCAATGGGAATAATTAAAAGGCTGGAGGGATTTTCTTATGAGGAAAGATTAAAAGAATTAAATACAAATAATTTAGTGAAGCAATTATATCTGAGTGGAGGAAAGACCATAATAATTCTGAGAAAAATCTGAAGGCTGTAAACACCAACATGGGAAAGGAGCAATTTAGCTTGGAAAGAAAAGAATAGATTCAGGATTTTTTAAAAACATTTTTGAAGCGAATACTCTTAATAAATCAGTGAGATAAATTGAGAAACCTATAAATGGGATTACAAAAAAAATATTGACAATATTTTCTTAGTAATAACAAAAGTCAGTATTATGCTGAACAAACAAAATACATTAATATATTGGGAAATTTTCAGTTTCATACACAATAAATAAACAAGACTATGGCCAGAATGCAATTCAGTTAGAAATTCTTTATGAACCACTGGTTTTTGAGGCAGTTACATACATACATACATACATACATACATAATTTTGGCCATCATTTCTGGGCCTCTCTGGTTCATTTTAGTGCCAAAAGATGTCTTTTCCCACCACATCGGGGCCACTTCATACTTATTTTTTCTTAATAAAATTGGTGCATGATACAGTCCTCCAATGATGAACTATTTGACTTCCTAACTGCTAGAAGTTCTCCATATCTGATTTAAAATCATGAATCTTAAAAGTAGTTTGTACACAAAATAATGCCAGTCTCTGTATCTTTCAGTAATTTGCCTATAACTTTCAATGAAATATCTAGTTCTTCATTAATAACATACAATTGTTGATGTTGTATACCTTCAAATCATTTCTGACTGGTTAAGGCTATTCAGTGAGTTTGCCTTTGCTTTTCTCTGAGGGCCCTTCTACAGTGCCATATAATCCAGATTATTAAAGTAGATAAACCACATTATCTGCTTTGAACTGGATTATATGAGTCTACACTGCCATATTGTTTAATATTGCTTTAACTGTTAATTTCCTTTAGGTTGTGTATTGTTATGTTGTGTTTTGAGGCCTCGGCCTTTGTAAGCCGTATCGAGTCCTTCGGGAGATGCTAGCGGGATACAAATAAAGATAATAATAATAATATCATCCAGTTCTTAGCAGATAATCTGGATTTTATATGGCGGTGTAGAAGGGGGCTGATGTTGCTCCCAGGTGGCACCCAAATCTATGCAAAAAACCCCACTTGAGTGTGGATTAGGGTCCACACCCACCCCAAACCTGGGCATTCTTGGAGGGGGTGCCTAGATGTCCTCCTAGTAATTTCTATGCACCAGGAGGACTCCAGGAGTACCTTAATGGTGGCCAGGTAAGTTATTTCTTCTCTTAAGGGTTTATTTTGGGGGAGGAGATGTGTGCCCTCTTTGATTCCCATGCTCTTGTAGCCTAAAAAACCACGAGTGCTGTGTGGATTGGGCCCGGGGATCTCATGACGAATGGGGACCAAATGGACTTCAACTGTGCATTTATGTTCTCAAAGATAGAAGAGCTCAATCAGAGACAGTTGGTAGTAAAAGAGGCCAAGGGCCAGGCATCACACGATTCAGGCCCTTTCCATACTGCTCCTTGCCTTCAGTGCTGTCTAGCTGGAATTCCACTCAGATAGAGTTTGCCGATGTAAGGATAGCAGTGAATTGAAGAATCCATTTCTGCCAATTGGTAGTTGTTGAAGTTCTTCCAGCATGAGCCAAATTTGAATGAGCAGATGGTATGAATGAAGACCCTACCAGTACGGGGCAGGTGGAGGTGACCTCTTAGTTGAGAGGAATGTTGTGAAGGCCTGGCCTGCGCAGGGCAGATTTAGTTCAACTCTCTGTGAGAGGAATGTGCTTGGTTTATTTGAAGAGAGGGTTTAAATCCATGATTGGCTTGGTGGGGAACAGCAGTCGCTTGTCACTTCCTGAGGTATGTTTAAAATCTTAAAGTTGGGTGGGCCTCTGGAACAGTTTCTCTGGATTCTGGGGCTCTTTCCTGTAATTTTAACCCATTGTTTCAAGTTTTAGTTTCCAGGGCAGCGGAAAACAAACTTGCTCCCTCTTCCTTATGACATCCTTTCAAATATTTACACATGGCTATTATGTCTCCTATCAACCTTCTCTTCTGCAGGATAAACATACCCAGGTTTTTAAGTCACTTCTCATAGATCATGGTCTCCAGACCTTTGATAGTTTTAGTCGCCCATCACTGGACATATCCATTTGTAAATTGTGGTGCCCAGACTTGGACACAGTATTCCAGGTAATTTCTAAGCTCTTTTGCAATATCATGGCTATGTAACTCAGAGTTGAAAAAAAAGTAATATCAGATTCCTTCTATGCATATTTGGGGATCCAACTTTATTCCCTAGGTGCAATAGTTCTGATGGGAGTGGTGTGATGTAGTGCCTTCAGCATTAGACTATAACTCTGGAGATCAGGGTTTGAATCCACATTCACTACGGGAAACTATTGGATGACTCTTTCAGGATGCATTTTCACTGTAGAATTAGTACAATATGACACCACTCTAACTACAATGGCTCCTGGAATTTATGGTTTGATGAGACCCAGGCACTCTTTGGAGAGAAAGCTAAAGTTCTTCTAAACTTATAGATTTCATGATTCGATGGTATCAAACCATGGCAGTTAACAAGTTGAAAGGCAAGTCAAACTGCATCCATCCTATAATGTAGTTGCATCCTCAGTCTCAGAGGAATGCAAAGGCAAATCTCTTCTGAACAAATCCTAAGGTGCATAGATGCACCTTAGGATTGCCATAAGTTGGAAAAACATGAAGGTGTACTACTACTACAACAAAAACAACAACAGTTGCATGTACAGGTGGCTTCATTAAGGATTATGTCTCATTCATAATTACAGGCAAATATTTAAACATATTAAGATTGGCTGTATTTTGTGTACATAAGAGTTTTAATACTCATGATCTTGTTCAGTTAAATCAGGTGTGGATAACTGCTGGTAGTTAGGAAGCAACAAATGGCCTTGGTGTTGCTATATTGCTTTTGTCTTTTATTTTTATTTTAAACTTTTTTATGTTGGCATGTTATAGAATATTTACAGCTTGAATAGAAGAATGATGACTCTTTATTTACAATCTTGTGAGCTTTCAGTAACAGTCCCGTTAGGGCATATGGATAAAAACCCTGTCTTTATGTTTTAGGACCGTAAAAAGAATTTTAATGGTGATAAGACTTGTCCAGCCAGCATCAGCACCTTCATTTATCATAAATACTGCAAACTGAAATAAATATGCCATATACTATCAGGAGCCAACAGCATTGTTAATGCTAAAGGTAAAGTCAAATTCTCTGGCTTCCAGCCCTATTTCAAATGAAGGAAACTGATCAAAGAAAAGGAACTCATTCTTTGCTGCCTTCAGCTTGTCATCCGACTCTTGAGTGTTCTATTTTACTCTTTCTTTTTAAAATCCTGGCAGGTTCAGAATTTTTTTCTCTCTCAGAGCAAGACCTACTTAGTAGGATGCTCAGAATCCAGCAGATAGAGAGCATCTGCCCTTCTAAGTACTCTGAAATAGAAGGTGTATGTCAAGAGTTGGAGGTAGAACCAAAATATAAACTGCAGATGTTGTTAAAGCCAAAACAACAGGAAGGGCTAAAAATTGAATAAACAAACTATTAAGGTAATTTTTGCCTAGTCATAGATTTGTTCTCTGCATTAATCTGAGCAAAAAGGCATGCATATCTAAAGGCAACACATTCTCTCTTCTTCTTCATTCTCTCTCTCGCAACTTATTTTCTCACAAACATCTCATTTGAATTTATTTTCTCTTAAAAGACTTACTTCTAAGCATATTTCTCTCCCAATGGCATCACAATATTTTGAGAAGGGTGAAATCAAGCAGAAAACTGCATTCTGATCCATGCATTCATTCAGGAAGTGTGGAGCAGTTCTGTTCTGTTTGAAATGCAGAATAGTTGAGCATCCCTGGAACATTCCTATATAAAGCATGCTTTGGTTCATTTGTGGGAAAGGGAATAGGTGGGGTGACTGGGAGAGTTTCAACATTCTTATGGGGCAAATGGAATTTGCTCCTTGTGTGTATGTGTATATCTCTGTGACAAAAGGAGAATTCAATAGTTACCCACAGGCATCCATCAGATTCAATGGTCTGAATTAATATAAAAATATTTGGCTGGTACCAGAAAGACTATAAGAAATGTGCCAAGTTGTATGATTTATGGGAGTATCCCATAATGGTGATAATAGGGCACTACTAAAACTGTCGGCTCTTGGGGGTTCACCCATTATAATTCAACATGAGAAGTCATTCAAAGCAATGAATTTTAAGAGAACCTCAGTAATTTTATAAGAATATATGGAAGGTGGAACTTTTCCCCCACAACATCTGAGCATTCTTCATTACATCTGAAAAGACAGGTATGGGAAAACACATTTGTCAAGGTAATGAACATCAACAGTTTACCTCTGTAGAAAGAACACAGTGGTCATTTCAATAAACAAGACTGTCATATAAGTGAAATGTGAGTTCACTTGATTTCTCTTTGGCTAGAGTCTAGACCTTGGAAGTACCTGGCAATCATTAGAAACTTAAAAGAAACATTCAGCCCTATAAAAAGGTAGAATTTAGGGAGCATTATGGTTGCCATTTAATGACGGACAACTTCACTCTTTTGGAGTATGGCTTAGTTATTTTGTGTGTGCAGTGAAGTGGCATCACTACATAGTGGAGGAATAAGCCAATGAGTGTGTAGACTTGTGCTATGCTCCATTCTTCCACCTCCGTTAAGTGTTGAGAAAGCAGCAAGACTGACAAGAGAAGTGACATGAGAAGTGACTGGCAAGAGAAGGGTTTTGGGGTGGGGGCTTTGTACTATTATAGTATCTAATTGCTTTTGAAAGTAACTTTTCATTTCCCCCCTCCCTCCAAATAAGCTGCTTCCTGCTAAAGGAGTCATGCTACTACTAATAGGCTTCATTTCCACCATGGTTATATTATAAAATATTTGTCTACATTTATTTATATTAATAATGCAACCTCATTTTTGTCTTAAATAGCCTGAATTTGAACAAATTAAAAATTCTTTGGGGATCTTTTTAAAAATTATTCATTCTCAGCAATTAAGTTAATTAAGTTGATAGCACAATTTCTGTTAATTGCACTTTAGCCTCATCCAAAGGCAAAGCCGAGAGGGAAAACTACATTTGTAGTTAGCCAGGGCTTGCAAGAGGAATAGGAGAGGCAAGAAAAAGAATTCATCTTGAGATTGATAAAAATGGACTTCAGATTAGATAAGAAAAAAGTGATTTTGTTCCTGAATGTCTTTCACTCCCAGAGTTTCTCCAACTCCAATTCTCATAGACTTTTAAATTTTAAATAAGGTGGGTTTTTGTTTTGTTTTTAACACCTGGCATTACTTTGTGTAAGTTTAACAATACACTTTGACTAGGAAAGAAAAAGAGACATGTCTACACAGGACTGGGAAGTTTTCAATCAGAAACACACTGCTAGTCAGTCTAGACCAGGGGTCCTCAAACGTTTTTAACAGAGGGCCAGGTCACAGTCCCTCAAACTGTTGGAGGGCTGGATTATAATTTTTAAAAAGTCATGAATGAATTCCTGTGCACACTGCACATATCTTATTTGTAGTGAAAAAAAATCTTTAAAACAATGCAATAATTAAAATGAGGAACAATTTTAACAAATATAAACTTAGTATTTCAATGGGAAGTGTGGGCCTGCTTTTGGCTGATGAGTTAGGATTGTTGTTGTTGTTGTTGTTGTTGTTGTTGTTGTTGTGTGCTTTCAAGTCGTTACAGACTTAGGTTGACCCTGAGTGAGGGTCAGCCTAATCTGGCCCCTGGGCCTTAGTTTGAGGACCACTGTTTAGACTAAGAGCTATGGAGACCTTTTTGAAACAAAGGTTTCTCATAGCATCCCAATAAATGTTTATATATTATATTATATATAATATATGTATATCAGCATGGACAAACTTTTTGATGCATTGTGTTTTAAAATTTGGCAGATGGGCTGGGCCAGTGGTACATGGATGGAGAGAGTCTGTGTGAACTAATTGGAAAAAAATGAACAAAATCCTATGCACACTGCACATATTTCATTTGTAACACAAAGAAAAGGAAAGAAAGAAAAGAAAGAACCATACAATATTTAAAATGAAGAACAATTTTAACCAACATAAATTTAACAGTCTTCCAGTGAAAGACCCAGGGGGGGCATCCAGTACAACCCCCTTCTGCCATGCAGGAAAAACACAATCAAAGCACCCCCAACAGATGGCCATCCAGCCTTTTTAATAATAATAATAATAATAATAATAATAATAATAATAATAATTCAGAGAGTCAGAGTTTTGGAGCATAATACTCCTGACCTCACAATCGTGTTAAAAAACAAAGTATGGATAGTTGATGTCACAATCCCAGGTGACAGGAGGATTGCAGAGAAACAACTGGAAAAGCTGACACAATATGAGGATTTAAAGATCAAACTGCAAAGACTCTGGCGTAAGCCAGTAAAGGTGGTCCCAGTGGTGATCGGCACACTGGGTGCAGTGCCTAAAGACCTTGGCCTGCACTTAAACACATTCAGCGCTGACAAAATTACCATCTGCCAGCTGTAGAAGGCCACCTTACTGGGATCTGCATGCATTATTTGCTGATAAATCACACAATCCTAGACACTTGGGAAGTGTCCGACATGTGATCCAATTCAACAGCCAGCAGAGTGTCTGCTGTGGACTCATCTTGTTGTGTTTCAAATAATAATAATAATAATAATAATAATAATAATAATAATAATAGTGATAGGAGCAACTCTAGAGGCCATCCAGTTTAACCCCCTTCTGCCACGCAGGAAAAACATATTTAAAGCACCCCCTGAGTAATGGGAGGGAAATAGGGTTTTGGAAGCAAGCAAAGTGAGGGGGAAGGGATTTGGGCAGTGAGGAAGGTAAGGGGAAAAGGCCTTTTGGTGACAAGGGAGGCAAGGAAAAAAGGCTTTTGGCAGCAAAGAAGATGAAAGGAAAGAGCTTGTGGCGGCAACAGAGGAGCAGCAAAGAAGAGGGAAAGCTTGGAGGAGGAAAAGAGCGGAGGAGGAGGAGGGAAGCGCAGAGCCCCAAGGGCTCCACACAGCACACTTTAAAAATGGCTGGTCTAGATTAATCTAGATCACCTTGGAAAGGTTACTTATTTAGGTAAAATTTAGGGAACCTTCCAGCCAGCATTCCCACTGGTAGATTCTGGGAGTGCCCCAAAGTAACTTCCAATCTTTGAGCTTCTTATACCTTTCAGTTGACTAGTGAAGAGAGGGAGAGAGATTATTTAAGCAAGAAAAACAATAACATTCTGACTTGACAAATGAAGTTGGTTCATCTAGATCTGACAGCAGTTAAAATTGTCACTGTGGCATATAATATATCATAATATAAGCAATTGTTCAATAACAAAAATGAGAAAATAAATAGAACATTCACTGTGGTGACATTGCTTTTGCTTTAAAATATTTTAAAAGGACTTTTAGCATAATTTGACATTTCCATATTTCATGTTTAGATCAAAAGTTATGGTGAACAGAGTATGCATGAATTGTGTGAATCACTCACCAGATAGAAAATGTAATTGTTCTGAGTCTGAATCAGGTAGATATGAAAGCTGCTGGGCTCCAACTCATGCTCTGAATACAGCAACCTTGAAATATTCATATATTCCCAGGTGGACTCTTCTTCCCATCAGAGATGAAATTTTTGCTACACCAGGCTTGACTTTGTTGTTTAATGTCTAAACTAAATTATGGATATTTTGGCTACCCAAGTTACATAAAAATCAGAACACCTGTAGCCCAAAGACATTTTGACTAGAGACAATATGCAAGACAGACAGCAAAACCCATGGACCTGAAAAACAAACAAACAAATAAACAAACAAACAGATATTACAGAATATTTAAATAACACAGCACTCCTTGGTTATTCTTCACTTAGTGCATAATGAAATAAACATTCTTTGTGAAGAATAACGAATAACTAGGACAGTAGCATGAACATCCACTAAAATGTCTCATCGTCACTTCATAAAACTGATATTGTCAGAAGGAAGTTGAAGTACAAAGAGTGGTTGCAAACAAAGATGAGGGAGAACAGGAAATAATGTTCTCATTTTCGGGCTATATCAAGCCATGTTTATTTAATTTTGAGAGTAAGAGGAGCATGAAATGTGATAAAGATAGACCCTTTGAATCCTAGGCCCTCATTTCCTTAGGGTATTACTTAGAGAGTGAAGCAGAATAAAAGAGTGGTACAGATTATCTGGAAGGGAATGGCAACTATTTCTGCTCCAAGCAATCAATGTGGGGAGAGGAGGTGGAGGAAGAAGAGGAGGTGGAAGAGGAGGTGAAGATATAACTGGGGGCAAAAAGGAATGCGTCCTAATAATAGCACAGTGTTACCTTCTCCCTGGACATCCTTCCTAAGAAAGAATAATAGACAGTAGGTTGATTTTATTTCCTTTTCTCATTTATGAATCTATCATTTCAGGTAGTGTTAGTGAAAGTGAATTGAACCAAACCAGCTTTTGTTGAAACTTGGCAAATAAACCTTTTGACTAAAAGCTTTTTTCTTATTCCAATTCCAAAGACATTCTTTTTTGCTATTTTTTTAAAAAAATGAATTATTTCCTCAAATTATATTATAGTTATAGCCAGATAAAGGGAGGGAGGGGGGGAGGGCGAACTTCTTTTTTTTTTTTTGGACATTTTCCAGCATGTTTTGCTTGACAAATAACTGGTCCATAAATTGATCTTAATGCTTTTTGTTACAAAATAGAACAACTCTGGAGAAAAGACATAGGATAAAACCAGCCAATAAAATTCAAATTAAAACTAAATCAGCACAGTGGTGCTTCACAGGCTTCCAGTTGTCAGGCAAGTGAGATGGTTTTAAATTTTTTATTTCTGTTCATTTTTAAAGGCTACCTGTTTTCTATATATCTTGTATGCAGGCTTACTCTTCCCAGAATACTTGCTACCAATATCTGATGGATACAATGCCATGAAAGCAATGGACCTGAGCAGCAAGACCAATGAAAAATGAAATTTAGAAATTCAAATACACATACAGAGGCCTCAATATGAAGTTCAGTCCTAATCAGAAAGTCCAATTTCATTTGCCAACATGTATATAATCTACTTCCTTTGTTGTATCTGGCTTTGGCACAAAGTGACAATAACAAGATTGTTCTCAGAAATATAAGTTTCAAACAAATGGTGGGTATATCAGAATGATGTAGTGGTTTGAGTATTGGATTAAGCCTCCAAGAGACCAGGATTCAAATCATTCATCAGCCATGGAAACATCCATGAAAGCATGCACATTCAGCAATGGAAACACTGGCAAGTCATACTCACTCAAACCTATGGAAGGCGATGGCAAACCTCCTGTGAATAAAGTGGCCAGGAAAACCCTAGTTTACAAGATTTGATTCAAAGGCATATGACACACATGTACCTGGCAGTGTATAGTTGATGCCAAGACATATACCAGTAATTCCCAATGTTCTCTTTTGGCAACAGACCTTGCCGGAGCACATGTGAAATCTCTAATTAAATCCAGAATACATTAAAAAATAGATTTTCAATATTCCCCAGTGCCCACTGAAAATAGCCATGATGAAATCTTGGATCCAGGTGCCTTGTTGTTTGTGTTGGAATTCAACCACACACTGCTCAATTCTCAGTACTCAATAAGAAGCAACCAGATAGCATAAGGCTAGCCTGAGGAAATCCCTCTCCATCCCCAACTCCCGAATGCACCTGTTTTCTCTCTTCCCCTCTCTTTCTCCTCCCACCTTAATTGATGGCATATCTTTAGGATGCATGTCCTTTCCTTTTAAGATCTCATCGTCACCCTTCTTTTTCCACCTTTTCATACAGACCTCTCTTTACTCTGTGTGATTGAGCAAATGTAGTACAGTAGAGTCTCGCTTACCCAACATAAATGGGCCAGCAGAACATTGGATAAGTAAAAATGTTGAATAATAAGGAGGGATCAAGGAAAACCCTATTAAACATCAAATTATATTATGATTTTACAAATTAAGCACCAAAACATCATGTTTTACAACAAATCAAGAGAAGAAGCAATTCAGTTTATGGTAACGTTATGTAGTAATTACTAGGCATGAGCAAAAAAAAAACCAGAAGTACATGAAACATTTGATATGACCATATGAATTTCACTATCAAAGCAAGTTTTGAACCATGCCGGAAAGGTGGTGGTGGTGGGGAATTCTGATTTTGAACTACTTACCCTGTTTTTCAGAAATATTCTGAAAAATGTTCAGATGTCTCCCAAGGTTATTTTAATTTTCATAACCATTAAGCAACTTTAAGAAAGACTAAAAACTTTAAAAATCTCATTCTTTGGTCCGGTGCTGCCAGAAGGGGTGCAGTGGGTGTGGCTAATCACAGCCATCTTAACTGTAGTTTGGGCCCAAACTGTAGTTTGGGCCACCAAGACCAGGCCACCAGTGGTAGAGATTGCAAAAGGCCCTGCTGTTAAACTACATTTCCCACAATGCACGCCTGCTCATTAGCCAAATGATGGCTGAAGGACCCAAAAAGAGCTGTCTGTAGTAGTCTTAGTCTAAATATAAAATAAACTGAATCTACAAAGAGGTTTAAAGAAGGCAGCAAAGCATTAAGCAACTTTTGCAAAGCCAAGCGGACATAAACTGCTTTAAAAAACCAAACATTTTAGTTTGGCCTGTTTACCATGAACAAGGCACTGGGGTAGTCAGCCACAGCCAGCCAGCCCTTTACACTCAGTAAATAATGATAAAATATAATGATGATTGCATCTGCAAATAGGAATAAATGGATGGATGTGTCTTGAGGGTCCCCCCCAACTCAGTAGAGGAAGCAAATGGATGTCAGGAGAGTTTGGATGGTGCCTTTCCGCCCAGAAGAAGTGGTTCAGTCTAGATGTCCCTTGCTGAGGTCTGTTCTATTATTTCTGTTCTCCACTAATTTAACACAGTTTATGCCACATAAACAAAGTTTATTGTGTAGAATAAATACTTTCAAAGTAAAGACCATCCAGTGAAACAGGAAATAATACTTTCAAACCAGGAACAGATTTTCTTTATTATTAAAAATATTGTTTTGTAAAAATTTTGAAAATTCACCAAAAATCCATGGATAAGTCAAAGGTTATGAAATTTGGTGAGCTAACAGTGGTCCATATGTTCTACCACTCTAGCAAGTTTCATCAGGATTGTTCTAAAATGAGGGAGGATGAATCCCCTGAATTTTTCCCAGTGCCAGTGCTGTTTTTCTAGGGAAATGCATTAACGAATCGATTTGGAAGTTTTGGAAAGTTCTGACTTTTTTTTCCAGAAAAATTCAGAAATGCCTTTAGAATTGAACCACCAGCACTCCCTACATCTGAAACAAGTTTTGAACCATTTTTAAAAATCAGCCAAGCCTAGTAATTACTGTATTTACGAATTTAGCACCAAAATAGACATGGGTTATTTCTTTCTCCCGCCCTGGACATGATTCCACAAGTAAATATACACACTTCCCTCACCTGTGGACACAGGCAGGAGGCAGACTGCATTGGATAACATGGGACGTTAGATAAGAGAAGATTGGATAAGCGAAACTCTACTGTATTTAGATTTTTTTTGTTTGAACCTTAGAAGTAATTGAATTAGGGAGTAGCTTAGAGCCAATCTTTTCTATCAAGAAATTTAGTTCTTATTTTTTTTAATAAACCTTTTGAAACTTTAAGGATTGAACTCTGCTTTTTTGCCTCCTTAGCTCAAGGATTATTTTGCAGCCACACTACACCTTCTGCTTGCTGTGAGCTAACTGCTCAGTTAAGTATTCTGTTTTGTATTTTAAATGCTCTGCTATTTTGAAGGTTTCCCTAACAGTTAGAACATGTGGGCATTGAGAATGAGCATACTGTTGTCGTCGTTTGTTTTCTTTTTGTTTTTTTTGGGGGGGGGTTGCAGTTGAGAATTAGCATATTGTTGAACACATCAAAATGAGGTTGATTGTCTATAATGTTTGTTGGTAGACAGCTTAGAAGCATGAGTTGGTGGCATGGACACATCCAACACAATTCTGACTGGGTAGATTAGATGCAAACACACATGTATAGACTATGTATCAAACTCGCTTCAAGGACAGATCAGATTTGCCTTTCTGCATGCACTGTGGTTGACTATCACCCTAGATCTTTAGAAAGTGACCATGACAGAGAGAGGGAAGAGGGTTCTCTTAAGTCATAAGTTTCAAAAAGTAACTTTCCTTCTTTCTAAAACTTTTCTTTTATAGTCAACTGGTTGTTGCTTCTAAGGTATTGAATTTCTCTTGCTTGTTACTTGGGTTTAAATGGATTGATTTTGCTTAACATTTTAAGATTTGTAATTTGTAAATTCCTAAATTTATACACACACTTTATAAAGATCTATATCCAATTGATTGTCCCAACTAGAACAACCACATTGAAGAATGAAGTTTTCACAATTCTTAGCTTACAATTTATTATTTATTTACTTCATTTATATCCCACTCTTCTCACCCCTACAAGGGACTCAGAGTGGTGTACATCGTATGTCTCTGTGCTGCAATTGTGAGCACAGTTAAACATAAAATAAAATAATTAATCAGAAACTTAAAGCACAATTTAAAATCATTAAACATATTAAAACATACATCCAAAACACAAATCACACATTGCACCAATCCTTAATCATAGTTCAGCTGCTTCATTTTAACCATGTCATGGCAAGATGTTAAATTGCCTTTCCATCATTCATCAAATTCCTGTTTAAATAGCCAGGTTTTCACTTGTTTCCTAAATGTCAGGCAGGAGGAGGCTGATCTGATCTCATTAGGAAGGAAGTTCCACAATTGAGGGAATGGTCCTGTCTCTCCTGTTTGAGAAGGCGGTGGGACTGAGAGCAGGACCTCTCCAGCAGATCTTAGCACTCATACTGGCTCATAAATTTAGCAGTTGAATCTCACCTTGACTCTAGCTAGAAATAATAATTGGGATTTGGTGAACGGAATCTATTAATTTATATTGACTCCAATTCAAATGTGCCCGTAGTAATTCCTTTGAGTGATAGAAATTTAAAAAATGACTATGGAACTATTTTCCCCCCACAGTACTTTGTTCCATTCTGTTGGGGTAAGATCTGAAGCAAGCATAAAGCTGTAGCTGGCAAAACTTCCCCAAACCGCTTATTGCCACTTTTCCTACTTGTGAAAAAAAAAGGATTATGTCCAATAAATCAAATATGTCTGATTTATTAGGTCAAATCATTTTTTGCATAATTCAGCCCATTTTCATAATATATTCTGTGTGAATTGGACATAAACAGTTTGTCTTTGTGCACTGTAGAAACTAAGTTCTCTGCACAAACTCCTTTAAAAGACTAAACAAAGGACGACTAATGTGTTACAAGATGGATCTTCTCTTGTTTATTGATCTATGAATTCAGGACCAATTCATTCTCAACCAGCCAGCATTTTTCATATTTCTTTTTAAAGAACAAAAGATGGACTAGCCCTTAATCAATGACAAAGTTGTTCCATCTGGTACTACTGAAAATAGATTAACAAAGATCTGGCATATTTTACTGGGCCACAGAAATGCTGAATGTTAGACTGTTTATTATGTATAGCTCATTTAAGGGGAAGTTTGTCCTTTGAAAAAGTATATATTTGTAAGGAAGATAGAGACTACTTATATGAGTAACATCAACACATGTACACTGTCTAGAATGTTGGAAAGTTGAATAGTTGAATGTGTGTATCTTTGCAATTTTAGTGTAATTTTATCTTAAATCTAAGTAAGTAGGAAGCTCCCATATTAACATAGTTTTGCTTCCATATGAAATGTTTAGAGGTATTTGGTTGTAGATGAAGAAGCTGTGGTGCAAATAGAAAAAGAATATATATATATATATATATATATATATATATATATATATATATACCATATCCTGTACCCATATTTTTGCAAGGATTAAAATTTGTATCAAACCTGGCACATATAGCAAAATGTTGCAGTTTACCCTCATTTCCCGAAAGGAAAGATTCTTGATTTGAATTCCAGACAACTAAATTGGTGACTACACTTTTCTCAAGGTTACTCCAGTTGTGTCTCAAACCTTCCACTTTCTGTTTTCCTTTTCTAACTAGGAGACAACATTCTGTGTCTATGGAGAATGCTCGGACCTAACTGGGTTGCTAAAGTTTTCTGCATTGTTGACATTTAGATGTTATTGCATTAAGACCAAGATACTTCTATCTCCTGGATATTTTGATCTTTTTTTCTTAACAAACTGCATAAATAATTTGCTTATTTAAAGTATGAAAAGTACCATATTTGAATGACTATTTGGCAATTCTGCCTACATACACAAGTGAAGCCCTCAAGGTTATAATTACTGTTAAGACCCCACCTGGTTCAAATGAAAAATGGCTGTTAGATTCTCTAGATTTTAATGGACAGCCTTGATACAACATTTGACATAAGAAACTTCTTGGGAAATGATTGATGGTAGGTATTACTCACCTATCTGTGTGTGTCTTCAAGATTCAATTATAAGAGGACTGAAATAATTTCTCTGTGTGTGCGCATGTGAGAGGCATATGTCAAAACACCTGAAATGTCACTCATCCACTTTTTTGTTTCTGATTTGTTTCCAGTTACAGGGATAGAAAATAAGATGAAAGGGAAATGGTTTTATTATTTTCTGGTGCCATCACTGTGAGTGAGATACATGAAAGGTTGGGTATTTTTCAGGGGGGAAAAGATAGTTGAGGTGGGTTTGTCAACACTGAGTTTAATACGTTGATGTTTTTTTAAATTGTTGATTCTCTTGAAGCTGTTTAGAAATTACTGAGGAAGGAGGAGGAAGAGGATATGCCATATATGTAGGTGAATCCTAAACATTTTTCCATCCTGATACAGATGCTCTTCCACACAGACATATAGCTCACAATATCAAGGCAGAAAACCCCTCAATATCTGCTTGGAACTGGGTTTTCTGAGCCCATACTGCTATATATTTCAGTTCAAAGCAGATAATGTGGGATTTTATTCAGCTATGTGAAAGGGCCTCAGAGATCATCTTGCTGTATATAGGGAAAATCTTCACAGAACTGTACTAATGATAAAAATGTATCATCCATGCTTGCAAAACAGATAGACATATCTTCCATGACTATCAGTCTTGGAGCTTCCATTAACTATATACTTGAGGTTCATATTTATAAACATTTAATACAGTTCGATTGCGTTTTATAATAGAACTGTATTCTCATGCTTGATTATGAATCAGGTATAAATTATTCACATTTGCTATGGTATTCTAACTTTAGATCAGCCCAGAACAAGAAAATAATATTATAGCTACAATGGATTTCAAAAAGCCATATAATGCTTACTTTACATTTATAAGGAAACTAAAAATCAAACCATGATTTTTAGCCATGGTTTGACCACAATTCAAAGGAAGTGATGTGTGATTTTTCATAAGTATGTGGTATTTTGAATTCACATGGTTTTGAAAATTGAATCATCCCACATTTTCATTTGTTTATGCCTGAAGGTTCTTTAATGTATGTAATTGTATGCAATTTCATTTATCATTAATTCATGTTTGGATGGACATCGATAAACCTTGGCTGAGTCTAGTCATTTGGTTCACTTTGAGCAGAATATTCATTTCTTCTTTTAAATTGAAGAAAGATATTTAAAGATATTTACAACAAAACAACAGAGGAAAAGCAATCAGGGACATCTAATCACCTCTCAACAAAAGATTGCCCCAGGCACTGCCAGGCCATCAAATGCTAAACAAGGTAGTCAGTTGAAACATTCACACCTAGCTCCAGCAGACAAGAGTCCTTTGTCCCACCCTGGTCATTCCACAGATATATAAACCTATTTTCCTAGTTCCAACAGGCCTCACTACCTCTGAGGATGCTTTCCATAGATGCAGGCGAAATGTCAGGAGATAATGCCTCTAGAACATGGCCATATAGCCCGAAAAAACCTACAACAACCCAGTGATTCCGACCATGAAAGCCTTCGACAATACGTTAATATTTAAAGAACTTGCTGTCTTTTCTAAAAGGTATGAAAAATCTTTGGTCCTATGAGTATTTTGGGTAATAACTCCCATAAGTTTGTCCCACTAACTACATGGGAGATGAGCTTTAAAACATCTGGAACACAAAGGATCTCCCCTTTCTGTGTTATAATAATGATTATGTATATTGGTAAGTTCAATTATTGCTAAAATACAAAATGTTGAACTAAACATTGGGGTTGAACTAAACATTGGGGTTAATTGGTTATTGAGAAAAAAATGGTGTAATAGGCCTCAGACATTTTTTTTAAAAAGAGAAATCAGTGCGATTACTTTCCAAGTTGTCTAAGGCAGCCTTAAGCAAGACATCTCAAGAACTTTCACAGCTTTCGGGCCAAGACCCATTGAGGAACTCTGATCAATAAAGGATCAGGAGGAAAGGGGAATCAATAAAAAAACTACCTGCAAGATTTTATTAACATTATATTTTTATGTCTCACTATGCCCTCTTAAAGATTTAGTAATCTACAATATCAAGATAACTTGTTATCTAATTAAAAGGATTATTCCCCCATTATTTTCAATTGCAAATTCCATTAACTTTAATGGGTAATTTGCACATGCATCAATTAGTGATCAGAGCCTTAAAGTTTATGAAGGACTGGAAAACATAAAACTACCACCCACCACTGTGATGGCCCAAGATTACATAGGCAGAAGGCTAAAACTATTTCAGTTTTTTCCCCTTTATATCCAAAGGAGACAGGTTTTAGCATCATTTGCATGTGGCACTTTTGTCTCATAGTATTGCTGTGCTATTCCATCTTTCATCAAAACAGTGCTTAAGGAACACGAGAGACCTATGACCTTTCACTCAGCACAGTTCAAATAATCAAATAATTCTACAATAGAGGATTTCAGTAGACAATCATATTCTGTTTTTCATATAAAAACTAACATTCTAGTTTACATAAACCAATTTTAAGAGTAATTGCCAAAGTCTCGTGAAAATGGGTGTGTTTACTGTTTGGTTTGCTATGGATTACTATGAAATGCCCTTGAAACAATTAATCACTCTAGTTTGGTTTGCTAAATGGAGGAACAGATAGTAAAAGCATTCCAGATCCTGACTGTAATTGGTAATCTTGCCAAGAGAAGACTCATTCAGTTGGGATCTCAGGTCCTGAATGAGGATGAGGAGGAAGAGCACTTCCTGCCAACAGATGAAATCAGGACCATGGCTAAGCGGTTACTTGAGTAGTCTGAGGATATGGACCTTAGTATTGCTCAGCAGGAGCCAGGCCCTTCTGATGTAGAAGTGCATGAGCCAGAACAAGATCAGACTAATGAGCAGGAATTAATTCACCCTGCCCAGCTTCAGCTAAGGCAAGATTCCATACAGCTGTGAAGGTCAAGGAGATTGGCACAGAGGAGAGCTACTCAGCTGTAAAGGCTTGCCACTGGCAGCATAAATGACACATGCTGGCAATTGCCTAGTGCTGGCAGCAATCGTCATTATATAGAGAGCTTCAGCCGGAAATCTTGGAAACCTTGTACTTTGAACTATGTGTGTTCGACTCCTGGTGAGCTTTACGTTAACTGACTCTTTAACTGGAACATTCTGGCTATCCTTTTGCCTTGCCCTCTGAATGGCCTAAATCCTCTTATGTCTTGGATTGCCCCTATGTTTGTTGAAAAAATAGCTGCAGTATCCTGACAGGACCTAGTCAATAAAAAAATATGAAAGTTCTTTTGATTCAATGTTCCTTTGATTTGATGTAATTTTTTTTCAGAGGGCGGAAATCTACTGGTGCAGGCCAGAGTACAGAACCAAGAAGGTAGGTATTGAAATTGAAATAATATTCTCAACTCAAGGGTGTCAGGTTATCCCTCCCTTTCCTAAACGTATCCCACACTCAATAAAGTTAAAGCAACAAAAGGTTAAACAAACAAACACACACACACATAAACGCACCCCTGCAATGCATGGCCACTCTACCTCCGCAGCAAAATTAGTACAATAAAAGGAATATAAGGAAGACATTAACTAAGGACATTTAATGATATAAAGGAGAAGAAAAAGATTGGAATTCTCAAAAAGTGATCCTAAGCATTGACCGGACTCTTACTGTCAACCATGGAGTAGCCAAAGCTCCTTAATGTCGCTGAAAGATTTGGCACCACATGGTCCATTCTGACTGAGCCTTTGGCTGCTCTCTGCTTGGTCTGTTTTTGGCAGTCCAGCTGCCAGACTGAATTTTCCCAAATATTGTATTGCAAAACAGAATCGTGCACACCCCTAATACTTATTTCTGAGCCCTTGGTGAACTATAAATCTTTGGGGGGGGGGGGGGTGTTACTGTGGTTTGACAAGAAATTGGATATTGTCCAGGTGAGTCCTCTGCAATTGCTTCCATCCACACACAGCGTTTTGGGTGAAATCTGGTGAGACTTTGGGCACATCTTTACTGACCACTTAAGTCAGTTTTTTGCCAATTTATATTGAGTTTTCAAAAAGCTACAACTTAACCCCCCGCCCCCCAAAATAGACAATAAAATAAATCAACTGAAACCATACTAAAACATTCCTCAAATTAAGAGGGAAGTTTTTCAACTTATACTTGGATCTATATTTACAGAGGTCACATTCTCAATATAGATGTAGGAGTTGTGTTCTACCTATACATATACTGAGAGAGAGAGAGAGAGAGAGAGAGAGAGAGAGAGAGAGGAGAAAGAAAGCTATGATATGCTGATGCTGCATGGTAATAATTAAATGTTTAAAGTACCATTCCAACAACACATAGGTAATGTTTCCTGTATTTCCACTGACAAATATGTCATCTGTATGCATAGATAGTTTGCCAAATCCATCCAGAGCTATAGAACTGTCATTTTCTGTACATAATTATTGAAGTCCATTAAAGGCTTTCTAATGCAGTGATTCATTTTGAAACACTACAGTACATACAGCAGAGAGTGTGAGGAAGAACTAATATAGACAGTCCATAGACTTTAGTCATTGCTTTTGTATATTTTTATTTATTTAAATTAAGCAAACTGACTTCAGAAATAAGCATCCTAAGAGGAAGTGCTCATTTTGTGGAGGTCTGTCACCAAACTCCCATTGATTTCAGCACTGTTAGGATTTCAATCATAGTTTATGCTTTAGTTTTTAAAATGGCCATAAAAATAGCTTGAATTGACAATAATATGCTACTTCATGCTTGAGCAGCTTTCAAACTGGAAATATAAAAGCCTAGATGTTGTCTCAATGGTATAATGAAGTGGAGCTTAAAGGTTTCTGTGACCTTGAAAGCTTTTTTTACGAGAACACCAAAACAATATGTGTTTTTGATATTATTGTAGGTAAGCATGTAAAATAAGCAAATTTTAATTTAGGATTACATTTAATAACTTTTTAATCTTTTTTACATTTAAAAAATTGCAAGTTCCAAAGCAATATTTTTTGAAATAAAACAATTTATATTTTACATAACCTAAGGTTCAATATTCTGGTCTCTGGAAAATTGTCCAGGGGGAGAGGGCAGTGAAAATATTTTAGATATCCGTCTGTCAAGTAGATATTCTATGTGACAAGGAAGAAAGTGCCTTTCTCATCACAATAGCCTCCTCATTTTGGTAACAGAAATTTCTATAATTGCCCTTCCTTCAGCATTGGTGTTCCATACTGGGGAGGATTCGATCAATAGGAACAAGATTCTCATATATCCCTCCCACTGCAGTCTTCAAAGGAGGAAAATCAGCTGCCCTATATACTTATATTCTCTTTAGTTGCTCACTTGCTTTCTTCTTTTAGCCAGCAGGGTTTGACATGCTACAAATTATCCATCCCCAAAGAATTACTCTGTTATAATGAAATGCAGGGGAATCTCTGTTTCTTGCCAAGACATAAACACTTATCCAGCTCACTTTGTTTCAAAGCTGCAATCTCAAACAGCTTTGTAGCATGGTTGGATATTTGTTTAATATTGCTCAGTGCACTAAAGGTGTTTCTGACTTATGGGAACCCTAAGGCAAACCTATCATGGGGTTTTCTTGACAAGATTTGCTGAGATGACTTTTTTTTCTCCCATATTGGAAGAGCATGACACATGCTCAAGGTTACCTTGTGGCTGTTCCATGACTGAGCAAGAATTCAAAATCTGCTCTACAGAACTGTAGTTCAATGCTCAGACCTGTACACCATTATGGCTCTTGGTCTGATATAGTTATTGGGGTTGTGCAAATTTGCTGTTACTCATTGTTAAGTGGGATCAAATTTGTTAAATCCAGACTTAAAATGCAATATCTAACACGCAGGTGTGGCACATGCCAAAAACTTAAGAATCTAAACTTACCCAATACTTTTTCATTTGAATTTTGTAAACTTTGGAAGAGACTGGCTAGGACTAGCGCCATAATTAGCTGAAAGATCAGCTGACATGACAGCTTCCTGGCAGGGATTCCCTTGGTGGAGGGGAATGATGGCTGAGGACCAATCAGCTATTGGGACACCCCCTGAGAAGGTGTGAACTGGGAGAAGACAGTGCTAGTAATATGGTGATGAGCTTTTGATTAGCTCAACTGCCCAGCTCTGTGCCAAACAGTGATGCAGGGCACAATTATGAAAAGAAGAGGACTGCCTGATACTTCTAGTAAGTAAATTTCTAAATGGAAGTTCTTTTTTTGTCAAAACTTTACCAACTTCCCTAAAATCAATATACATATTTGACAACATTTCTGGGGTTAAATACCATCTAAACATAATCTCTGTAAGGTCATAACTTAATGTAAGCCTTAAACCTTTAGAACACATCCACTGCTTATTTTTCTGTTTCCAGCAGAGCTCACTGAGGAAGATGAAATACCTGGTCAAATTTTCAGCATTGTTTTTCAAAACATTTACTAACTTTTTGTAATTTAATAACATATTTCAGGGATCCCATTCTATAAAGAGTGGTGTTAGTTGTCTTTTTCTATAAAAGAATATGTGAGCATGTTTCAAGCTAGAAGCTTCTATGGATATTATCTACAAGGCTTTAAACTACAGCACAAAGTACATTTAACAGTAAACCTTGCACTATAACTGCTATGTAGAACTTCGTAGAACTCATTTAGTCAGGCATTTGCTCAAAATTTTGAGTGGGGAGGGTTATTTTAAAAAATCTGCAAATAGTGATCTGTGAAGTAATGTCACTGCACACTGTTGCTGTTTAGGCTTATTCAACTCAACCAATTAGTTTTCCAAAAAATTCACCCCATGCTGTTTTTCATGGTTTCCTATCCACCACTTCCACCCCAGAACCATCATTCTATGGAAAGTGAAATCAGTCTTCATTTGGCTGTTTGAAGAAAATGTATTGTTTCTACTTAATTTTTTTCTTTAACAGTTATTTTGAATTTGACTGAATCCATCCTTTTGGATATCTCTCATTTGTCATTGAGAACACATAGGATTCCATATTCTGAATATGCATTCTCTCTTAGTGCAAGTAGCCCTCCATATCCACATATTCTGTTTCCATGGATCCAACCATCCATGAATTGAAAATATTCAGAAAATTATAATATAGTGGGATACTGCATCCAGAAAAGTATTGTTGATTCTTAATTTGTTTCTTTCTTGAAGGGAGAAAATGCTTTGGTGTGCAATGGTTTCAAACAATCATATTCCAGTTGAAGTCACCAGTTCTCAGGATAAAGTCACAGTACAGGAATACATACAAACTTCCTCCCAACATGGAAGTTTTAAATTGTGCTCCAGAATGTATGGGTGAAGTAGGTGTGCTGAATGGTAACCTAACATACTGCATTGTTGTTTGTTTCTTTTTAAAATGCATTTTATTTCATTTTAAAGGTGTACTCTATCTACAATGATTTCTGATGAACAGATGTCAATTTAGAGGGTTGCTTTAGGATGCCCAAAAATGGCATCTTATATTGGGGGGGGGGGGAGGTATTTTTTGTTCCGTTCCAAAGCTCAAACGAGCCCCATTGAGCCCCGCAATATACACGCATTCTAAATATCATTTGTGGTGTTTTGGGTCAAAAATGCATTCCCTTAACCCTTCTAACATTTAACTGCTCTTCAGTCTTTTCTTTTCTATTCTTTTCTCTCATTTTTGTACATTCTCTTCACTCTATTTCTTGATTTTTAAACAAGTTGTTGATGGACAATTCTGTGTTCTGACTGAATGGAAGTTCTTCTCCTTCGCCTTGAAAAAAGTCCCTCATGCTACTGCCCACATTAAAATGCACTATGCTTTTATTCAAAAAGCAGATGAAAGCACAATTTAAATGTAATCAAATGAACTGCCAGTCGTTAGAGCTCTGCACAAAGTTGAAGAATATGCTGGCAGACTGCCCTGAGAGGAGAATTTTGTTCTCGATATAGATACTGTGTCTGCAGTTGTCCGATTAATTTTATGCACACAGCTCCTTGACATAAATATGCTCTCAAGCATATGAAAGCTTTTAGTAAAAGACTGGCATGGGGATGGCAGACTTTGAAAATTACAGATACATTACCTGAGTTGGGATGAAGCTTTGATACACTCTGTTGAAAAAGGTAATGAATTTTTTAAAAGATTTCAAAAAAAATAAATGGAGAACACTAAAACCAATTTATCAGTATCCCCAGCCTTGTAGAAATGGCAGTCTTCATCAGATGCTGTTGTTTTTCAGATGTGATCTCCATTTTCATATTCATAACGGTCACACTACACTACTGAACAAAGATTATTCTTGCACAATGTGTTTATCATGTCTGCCTTTTGTCCATGTCTGCTTACATTTTAAATCGTATTCTTTTTGGGTGGTGGTTCTCTCCCTTTTTCTCTTATTGCTTACTTCTGTCCATACAACTTGAGACTGTCTCTTGGAAATAGTTGCTATTAGGTCAGTGTTGCTGCACATTTATTATTATCTATGTTCTTCAACTTGGTTCAGTATTTAGTACTTCTGGACAAAACTTTGAATTGAATCAATGTCATATAATTGCAACAATAGTTTAGCAGGAAATAATGAAAACTGTCAGAAGGAGTTAAGACAATCAAATCACATCACAGAGAAGTGCTTTTTGTGGTTATATTTTATAATGATTTAGTAATGTGGTCTGGCTTGATGTGTTGAACTATTTAATTGATAATTATAACATTCTGCTTGTTTGTTTATGAAATTAAACATGTTTATAACACACAATCAAAAATTGTGCTTAATATGATTTTGTTTTACAGCCAAATCAAGCAGGTCAGTGTAGTTGTGTTGAAAAACAATGCTTCTTTTCATGGTGGTGCAAACTGAATTTACTGTATTTCCTCACACTGGTCATATGTCTCAGCACAAAATCCACAGGTTCCATCAAGAAAGAAATTAGAACATCATTCAGGTCAGTTTGCAATGATCAGGAGGGAAATATTTTCCAAGTATGTTTATTATCTAGATTTGGTGTCTAAAGTACACAGAAACAAAAGAAATAATAATGAGTACAGCTTCTGAATAAGTTATGAAATGTTGGGGGGGGGGGGGGGGAGAGAATATTCAGATTCTTAATTAAAGTCCAGAGAAGATGCAATTCTTAGAATGGATAGAGATGATAGATATGAAAAACCATAAACCAGTTGACATAAAAAGTGTTTTTTGCTTGTTTGCTCATTAATTTTTGCAAGTAGCAATTCCTTGTCTTTAAATATGAATTTCACTGACCTATAATTTATTCACATCAGAAAAGAGAGGAGGATTACACTTTTCCCAGTTCATTTTTTAATAAAAGTCAAAGTGTCAACAACAATAACAATTTGCCCCTCCCATCCACTACAGATATATAGCCTCTCTTTCATCTAGACTGAAAATAAACATAGCAATATATTTCGTTTCACCAAATTGGAGAAATGAAAGAGATTTTGAAAGAAAATTAAGAAGTATATGGAAATATATATTATTTCTTCAAACTCACCTTGCCGAAAAAATGGAAGAAAAGCAAATACTGCTGAGAGATCTGGACAAAATTAACCTTATATATAATACTGCCCATGCAATGCTCTATACGACTGAATATTTTCTTGTATCCCTCTGATGCTCTATTGTTAGAAATTTATCCCAGTCAGAAGCAGCAGCTATATTAATTGATTGGACCATCAGTATGATAATAAGCAAAAGCATACAGTTGTTGGTTTTCCATATCTATGAAGTCTATATCCATGGATTCACCATTCATAGATTGAAAACATTCATTTTTTTTTATTTTAAAAATGCCATTTTATATAAGAGACATCATTTTATTGTGTCGTTGGAAATAATGGAAATTGAACATCCACATATCTACTATGTGTATTCAGGCTTGACTGCAATCATTATCTTAAATTTGTATATACGAGGGGCTGCTGATAAGTCTTTGGCTTTGTGTTCTTTTTTTGTTTCTATGCTAACAAATGTTACATCGCATAAAAGCCTTATGTGACTAATATATGTTTTCAAAATCTTGTGTTTGTAGCTTATGGCAACAGTGATCTAGGCACATGAGAAAACAAAACGGCAGAGTCTTAGGTGATATTCACAGCAAATGAGAGCAGAGGAGTGATAAAATTCTTGTTTCTCAAAGGAAAGTCTGTGAAGAATATTCATGGTGATATGTCGCAGACATTGGGGGATCAATGCCCTTCAAATTCTACAGTTAAGATCTGGGCTGCTAAATTTAAAACGGGCCATTTCAGCACCAATGATGAGAAACGTCTTGGACGACTGAGAGTGGTTGTTGTTCCAGAGATTATTGATGCTGTGCACAAGCTCATACTGGAGAATCGGTGAATTTCAGCTAAAGGAATAGCAGACATCATGTGGATTTCTCATGAACATGTTTGTGTCTCTATCCATGAACATTTGAACATAAAGAAGCTATCTGCAAATGGGTTCCCAAATGTTTGACAACAGATCAGAAAAAGCAAGTAAGTGAAAACTTCCTGGTCTATTTTTCAGTGTTTCCAGACTGATATGAACTTCCTGGATTAACTGGTCACTATGGATGAGACCTGGATTTATTTGTATGACCCTGAAACTAAGGAGCAATCAAAAGAGTGGAGACACAGTGATTTTCCTTATCCAAAGAAGTTCAGGGTGCGAAAATCAGCCACTAAGGTGATGGCATCTGTGTTCTCTGGGGCCCCCGATGGCACAGTGGGTTAAACACCTGTTCCGGCAGGACTGAAGACTGACAGGTCGCAGTTTCGAATCCGGGGAGAGGCAGATGAGCTCCCTCTATCAGCTCCAGCTCCTCATGCGGGGACATGAGAGAAGCCTCCCTCAAAGATGATAAAAACATAAAAATCATCCAAGCATCCCCTGGGCAACGTTCTTGCAGACGACTAATTCTCTCACACCAGAAGTCACTCCTGACACGACAAAATAAAATCTGTGTTCTGGGATAAGGGGGGGCATGCTGCTAGTGGACTACCTTCAAAATGGTTCCACCATCAATGCAAGATATTACACTGAACTTTTGGACCAATTGAAGGCAGCTCTGAAGGCCAAAAGGCACGGCAAGCTATCCAAAGGAATCTTGTTTGTGCAAGACAATGCCTCTGCTCACACTCCACAAGTGACCATGGCAAAACTGGTGGAGCTAGACTTCCAGCTGGTTGACCATCCATCTTATTCACCAGATCTAGCTCCCTCCTACTATCATCTGTTTCCAAACCTGAAGAAACACCTCAAGGGTACCAAATTTCACACCATTTCTGATGCAATGGCTGCTATGGATGACTGGTTAGAGGCACAACTGAAATTGTTCTTTTTGCAAGGCTTACAGAACCTGGAATACAATTGTAAGAAATGTTGATATCAGTGGAGAGTATGTGGAATAAATATATGGTTTCATCTTCCTATCTTGTTTCTTTCTGGGTAAAACCAAAGACTTATCAGCAGCCTCTCATATGTGTCTCCAAATGTGCGTGCATGCATGTTCACTTTAATACAGATCTGATTGATAATTCCTGATGGGGTTCAACTAGGAGCCTTCAGTGATCCAATTTGATTTGAAGATGAGACATGGGGGTTCAGAACCCCGTCGCCCAGCTTAGCGTAAGAGAATATTAAAGCTAATCTTGGCCCATACTCCTTCAAGGGATTATTCCTATGTTCACTCTTCTGTAATGTTTTTCTTTTCATTGGTACTTCTTATTTATTCTCTCTCTCCTCCCTTTGTGCTCAGAATCTCTCCCCCCCCCCCCGAACACTCCATATGATACTGCCCTCCCACCTAGCTCTCCTTCCTTCTAACGAACCAAGATCTCAGAACCTTCTTAACTTACAAAGGAATTTGACTATCGTATAGAGTGAAACCTCAGTTGTGTCTAGTCTACCACTTCGATACATACACCACTGAAGGTTTGCAGATGATCTGTGACCCTGATCTTGTATTACTGACGTGCCTCTCACTATAGTAACACTGTGTTAGGGAAAGGAGGAGTGATGTAAACTTGGGTGTTGTAGAAAAACTTGTTGATGTACTCAAGGAAAAGTGTTTGGCAATGGTATAATTAGAAAGACTTGTCACAAAGGTACTGGGAGTGAGAGACAAGGTTGACTATCTATTTTGCCATGCATGATGCAAGGAAGTTTAAACAGATAAAAGGTTGAGAATCAATCTGAGATTTGATAAATCTTCAAGTTGTAAATTAATATGTTGGTGAAGGCTGTTGAAGACTTTAAGTGAATGAAAGGTTTTTAATATGACAAAGGTAAGAGATTTGTTGATTTTAACTGTTATGCTCATACATAACTGGGAAGTGGTATTTATAATGATGTTCTAAGTTCTTTGGATGATGGATGATGATGTCTGTCATTATATTGACCGTCAGGAGTCATTGCATTCATTTTTTCCCTTGAAAGTAACTTTCCAATTTCTGGAAGAATATAGTGTTCTCTAGTGAGGTCATAGCTGATCTGAATATGTGGAGATCATTCTTTTTGTTCTTTGTTTCAAATTTAGCATTCTTCCTCACTTCAAACATGGGCTTGTTAAGTCATCTGAATGTATGTTATAAATAGTTTACTCGCTCTAATTCCTCCTCATCATCTATATCAAGTTCTATAGTAATAAAATCTTATAATCATACTAGCTGTCCCCTGCCATGCATTGCTGTGGCCGAGTCTGGTGATCTGGAAAATAAAGTAATGAGAAAGTGCTGGTTTTTAATATATGTAATTCCTTTATGCTTGTAAGTAAAGCAGTATTTCTTGCTGTTTCTTTGTCAGTGTTGATGTGGAGATTGTTTGGTTTGCCTATTTGGAAACATGCAACATATAATTGTCCTTCTTTAGGGGTCCCTTTCAAATCTAGGATATTATATCTGTATGTGTGTGAATCATATATATCTATCTATATCTATGGCTGAATGGCTCTTTGTCAGGAGGGCTTTGATTATGTTTTCTTCCCCTGGTGAAGGGAGTTGGACTGGATGACCTTAAGTATTTTCTGTTGGTCATGGGGCTTCTGTGTGGGAAGTTTGCCCCAAATCTGTCATTTGTGGGGATCAAAATGCTCTTTGATTGTAGGTGAACTATAAATCCCAGTAACTACAAATCCCAAATGTCAAGGTCTATTTCCCCCAAACTCAATCTGTGTTTATATTTGGGCATATGGAATATTTGTGCCAAGTTTGGTCCAGATCCATCATTGTTTGAGTCCACAGTGGTCTCTGGATGTAGGTCAACTACAACTCCCAAACTCAAGGTCAATGCCCACCAAACCCTTCTAGTGTTTTCCATTGGTCATGGGGGTCCTGTGTGTCACCATTGGTTCAATTCCATCATTGGTGGAGTTCAGAATGCTCTTTGATTGTAAGTGAACTATAAATCCCAGCAGCTACAACTCCCAAATAACAAAATCATAATTTTTTGAGTGAAGATCACTCCTTGTGTTGTGAGACATCTTGTTGCTAAATTTGGTATGTTTTCGTTCATTGGTTCTTTTGTTTTTAAGGAACTCATTATGCACAGAGCATTTATATATATATATATAGATGTGTATAGGTATGTGTGTGTATATGTGTCTGTGTGTATATATATATATTTGGGAGCATGTGTGTAAGTGTATATATCGATGTGTGTGTGTGTGTACAGGTGTGTATATGTGTATATATGTTTATGAGTATATATACATAGATATCTACAGGTATGTGTGTGAACATAAAGGTGTGTTCCTGTTTGTGAGTGTCTATATATGTCTAGAGATGTGTGTGTGCGTGCATAGACACACACACACACATGCACACATGGAATCCCTCCAACCTAGCTCTGGTTCCCAAGTGGAGGCATCTCCCTGAGGGGATTCCTAATGGGAAGTGGGCAGGGATGAGAGGCAGGGAGGTTACTGGACACTGGGAAGTTGATGTAGTTTATCCAGCAAGGAAATCCCTCCTCCTCTTTTTCCCGGGGTTGTTCTTGGTCAGAGAACCTGATCAGAAGGTAAAGGGAAGTGAGGAGCCAGATTTATTTCCAAAAAAGAAAAGCTTGAGATTGGAAATGAGATGCCAGAGGAAACCTTAGGAGAAGGAAAATGGAAGCGAAGAGGGAGCTGTAATTACTATATCTTCCCTTTCCTTCCCTTTGGTCAAGCACAACCTCCGGAGAAAGAGGAGTAGGGGAACGTGGGATTTGTCAGCTTGAAGGAAGGAAGGAAGGAAGGAAGGAAGGAAAGAAGGGGGGAAGGGGGGAAGGGGGGAAGGGGGGAAGGGGGGAAGGGGGGAAGGGGGGAAGGGGGGAAGGGGAAGAGACAGTAAATATAGCTCTCTCTTCTCTTCTCTTCTCCCTTCTGCCCAGGTTTCCTGCAGGATGTCCTTTTCAATGCACTTTAAATCCTGGGGGAAAACGACCCCAGGAGAAAGAGGAGGGGGGAATGGGGGATTTGGCAACTGGAAGGAAGGAAGGAAAGAAGGAAGGAAGGAAGGGGGGGGGAAGGGAAGGGAAAGGGAAAGAGACAGTAAATATAGCTCTCTCTTCTCTTCTCCCCTCTGCCCAGGTTTCCTGCAGGATGTTCTTTTCAATCCAGTTTAAATCCTGGGCAAAAACGACCCCAGGAGAAAGAGGAGGGGATTTGGCAACTGGAAGGAAGGAAGGGGATTCCCAATCTCTAGCCCCTCAGATCTTTTACCCCAATAAGTCTCCTGTACCTTGGTAGGCCAAAGGTTTGGCAAGACCTCAGTGTGAAGCGGGGAGGTTAGGGCAGCTGTTACTGAGCGGGAGAGGGGCTGCTCTGAACATTCAGAGGGCTCGAGAAGCCGCATCTCTTCCCCTCCTTGTTCTCGCGTTAGCTCAGAGCGGCTTGGACACATGCGCTGTGATGGCTTCTCCTTTTATTAAGGATTTGTGAGTTGTTTTCAGTGTTTGTCTATATTTTATTATTGTTGGTCACACCTTGTATGGTGAGGGTTTTTGTGGCCAAATTTGGTGCGTATTGGCCCAGTGGTTCTTTTGTTTTTAAACCATTCACGATGACGTCCACCTTTTTATATATAGAGATTCTATGCTTAATATGATTTAAACAGTGGTGCTCCTTGCTTGGAATTCATGAGTTGGATATAGGAAGAATTTCCATTTCCATTTGGTAGAGATGAAATAGTTGTTTTATTAAAAATCAAAAATAAACGTTAAAAATAAAGGGTGTGATGAAGATTAACAATGGTCACAGGCATTCAGGGGTAACTAAAACAATGATGTATTTCAGGGCACAAGATAAGAGGTAATAGCATTTCCTCATTCACGGGCATTCTGTATATCCATAAAAAATGGCAAAATCTCCATAACTTCTTTCCCTCATTCCATCATACTTTCTACTTATCTAAGGAGTTGTTTCAGTACAACATGCATCCTCTCAAAATTAAAGGTTATCTCAGAATGACCTTAACATATTTTGTATATCTACTTTGCCAGTGTTTCCTTTGTTGTTCTAAGCTGACTAATATTATTTATTATTTATTTCGGGTACTTCTACCTCACCCTTCTCAACCCCTGAGGGGGACTTAAGGCGGCTTACAGAAAGGCACAATTCGATGCCTGCACAACATACACATAATGTATAAAACCATAGTTAAAACAATTATCACAGTTAAAAACAATCAGTATATAACACATCAATAAAACTATTCTCATGCTTACTGAGTGGAGATTCCCAAACCCACTTCTGACCACAAGAAACTAAATCACCTTTTAAAAAGATATAACAACATTAAGTGTTATGCCTAACAAACAGAGATCCCCCTTTGTAAATAAACTGAGATGGACCACCTATGTCCAAACTAGATACAAATATGAAAAAAGGGGAAAGTTGAAATATATTTCAGAAATGACAAGGGGAAAGTACCTGAAACCTGATGATAATTGTAGAAATTACCATGATAGCTTTCATGAATCAAATCTAAGGGTTTTCCATAGATTTAATAGCATTTGTGTTAACTAATTTAATGCAATGAAACAACATTTGCAGGTTAGGTCCAAATATAACTGAAACCTATGCTTTTTTATTATGTCAGAAGCGACTTGAGAAACTGCAAGTCACTTCTGATGTGAGAGAATTGGCCATCTGCAGAGATGTTGCCTAAGGAATGCCCAAATGTGTTACCATCTTGTGGGAGGCATCTCTCATGTCCCCACATGGGAAGCTGGGGCTGATGGACAGGAGCTCACCCTATCTCATAAATTTGAACCACCGATCTTTAGGTCAGCAGTTCAGCTGGCACAAGGGTTTAACCCATTGCACCACCACAATGAATCAGTTAGGTCTGCAGAATCAGATGTTTAAGCAATCAGGTAGCTCTGCAGAAGTGGGTTTGGGAATCTCCACTCAGTAAAAAAAATAACAACTTTGTGACATTTTTTTTCACCATTCAGTGGTATGTAAACATATCATACTACCACCAAAACATCTTTGAAGTTATCAGAAAAGAAATTATTTGCTTAATGTCAAGGGATAGCCTGGAGTTTGCAAGAAATGCTGTGTGTCATTTAGATCGCCAGTGCTGTGTTTGAGGTTAATCAAGGTTGTTGTTTTTGTGTTTTTGTTTTTGTAGACAAACCCATAGAGCATATTATAGTAACCCAAACAAGATCTTTAGTCCTTAAGATAAAATCTGTGAACCTAAGGGGTTCACAGATTTTATCTTGTCACAATAATCAAGAGTAGACTATTAAATATTGTGTAATGATTATTGTTTTTATGGGTTCAACCATATTATAGTAACCCAAACAAGATCTTTAGTCCTTAAGATAAAATCTGTGAACCTAAGGGGTTCACAGATTTTATCTTGTCACAATAATCAAGAGTAGACTATTAAATATTGTGTAATGATTATTGTTTTTATGGGTTCAACCATTTTAGAGATATACCTATGCATTATAACAATATATCCTTCCAAACCTATTCAATTTTCATTTTCAGTCACTAATTGCAAAGGGCAAACTCCTGTGTGTTATTATTGTTCCTATCCCAATTTTTTGATAAAAATGTGGATGTATATAAACCTTTATTACACTCGTTGAATGGGTTAATACTGTAGGTGTAGTTCTTGATCATGTTTATTACAAGGTCCTCTTATTCTCACCAACCCCACTGTTTTCTGAACTCATCTTCAGTGCATGGGAACAATATGCTGCTCAGCATCTTAGCCAATGACAGGCCAGCTCCATATTATCATGGTAAATCCTGGTTAGTGAAAAAGTAGTGGGAATTGATTAGAACATTGATTTTAAGCCTATTTCAGTGGTCTACTTTCTGTGAGTATTTGTTACACTGAGCAGCATCTATTTTGTCTATTCTCTTCATTCTTTATTTCTTCTTAGATTAAGTTTTAATTTCAGAACCAATGCTAGTTGTAACATGCACAGTCCTGCTGCAATGGCAAGGAACACATTTTAGAGGGAGCAAGAAATTTGACTTATTTTTGATGTTCCATTAGCATGCAAAAATAGATATTGAGGTCATATCTGACACAATCATAAGAAGGCCAACTCAGAAATAGGAAGTAAGTCTCATTGTGTTCAGTGGACTATATTCTCAGGTAAATGCCTATAGGACTGGAGTCATAAATCAGCTTTTCCAATGTTTGTCATGTCTGACAAATACATACATTTGTCATTTCTGACAGAAGTTTGTCTACATTTTCCACCAAGAGCCATCCAGAGTGTAGAGTCCAGCCACATCTTACAGGATTCCACACTTATTTTCACTATAGAAGTTTTTATAATGCAAATGAAAAACAATTACATGATTGAAAGTATTTTGAAAATATGGTATGTTCTGCAAATCTGCTATCTAGAAATCTAACTTTCCATATAATTTCAGTAAACTGTTTCATTAAAAATAATGTGGGAATTCTGGCATAATATATTTGACAGTGACACAGAACTTATCAAGAATCATTGGTATGATGCCTAGCGATCTGTCCTCCACTCTTCTTTTGTATGCCTGCATTCATTCTTCCCTCATTTCAAAAGGTTTCTGTAATGATAATCTGTAATGTGAAAATATTAAACAATATAAATGTGTATTTCCAAACAAAAAGTACAAGTGTTTGTAAGAGTGTGGACATTAACTAACTTTGATCAAAGATCTATAAGTTTAATCAATCAATAAATGAATAACTTGTAGTTTGTGTTTTGAACACCCTCTGCTTTACTTACTACATTGGTATTGGGTTTTGAAAAACACAACCAAAACAAACTAGAATCTTCTGTATATAAATAATACAGTTTGTGCTAATATATAGCCCCTTACTTGTAATTCAAGAACATTTGCTATTATCGTATTTAGAATGCTGTAATAATGAATGGTATCAGTTAAGATCAGCCAGTCTCAGGCTGATATCATACTAGAGCTGAAAGAGTAGGGAAGAGCATATTTCCCCTCAGAAATCCTGTGGCTGCATCCTGCAGAATTCTGGAATTTGTAGTGTAGAGGAAGGGTCTTTAAAAGGCACAGCGAGAGGTCCTGGGTTTCACTAAACTAAGCCCCAGAATTCTGCAGGAGGCAGCCTCAGTATTTCAGTTGGGATGCATACTCTCTGCCTATTCTTTCAGCTCTAGTGTGATAATGAACTAAAATGCAAACACATTGTTTATTGAATATAGGCACATTTAATAACTTATAACAGTTGCTTTATATGTAGAGTTGGTTAGGTTCGTTTAGTTAAAACCTTAAATTCCTTAGAACCTATTGAATTTGGTCTTTTGAATCAATTTTGAACCATGCAGGAAAAGTAAGAGGTGTAATTATGATTTGAACCACTTACCCTTTTTATTCATAAATATTTCGTAATGTTCAGAACTCTCCCAAGGTTATTTTAATTTTCACAAGCATTAAGCAACTTTTGTAAAGTTTTGCTTCCCCTCCCGGGCGATGCAGAGGAGGGATGAGGTGGGCATACCTCAGCACAGCCATTGTTGTAGTTTGTGAAGGGAAGGCCCCCAATAGTAGAGATTGCAAAAGGCTCTGTTGTTAAACTACATGTCCCACCCTGCCTTGCTGCGCATTCGCCAAAATGTCAGAGCAGCAGGCTCCTCCTCCTTTTCTGCATTATCAGCTGGAGCTCCAGAGTTCGCATTCAAACCGAGCTTTCCTCCCCCCCCCCCCCCTGCTCACCTCAATCTCAAGGTTTGGCAACTGGGAGTTTAGCCAGGCAAGTTATAGATCAGTGGCACTCAAGGTTGATTGGGATATTGGTTAAAGCAACCAATTTTGGAAAGGAAGGAGAACCTGTCAGAAACAGCTTCCTTCCCTTTCTCCCCTTCCTCCCTTCCTCCCTCCCTCCCTTCCTTCCTTCCTTCCTTCCTTCCTTCCTTCCCTCCCTCCCTCCTTTCTTCCTTTCTTCCCTCTCCTGCCTCCTTCCCTCCAAGTGGATCAGGCAGATCTTATCGAGGAACCACTTCCAACTGCTTTGCCTCAATGCTACAATCTTGGGAGCTGTAGTTTTGCATGGCTTTTTAGCCTCCTTTGCCAAAGAGTGCCATACTACAAACCCCAGGATCCCATAACATTGAACTGTGGCATGGCTGCATCTAATCCAGGCCTGGGCAAACTTTGGCCCCTTCAGGTGTTTTGGATTTCCACTCCCATTATTCCTAACAGCCTGAAGCCCACTGCCTGACTGAAGCCTGGCAGCGGAGTCAATTGGCACCTGAGGGGGTGTCGCTGCCTCCTCCTCCTCAGCATTGACAGCCGAGTGGAAGAGCCCCTCGGTCAGGAGTGGCCTGAGTGGAAGAGCCTTGAAGTTTCCTCAGTGCTGTTTTTTCCTACTGCACATGTGTATCTGCCATTAACCAAGCTGTTTCGGAAGTTTCGGAAAGTTTTGAAAAAAAAATATTTTTCAAGGAAGTGACTTTAGAATTGAACCACCAGTGCCCCCTACAACCGAAACGAGTTTTGAACCTTTCTTTTTGGATCAAACAAGCCTAGTAGGTGGCCTTCCTCTACACAGAAGAGAGAGGGGTTTTTCCTATTTTCATAAGGAATCACTTATGGGTGATCACTAGTGGCCAGATATGATGGTCTTCCAGAGGTAAAGTAAGGTCCATAAATGAAAATATGATTTTTCTCCACAGATGCATATTAGAGGTATAAGAGATGATATATAAAATTATTCTGGATCCACATGCTCTTTCACATTGAGGACATAGATTTCCAGATGTAAGGAAGTCATTATAAGGATTTCCTTGACGTTCTTTCCTCTTAGCATGTTTCCTCCTTTTTGTCCTGTATTTGCACCTCTTCAAAATACATAGCACAATTGTTGACAGCTGACCATAAGGAAACATAGTGCATATGAATATACCAACTCAGTTAAAATGGTTCCCCACTTTGATCTGGGCTGTTTTGTTGATGCCCCCCCCCCCCCGGCATTACTGTTTTGTAGTTTTGCTTTATGATCATCCCACAATTATACAAAGACCCTTATGTTCTATCTTCAAATGCGCAGAATGAGGATTGAGCGATGAATTTTGGCTGAAATGTTATGGATACATTTGACTGATTTCAGAAGTGGAAGGTTTTTATACTTAATATTTCAGTACATCACCCCCCCCCCCCCCCCCAATATTCCCTTTATATATGTCAGACAAACCAAACCACCAAATAATGGGCCAGACATTTGCTGGAAGACATCGTGTTTTTAGTATTATAAAGTATATACAATTATTTCCAAACTTTCTGTGGATTTTAATTAAGAAAAAAAGGACTTTTCATGTAATAGTCTTCCTCTCCTTAAGAAGATATTTCTGAACAAGACCGATACTACTAGTGCCCAGCTGTACCGAAAAGGAGGAGATTGCTTCTGTTTTAAGCCTATTTGCCTGAGAATTTCTTTATTGCTTTTTTAAACAATTTAAACTGGAGGTGTGACTAGATTTCCTTTTTATTGTGTTGGCTGTCTGCTCCAAGTTCCAAACCATTGAGTTTGTCAGCTAGTGAATTGCACTGGGACTGTGAACCACCAAGAGGCCTGTTATGTCAATGCTCTTTAATCTTTTGCATGTGTAACAAGAAATTTAAAAATAGCTCAACAAAGGATGTCTTTTGACCATGATGTGATGCAATCTGATTGTGTGAATATAGATAGGCCCCTGCCTATTGACACTTGTTTATTGACCCCCTTTTCTTTGTATAGATGCTATAACATAAAATGCATTCATTTAATTGGACCATGAGAATTATTAATTCCAAGTTCTTGACTCTTAATTAACCGCAATTCAAAGTATCCAGATTTATTTAGCAAGCCCATTTATACATTTATGAACATTCCAGCATGAACTGCAGCAAGACTGAAAATATTCAGAGCTTAGGAAATCAGATTTTAATGTTAAAATGTACATGTGGATGAATTACTTGCCTTTGCAGTTCTAAAGTGGTTAAAAATAGTGCGTATGTACATACTTAAATACATTTCTCATTCAAAAGAAACTAAGCTAGTGAAACTATTTCTGTAACCATACATCTTATTAGTCAAGTATAAATGCTTCCTAGAGCAGCCCTGGATGGTGATGGCACTCGTGCCCCATCTGAACATTATATCAGGGAAAATCAGACCTGATCTAGCTATCCAAATTGCCCCAAAGCCATGGGATGTTCCAGAATTTTCAGTAAAATCTCTCCAAACTTTGCCCAAAGTGAGGCAAAGTAGGTTTAAATGCCAAAACCCCAAGATGTTCACCAGAAATAGCTGTGTGCCATAAAGACAGAAATACTTCGATTTGAGATGAGTAAGGGGATTTTGTCTAATGCAGTCCAGTTCATAGTCGCAGCAGTGGGAGGACTTGGACTTTATATTTTGTATAAAGTTTGCACAGTTTAAGTCCTTGAAAATTAAGTCCTTGAAAATTATATAAAAGAAGATAAAACACATGTTTGAAGGGTATTTTCAAAGTGCATCAGACAGAAAAGTCATGTTGTACAAGGTACTGGCTTACATTCATGTGACCTCATCATATTAGCTAGGTGAAGCATCCTACTTTGCCTGGGTTAGACAGGGAAATGGAGAGCAGCTGGAGTCGATCTGTCGCCCTGCATGCCTCTCCCTTGCAGACATACTACCTCCAACACTTAGGGGGAGTGTTGCTTGAGTTGTGTAAAATTGTGAAGCCTCATGCGTGAACAACAGTTCCACAGGAAGCCCCTCTGCATTGTCTGATGAGTGGTGTGTCCATCTGACTTGCAACTGGAGTGGAATCGTCATAGGACACTTCCAGAGGTATGATGTTGGTCATGGCATTGAGCCACATAACTCAAAATATAAAATATGTGCAAAAACATAAATAAAGGGAGAGTTAAATTTAAGAGAAAACAAAGGGAAAACTAAAAGCGTACTGTATTGGTACAATAGTGCCCCCTAATTTTGTAATGAGTTTTGAAACATTTTTTCATCAATAGCACAGAGCTAGTAATCAATCACATATGTGTGTCACTAGCCACCATTATGGATCACTATGTTTCCATCAGAGTATTATGATACAGATAAGCTGACAAGTAACAAAGATATAGGGATCTTTGACAGATTAATATGAATGAATTTATTATATTTGGAAGGTATGTGTAAATAGTAAGAGGAAGTTTATAGAAGCTATGAGCACCATGGAGTACCATTATGATGATTCTCAAGACTTGCTATTCAGGGCAAGTCTTGTGAGTTTGATGAGGTCATTCTTGGAATTAACATAGTTTATTCCTTTGGTGTTCCAAGGTCAGACATACGTTATAGCAAAAGGGAGAAAATATTAGGTTAGTATTTTAAAGTATTAATGATTGTTTTACTTCGTTATAACTGCTCTGGCTTCAAATTGTTGCCTATTGTTAACCGCTCCGAGTCACCCTTGGGCTGAGAGGGGCGGTATATAAATGTAGTAAATAATAAATAAATAAATAAATTAGCTGCTACACTTTTTTTAGGAACCAGGATTAACTCACACATTAATTTACAGCAGATCAGTCAATTGTTTTATATGTTGAGTACCTATTGAAGAGCCAACTTTAAATTAATTTTATACTGATAAATATGGCTCTAATTAAATCTAAACTTTTACAACTCATCCCATTATTTCACCCTCTATCTTACTCATATGTTGTATACATAAAAATAACTAACACAATCACAATTAACATCGTTACAATTATGGAACAAGTGGACCAAGATTATTCTCATTACGGTACAATATTAATGTAACTTAGCTAAGTCTTATTTTACAGGTGAACCATTACAAGTAATGCATTATTTGTAACAAATTACTTCTGAGATCTGAAAAATTCATGTAGTATATTATGGCCTTTCTATACCAGGCTCCTCATTTCTCCCTCTGTACATATTCAAAGAAAGTGACATATTTTTTGTCTGATGAGACTTTTTCACTCTCCATAGTCTGCAATGATTAATTAAAGCATATCCCCATCCAACTCTTTCACCAAATGCTTGGAGTAAGGAGAGTGTCAAGTAGAATTCCCCTCTCTGCATTATAAAGATTCTTCAAGAGAAAATCAGCAAAAACTGGCAAAAAGTGTCCAAAACAATTGACTGAAATGTAGTTCGATGGAATCCTATTTGATAGATTTCTGCACTGATTCATTTTAGCCATTTTTCTTCAGCTTCTTCGGCTTCTCCAGCTGGCCATAATGGCAAGGGCCCAGCCACCATATTTTTTCAGTCAAAACAGCTCACATGGCTGCATGGCATGGCTTTTTTCTTCTATTTGTGGTAGATGGAGAGGCCGCTGCATACTTGCACAGGGTTTTTCTGAGAGCCCTGCCTGTTGAGCCGATAAGAGTAGAAGAATACCAAGATGCAAACTGTCTATTTTGAGGGGGTGAGCACCTCCATTGCATGCAGTTGTGCCCTGGCTCTGAGGGTGCCTCCTCATCTTGCCTTCCACTCACAGCTCTGCTGTTTTAGCTTTTGGCTTGGCTTGGCTTCTAGAATTGAATCTTTTTTTTATTTTCCTTTATTTTTTATTCTTTTTATTTAGTGGGACTGAGAGTTGGAAAGTGTGTGTGGGTGTGTGTGTGCATTTGGCGACTTGGAAGAGAAAAGAAAGCATCTCTTGGGTGAGTGGATGACTGTGCTTTTCTTTAGGGTGACTGAGCTTTGAGTTACCCTTTAGCTTCTTCCCTTCTTTCCACTCCTTATATTTTTCTCCTTCCTTTCCTAACTTTCCTAACTTCAGGAATCACTTTGCAATCTCTCTGCCTTATTAATCTCTAGTAATAAATAATATAATCACAATAATCATAATCTTCTGACTGCTGCCACCTACTAACAACAATAATAACAAAAGTGTTGGGCTTCAGTTGAAACTTGTAAACATAACAACACACATAACATTAAAATGAGATTATGAGGTCTGAAGGCCGTCATGCTGCTGTTACTGGTTCAGGGTCAAGTGCCAGTAGCCTGACGTCCAGAGGACCCAGAGGGAGATAAGGTACTACAACTAATACAACTACTGTGTCTTCTCATTCTCCAGAATCTCAATCACCACGATCAGATTCTCTCATGATGCCACCAAAAGTACAAAGAACAATAACATCTAATTTTGGGGCTGCTGCTGATAAACAGCCTAGTGACGTTGAGGAAGAAGACCCTGGGATTCTTCCACTGCCATTGTTATTTCAAATTCTCACCATTAGTCCTACTGGAGATGAGTCAGTGGAACTTGTGCAGGAGGAGGAGGAGGTTTTAAAATGACAGGTTTTAAATTAAGCAGGCAGTTTACCAAACAAGGGCAAAGTTGCAGACAAAGCTGCAGACAGGATTGCTGGAAAGCAGCTGATGGATTCAAGTTTATTTGGGCTTTGCTACATCACCACCGGCTGGTGAGCTGCACCAAGTAAATGCATTGCATATAACGCATGGCGAAATAGAGTTTTCATAGAATAGAATCATAGAATCAAAGAGTTGGAAGAGACCTCATGGGCCATCCAGTCCAACCCCCTGCCAAGAAGCAGGAATATTGCATTCAAATCATCCCTGACAAATGGCCATCCAGCCTCTGTTTAAAAGCTTCCAAAGAAGGAGCCTCCACCACACTCCGGGGCAGAGAGTTCCACTGCTGAACGGCTCTCACAGTCAGGAAGTTCTTCCTAATGTTCAGATGTTCAGATGGAATCTCCTCTCTTGTAGTTTGAAGCAATTGTTCCGCGTCCTAGTCTCCAAGGAAGCAGAAAACAAGCTTGCTGCCTCCTCCCTGCGGTTTCCTCTCACATATTTATACATGGCTATCATATCTCCTCTCAGCCTTCTCTTCTTCAGGCTAAACATGCCCAGTTCCCTAAGCCGCTCCTCATAGGGCTTGTTCTCCAGACCCTTGATCATTTTAGTCGCCCTCCTCTGGACACATTCCAGCTTGTCAATATCTCTCTTGAATTGTGGTGCCCAGAATTGGACACAATACACAAGCCTACTATTTAGTTTGAATATGAGAAGATACTTAGCAGGTAGACTCAATACATGACAATCAGCTCAGGGAATTAGTAACTGAAAGAATATCCTAATGTATTTGAAATGTTTGAAAATATGTTTTTCAAGAATAAGGAAATCTTGGCAAGGATAATTTTGTACTGAAAATAATCCTCAGAACTCATTCAGTGCCAAATTCACATTGTTTTCACACAGAAAACAGCTTTTTTAAATGTAGGAAACATAATTATGTAGAAAATATGATTTCTGTGCAGATTTTGAAGATTTTCTCACAATGGAAAGAAATGGCTAAAATTATACGTTGAAAGAAATTAGTAAAAGAATTGCGTCCCTACCAGAAATAGTGAAATGTTGTGATAATGATTAGGCTAAATCTAAATAGAATAGAATTAGTTGATTGTCATTGACATTGTAAAATTAAATTAAAGTCTTTAGAGAAAGGAACTTTAGGATACCAAATGAATTTCAAAAATGAAACAAGGTATTTCAATAAATTAAGAACTAGCTTCAGGGTTTTCTGTATGATATATGCAATAAAAATTGATGCACAAAATATTTTGTGTCGTGAAAGCTCAAGTGTTTGAAGCTAATCACTGTCATAGCTGAAAATATAAAACTCTTAAAGCAGGCATTTATCATATTCAGTAGGAATATAAAAATAAACATATTGGTGTCAAATTATTAAATGCAAAATCACAACTTATCAATCATATTAGCGTGAATCTTCTTAATTTTATTCATTGCCATTGATTACAATTTATTAAGTGTCACAAAGATCATATTATCAAATTTATTGGCTACCACAGCTAACATATTATTGAGTAAAATTATTGGGAAATGTCTCAGCATCTAGCATTGTGAGTTCAGGGTTTTGATTTAGTAAAGATGAACAAATTAACAGAATTCTATATAAAGGAAACAATGTATTGGGTAATTCCATAGCCAATTTAATTGATAGCTTTTTTTTTGCATTCTCCATTTCCTTTCCAATCCACACCTTGCTCCCAGTGCTAAACTAGAATTCATAAGCACACTTACAGTGATTTGTCTTTCCTTTTATGTTATTGAATGTGACATCGACTGATGACACTGTATTAAAAACCAACCAACCAAACAAACAAACTTGATGACCAGGGCCATGTCTTCACAATAAAAAAGTGGACTCGCTGCTTACCCAGTTGCAGGGAATCCAAACAACTGCATGGCTGGATTCACACCAGATTCACTATATCAAGCTGTTACTCCATCTAGGGAAAACAGGATTCACTCCAAAGCTCCCTGGAAGTTCTAGAGTGCACCTTCAGAAGTCCTGCTACCAATGGACCCATTACTGTGTCACAAGCAGCAAACAGCTCCCCCCCACCCCCGAGACTTACAGGAGATATTGTATCTGGTAATGTCAAACCAAGTACCAAGCCATGTGACTAGAAATGCAATATTGCCAGCAAACCTAAGGGAGGGAGCTGCTGTAAGGGAACGGGGTCCCTGACCCTCTAGGATCTTACCAGTCCGCTATGGATCCAAAGCAAGAGTCCAAACAGTGAAGAAGCAAAACACAGTTTATTCATATTGCACAATAGGAAGACGGACAGGCAGCATAACACACAGTATGCTGGTACAAAACTGTCCGCCCCGACTGGGACGAACGTCGGACTTATATACCCTACTTGTTGACAACTTAAGGTTCCCCTTTATCCTTATTTAGGCATAGCATTAAGCAAACATTTCCTTTAACATAAGCACCTCCCTTGTACCCTTGTGGTCGACCCTGTGATCAGTTACCAGTAAACGTGTGGCAACCATGTACCCTGTGGTTAGCTGTTGTTTCGAGAAGCTATGGTGTAACTATGTTCTCTTGTGGTTGGCCAGCTCCTTTGTACCTTTGTGGTTAAGCAGAAGCAATCATGGAGCAAGTGTGCCTTCCTTTTTATCACAGGGGCTCATGTACCCAGCTCCAGGCACCTTGCAATATTTCCAATATAATATGCATTCAGCCTATATGTCTAAAGCACCCCAGAAGCCCCTCAATATGGCTGGTTGTCCCCCTCACTGCTTTTGGTAATAGTGACAGTGGTGGCTCCAATGCAATCTTAGCCTGACTGCCCATGTGGATGGCCAAAGGGCTCCAGGAAGACACTCAGTCTTTATTGGAGCAACTCCAGAACCCTTTAACCTGGATTTATCTGTTACGTGTAGATACAGCCCAGATTACAGGATTCGGCTTTGTTTCAAAAATTCAAGGTAGTTCTCCTTCCAAAGAGCCAGTTTTATTTGGAACGTGAAATTATCTGAATGCTGAAACTTCAATCGAGTTTTCATTTATTTGCTTCACAGATTTGCTGCAATAAAAATCCTGAGATATCAATTGAATTAACATTCTTCAGGCTTGTTCAACTGAAACATGCAAATTGCCCTGGAGTAATATACTACAGTTCATTTTCACATTTTGAAGTAGTAACACAAGCTGTACTTGCCTTGTATCAAGGGCAGTATCTGCCAAGTTAAAGCAAGAAATTCTGTTTTTATTACAGCTGGTTTCTTAAGCCTCTATTTGCAGTCTGGTGAGTAGCTATAGAGGGAGAGACATTTAATATAAAATATTTATTTTATATTTTATATACTTAACTGAAAGTCAGTCCTTCATAAAAGAACGAAGTTTCTAGATGACTTTTTTTCTTTTATAAACCAAGCAAGATTTCTCTTAAAGTTTCATAAAACTTTCACCACTGGTAAGAATGTGAATCAAAGCAAGACCAGAATTGTTTACAGAATCACTGTTGCCTCAGAGTGAGCATAGGAATCCTTCAGTAAAAATTATTTCTGCTAGGCAGATTTTCTCTTACCACATAAGACTTCTCACACCCTGAGATTTACAGGAGATGCCATTTTCCCTATCCCACACTTTCATGGGTGTATCTTCCAGGGAAAAGACACAGTCTTTTGTGTTTCTAGAATCAAGGCAGTCTGATGCCAGTTTAACTGCTGTGGAATCCAGGAATTTGTGGCTTGGTGACACACCAGTACTCTTTGGCAGAGAAAACTAAAGACCATGAAATACTATGACTATAATGATTCTATAGTATTGAGCCATAGCAGATAAAGTGGTGTCCAAATGCATTGAAGTGGTGTCAAGCTGCTTGCATTCTACAATTCTGCCCACTTGGTGATGACTTACTAAGCTCTAGAACACTAGGGTCCTCTCTTTGCTATGCTTTCAGTGGCAGGCAAAGATTTTAATGTAATGAATGTTTAATTATATTGTATTACCAACATTTCTTATTTGTCAGCTATATTTAGTAGATCTGTTTTAATTTGTGAGCTGCCTTTAGTTTGGATGCTGGGGGGAGGGGACAGAATCTAGATAAAGATTACTAAAAATGATGATGTCACAATAGTCCCAAAGAATAAGTTGATAGATGCACCTTCTCATACTTAGCCTTATGCTTCTGGAAAGTGCATGGGAGCAGAGGATCACTACAAATACAGTGATCCCTTTTCTTCAAAGTGGATCAGACTTGCAAAAAAAGAGGATCTATTGAATCCCACCTCAACCCTTGAAAAGTTACTTTGAGAAAGGGATATATTTCAGCTTTTTAGTCTATAGATGTACTTCACTACTTTTGTAGTTAAATTTTTTAAAATAGTTCTTTATGTGCTGTTTTTTAAATGATCATGAAAATAATCACCTTGTTACTGCACACACAGCTATGAGTACCAATTTTATGTCCTTGGAACCTTTCATTGTCCAGAAGTCCAATTATGGATGAAAAAAAAGTATTTAAATATTGCATGGATTGGAGTCTGATTTTAATGTGAATCTCTGCTCCTGAAGCCTTTAAGTCTAGTGAGATCTGTGCTGCACTTCTGCTTTGAAAAAGAAAAAAAAATGCTCCAAGTCACTGATCAATAATAAAAAGCACACTCCCCTCCCATCCACTTTATTGACACTTTAACACTCACAACAGCAGTAGATTAACTACATGATAGTCTATTCCATGACTTAGTGAAACATCCTCTTCCTGATTTTATATGTGCGTGTGTGTGTGTGTTATCATTACATTATTTTAAAAGGACTAAAGATATCTCTCTCATTATGTTACAGGCTTAATGTAATCTAGTTTTACCTTCAATACTGGAAGAAAAGAATGAGTCACTCATTGTCCAAAATCTTGCAGAGCATAGTACAGTCAGCCCTCCATATCCAATCCATAGATTCTATGTTCATGTATCCAACCATCCATGCCTTGAAAATATTCCAAAATAATAATAATCCCAAAACCAAATCATGAGAGTTTTTTGTCATTTTGTACAAGAGATTCCGTTTTATTATCCCATTGTATATAATGAAACTTCAACATCCACAGATTTAGTTATCCACAGATCTTGGTACACTGGACAAAAGCCCAGCCCACTCTGCCAATATTCTACTATACAGTGATACTCCATGTTGAGCTCTACTAGAATTGGCCATTCACTGACTTCTGAATTTACTGTAGAGTAACTAAAGCCCTGCTCCCAACAGTGATTCAATGACTCACCAGTCATTGAGTGGAGGATCAGAGAGGCAGCTGGCTGTGTCATTGTAGCCACATAAGAAATGATTGCTTCAGTTCCTGAATCCCTGCTAGTGTCCTCTGGAGGTCTCAGTTGATGATGTGGATTATTTTTGCAACTGGCCACAGAGATATGCAGTAAGCCCCTATTTATCTGATGAATTAGGGACCACAGCACTCTCAGAATTGGTTGAAAAGTAAAACCCAGGTTTTTTAGCTTGCAAATGCATTTTGACTGCTACCAAGTAAATATAACAGTCTACAGTATACTCGAGCATATGTGAGAGTGGCCCAAAACAAGTCTCATAGGCAAAAAGAACTAATGAAAGAACGGACCTCTAATCAAAATAAAGGAACTTGTCTACAATTTGAATGTGTTTAAAGAGTGAGTAGTCAGAAAGCAAGACTACTATACTTGGTGGGGAAAGCCTGTAGCCTTGCCATATATTTATCCTGTTCCTGAATGAGAGTAAGAGTAATTCATTAAACCCGCTTCAAGTGGATTTAAATCCCCACAACCTGGGGGGAAATGGGCTTTCCTGTGGGTTGTCCCTATTGCAGTATGGTAACTATCACGTTGCAATGGGGCAACCCCAAACCCCCTCTAAAAGCCTTAAAATAAAGAAAACCTTATTGGTGCACAATTAGGCCTCTCTGGAGCTTCCTGTGATGTAACACTGATGTGCAAGGAGGTGGGGGGAGGCAGAAGCAATTTCCCCCTGCTTCCTGGCACTTCATTGATGCATTCCAAGAAGCTGCAGAGAGGCCTAATGGTGGCCCAATAAGGTTTTCTTTATTTTAAAGGCTTTTTGGGGGTGGTTGGGAAGGAGGTGGGCTCACATCTTTGGGCTCCAGGAGCCCAAAAGATGTGAGATGGGTGTGTGGGCAGACCCCTGGGTAGTTGTGAGACTACCCAGGAGTCTGTTCCCACAGGTACCATAGCCCATTAGAACAGGGTTTTTCCAGAAAGGCCCGGATCTAATGAGTATCTGATCAATTCAGGACAAATTCTCAAATAAATTTGCTTTTACCGGAGGCATTGTTTTGACACCTCTGGTAAAAGCACAAAAGCTTGCACATTTTGGGCCTTGTCTGGATAGGCCATAAATCCAGGGAGGCTTTGATCAGTGTGGCAGAAGAAACAGAATGCCAACTTCTTCATCTGACCAAAGAGATATCCAGATATTTGGTTGAATTTCATCTGCATGTGTCACTAACATGATGCCAGCCATTATGTGTAACTAGTTAGTTTTGAGTTCTTCTCACAATTCCTTTTATATCAATAAATAAGGAAATGCAAAAAAAATTGCACTTTTTCTGTTTGCTTCTAAACCTGCAGCAAATCAGGATAAAGGAAAGCAAGGTGACTTGTACACACTGCCTACCCCAAGTCATTATTCAGCACTCTATCATTTTGACAGACGGTGAGTGTGACAGCTCTTTCTTTTCATCGCCTTCTGAGATTCAGCACTTGCAAAACGTCTTTTGGAAAAAAAAGTCTGCACTGGAAACTATTTCACTACCAGACTATCATTTTAAATTACTACATAAAAATATGCCAGTGCAATTTCTGATAAAAGTTTGCTTGACCTTTAGTGAAAGACCATCTCTGCATGGTTAGCGGTTTTTCCTGCTCCCCTGGGTAGTTGCTAAAGACATGTTCTACTGAGGTTCAAGAATCCATGACTGAAAAGATAAAAGGGGTTGCTGGAAGATGAGCAATGAGCACAGCTTGGTGATGAAGTTGAAGGAAGAGCTAGTAATGCCACCAATGACATTACTAATTGCTTTGCAGACAGAATTTAAAATTAGGGTCTATTTGTCATCATGACATCATCAATTAGGTTTCTGGTACTCTTAGGAGACAAGTCCCACCCCATCCAATTTTGCTCAGTCATGGGTTTTTGGAGTGTAGTTGTTTGTATTTTATTTTGTATTTCTTTTTATTTTAAAAATGCAATTAGCATTTATGCATGCAATTACTTAATACCATTATCCAAAAGGACAAGACACTAATTCTTAGTAAATCATCTGACCAAATAAGAATGGTGCTTTCAGTAGCATATAGGTATATTTCCAATAGAGATGATATCAGAATTATAATTTGTTTTATAAGATATGGGATGGGTGGATACGGGATGGATGTGAGGTGGAAAACAAATGTAGTATAAGGCCAAACTAATACCCAGGTTTGTCTGTCTGGACCAGACTGAGTGAAATAGTAGTACCCCCATTAGTGGTGTGTAAAAACAAGATGCATGCTACTTCCTTGCTTGGGATCTGATATAGCTCTCTTCACATGGTTTTTCAGTCTTTCAAAAGTATATCATTAGCTATTAAGACAAGTCGTTTGAGGCATGATTCAACTTGATCAATGTGATGATGGGTTTTACTTAGCTCTTCAGTTGCATTGACAGCACTGCACGCCTCTAAACTTATGTCTCTGTGTTTTCAGAACAGCTGCTCTAATTGGGTATTAGACCATTAGGTAACATATAGTGCCATGTCTTGCTCAAAATACCCCACGAATGATGTTCTTTTTTTCTTATTTGATTGTTTCAGAAGGACCAACTTTCCTGAGAATCACTTCAATTGATAAATTCTCAAGCCATAATGTTTGATGGTACAGCTCTTAATAGTTTAGCTTGACTTGGTTTCATATCTATGTCCCTCTCGTTGTCTCAGCAAATATATTTTCTGTTTGTCTGTTTGCTGTGCTCTGCACATATAAATATGGTGGGGGAGAGGAGCTTTCTGAAAAAGGAGAGAGGAGATGAAGTATTCCTAACATTATGCAATTTGTTCTGCTCTGACAAGAGTGGTCAGTCATTATTTTTAATTGCTGACTAACAGATGGAATAATGAGATCACAGAAAACATATGGTTTGAAATGAAGAACTTTATTAACATTACCCATTTTCTTGTTTCTAAGTGATAAGCAGAACCTAATGGAAGGAGCAACCTGGTGTGGACACAGCTGAAACAATGGTCTTTCCTTAAACTCCTACCATTTTCCCTGGAAAATCACCATAGCCCCTGAAAAGAGCCCAACTTTAACATTGGGTTGCTTTCAGGTGAGCTATTAAACTGAAGGCTGACCAAGGGATGTCAAACCTGAGACTGCATGAGGAGCTGGAGCTGATAGAGGGAGCTCATTCATGCTCTCCCTGGATTTGAACTTGCGACCTGTTGGTCTTCAGTCCTGCTGGCACAAGGGATTTTATCCACAGGTCCTACTAAGGTTAGGTGGAAAAAGACCTTAAAGATTGGGAAAAAATCCTACCTGGCCCTGAAGCAACTAGCATACTGAGAGTGAGCCACCAAAGATCCAAGGAGTAGATAATGGAGTAGAGCAGTCTTTAAATACTTGTTCTACCTCTCCATCTTCTCCATCAGGCATGCCGAGCCTCATATCATAATGGTGGAAGGTCATTGGATGGAATTCCATTATCAAAATATGTTTAAAACATGTGTTTTGAAAAATAGTCAGAAAAATGTATTCTATATTCTGTCCAGAGACCTCAGTGTGACATTTTACCCTATGAGTTAGGCGAGGCTGCAAAATATCAAACACTTTTCAAGACCACTTATAGCACAATTTCATATATGCTCACTTAGATGCAAACCTTACTTCTTAATCCCAAGCATGTTCATATAGACTTGCTATTTTATTGAGTTCTATGGTAGAACAGGGATTTTATCCACAGGTCCAAAATTGCTAATGTATACCCTGTAAGGCAAATGATTAACCAACAATGCAGAACACTGTCATCCAATGAGAAATCATCCCTGGAATGGGACATGAACAAGCAGTTCTATCATATGTCTAGCACTTGCTAAAAGTGTGTCCAAATGATACAATACCAACCATGAAAAATCACTTTTCTCTTCTGCACATTACAATAGGAACTGTGATTACCTTTCTCCACAGTCAGACTTTTTAGGTGGATATTACTGCTGTATTCTGTCTATACCAGTGGAATGGGAATTAGCCCCAAGAACGGAGAAATGAACATTTATTTTCTATATCCACTTTCTCTTTTCTGTAAATGGCATGTGAGCTATTTGTCTTTCAAATGGAGCTGAGGGTAGCCTCCATCACCTCCTGTCTTTTTTTTTCAAGTAGGGCGCACTTTAAAGTTTCAATACATTTATAGTACCCTACAGAACCTATCTCTTGCTTTTTTGTATACATTGCACATGAGTTACAGGGCATCGATAATATAGTTTTAGTACTGACACAACTTTACCTGTCATGGCTTCATCCTACAATGAGGGAGAGAAGGCGAATCCCATCCTTTGATGTCACATAATTGCTAATATGCCAGCAAAGAAATTGAAATAGCCCATTGGACCAAGGCAGGGGACATGAACATTGCAGTATTGGGAACCATTGATGAGTTTTACTAGATATGGGAGAAACACAGGAGGAGGGGGTCAAATCACTAGCAGGATGCACATGACATCATATAATAGGGACCATCACTCAGTTGCAATGACAGTTTGCTTGCTTTGTGTGAAAAAGTTTTGAGAGTACAAACCCCTCAACTACTGTAGTAAAGCTCTCTGGGAGACAGTTTAAGTACTCCCCCAAGTTTCAAATCCCATAGAACGCAACCATAATACTCAAAATAATATCAAATTGGTATAACTGTAGGGATAACACACCCAAAGGGGTGAATAATGTTGACCCAGCAATGTTTGTCTTCTTTGGACAGTGCTTTCACATGCACATACAAATACACACATGCTACTATTAACTACCTGGGCACTTTAAGTACAGTGTTTTAAGAAGACATAGGTCCCATCTACAGTGTAATATACAAAATGTTCAGGAAACAATTAATTGAATGACTGAATTAATGAATGGCAATGCCAGTTCAGAGAGATACAAGCAGGATCTTTATAAGATTACACAAGGTTTTGTCAAAAGAAATAAACAAATTATTAACAATGATTTGTTTCCATGTCATGACACCAATTTCAATTTTGTGTGCATATGTGTGTGTAAGGAAAATTACCACACATTGCTCACCATCTCCAGGGTCAACATCATTCAACCTGATGTGATTTTGTATTCTTCTGACTACTCTGTGCTGTTATTTTGCTCTTTCCCGTCTTAGCAGGTGTATGTTTCTCTGTGTGTGGTAAAAAAAAATGAATTAAAAATATTTATTATTGCAAATGAATAAGTACTTTGAAATGAATTAAGTGAATGTTTCTGAATATATCTAGATCCATCCTGTATGTGTGTGCAAATATGCCAGCAGAATACTATACGTGTCAATATGTAACCCTTGCTTAGTTAATTGGGTCTTCCTTCCTGCTCAGTGTCTGTAAGATTGCAGGCCAAAGTCTTTGCTTGCTTTCAATAAAAATGGTTACTACTTAGAACAAAGAATGCACTGTTCATTATCAATAGGATAATGGGTTAGAATAAACAAAATACCATTTTCAGTTCTGTTAGTACACTGCATTAAGATGTCTCTTTAAAAAGACGTTTCCTCTGCTTGCAAAATTTTCTTTAATGAACATCTCTGTAAGGAGGCATATATTCTACCACACTGAGCTGATAACTGTATTCTGATTTACATGAAGATAATTAATTCCACTATAACCCTTTGAAGTATGTGTGGAGTTGTCAGAAGATCTCCAGGGAATGAGTTTTTCCACACCTAACCTGTGTTGTTCCACATGAGGTGATATCTGACAGAAGCTGGTACCTTTTGTTTTCTTTTCTGTTTCCAGATGTCAGGCAGATCAAAAGAGTAAATGCCAAAATAAATAATTAAAATGAAAACAGATGATAGAGGCAAATCCCATTATGCTTATAGCTATTACATGGCTTTTCAAGACACATGTCATAACATTTACTGGAATTATGAGGGGTTTTTTTTATTATCATTATCTCCTTTTACAACTTTTTTTTTGCAACTGGTTTTGTATTATCATTATCTCCTTTTGCAAATTGTATATCTTCCATCTGGAAATTTTGTTCAGGTTTAACTGATGTGCAGTACATTGATTTACTGTTCGAAAATCTGGTGCCCACACTGCTCCTATAAGTCATGCAGGAAATCTTTGCAGACTTTGAAATTCACCTGAACTCAAAATACACACAATTTAGGTGTGATTTTCTTTTGTTTCCTTCTGATGATAATGATTATGCTTTTTGCTCCAAACATACAGTACAATTTTCTAGAATTATTTATACTAAAGAACATGGAAATGCAAAACTTATTTGCACAAAAATGTAGGTGACTTTTCAGATACCAAGTCACTGACAGGGTGAATTCCTTAATGCATGCTACAAATCTAATAAGCTTTCCAGGCATTGCTTGTGTTCCGTCTGTACCAATCCCAATGCATTTCAACCAGTCCATGTCACAAGGTGTTGGAAACTCATTTAAACTGTTAAATATGTCTTCATCTATAGAGTGCAATAATAAGGAGATGAATAGCCTTTAAAAATATTTCTCAGCTGCTCACATCTAACAGTTGCAGAGTAACTGGACAAAGGCACAAGCATAACAAACAGATAAATTTTCCTGAATATTGACTGAAAACACAGGTTTAACAAATGTGTAACATCATTGATATTGGCTGAAAAAAGGAATGTATTTGCTTTTTAACTGTGCAATTTGACAAAGACATTAGGAAAGGGTTGACAACTTTCTCATTGATCAATGGGGAAACCATGGTTTTGGCAGTAGGGAGTATATTGCTTACAGTTTTCCAGGTTTTGCTATTAGTTAAGAATCCTCAAATGAGGATCTCATTGCATTATCTTTATCACAACCAGTTGTGATCTGTTTTTATACAATATTCTTACTTTCCTGAAGCTCCTGCTCCTTTTTTTTTAACCAAATAAATGCTCTTTGTGGCATGTTGTTTGCTTAGTATCAAGGTTATGTTTTGCTCTCCAATCACTGAAATAATGAGACATCACTACAGTTTGGGTTAAACTATGGGCAATTTTTTATTAATGTTACCAATCAACCACAATGCAACCTGTCAATCCACTTAAAGGGGATGCACTTGGTGAGTACAAAGCTGACGTAGTGGCCATCCAAGACCTATTCCTCAACTTCAATGGGCAAGATATCTAGGTCCCTGAATACAACAAACTGTTGATTCCAGAGCTCAGGGAAGAAATGTAAAGTTCTGTCCCAATTCCAGAGGATATTGAGACCAGAATTGTCTCTGCTCAAGGCCATTTTTGTTCACCCTCATCTTGATTGTTTAAACTACAGTTGAGGGCTCCCGTTCATTATTTATTTATTTATTTATTTACCTACCTTATTTATATCCCGCCTTTCTCTACTCCGAGGGGACTCAAGGTGGCTTACCATTGCACCTCCATGGCCTACACCACAAAGGGGTGCACACCAGAATGTAAACCTGTTCCTGTTTTCCTGCCACGGATTAGGGGCAAACATTCACTTAGTACCTATCCCCCACCAAGCTCACTAAAACAACCCTGACATCTTTTGTAGATTACATATGAATAGGTGGTTACCTACCTCAGAAAAAATGGATACCATTTGCTCAAAACATTCTTTTCTAAGGTGCATTATGTCTGGATGAGCCAAGCCCATTGCTGAAGGCTTTAACCATTGATATATTCACCCTCTTCTGAGCTCAATCAATTTGCTTATCATCACCGCCTCCTGGCTGCCTTGCCTCAGAATGAGCAGATCAAATCACAACTGTACGCCGCCCAAGCACAGGGGCCCAGGTATGTGCACCTCTCACTGCCCAATACACTGCTCAAGGTCCGGGGCCACAGCTACAGCCCTACCTCTCCTTGGGCGGGGGGAAGGGAGACAGGCAGGCAAACAGACCCAGCATGCATACCTCCTCCCTCCTGCCCAACTTACAGAGCTACAATGGCCGTGTCCTTCCTCTTCAGTGCTACAAACCAAAATGGAGAGTTGGGGAGGAGTCATGCGGCCATGCTGACTCCACCCCATAAAGTCCCAGCCGGGACCACTTTGTCTCTCCTTTTGGAAGAAGGGAGCAAACATCTCTCCCCTCTCATGCTGAGGGCGGGGGGAAGCAAGTAGTATTGAAATGTCTTTGTGATTCTGATGTTTTGATGGCCTTGTTGAGCAATGCATGGCAACAAAACTCTCACTATGGCAGTTGCTTGTCTTCTCTGCCTTCACACATGAAACCAATTGACAAATATCTCTTGCAATAATGGCAGGACTTTTAAAAAAATGGCTGGAAGAAGCTTCATTTTGTTTTGGGGCACAGCCACCATATATTGTTTGTAACTTCACTGTGGTAACATTGAAAACTCACTTTACCAAATACTTTTATTCACAGAAACTGAAGAAAAAAACACAATCATTTCCAAAAAAAATTCTACATCATTCTGAAATCCATTTGAACACTCACTCATACGGATGGACTCCAACTCTCTTTTCTTGCTAATATAAATTGCACACAAATTTCTTTAAACACATTTTCAACACAGCTACAGAATTCCGGGGAGCATTAGATACTGTGAGAATGTAGTGACACAATATGAATAGTTCTTGAGTTTGGTACAGCTACCGAGATACATACAGTATCAAGAAATGTCACAAGACGTCTTTTACCCATGACCATCATTCACTTGAATGTTGTCACTGTGTGTAGAAATAGAAAGTACTGAGTATATTTTGTTGTTAAGCATTTATTTTCATAACTTTTGAATGGTTTGAGATATTGTAAAGAAACATTGTACAAATGACATCTATCATCGGTGAAATTCCTGTTCAGGGAAATGGGCTGATCCATTAACACTCAGAATTAGCTGGGTTACTCCCATCCTTCTCCCATCTTCTCCCTCCCTCCTTTCCCTCCCTTCTTTCTTTGTGCTCTGAATGAACTTTATGCTTTTCCTTGTCTTTTCTCAGACTGAATAGTCACGTGTTCAGTCAAATAAATGATGAATTATTACCTCCAAAGACAGAGAGCTAATGAGACGTAATAAGATAAATAGGAGGAAAAATGAAAAGCCTGAAACTTAAGACCTTTAACCTTATTAAATTATTAGCTTAAATTATAGTGGAAATTTCTATTGGAAGATGTGTCGAGTGCTCTTTTTTTTGGCCCCAGAGGCCCGTAATATTGTCAGTTCTTCAAAAAAATCTTCAACAGCTTTCAACCTGGACTTAATTAAAATATAGTATGATGTCATTTGACTTCCATTAATTCAGCATCAGTAAGTCCTACCCTGCTGACATTAACTTAGGTAAATGGATTTGTTTTACATAATGGGTTGCGGCAACAGCATGGGTCATAAAGAGTGTGTCCCATTGCAAGGTTTAAATGGCTTTAGTTCTATGTGCAATCATATATTAGATATTTGCATTAGCCTGGAATACTGGCTTGAGTTGCTTTACTACCATTTTTTTTTAAAAAAATCATATCACTTTTATTCTAATGAAGAGTATATTAAATAAAGAGATCAAAAATATGACTAAGAAAAAAATGGTTCCTTTATTTTGTTTTCTGACTTGGCTTTTGTGCTGGGGGTAGAAATGATGATAGTAATGGTGGCAAACCTTCCTTCCTTCCTTCCTGCCTTCCTGCCTTCCTGCCTTCCTTCCTCCCTTGCTTGCTTGCTTGCTTGCTTGTTGGATTTATATGACTTTCTCCTAGTATGGGATCCAAGGCTGGGTCCAACACAGTTAATGTCCTTGTTTTCCCCACATATCATAATTTAATACCACAGTCCTGCTTTCACACTTTATACCCCGAATTAGTTTTTATGTGTGTACTAAGTAGTGTTCCTTAATGTGAATTGTTCACCTTTTATTCTTATTTGAAAGGTGATACTAGGTACTTTGAAACCATTTGGCCCATCACTGCTTGGTGGGAACATGTGAGACATATTCACATCTATCAGTGACAATTGGCTCAAGAAGGAAGTCTGTTAGGGTCCCATTGAGCTCCCCCCCCCCCCTCAGACTAATGCTCATATCAGAAAAGAAATATGAAGTCCACTCAGATAAAGCAATATTTCCTGATAAAATCAGCTTAAGAATAACTTTACACAGGAGTTGAGGCTTCACTAATGAATCGACTCAGAGTTGATAGTTCATATGTGAAAAACTTTTTGTGAGCTGGGCTGGATCTATTTAGGTTTCTCTAAGACTTACATGGTACACTGGTGTAAAATAAGGTGATATATAATGCATAAAAGAGATGTTTCAGCAGAGAGAAATCCAGTGTTCTATCTAGTGTGGAGGAGTCTAGAAGAATGTGGTGGCCATAGATGTTTCAAGGTTTGTGTGCATTTCAGGCTGTGAAGCAAATCAAAGACATGACTGCAAAGCAGGTTTATTTATAGTTTTCTGGCTATCTTTTTTTTAAAAAAAAGAAAGAAAAGAAAATAGCATAATTAAAAGCACCTATAGTAAGATCCCCCACTCAGCCTTATCTCTCACAGCTCAACAGAAAAGGAAATCCACTCTACTTGCCATCGCTACTTTGAGGAAACGAATAGCTTTCAGTTGCTTATACTCATACAGACTGAGGTGCAATGTCCAGCAAGATCAAATAGTCAGCTATTTCATATGCAAGATATTCCTTTCATGCCTCTTTATGTCAGTAAAAAGTTTATGCATTTGTCTTATACATACCTGTATTATCCCACTTGTTAGGGGACAACATGGGCAAGTGCTTGAAAGATCTTTTTTTAATCCCTCCAGGTAATATTGCTTTCAACTAAACAGATAAGCAGGTTCCTTGCTAAAGGAGATGCAATTCTTTCCTGCCTTGTCATGGTCTCTGCTTCCATGACTCATTGGTTGTGGAAATCCAGGTAGGGATTTAGAAAATTCAGTATCTGAATCATTGATGATTCATGCAATTTTTCAGGAGTGTGAAATATTCATTATTCTGCAAGTTTTCATTTCTTTCAACTCTGAAGGAATTTCTAACAAATCATCCAAAGGATGGTACTGTTGGACTATGATGAAAATGTTTATGAAATTTCTCTCCACTTTTCAGTTCATCTACAATTTCAAATCCCCTCCTTGCTGACTGATATTATTTAAGCTGCCCCAGAGGTCAGAACCTAATTTTTCTTCTCCTGTGGATTATGGAAATGAGATTTGTATGTTATTATAATGGCTTAAACATGGCATAGGTTGTTAAGGTAAATTAAAAACCTGAGGGCTTCTCATCTGTGGATTACTTCTCTGGATACTGAAATGTCTGCTGAAATAAAATGATCATTTGGCAAGCCTTAAAACAAGATAACATAATGTTAAATATCAGCTAAAACCCAAAGTGTGGTATTACTAGAGCCAATTTAAAGATTATATTTTCCACCAGTAGTCCACTGAGAAGCACTCTTTCATGTTAGTGCTCTACGCAGTAGGTATACAGTACATAGCCATAGACTGAGGCATTTCATCTCTTTCATCCCAATTAACAACAAAGTGAAGAAAAGTTAAATTGACTACCAGTGGCTATTAGTCTTGATATATAAAACCTAACTTCTTCACCTAAGAAAAACATACATTTCTTCTACTAAATCGAATGCACCAGTTAACAAAATCTAAAATTGTTGCATCATTCATTTTCTCTGCAGAAATACAAATACGGGTAAAAGTGTCAAGTCTTTTTAAAAAATGTTGACAGTTTTTTTCCATGTCAGAAGCGGCTTGAGAAACTGCAAGTTGCTTCTGGTGTGCGAGAATTGGCCATCTGCAAGGACATTACCCAGGGGACACCCGGATGTTTTGATGTGTTATCATCCTTGTGGGTGGCTTCTCTCATATCCCCGGAATGGGGAGCTGGAGCTGATAGACAGTGACTTTTCTCTAATCAAAGTGTGTAATTTATCCATTTCAGCAAAAAATTTCAGTTTTAACAACCAGTCATCTTTTATTGGTATTTCTTCACTCCTCCAGTTTTGTCCATGTAGTAGTTTTGCTGCACTGGTCATATATTGCAGTAGTCTTCCACGTTTCCTTTCCAATTGTTGATCCATCAGTCCCAGTAAAAACAAGCTTAAATTTAATTGATTGAAATTTCATAGAATCTTTTTGCTTCTCTATCTCCAGGCACAGAAATATTGAAACATGGAACAGTGGAGTAGATGGAAGAAGTTTCATTTTTGAATGTGAAGTGTCACCGTTCCCAGGAGGTGCCAGTGATTCAGAATGAAGGTGTTTTATGTTTCATATATACAAATATATATATCATCAGACTGCTCAAAAAGTAGACATGGGACAAGGAGAATAAGAAGAGGGATGGTAAATACACGCCCTCCGAAGTCATACTGCCATTTGGGGGGACGTATGGAAAAGAGCACCAGTACTGAAACTCATGAGTGTTCTTGAAGTATACATGTTGGTAGCAGCACTGGGCTCGCAAAAAATATATCAAGACTATGGTAATAAGCTTAGGTCCAAGCTTACAAAAAATTCCATGTTTCATGTCAAGAGAAAATACTGGCAACTGCTACCACTACTGTGTCCATTTTTACCACCTGCCTAGCCATTGAAAATGTTTTAACCTACAACAACCCAGAAAATGTTTCTTCTCCCCCACTTCCTGATTTGGGTTGCTGTACTATTGGGTTTTTGCTATACTACTGGGTTTTTACTCAAGTGCTATTTTCATTGCCACGGTCAGCCTTCCCAAAAGCAGTTCAGGCTTGCCTCCTGACCCACATCTGACCTTCCTATCTGATAACACAGGAAGTGCCCCCTATGCAACAACATCACAAGAATCCATATAATCTCAGTTTGGAGCCCTCAAATTTTAAGGAATGAGATGCTACCAATCTAACAGATCAAAATTGAGACTGAAATTAGTAACAGGTATTCTTCAGTCACTTTTCTCTCTCCTCCATTTTTCTCACCCCAGTTTTATTGCTACTAGGTCTATCAGTTGCTTTAGTAGTCCTAGCCGACCTTTAATTACAGCCAGTGTTCATTTTTTTCCATTTTTTTGATGGACCAAATAAAGAATACAGGTTTTGAAGAGACAATCTGGTGATTTGGGTGTGACTTTTAAATTGTGCAAAAGAAAAAGAAAGGAAAAAAATAATCCACCATGCCATCATAACACATTCTTTTCAATAAAGAATAAAATTGGGCATTGTTTCACAGCTAAAATGTTTGTCCTCAATATGCCACTTATAAATAATGTGACTGATTTGGGGCAAATAAATGCACACTTGGTCTACAGACCAGTACTGTGTAGCTCAGGTTATGCGCCAACTATACTGGCATGCAAATGTAGCATTGTCATTTTGTGGTTTCAAAACATTGCTGACTTACGTTAATCCTAAGGTGGAGCTATCACTGAGGTAGAATTTGTTTAGAGAGGTCTAAGCACAGCCATTGTTGTAGTTTGTGAAGGCCAGCCCCCCAATGGTAGAGATTGCAAAAGGCCCTGCTGTGAAACTACATTTCCCACATTGCCTTGTGGCTCATTAGCCAAAATGTCTGAAGGACCCCTATAGCTGTCTATAGCAGTCTTCATCTAAATATAAAATAAACTGATTGAATCTACAAAAGTGTCTAAAGAAGGCAGCAAAGCAATAAGCAACTTTTGCAAAACCAAGAGAACATAAACTGTTTAAAAACCAATCCTTTTACTTTTGCCTGATTGTGATGAAGAAATAACTGGGGTAGCAGCTAGCCACAGCCAGACAGCCCTTTATATCAATAAGTAATGATAAAATAAAATGATTGATTGCATCTGCAATTTGTGAGTGTACTTAATTAAGAACAGCCCCTTCAATCTCATTGCAACTCTTGTCCACCCCCAATAATCTAGTTGGTTTTGGAAACTTTTCCCTGCTTATAAATGGATGTACCTAAATAGTAGTCTTGCACATTACTAGAGAATCGCTATCCATTTATGTTTTTTTATTCGTAAGCTCCCCCCCCCCCATTTTTATCATTTTTAGCACCTCCTGAAAATGGCCCCTTTCTGAATTAGTGTTTTTGTTCCACGACCAAATATACAATAATTTTTGGGCCATTTGTGGCAATGGGTGGGTTTCCACAGGCTCCCCTTCCCCTCGGTTTTAGGGCTAGAGAGGTGAAAATTGCCAGACATGGAGGGCACACTTACCGATTTTATCCCACCAAGTTTTGAAATCTTTGGGGCACCCCCAATTTTTAGAGATTTTTTTCTTTCTATAAATAAAATCTCCTTAAAACCCTCTTTTCCCCACTGGCCCCAACCTCTAACTTCTCCAGGAGCAGCAGCAGGATGGAGGCAGGGCACCATTCTTTCCGGCCAAATTTCAAATATACTCCACACACCACACACACAGTCCAGTGTCCAGCCCCACTAATTAACTTCTTTTTTAACTGGCTGCAATGGGGGGGGGGTGTTCCCTTCCCATGATTTTTGGTAATTGCTTGGTTTGTCCTTATAACCTTTGTTATAAACTGGATTAAAAGCATTAGGGTTACTTAAGCTACCATTATTTCTGTGATGCATTCCTCTTTGTCTGTGGAAGAGAATTGGGTTTAAGACAGGGCTGAAGATACCACTATTTCTGTGAGGCTTTCCTCTCCGTCTGCAGAAGAGAACTGGGTTTAAAGACAGGGCTTAAGCTACCACTATTTTTGTGATGCTTTCCTCTCCATCTGAAGAGGAGATGCACAGCAGGTGGGCAAGGTGAGTCAGGCAGCAGGCGAGGCAGACTGCATCCTTCTCCTCCAATTGTCCCAATAGGGAGGTCTCGGAGTGAAATAGCACCAACAATTCTCCACTGACTGCATGGCACCACATGGGCCAAAAAACAGGAAAGGAAATATAATCCAATCCCACTTTTTTTCATTTCGAGATTATTTTTGTACCGTGAGAGGGATTGTTTCATGCCCCCAAATGAAACAAACGGAAAGAAACAATGAATGAAATGGGACAAATAGTTACCACACGCCTTTCTACTAAATAGTCTTCTAATCACTATTTCATGTATCTTTTCTCATCATTTAGTTCTCATGTGAAAATGATGGGGGACCTATTCTGTTTTTGACATTTGTCTGTCTCTGCGTGTCTTGCATGGAGTCCCTTGAGGTCCCTTTCATGTTCATACTGTACCATTTCTCACCAAGCACTCTCCTGAAACAGTTTTCATTCTTGTTTTTTTTTTCCCCTCACAGAGCCCTCATGACTCTTGAACAGCTTCCCTTATGACAAGACTTGTGATACTGTGGTGAGAAATAGCCTTTCATATGAGTGCTGAGGAGGGAAGGTAATAAAAGAGTGTAAAGTAGCAGCTTCTCTTTTCCTTCCTCTCCCTTCACTTTGATTTCAAAGGGAATGGAAACCACTCTTTCATACAGAAATCTTAAGAAGCATTGATTATTTCAGAAGTCTCAACCTGCCATTGAAAAGTCTGATGGTCCCATACCACCAATATTAGATAATCAATTCCCACCCATCTCAAGAAAAAGAAAAGATGTAGTGAGAAATATTTAAGACATTGATTCTGCTTTGAAGGGAACAATAGATGAGTCTCTGTGAGATGTGGAGTAGCCAGTTTACATGGAAAATAATAAATGTCAATGGCCAGAATGTGCAAAACTCATTTACTCTAGATCAGTGATTTCCAATCTCCATGTTGCGACACCTTGGTGTGTTGGTGGCAGTGTATAGTTGTGTGATGCAAATGCAATGAGAAACCTCTTAGTTTATGTGCATTAAGCAATAAATCATATATTTTTTAAAAAATATATAAAACATATAAACTAAATGTTTTCAAGAGATATGTTATGCCCCCATATATTTCATCATTATAGTTTATGAGAGTGTCCGTATTTCTTATAAAGGGTTGGTTTAACCTCTGGCTTGCCAGTAAAACTGAATTATTGTGTCACAAAATGGTGCATATCTACAATGTGTGTCACTAGCATGAAATATTTGGAAATCTCTGCTCTAGATGGACAGTTTTTAGTGTGTGTACGTATAATGCAGTGATAGCTTATTTATTTATTTATTTATTTATTTACAGTATTTATATTCCACCCTTCTCACCCCTCAGGAGCCCCCGGTGGCGCAGTGGGTTAAACCCCTGTGCCGGCAGGACTGAAGACCGACAGGTCGCAGGTTCAAATCCGGAGAGAGGTGGATGAGCTCCCTCTATCAACTCCAGCTCCTCATGCAGGGATATGAGAGAAGCCTCCACAAGGATGATAAAGACATCAAATCATCCGGGCGTCCCTTGGGCAACATCCTTGCAGACGGCTAATTCTCGCACACCAGAAGTGACTTGCAGTTTCTCAAGTCACGCCTAACATGACAAAAAAAAAATCCCTCAGGGGACTCAGGGCGGATTACAATGTACACATATATGGCAAACATTCAATGCCAAAGACACACAAGAGATATAGACAGACAGTCAGAGGCTATTTAACTTTTCTGGCCACCAGGGGAGCTGTCAATTTCATTGTCCATCTGTGACACTGATGAAGTACTTCCGCATTCCCCGCATGCTTTTTGCTGGAGTGCTTTGCTGGAGTCTTTTTAATGGCCTCGTAAATTAGTTAAATTAGCCTCCCCGCACATAGGTGGTACCTAATTTTCCTACTTGACAGATGCAACTGTCTTTCGGATTGCAAAGGTCTACAACAAGCTACACAATTGGTCGGAAGCTCACTCTGACCCGGGCTGGCTTCGAACTCATGACCTTTTGGTCAGAAGTGATCTTAATGCAGCTGACACTCAGACAGCTGTGCCACAGTCCCAGTGCTTATCCTATAATGATCATTAGTTAAGTCCACACTGAAATCTCTCCTATTTAACATTCAGATTAAAAACAACATGGAACATTTATAATGTCTAAATCATTTTCTTTTATTTCCTACAGTCATGTTTTACACCGTAGCTTACCAAGAATTATCTCTGTGTGTGTGTACCATTAAGTCCTTGGGCCATTATTTCTTCCGAATTCTTAAAGTAGATTATGTTTGTTTGTTTGTGTGTTTGTTTGTCTGTTTGGCATTCTCAACCAAAGATGACCTTGTCCAGTCAGACCTAACCTACTAAATACAACACAGCAGAGATAATCAGATATTACTGTGTGTTAATGTCAGAGTGGACAAATTTTAGAAAATATCTGATAAATCAAACGGGGGCAATTTACACAAATAAAACACATTCTTTTTTTAAGTGAAATTTTCAGTGAATAAGGCTCACTTAATATTCATTCTACTATTAGTCTTAAAAGTAAAGAAGAGCATTTTACATCTCAGTAAACATAAGCAAGATTGCCTAGTTAATGTATACAACCTATTATTCAATATAATTATATCAGGAAGTAAAAGTGAATATTTACAAAGTTAAAAACAGTGAAAATAAGGAGGCTTCTTAAAATAATTACTTTAACAAGTAATTCACTAATTGTAAAATGAATACAGCCCCAGCCTGTTTTAAGAATGATATTTAGCTAGAGTATTTTAGTACATTTTAATATTGTAATTTTTTAAAACTTTGTATGTCCACACTTCTACAAAAAGATTAAAAATCCTTTGTTATTAGAGCATTTGCACTTGTCCTCCTAGCAGAACTGGATATTTCTTATTGATGATCCCTGTAAGCTAACTGTTTTGGCCACTGTCCTTATATTTATATCCCATTTTCTGAGAAGATTTTCTGGTCTACTCAGCAAATCCTTTGTAAAATCATGCTATAAAAGTAATTAAGGTACCTTGTCTTTCTCTTGCAATGCCTGTTCTTAACTCATTTTTAAAAAAAACAGAAACATAAAAAGAGACCCAGTGGGGTAACTACTCTGAAGATATATTCTGAAATAGAGATAGGAAATAAGGATAGGAAGACTAGCGGTGAAATTCTGTAGATGTTAGTCCAAAGTAAATATGATGTTCCAGAATTATGCAGGAACCAAGAGAGACTTCTCACCCCTCCCTTGATAGTCCTTCTAGTCTGGAGGATCTTCAGCCGAAGAGCTTTGAAATGTTACTTGTAAAGTTTACGAGTCCAAAAATTGCCAGGCAGATGGGAACTGTGATATTCTTGGAGTTGTAGAAAAGGTAAGTAAAATTTTCAAACTCTGTTCTGCTTGATTTTAGGAATTATTCCTTCTCTTCCTGTGTATTACTCCCTTCTCTATTGAACAGTATCCTCTCTTTGTGTGGAAGAGAGGCACTAGATGAGTGTACAAAAAGGATGCAAACTCTGGGTAGCAACTCTATGTAGAGCAAGAATATTAGAGGCATGGACACATCCTGTTGTGCACACCTGAATAAGTATCCAACACACTTAGTTCAGTACTTATTACTCTTAGGGCACATCTACACTGACTATTTACACCATTTTGATGAGTGATTACCTCCATGGTGGCTAAATGCTACATAGAGCTGATCTGGGTTAACCCGGGGGAAAACCACTGCATATGGCCTTCTCCCAGGTTGAACTAACTTGGAAAAAACAAAAACAAAATCCTGATATGGGATTTGTGTGGTGCCACCAATTAGGGACTGTTCAAACAGCTACTGCTGGTTCTTCCTGTCCCCCCTCCCAGTCTTCTTAGTGATGCCCGAGGCCTGGCAGAAAGTAAGTGGTCAAGTCATGGCTGTTACCAAGGAAGGGCCTCTATCCAGTGAGACCAAACTGTGTTAGGTGTGGCTGGGCAGTGGAGATTCCTTGTTTAGAGAGTCCTTGCTGGACTGTGATGAAGGTGAAATCTCACAAGTCCATTTCATATATTAGTGTAAACCTCCCTTAGATAAGTGTGTGTAGGATTTTAGCTTAAGACTACAATCCTAAATATATTTACTTAGCAGTTAATTCTTTAAAATTCATTGGATTGTGAATGGTATCTATATCCTTCTCTTGTATTCTTATTTCACTTGTATTTCTGTTGTGTATACTTAGTTTTTTGTGCATTGAAATCCCCCGCACTTCACACATTATAAACATTATTACAAACGTTTCTCAAGCTGCTCCTGACATGAAAAAAAATTACAAAAGCTAGTTGTAAACATTTCCCAGCTCCTAGCCAGCAATGTTTTTCAAAATTCATACTAACTACTGAGAGCATATTTGGAATTTTATTGTAGGAAGACATTACACTAAAAAGTCTTTGAAGTATTTTCATTCATCTCCCATTGTTGATTGGCAGATTTTTCTTCTGTTGGTTTTGTATTTTTATTGAACACACCTAATTCATACTCTGTGGCTTAACAGACGAGTTGTAAAACAACTATTTCCACCTTCCATACTTCTCTAGATTTTACACATGCTTCATCACACTAGAGAAAAAAAATCACTTAAAATCCAGTTTCTGCCTCCTGCAGAATTCAGGGGTTTGTAGTTTAGTGAATCTGTTAAAGGCTCCTCCCTAAACTACAAACCCCAGATTTCTGCAGAAACCAGATTTTAAGTGGATTTTTTCTCTAGTGTGATGAAGTGGCTTTGGTCTCAAATACAAAAAGGTGGTTAAAAACAGGTACACTGCAAAACAAAATGTGAAATAAAAGCCTATTGGTGGAATTGTGTATAAAATTGCATATGCTCTGAGAAGTTCTATTCAAAATGAGGACAAAATATGTATGTTGTTAGGAGAAATAAAATTAGAGTTAGGCAATAGGCAGCTAGGGGTGTGATAGACAGTGGGCAGAAATGGATTTCCCTACCTCTCCTATACATGTAGCTTTTACTTTCTTTTAAAACAAAGAATGATATGGAAGATAGGTGTCATTAAATTCTTATTAAATACACTGGGCATAGACATGAATCAGATATAGACTGATTTGTACACTCCTGGATGGTATGTATACTGGACCCTGCTCAATGGTCACCCACAGGATGCCTGGTCTGAATTAGACTGTTAATTTGCTCCAACTTACAGAACAATTATAACTGCTGATACTGCTAGTTTATCTTTCCTTACATCAATTCACCCTTCATTTGAAACCACAACTTTAAGCTACACATCAAATACTTCTAAACTACATGTCAGTATCTATCTATGCCAAATGAACTATCTAGCCAGTCTGATTACTCAGATAATCCAAGACAAAGGCAGTCACTGAAGGTCACTGATACAACAAGGGTTTTGAAGAGAAGGTTAGTGAAGTGGAATATATATATATATATATATATATATATATATATATATGACACAAACAGAAGGAAATTCTGAGGACATTTTTAAGAAAGAGAGAAAGGCATCTAATTGCCTGCAGGCATAAGAAACTTTATAAATATTTATTATTTTTTAAAGAGGCATCACTATGGACTCTCTTTTGTGTGTCTGATTCATGTTATTCACTTTAATAGAACTGGGAAAACAAACATGCAGAGAATAAGACCCTCCTGAGATGTTTGTACACTGTATTTTTAGTTCAGAGCTGATTCATTTGTTACACAATGGCTTACACTGCACAACTTTTTCCAGCCATAGCAGTCATGAGCAATTCCTTGTGACATATGAGATGGTAGGTTATGAAGCTCAGTGATGATCTTCAGTACTTTGAAGGTGGACAATTAAGTGTTCTAAAATAGACATTGACATTCATTGAAGTTCATTATTGCTGTGGCTGAAAGGCTTTAGCAAACAGTTATTATAAGTGGATGATTGGTTAGTAATGATTAAAAATGAAAGTCTGTAAGTCAGATGACTCATTCAGGGTTTCAAATTCATTTTGAAACTAATCACTCTTGAAAACAAATCATCCAGTTTTGCAACAATGTTAGACAGATCTCTAAGTGAATTACATCCTTTCAACATAGTTTGAATTGGAGTAAAATATTGGAAAAGCTAGTTTCATTTGCCCATGATATTCTTTTTTGGCACCATCTACACTAACCAGCAGTGGCCAGACAACAATCCCATATGAAAACATGTGAAAGAGCATCAGTGCTCTGTGGTTTGTGTAATCACCATTTGGCCTTCAAAATGATTCCATGATTTCCTATGTAATCATTTGCACAGTGAAACCACTTTCCTCAATACTGATTTGAAACTTTATTAAATGGTCAGGTGTCTATGACTCTTACCGTTCAGGCCACAAATAGTAAAATTCCAAATATTGTTGACTATAACTCTCATCTTCTCGTACCATAATTGATGCTAACTCACCCTTGACAGAGTTGAGTCTAAAAGAGATCTGCTGCAGCTGGCATCTTTCAAGGCAGTGTTTCTATGTGTCTTCAAGTCATGCCCTTTTGTTGCTAAATATCAATCCTATGATGTTTTGGGTTTTTGGGAGGAATGGGGGTTGGAAAAATGTGTCCATTGCCTTCCTCAGAGAATGGGAGAAGAAAGTAGCTTAGTGGGTTTTTATGGCTTAAAGAAGATTCAAGTTCTAGTTTTCCAAACTTGTAGTCCAACATCCAAATCACTATGCCCCATTGCCTTCTCCAATCCAAGGTGCTGAAGTTGTTTTGGGAATGGGTTTCAGACCCTAGGCCCTATTTACGCTGCCATATAATGCTGTTTTAGATTGGCTTGCATAGTCAGTGTAGATTCATATAATGCAGTTCAATGCAGGCAAAATGCATTATATGAGGGTCCTTCTACACATGCTGTAAAACCCAGAAGTAACTGGGTTAAAGGGGGATTTAGCCAAAGTGCAGGAGGGATTGAGTTAAGAACTAAAAAGCAAGTGTTGAAAAGGTCTGCTTAAAACCTGATTTAGCCTGAAAAAGTACACCTTTGTGTGGCTGTATTTCCCTGAAGTCATGCAAAACATGTGCTTTCCTTCCCTCCCCTTGTGTAGATTGTTCCAGTGCATGTGCACTTTTTTAAAACCCCCAAAAGCTGATTAGCTGATTGGGCTGTCAAATGGACACACAGGTGGTTCAAAGAAAGCACAAATTGAGAGCAATTAGAATTCTCTATATTTACACTTTATAATCTTAATCAAAGTTTGAATTCATAATTAGAGGAAGATAAATTCTTGACACTGTTTTTATTTTATTTATTTTTTAAAAACCCTCCTTTATGTGTTTGACTTCATATACACACATGCTAATCTGCTTGTGTTTATATTCAGCTATATGCATGCTTTACTGGGTGGCAGATGCAACCAGAGGGTAAAACCAATGCAACTTTTGCAGAGTCGTTCAATCGATCCCCACTAGGCACCACTACTTACCATCGAGACTCCTGTTTTTTTTACATCTAATAACTGTTCAGTTGCTCATTCGGTGAGCTACCATTAGGAAGTGGCCAGCTTCCACTGTACCACCGTTGCTGCTTCGCCTTGCCATCCCAGAAGGCGGTTGACAGTTTCAGAAGACTGCCAGCTTAACTGTTTCAAACGGTCAGAGGTTTGTTAAATTCCATCTCACAAGATGGGATTCCTGACCATTTGGCAGATCACTGTGAAGGTTATTTGCAGACAAAGTTACCCTGAGTCATTCTAACTTGAACTCCATGTTAACGGCAGTCTCTGAAAATGTAACATGAGCACCTGCTTGTCTAGTTTTGATCGGTTCATTTCAATTGGTGCAGCTCAAAATCATTAGAGAAATGGGGGCAACCATATGCATCCTAGATCCCTGCCAATCATAGCTGCTAAAGATGATGTACAACTTTATCACTCCTTTTCACCTTCAACTAAGGAGGCTGTTCAGGTTCTGAACCTGTGCTTGGCAGCTGTGTTGAACTGGATAAGGGAGAACAAATTGAATCCAGACAAGACAGAGGTCGGTCACAAGACAGAACAGGGCATAGGGTTACTGCCTGTGCTGGATGAGGTTACACTCCCTCTAAATGCACAGGTTCACAGCTTGGGGCTGATCCTGGATTCATAGCTGAGCCTGGAACCCCAGGTTTCAGTGGTGGATAGGGGAGCTTTAAAATTTGTGCACCACTTGCACCTGTACCTTGGGGAGTCTGACTTGGCAACAGTGGTCCACACTCTTATTACATCAAGAATAAATTACTGCGGTGTGCTCTATGTGAGGTTGCCTTTGAAGACTGTTCGAAAGCTTTAAGTAATCCAACAGGCAGCAGCCAGATTGTTCACTGGAGCAGCAAATAGAGAGCATACAATCCCCTGCTATGTCAGCTCCACTGGCTGCCAGTCTGCTACCAAGCACAATTCAAAGTGCTGGCTTTACTGTATAAAGCCCTATATGGTTCTGGCCCAGCTTCCCTGTCCAAATGTATTTCCCTCTATGAACAATCTAGGAGGTTAGGATCATCTGATGAGGCCCTGCTTGCGGTCCTGCCTCAGTCACAAGTGTGGGTGGTGGAGACAGGGCCTTCTCAGTGGTGGCTCATCAGCTCTGGAACTCCCTCCCCAGTGAGATTAGATCAGGATCTTCCCTCCTGACCTTTAGAAAGAGAACAAAGCCATGATTGTAGAATCGAGCTTTTGGCTAATAAATAATGCATGATGAAGGAACATGTGCAATGACAATTCCTAATGTGAGAGGAAGCCACAGGGAGGAGGGAGCAAGCTTGTTTTCTGCTTCCTTGGAGACTAGGACGTGGAACAATGGCTTCAAACTACAAGAGAGGAGATTCCTGCATGAGGAAGAACTTCCTGACTGTGAGAGCCGTTCAGCAGTGGAACTCTCTGCTCCGGAGTGTGGTGGAGGCTCCTTCTTTGGAAGCTTTTAAGCAGGGGCTGGATGGCCATCTGTCAGGGGTGATTTGAATGCAATATTCCTGCTTCTTGGCAGGGGGTTGGACTGGATGGCCCATGAGGTCTCTTCCAACTCTTTGATTCTATGATTCTATGATTCTATGAATGGCGATGGTATACGATTTCTGGATCACTGGATTTTAATGTTTATACTAGGATGATTTTATGCTTTGTCTGAATGTTTAAATTTTATGTATGTCTTATGTTTAATGGTTTTAATGATTTTAGGTTCATAGCTATATGTAGTAATTAGTTATTATAATTTCTTTGTAATATATATGCTCAAGTACTATATTAGTTATACCTTAAAGAAATGAAATGAACTTACAGGAAGTAAACAAACCCCCCGCCCCCAACCTTCTGTGAAAAGGCACTTGCTTTTGCTAGTGCTGGGTCAACTCCAAGCTGGCTTTTCTCCTGCTGTTGCCGCTAAATTACTGCAAGGGCCTCTGGGGTGGAGGATGATATCGCTGCAAGCAATTGCTGCCAGCGCCTTCATGGAAACATCTCTGGCCTTGCCTGCTCTCTTGAATTTGCAAGTGTTTTTCACCTTGACCAGACATGTCATCTCGTAAAGTCTGCATGCCTGCGAGTGATTGCGTGCAACGTTTAGAAACCAGCTATGGGAGCTCTCATCATTTCTTGTCTCTTCTGTTTGATCTACCTTTATGTGTGCTGTTGCTTCATATCATATGCACAGACTGCACAGTCTAATGAAAAGGAGCAGAGAATGAAAGAGTCTCAATTACTTAAAAATGCAAAAGTCATTCAAAAAATTTAATTGTTGTCAATAATGTCCATGTAGGACATCTCTGGGGTTTTTTTTGCAAGCACTCCATACAAACAACTTGGAAACAATGTAAAGAACTTTCTCCTACAAGAAAGCAATGAGAAAGTGTTATGCATAGGATGCTTCAACCTTTATTATAATTAATTTACATTAGATGTGACCCATTGGGCAAAAGGATCCTCAATTTTTGAAGAAAAAACTATAATGAGAAGCTGCACAGTTGGAAAACAAAATATATTGTAGGTGGTTTTCCTCTTTAATGAGAGGGAATAAATGTATTTCCCAGTGAACACTGGGGCAATTTGAAAGCATTAAAAGAGGGGATGATCATTCTTAGGGATCATATCATTTACAAGATAATTAATCTAAAGATCTGCAAGATATTCCTAATGTGCTTTAAAAATGCAGGACACATCTAGGTACTTTCTACATATGTGACAAAGTAAAAGAATATTGAAGACTGATAAAAAATAGATGCAAGAGATCTTTAAAATCAGAATATAGTGAGATCCAAATTTATTTTTATTGGGACTTCCAAATAAATAAACAAATATTAATTTCAAGTTATTAAATTATACTATTATAACATATAACATTTTTAAATGAATGGAAACCATTCATTTAATTGAATGAAAGACTGGGCAACTTGGAAAGTGCTAAACAGACTGTGATCTGGCACCACGAGATACAGAGCCATCCTTAAGAAATGGGACCACAAAGTGGAGTCCATGACATGCAATTGTGGAGAAGAGCAAACCACAGACCACCTATTCCAATACAGTCTATGCACTGCCACATGCATAATGGAGAACATTCTTATAGTAATACCAGAGGTTTTCCAAGTGTCTAGATACTGGTCAAAGGACATTTAGTATAATGCTAAGTTTTTAAAACCTTAGTTTTTCAAATACATTACAACTGTACCCTTGGTTCACTTCTGATACAACAAATAAATTTCACTATTAAAGAAAAAAGAAAGTGTGGAAATGTTTGTGGGTTTTGAAGGTTATATAAAATGTTGGGACTGTAAAATAGAATCTTGAAGTTGCCATCATTTCTTCCACCTACATTTATAAAAGAATGCCCTGCAGCAATCTCGGGTCTGAGATGTATATTGTGAAATCCATGCAAAAGAATTGAAATCCTAGCCTAGTATTCTAGCCTAGTTATTTTGCTGGTTATTTATACCCTAAGAAGATGGCTATAAAACATAGGGAGAGTTAAAAAGTAAAAAAAAAAAATGTAGAAGTAAAAAATGATTCCTCACCCCATTTGTTTTTGCAGGCTTTACTTAGTCCACTACCCCCTCTTTGAAGGAATACTACATACACAATTCAGCTGTATATTCTTATCAAAAATATGCATGTGCAATTAATTCTCAATGATTAACATTTAAAAAATCTATATAAACAAGATTAGAAAGAGATGAATTATTCTACTGAATTAGATCACTGATTCACTGATGTTAGTACAACTGGGATGGAGAATCTCCAAGCTATGGATCGTATATGACCCATCTACTAGGTTATCCATCTGGTCTACAACCTTTCCTCCTGTTATCTCTGATCACCAGGAAACACATTTTTATTGAACTAAAACTTGTTTCTTACTAACTGTTGGCATTAAATACCAAACTGATCCCAGTATTTTTTTTCTATCACAACAACTTTTTTGGTATAGGATGCCCCCCTTGTCCCAAAAATCATACAAGATGTACATATAAAAATAAAGAAAACAATTACCTGAATATATTGTTTATTTAGAGTTATTTAGTTCACACAATGGCCATTTCCTGAAATGTTTAATCTGTAAACAATCATGCCTTATGCTCCAACAATAGTCATCCATTATATGCCTTTTTGAATGGTTCCAAATCTCATGCCAAATCATACAACTCATGCTGATACATCCCCTATGACCTGAGTAATCTTCAATTTCAAAATCTTCATTGTTGCTGTCACTTAGTTCTTCACCATACTCCTGTTTTTCAAAAGACGGTAGTTCAATAATATTGGCACTGGGATTTCAGATGAATGAGGCACTGGGCATCTAGCTGAATGTAGACTAGGATATTCTATATTACATTTATTTTTCTTCTTATACCCTGTTATTTTTACTATATAAAAGTAACAGTCATTTGAATGATCTCCGACTCTCACCAAACTATAGATATACCAAATTGCAATTTATCAAGTTCCTTTCTTCCACATTCTTAAACTCTAGATACACTGCTTACACACCTTATGAGGGACCCAAGACTTATCCTGATCCAAGTTTTACTTTAAAATGTGCTGATGTCTGTCATTTGACTGGAAATGATGAAACTGTCACAGATATAACAAAATGAATCAGCGTTGTTTAGGCATTTATGATGAGAAATAGCAGAGGCAGATATGATCTGAAGGAAAGGAAATAATTATGTATGTAAATAAAAAACCCCTTATATACAGACAAGAACTCGGACTACACTTCAGAATATAATTCACTATATAGAGGGCACACAGTCTCTCACCACACTGTCTCATATGTAACTGAATAGACAACTATGAACCATTTATTGGTCTCCAAAAATTGGCCTTCAACCCCTCCCCACTCTAAGAAGGTTTTTCTCAGCCAATAGGAGAGCACTAGTACTTTCCTTGATCCATCCTAGAGTTGTTGCATTAAGGTAAGCTGAAGAGAAAAAAAACTTGATGTGATAGAAGAAATCAGCATGCCCCTTTATGTCTAAAACAGCTGAAAAATCAAACCCAATAGGAATTATGTTAAAAATTGTTCCTCAGTGATAAGTGATCAGAAGAAACAGGGAAACTGTTGAATGATATGGAACCGTGTTTTGTGAAAAGAGAGACATATTGAGACATATTTCTTTCATGTGTTAAACTGACCTGTGATTGTATGTTTGTGAGGAGAAGTCTAAGTTCATAAAGCATTATCTGATGTCACTCATTTTACTTTTACCTTCCTTTTTCATCCCTCATCCTACTTCATGCCATAACTCTACTTACTAGTGAAAAAGAGGTCTGAAATGTTTCCCATTAAAACATCAGTGCCACTGATGAAATAAAAGAACCCCTATACAAAGAAAGAAATCCCTTTACTTGAAGTTTCAGACAGGAATCTTTAACAGTTCTCCTTGAAGATGCTGAGATCTGAAACTAATATCTTATATAGAGAAGTTATATCCTTTGCCACTGAACTACACTTGGTTATGTGGGATTTTTATAACAAGATTAAAAGTAAATATATCAAGTAATAATGAAAGAATAAGGACTTCACATGTGCATCCATACAATCCAAAAGTTGGAAGACCACTTCTTTGTGACACTTTTCAAAAAAGTTGCCATGTTAATTACTTTATTTATGCCCTGCCTTTCTTACCCCGAGGGGACTCAAAGCGGATGTTAGTCTCTTGCAACACAAAAAGAAGAAAAGGAAGGAAAAAATGTAGTAGCACCTTTAAGGCTAACTGCTTTTATTTTTGCATGAGCTTTCATGGATAAAAACCCACTTCTTCAGGTGCAGTACACAGTGGTATTAAAGAATACAGTTGTAGAAAGTTAGAGTGTAATAGGATTCTGAAAGATGCAAATCATGGCTGACCTTAAATTTTCAAAGGCTGTATGAGGAGATACTGGTTTTTCATATTCCTCTGTTAGCCCCAGCTCCCCATGTGGAGACATGAGAAAAGTCTCCCACAAGGATGATAAAACATCAAAACATCTGGGTGTCCCCTGGGCAACATCCTTGCAGACGGCCAATTCTCTCACACAAGAAGTGACTTGCAGTTTATCAAGTCACTCCTGACACAAAAAAGATGGGGGTCAGTTGAGGCTGATGTATGGAAACAATATATCTATCTACTATCAAAAGTGAGTTTCCCAGGATTCAATATTATCTCTGAAAAAATTCCTTTAGTCATGTGAGAAGTATTGTTATTATTAATATTTTTATTAATATATGTAGTGTGTCATGAAGCCATTTTCTTTGTTCATACTTTCTAATAGACTGGCATTTGTGACTATATTTCAATTCAGCCATTCCTCATTCTGCTTTCCCTCTGTTAGTCCAGCAGACTGTAAATCCCTTACCTTGTGTCCAGGAAGTTTGAAATGTTCTGCAACTGGCTTTGTTGTATTCCCATGTCTAATGGCAGATTTCTGTCCATTTATTCCCATGCACAGAGACTGTCCTGTTTTCCCAACACAGAGTAAAGATGGGCATTACTGGCACAGGGTGGCATGTATCACATCAGAGGAAGAGCAAGTAAATGCATCTCTGATGTTGTGAGTGACATTATTGGCCCCTGTAACATTGCTCCCAGAGTAGATGTAGGGACAGAGTTGAAGTGTGGGTTTGTAGCAAGGACTTGTCTGTATGTTACCATATGTTGTGTGCAGTTGTTTAAGATTTGAATATATTTTCCAAATATGCATATATAATTTTGTAAGGAAGTAGAATTATATATTTCTCTAGTCATTTTTTGCCCAAGGCAGTAGTCTGAGGTGGTTGAAAGCAACATTTCGCCCCACCCCTTGTCTACATGATGCAGTTAAAGAGCTGGGCATGTTTAGCCTGAAGAAGAGAAGGATGAGAGGAGACATGATAGCCATGTATAAATATGTGAGAGGAAGTCATAGGGAGGAGGGAGCAAGCTTTTTTCTCCTCCCTGTAGACTAGGACACAGAACAATGGCTTCAAACTACAAGAAATGAGATTTCATCTGAACATTAGGAAGAACTTCCTGACTGACAGCAGGGAACTCTCTGCTCCGGAGTGTAGTGGAAGCTCCTTCTTTGGAAGCTTTTAAACAGAGGTTGTATGGCCATCTGTCAGGGGTGCTTTGAATGCAATTTTCCTGCATTTTAAAACAGCTGGATTTAAGATTGGCTCAATCAATTTTATTTTATTCCATAATATTGCATGTGAAAACAAAGGTGATTACAGTATATCATATTTTGGGACAGATACAAACATAGCCTATTTCAATATTTCATTGTTAAAACACTATTTCCAAAGTACCTGGATCTTTAAACTCTTTGTATTTACTTTTGTTTGTCTTTTCTGTATCCAATTCTGATGTAGGAGATCCTTTCTATAGGTTTTAGGGGTGTTCTTATTAATATTCATCCTGCTGTGTATACCTCCTGGCAATGGTAAAATTTCTGGAAAGAAATAAATTACCCTTCGGCCAATGCATTTGACTAATTGTGCCCAAGAGCACTTTTGCACAAACACATTTTATCTGCTATACTGAAGTTCCACCCTAACATTGCTACTAGACGTTCCCTGTCCTTAGTTCAAATAGAATTATTTAGAGTCTTATTGGAAAATTAAATCCTCTACAGAAATTACTAACTTTTCTAACAGTGACTGCAGGATGGACTTCTGAACCTGATACAAGCAATGGCAGCAATTATTGACCATCTTGACTCATTTATACTGCATTTGCTCTTGCTTCCTCTTTGATTAAACATGTGAAGCCTTTACCTCAAGTCTAATCACTGGTTGTCAGACCATCTTGTTTCCTCATTATTTACATCTTCTGCTGTTCTGATATCACACCTAAAATTCTCTTAACCCAAAACCTGTCTTGTCAATCTCAGACTATTGATTATGGACTGTGGGTAGAGGAGAAAGTATTTAATTGAAAATTCAATACTATGTTTCCTCTTGCTGCTAACACTTTCTCCTCACTCTTTGCACATCATAGAGCACTTACAGATAGGCCCAAATTGTAAAAGGAACCAAAATTTAAAATCCCAATTCCTTTTGCGATTTAGGTCTAGGCCACACAGCAGCCCTAAATTCCAGGATTTCCCTGGGGGTGGCTACATGACCTTGTCAATCAGAGGTTGACCCAGGAGGGAATCTAGCCAGCCCCCAGCAACCCCGTTTCCCTTCTAAACTTAACAGAAGGACCTGGCTACATTCTGAACCTCATCAGTGAAACCTCCTGATGCATCAAAATGATCCCCCCCCCCCACTCCAAAGCTACGGACACATCATTTTGTCTCATCAGAAGTTTTCTCTGAGGGGCCTGAGGATGCAGCCAGGCTGCTCCAGTAAGTTTAGAGGGGAATGGAGGGCTGGGAGGGGAAGATAGGGGTTCTATTGTGTTACTTTGGGCTCTTAGGATAGCAATGGGAATTTACCCCCAGGATGATGGAAGGTGATCCCGAGAGTCAATCTGCACAGGCCGAACACCTGGAAAGATCTGGACCTTGCAATAAGGTCTGGATATTTTCAAGTGTGTTTTTTTTAATCCAGAGTAAATTGGGAAATCTCAGGGTGCTTCCACACAGCCCCTTAACCTGAGAACATTTCTGTTTAAAAAACACGAATGTTCCCATGTCCCCATCCACACAAACCTCAGAAAGTGTGTGCTTTCTGGAGTGAGTGTCCAAAACACTCAGTGTGTAGAAATGACGTGGCAGGAAAAAGGAGTGGAGCAGGAAAATCATTCCTCCCTCCCCCCCCCCCCCCCCATTCACCTGCCACATCACTTCTACATGCCAGGAAGCTCCAGCACCATTGTAATGGAGGCCAGGTAAGTTCTTTTCCTTTTAAAGGGGGTTTGGGAAGCTTTTGGGGAGTGGGTTGGTGTCCTTGTGAATTTCTGGGCTAATTTAGCCCAGAAAACCTTGGGACTACTATCTGGACTGCCCCCTCGAAAGCCCAGAACTTTTGAGGGAGCAGTCCAGACAGCAGAAGTAGTGGGTTTATTTCACACCTTCCAAGAAGGATTGGAATAAACCCACTGACAAATTAAGTCACCACAAACCAGGATTTTCCTGGTTTGTGGCAAATTAATTCATGTTTCTCAGGGATGTCATCTGGACATCCCCCTTTTAATTGTGGGAACTCCCACATTAAAGGGGCTGCCTGGATGCACCCCCATTTTAATCCAGGTTAATTTGAGGAGTTAATCCAAAAGCCACCCAGAGTTTTAGGACTGTGTGGAAGGTTTTGATAGTATATTACCTATTATCTATCATACTTGTGATTATAATGAATTTTAACAGAACTTGTGTTTTGGGGAAGAGTTTTAATGCAGGTCTGCAGTCTCATTGGGAATGTGAAAAATTTTCAGCTCTGTTTTTCATGCATATGTCTGAACTCTACTTACATTTTCTTTCCACCCATATTTCTTATTAGGTTATGAGACTTTAGGGATTTTTCCCTTTATGAAAACTAGTACATATTGAAGTATCTGCTTTGATTAATGTAAGCACTTCAAAAATGGGTGGGCACTGGCCTCCTGATTAAAGTGAACTACTGCACATTTTTCAGTGACAAATATCATTATTTCCAATGATAAGAAACAGAAAATACGTGCATTAGTTAACTTTCTTGAAGTCCACAAATTGATTATTGTACATTTATTTTAAATATTCAGTTAATAAATTGGTATATGACAGTATCTTGTCCATTCTTAGATGCTACTTACAATGACCCGGCAGTAAGCTTCTTCTAAAGACAGTAATAAGTAAATTTAGTAATGTTTGTCTTCCTGCAAAAAAAGTCTGGGACTATTTGAAATATGTTGCATTTTTTGAACATACATGTTGCATCTTTGCACAATAAACATCATTTTCTATAAAGGAAATAATATTTTCTGCACAGAAGTTAAAATTACACAACAAACACACGTTTCCCACAGTGGACAAAATGTTTTCTGTGAAAAATAACCACATGAAAATTTTGCCTAGAATAATTCCCAAAATGCAGTTTCTTATCAGTTGGTATTTTTCTTGCTAGGGTTTCTGGGCATTCAAATAACTTTTTTGTTCTGTTTTTTTCATATATTTTAAAATATTCTTCCCATTTGGGTTGGATGTGGCTTAGTTCTCAACATATATTATGTTGTCTAAATGCACCATGTTATCTGAAATTTCCCAACATTTTTGTGCATGAACATTTTTATGCATGAACATGTTACATTTAAAGTTTTTTGGAGTAAGTTGATGTGGAAATATGATAGCTTATTTAGTGGTCACACCTGCAGTATGAAGCTTGACATATGCGACTGATTAAGTTTTAAACCTAAGTCTCATATTTATTTTTTCATTGAGACAGTTCAGGAGAGTTGACATTGCTGCCTATGCACCAGCAACTGCTGCATGAACTGAATCCCACTCTACTTGATGGATGGCCTACTCCTGTTCTGAAGCATATTTTTAGATGGGCCATGCATTTCTAAATCTGACTGTTGAGTCTTTGCATTCATGGGTACCTCCATTTTTTAGTCATGTAATTTCTCAAAGAACCCTAGCACTGAGCCATTAATAAAAAGATGCATGGTACAAATAGTGTCCCTAACAAAATATTCTGCTAAAAGTCATCCATCGTATTATTTGTTTCACCATAATGAACATAGAACAAAACTCAAAATTCATTAAAAATATTAGGACTATGATGAAGATGGATTCATATTTTTGTAGAAATATCTTTTAGTGTCCATTAGACATAATGACACAGTTCAATTTGCTATTTATATAATACTAGCTTGGGGACCCGGCGTTGCCCGGGTTATTAGAGAAAGTGGGTAATGGCGGTTCTGTATGCCAAGTTTGGTCTTTATTGGTCTTCAGATAACGGCTGCATTATTTTCAGGAAGCGAGTGAAGGTAGTTGAAGTCCCATCATCCATGGCCCATCCTCCTACAAACAGCAGCAGGATATAGAGTGGGTCATGGGGGCTCTGTGTGCCAAGTTTGGTCTTTATCAGTCATTAGATGAGGGTGGCAGTGGTGTCAGTAAGTGAGTGAAGGTAGTGCAAGTCCCATCATCCAAAGTCCATCCCCCTTCAAACTGCAGCAGGATGTAGAGTGGATCATGGGGGCTCTGTGTGCCAAGTGTGGTCTTGATTGGTCATTAGAAGAGGTTTGCAGCAATCTTCGGAAGGGAGTGGAGGTACTTGAAGTCCCATCATCCATGGTCTGTCCTCCTCCAAACTGCACCAGGATGTAGAGTGGGTCATTGGAGCTCCATGTGCCAAATGTAGTCTTGATTAGTCATTGGCGAGGGTCTCAGTGGTCTCAGGAAGTGAGCAAAGATACTGCAAGTCCCATCATCCATCTCCAAAGTGTTCCAAACAACACCAGGACGTAACGTGGGTCATGAGAGGTCTATGTGCCAAGTTTGGTCTTGATCCGTCATTGGATGAGGTTTGCAGAGGTCTCAGAATGTGAGTGAAGGTACTGGAAGTTCCATCATCCATGGTCCACCCTTCTCCAAAACTGTAGCAGGATGTAGAGTGGGTCATGGGGGCTCCGTGTGCCAACTTTGGTTTTGATTGATCATTAGATGAGTTTTGCAGCAGTCTTGGGTAGTGTAGGTACTTGAAGTCCCATCTTCCATGGTCTGTCATCCTCCAAACTGCTCCAGGATGTAGAGTGGGTCATTGAAGCTCCATGTGCCAAGTTTAGTCTTGATGAGTCATTGGCGAGGGTCTCAGTGGTCTCAGGAAGTGAGTGAAGTGACTGCAAGTCCCATCATCCATTGTTAAATTCTTCCAAACCGCACCAGGATGTAGAGTGGGTCATGCTGGGTCTCTGTGTAAATCGTGGTCCTGATCCATCATCGTTGGCAGTTGTAATGGTCTTGGAAGGGAGTGCAGGTATTGCAAGTCCCATCGTCCATGGTGCATTCTCCTTCAAACTGCACCTGGATGTAGAGTGCGTCATGGAGACTCAGTGTGCCAACTTTGGTATTTATTGGTAATTGGATGAGGGTTGCAGTGGTCTGAAGAATTGAGCAATGGTACTGCAAGTCCCATAATCCATGGTCCATCCCCGGCCAAACCACACCAGGATGTAAAGTGGGTCATGAGACGTCTATGTGCGAAGTTTGGTCCTGATAAGTCATTGGATAAGGTTAACAGCGGTCTCAGAATGTGAGTGGTGGTACTGCAAGTCCCATCATCCATGGTTCATACTCCTCCAAACTGCAGTAGGATGTCGAGTGGGTGATGGGGGCTCTGTGTGCCTATTTCGGTCTGTATTGGGAGTGTTCTGACCCAGCCCCCGGCCTTTCCTTTCCTCTCTTTGTCATCTCGGAATGTTGGATTTGAGGCTGGCCAATCAGAGACCATATGCAAATTTCCTTCTGTCATGCCCCGTTTCTGCCATGAACCCTCTTCTCCACCAGGGGGTCCTATTGAAGCTGCCCAATCAGATACCATATGCAAATAGCAGCATAGTGGCAGCCAATCAGAAAGCTAGCACAAACTCTTCTGCCCTACGTCCTCCCTCCGTCCTACCTCCATCCTCCCTCCGTCCTACCTCCACAGCCACATACGGACCCACAGGGAACTCCATAATGGAAGACCATCTTACTCGTCCAACGAGGGATCGCCTAAGTAAGTAAGTAAGTAAGTAAGTACCTCCATCCTCCCTCTGTCCTCCCACACATACAAACTTTGACTTTTATTATAGATATAGATAGGCTGTTGAAAAGTCTGGCTAGTTTGAAAGATTCTGCTTTCAAAGAAATGGCACCAAAGTTTGCCTTAGATATTATATTATAATGAGGTGCACAGAATACTTCATTAGGAAAATCTACACAAATCTTTGTTAGCTTTCATGGGAGATGATAACCCATGCAGATAAACATTTTGTGCAGGAACACATGAAGCAATAAGTTCAAACAGGGAGGAAGTATTTGATTTTACAATTGCTTCTGAACTTTGTATAAACTATTTATAACTTGACAGATACATTTTTCATTCAAAGTATGAGAACCTATTCTTACTTTGTTTTGATTAACTAAGTACAACATGTGATAATGAAAGGCAAACATGTTGATGTTGATGATGATGATGATGTGTGTGTGACTGCAAAATATTTGGAAATGATTTTACTAAGTCATCACTTCCTGATATAGCCACATGCTCTTCAGACACAAGAAGAGAAGCATGAATACAGAAGAATTTGTATTCAAAATGAGATATGAAATATGCATACATTATATATTCAGAAACTTTCTAGGCCACTCTAATGTGCACTATACAAGGCTTCTGTAGTGTGATTGATTTCCTTTCTTTGGAGAATTCAAATAATGTACAATAATTTGGAAAAAAAATGAAACTGCATTGTATGCATTGTCTTATCCCTCCCACTTAACACTTTCTCTCTGTGTGTAAGGAACTGTGTAACTCTTGTAATTCACTCTAGTCAATGAATATAAAAACAATTTAATGACTAAAAGAAGACTAAATCTATTCCATTTATAGACTGGATTTGTGGCCAGGTACTGGTAAATGAGTAGATACAATGATTCAGAGGGTTTTTCTTTTAAAAAAAATCAAATTAGATTTGAAGACAACTGTAAAAGAGAGGCATGTATGTTCATCTACAAAGAGTTCATCTTTTAATTATTTTTATAATCTATGATATTTTTTCCCTGCAGCTGTCTTGGAAACAGCACATACCTGGTAAATTGAGGTCATGTTTCCAGATGGTCCAGTTCATCCACATGCTGGCACACACCTCTCTCTGAATGTCCCCATTCCTTGCTGGCCAGAGAACTCCCTAGCCAAGCTAGAGAGGGGAGAAGGACTTGCACATTCTTGGCATTAAATCTCCAACTAAGAATTACACTAAATTTTCACCATAATACTGGCCTTCTTTCCCTAAAGCAGCAGCAAAGAATTCCGATGTGTGAATTGTAAAATGTACAACTAAACAACTAAAGCCCTTCTGACTGAATTGGATGATAAATAGGGAATGATTTTTTTGTCGCACACAAAATGTCATTCAACTTTTTTAAAGCCCTTGGTTTGTTCAGTTCTCAGCACAGATTGAAGTGTGGAATGAAGCAGTACAGACCAGTTCTCTAGAGAGACCAGGGTTACAGGGTCTGTTCTGTTCTTCCACATAAGAAAAGTACACAGTGGAATAGACTGTTCTGACCTTTGCAAGTCCCTATGTTAATGCCTCCTTAGACATCTGAAATAATGTTTGCAAAACTCTGTCCCTATAAAAAAATCCCATTAGGTTTTTTTCCTGTGTATTAATCTATGGGTATACAACCTAGCTGTCTTGTTACATCAGTTACACAAAAGCAAGTAAAGCAATTGAAGTCCAGCTAGTTTGTAAATTTTTAGAACCCATTGGTGCAAGAGAGGTATATTTTTGCTTAGGTCAGAGTAATGGCCAGAAAAATTCTGGAGGGAAGAAAAGAGAAAAACAATATTATTTGAATTGTCAGATTAATGTGGTATCTATGCAGTTATTGCATCCAAACTTCATCATACTGGTAGTATTATTTTATGATATAAAGGCCAATTATCTCTACAGTTTCAGTGTAATGGAAAGATCTGTTGACGTAGTTATTATTTTATTTTATTTACTCAGAGTAGCTAACACTCGGCAATGATTTGATGCCATTCAACATAATGCAATACTAATAGAAAATACAAAAACTCACAAACAAAAAAATTAAAACATGATAAACAGTATTACAACCATATTAGGTATGTGCAATCAATTAAAAGAAGGTCCAAAGGTCATTACAAATGTTGGGGGCACTGGTGTTTCAATTCTAAAGTGTTTCTAAAGTATAGTTAGTGAAAACTTTCTTACATAATTAGAGCAACAATATTTTGTTACTTTTTCATTATGGTAATTGTGCATAAATTACTATAATTGGGAAACTTCAGGGGCTCCTTTCTTCGTCATTTTACGGCTGTTGGGGTGAAACTTGCTACAATGGTAGAACACATTTACCACTGTTAGTCCACCAAATTTTGAAACATTTACACTTATCCACAGATTTTTGGGAAATTTTCAAAATTTTATAAAAACATTTTTAAAGTAAACCTACAAGAGCTATGTCCTTGCATTTTCTATCCAATGACACATGATAACAGAGGATAATTCCCTCAATGTTCCAAAATATTCATGCTGATTTTAGGGAATTTTTAAAAATTTTGACTAAAAGATTTTTTTTAAAAAAAGCCAGAACAGCTATCTCATTGAATGTCTCTTATATCAACCAATAGACACCAATATCAGTGGCCCAAGGGCCATCATGTCCTACCCTTTCTTTATAGCCAGAAGTGCACCATCTAAACTCTCCTGATAGAGAGCCATCCAGCCTCTAAACTAATTATTGAATTGGAAGGGTCACTCAGCAGAGCATTGAGATTTACTTACTAGAAGTATCAGTCAGTCTCAGTCCTCCTCTTTGCAGATTCAACAATCCATTGAACTCTGCCTGGCTTCTGCTATGGAGGGACAAATCTCTCCCCTATCCTGATTGGGGCTTTCTGGTATTAGCAGATTCTGGAAAATGTAGTTTAGGGCAGGGCCTTTTACATTCTCTGCCATAGGGCTTTACACCCTCCCAAACTACATTTCCCAGAGTTCTGTGCTTTCTTTCCCAGAGAACACTGCTCCATGCTTTCCCTCTCTAATGGCAAGAGGCCATTAATTTACAGAGAAATCGGGATCTTTTTGGTTTTGCTTTGCTTGCTTGTCAAAAAAATGAAGCTGACTTTGGGAGGGAGCCTTCCAAGATTTACAAAATCCAAGATTTAAAAGACAATTGGTAGGTATGAAAGGATTGGGTAAATTTTGATTCTTATGTTTTAGGCACAGGCCATGCCCATATGTCAGGAATCATTTCGGAAGTACAGATTTAACCAATTTTAACCCAATTTTAGAAACTTTAGAAACTTTGGCACCAGCCTAGTAGTAATGCTGCAGAAGAAGTCATGGTATCCTATTTGCCCTGCCATTGTGTTTTTGTCCTAAGAAATAAGTATCACCAAATTGGCTTTTGAAGAATAGCATGTACCTACCTCATTTTCTTTCTTTGCTGCTGTTTGTTTCCTACATGCATGCAAAGGGGTTTTTGTTTGTTTGTAGAAACCTGTACCATCTTGATATTTAAGGATTCCATTTCACAAAGACTTCAGATATATATAATAACATCACACTGAATAAAGTCATCATATTTGGGTATGACAGCTAATCTGGTGATTGACTACATCATCAGACAGGTGGTTTTATCCATCTCTATATGCTGCTGGCATGCTGCTGGGGTGGCATCTGTCAGAGCCCATCAAATGACATAGGCTACTTCCAGCATTAGGCTCTGTTGGACTCCATGCTGGTGGTGTGCTGGCTGCATGTGCAGAGGGAGTCCTGAGGACTCATTCAGGTGACCACCTGTCTCCTAACTGTAGAAGCTGGGGACAGCTTGGAAACATCGTGGGATGGCAGGTCACAACCCACAATGTTAAGGGTATGAAGCTCGGTGCTGACCCACAGTTTCCCACATAGTCACCCACTGTCCCCAGTCTTCTGTACCCCCATGTGATGAGGTCATCAGACTACACCTCAACTTGTTTTCCATCTAAATTTGATTAAAGCTTCAGACACCTGAATCTTTGAGGTCTGCTAATTTCTGCACTGTGATACAAAACTTGTAATTTACAGGAGAAATGAAGTGAGTGAAATTTGAAAACTTGATATTTCAGACTGGTATCTTATGGGAGGGTTGCACTCTGTATAATCAACTGAGAAGTCAATCCTGTGAATTCATGCTGTTTTATGCATTCTAATGTGATGTGGGTTGTGTTTTTAAAGACAACTGGTAGGTGTGAAAGCTGATATACACCTAAACATGAACAGTTAAATAGTCCCAAGGAAGCAGGGGAAGCAAAGAGAAATAAATAAATTAGTAAGACATCTCTGGCTGGTTCCACACAGAGAAAAAGTCCACTCCAACCCAGCCTGAAAAACCTGTGCTTTTGCCACTGGGTTTCCAGGAGGGCAAGGAGACACCCACACCCCCTCCCCAAAACCTCATAAACCCCTTTTAAAATAGAATTATACACCAGGCTAGAGGGCTTTCCTATCATGTAGGAATGATGTGCCAGAAGGAAGGGGGTGAAGAGTGATTTTCCTTCTCATCCCCCTTCTTTTGGTGTGTCATTTCTACATGACAGGATATCTTCAGAGAAGGGAGAATGGCAGATGAGTAAGTAATTTTATTATTAAAGGGGTTTTCAAGGGGTTTTGGGCAGGGAATTACAGCCCTCTAGGTTTTCCAGGCTGATTCAGCCCAGAAAGTGTGAAATGGCTCTGCAGACTGCCCCTCAGAAGTCCCAGGACTTCCTAGGGGGCAGTCTACACAGGGCTCATACTGGATTCAGGAAGACCCAGTTCTAATCCAGTACCCAATTAATTTGGGTTTTCATGCTTTGTCCTGAAATAATTCGCTTTTACCTGAGGTGTCATTTGGCCACCTCAGGTTAAAGTTTGCGAGCTTGTGGGTTTTGGGCTCTTTGTGAATGGGCCTTCTCTCTGCCTCAGAATGCAGTGGAAACTCCTTCTTTGGAGGTTTTTAAACAGAGGTTAGATAGCCATCTGTTGGGGGGTACTTTGATTGTGCTTTTCCTCCATGTCAGGGGGTTGGACTCTCTATTCCAACTCTATGATTCAATTATTATAACATCCTAAAAGTTTGCAGCTACATCTACACCTGTGCTGTTTTTTATCGATGGCATTGAATTGTTGCCAACACTGTGAACCACCCTGAGTACCCTTCGAGGTTGAGAAGGGCAATATACAAATATCACAAATAAATAATAAATATGCCGAAGAGTACAACTAAGACTCACAGGTGGCTGTCTAATGTGAAGTGCAGCATTAATATACAATACAGTGGATAGGCAAGAAAGTGGAGATCTGTTTCTGTCAGTTAAATCTAGAACAATAACAATAACTAATTTTAGGACAGAACTGAATGCATAGTAATTTAGTGATCTCTTCCCCTGCCCCTGAACACTGTGATGGAAGAGTATTGATGACCCATCCTATAAAATACTTCTAAAAGCAAGTTACAATCATTATCATGGCCGCAGAGAAGTTACATTGATGTGAATATAGCTTATTCCTCTAAGAAAACATCTAATCAGAAGAATGATACAATGGTATAAATCCAAAATTACCCATAATAGAAATGCTATATTGATATCTATATAACTTATTTAAAAGAAAAAGAGCTCAGAATAATAAGATATAAGTTATATTCACATTAATACAATTTAATTCCAAGAAAATACAAACAGAGGCAGAGTACTAAGAGATTTGTATGAACGGCCCAATGGAAAATATTTACATCAGTAGAATTTGTTTCCAAGAAAACTTTGATGGAGCAAGAAAATTATAATAGGCTAAATCCAATGTTGGCTACATTAGTGCAATTGAAATGCAACAGATTTCTAAATGTCCACTTATCAAACATTTTATTTGATAGTTTAGTTTTATTTATATCCTGCCTTTCTTCTTATGAGCTGCAGGCAATGTACATGGCTTTCTTCGTCATCAATTTAGCCTCACAATAATATTGTGAAGACCATCAGTTGGCTAAAGAAGTGGTTCTCAAACTGTGCTCTTCCAGATGTTTTGGACTTCAGCTCCCACAATTCCTAACAGATGGTAAGCTGGCTGAGATTTCTGGGAGCTATAGTCCAAAACACTTGGAGGAACACAATTTTAGAAACACTGGTCTAAAGTGTATAACTGACACATAACCGGGAGCTCAGTAGGAGACTTGAATCTGGATCTCAGACATATTGTTAACTACTGAATCATGCTTTCTGTCATACTCTCAGTGAATGTATTCTATGGAGGATTAAAATTAATTATATATTATATACAAATTCAGGACACAATTCACTGGAGATTGAAATTTTGTGCTTGAATTGGCAGAACCCAGTGAAATCAACAGAACCACATGGATCATGAAGGAATTTCCTTTAAATAAATTAAAGGTATGTGGAATGCAATTAAAAAGCTGTTTAAATGAGTACATTACTTCACATTGAAATATATGATCACCAACAAGTAGAATATTCTCCCCAAATAATTAAGACTACTTCACAGGGCATTCTGTGGAGAATGGTGACATCCTAATGCTATACAGCAAAAACAGATTATTTGAAAATTGAATCTAATTGGATCATAATTCACATTCATTAAAAGACCTGACATTTTTAAAATGAATGAAACTGCAATAAAAATCCATTCACTGTACAACAGTAACATATTACTTGCCCACAGTTAAAATGCAGTCATTTTAAAAAGACGCACACTAAGTCACTGCAAATAATTCCATTACACTGCAACAGGGAGCCGACATGGTCTTCTGGTTTGAGCATTGCTCTATGACTCTGGCAACCAGGGTTTAATACCTATTCAGCCATAGAAACCCATTGGATGACCTTGGGGAAGTCATACTCCCTCAGCCTCAGAAGAAGCCAAAGATAAAACCTCTCCTGTTTGAACAACTCTCGCCAAAAAACCCATAATAAACTTGCCTTAAGGTTGCGAATTTAAAAAGACTTGAAGACACAAAACACCACTGCTTCACATTTAAAAAAAGAAACCAGTGCATCAAAAAACTATTTTTAAAAGCCCTCTAGCTCCTAACATTGCAGAATGAAAGTTGGGGGTCAGCAAATATTGCTTAGATTTGAAGAACTGGATAATCGGAAAATATTTGCTAAGAAGCTGCAAAGAAGCAGAAATAGAGCAAAATGCTTATTTCACTGTGATAGGTCTCTCAACTCAGTCATTGACAATCTGATCCAAAATTACAAGATTTATTTCCATTTATGAGAAGCTTGCAAACTGGTGATCTGTCAAGAACAATGTCAGTACACCCAGGTGATTTTTTAATATCTAACCATGAAATAACAACACCAGACAAATAAAGTTGAGTTAAACCATCCATTCCCAAACTCCAGCCCTTCAGCTGTTTGGGCTTCCATCTCCAAAAATTCCTGTCCATTGAACAAACTGCTTCTGGGAGAGCTTCTGGGAGTTGGAGGCCTACATACCTGGAGGACTGCAGTTTGAGGATACCAGGGTTAAAGAAAGGCCACTTTATGTAACCAATTTCTTATTTAACTTGCTTGAACCTAAAAGAAGCAAACTAATATCTTTGTCTGCAACTGTTCATAAAGGCACACAAGAAGGTAGCCAAACCATTAATAGCACCAAACCATGCCCCATCACATACCATGACCATGGAGGCCATCAAGAAAGGTAATTCCCCCTACATTGTCTTGCTCTGTGTTGGTCCTGGTATGCATCCTTTGATGTATTTTTCTTTCATAAAATCATATTATTAGAAACACCCACAAACTTACAAATTACAAATAATGCCACATTCCTACAAATAGTGATGTGGTTGTAAGTCATAGTGAATACCTTGACACTTCTGATTAAATACAATAGATTGGTCTGGATGTTTCATTATCTAGGGAAATAAGAATAAAGTAGCCTTGTGGTGTTGGAATTCATTTTGGAGATGGGAGAGACTGATAATTGGCACTTCCCCAAGCCTGATGATGTTTTCTGTTTTCTAAGTACCAAGCTGTGTTTTGTTGCAGATCATTTGGGAAAGGAAGATGGTGGGCACTTTCAAAATAGCATAAACTTTTCATGAGCAACATCTGTACACTGGATTGAAAACACCTGAGAGTAGCAAATGTCAACAGTTTTTGGAAGCCTCTCTGGAAGTGAATAGAATACAGTAATTGGACTGCTAGAGATTCATTCACTTGGACATTCAGCAAGAGAGTAAAACAATTGTAAAGAAATTTATCTTGTCATATTTTCAGACATCCACACTTCATTTATGTCAGTGAAATGCACACTGGACTTGCTCAGTATGGATTCCTAGATGCTTCTGCTACTAGAAATGTAATTCTTCTATAATATACTTCCAAAAAGATGTGACAAGTAATTTTGGTAACTTCCTTCCTACTGGAAGATAGTTTTCAAAAATCACAGTTTTTACAGAATTATTCATTTTTCAAGACTTTATTGACATAAAATTCACAAACAATATTTTTGTGCAGAAAACAGCATATTCTGTGTAGAAAATCTCTTTTGTACAAGAAAACAAGAACATACAAATTTTATGCAGAATTTTGCGAAAAGGGTATGAAATGAAAAGTCTAATCAGGGCTTCTTGAAATTTGAGAAACATATATTTTACAAGCATTTTTGAAATGTTTTTGAATATTCCTTTCATTCATAAAAGCCACTTTTTATAATTTTTATTCTTCATATTCTCCCCTTTAGCTTCTATGCAAAGTAATGCAGGTAGACATTTTACAACTCTGAATAGTTGCTGTATGTGTTGTAGGAGTACTTTGTTTATGATAAATTGCATTATTTTATTTGCTTCAAAAAGGGGTGAGTCAGTTGTGTTGTGCTTTAGAGGAGTGTTAGACCTGCATTCCCTAATCCTACCTTGATTGTACTAGTATCATATACCAACCCAATACGTTTACAATATAAAGAAATTACTAGATTCAGTATAACAAAATATAGATCTGGCATTCAGGGCACTCGAAGCCTTAGCTGGTAAAGATCAGAGCCGTCAGATCTTTTTGGCTAATGGGGGTTAATGGGGCTGAGCAGCACTCTACCTAAGGTGGAGGCAGAGTGTGGCAAGCTGTGACTTTTATTCTTCTTTCTTCCACAGCAGCTACCACCATCCTGTCCTGACCTCCCCCCCCCCCCCACAAGTGCCTGCTTGAGGCAAATGGGAACTTACTTTAACAGCAGCACTTTGTGTGGCATGGGCATTGAAGGAGCCTGTGTTCCCTCCTGAGGCATGATGGGAGTTAAGGTTTCTCTCTGTGTGTGTTTCTCACTTTCTTTCTGAGACAATCAGAGGCCTGCTTGACTGTGTCCATTCTCCTGCCCTCTTGTGACATGCACTTGAGATTTTAATTCCCAGAGCCCTCTCTTGTAATTTTTTTAAAGTTATGGTAAAAATTATACAATATTTTCAAAACTTAATGAATTGGTGAAATGCTCTGAAACTTGGCAGACTTGCAAGTGTAACTGTAGCCAGCAAGTGAGGCAGGCTTCACGCTGATAGGCCTGACACTGACAAAGAAATGAGCCTGCAAATTTTCCCCATTGACACCAATGGACCAAATCTTTCCAGCACGAAAACAGAAATTCCACCCAAATTCAGGAAATTCCCTAAAAATGGAAAGGGGGCGGGGGGGGGGGAGGGGGCATTAGCTGAAAAACAAGCACTGAAAACGGCATGGAGTTTTCCTGAATTACACACCCCTACTTCTCATATCTGCACAAATTCAATATGTACACAATATTTTATCTACAGATATCTTCATTAGATTGTAAGATTTACTTTGTATCGACATGTAAATTTCTCTTCATTCACTGGAAAATACATACAAAATATATACATTGGGAGGAATTACATAAAATGAACTTTTTTTCTGTGGAATTGTCCCCAATTTTGACTGGGGAATGAATTATTTGCTTGATTCAGCTCTTCGCACACAGACAGATTTATTTTAATACTTTTACAGCATTTATGATATAAAGGATAACTGCAGATCTGATTTTAAAATGATGGCTTGTTTTAATTACATGAGAATTTAAGAACCAGAGTCACTGAAAAATTCAGTGAATCAAGTGAGAGCCCCCCACTTCAATTTCTTCACTCAAACATTTTTTAATAGATGATGGATTTTCAATATATTAAATAGTAGAACTTTGTATTATAGGTTACAGTTAGGGACCTTCCAGACAGGCACTTAATGTGAAGTAAGAAAGTAGGATTAAAAACATTGCAACCTTAAGAAGAGTCCTCACACTGAGCCATTAGTCTTGGAAAATGGTCTCACAGCAAAAGGTATCAGACATCCTCTGGAAGTTATATTTTCATTTTTCTTATTGACTCTCTGGAATGCATTGCACCTCATAAGCACTGGTACAGATATAACAAAGTACACACAAGCAGATTTCCTGTCATTGCCCTGGTGCCTTTAAGTTTGTTCTTTTGAATGCCATTTCCCTTAGGGGTCACTTGCCTGCCATGTTGGTGCCCACTTGTAAATTCTGTTTAATTTCAGACATATGAGAACAAAGGAATGGTGGGAGAGAGTTCTCATGAGAATTGTTTTCTTCCCATGCTTCCATTTAGCTTCATCTGTTTACATCCCTCACCAGCTGTTTTGGGATTAAAAATGGAGATAAGTACTGCAGCAGTCTACGCCAGCATATTGCAACAAACTCTCGTTGTTGGGGTTTCCTTTTTGAGTGAAGGGATATATAGTGTTTTATAGCAGCACATTTTGTTCAATTGGAAATTTTAAGCCAACCTTTTTATCATGTGTTTTTCATGCCATCCTGCAATCCAGCACATGCTTCAGTGTTTGTCTTTGAGCCACCCCCCCCCCATCCCCCTTTTTTACTGAAATTTAAGGCCTGACTTTGTTCTTCCTGGCTTTTAAGTTTCAGTATAATTCTCCACTTAGGCAGCGCTAAAGAAACATGTTTGTTTGCTTAAACTAAGAAGAAAGTGTTCATTTATTATCATGAATGCCACCAGATCAGGTGTTTATTGTTAAAGGGTAACATAAAGAGATAACCTAAAGTGAAGTTTAAAAACCCCTATTTTATGTCCAACAGGAAGAAAGAAGACTAGCTAGAAGAATTCTCTGGAAGAAATTAGCAAACATTTTTAAAAAATCTCTCTTTTTCTAAAATTATAATATTGACAACTTTGGATTTAGGAGTAATATCAGACTGACATATGTCCTACAGCATCAAAGGCAAGGTCAGGAAAACACACCAGCGTTTATTATGTAGCTTTCTCATATATTATTTGTCAAGTTTGCATATGTTCCATTTGTAAGTTAATGTGTTATATGCATAGGGCAATGATGGGCAATCTTTTGAGCTTGGTGTGTCAAAATGAGCATAACTCGGGTGGGGTGTCACTTTGAGAAAAAAACATAATTTCATGATATTTATAGTTTAATAACAAAAATATATTATTGTAATATATAACTGTATTTAATAAACCAAAAACTAATTATTTAACTTACCTGCCTTTTCTATAATGCCATATATCTCGGCATTATAGAAAAATGCTGGTGTAGGAGCTGAGGATGAAATGTCCTTCTTGGGATGTGGCCCCATCTTCTCTGTATGTGGCCACATGCGACCGTGTGTCACCGAAAATGGCTACGCATGTCAGTGCTGACACACATGTCATAGGTTCACCATCATGAGCATAGGGGGGAAGTAGAAAAGAGGACCATTTTACAAAGAGTGCTGGCTCCAGTACATTAGTACACCAACACATTCAGAGAAGTAGAAAATCTGAAAAGAAAATTGCATTTTGTTTTGCCTATTTTGAACATACAAATTATGTTTGTAATAAAACAGAAAACAAACTATCCACACTCCCTTAAACCATAGACCAGTTGCTTAATGATGAGTAATGTGAAAGGCAACTTTTTTTCTGGGTCAAGGGATATTGACAGAGAAATGTAGCCCCTTCCACACATACACGAAAAATCAAGTAAATGAAGAAGACAAATGTACATGAATAAACATGTGAACTAATTGAAAAGCGTTTAGACTTTCAATTGTATGACAGAACATCAATTTGATGTATAGAACTCTGGGTAGAAATACTTTCTAAGCATTGCATTTCTAGCAGGGTGACCTTTTAAGCAATTAAAGCAGTTTCTGTGAACTGTAATCATAGTTATTCTAACCTTCCTTCTGTGTTTAATATAATACAGTGGTTCTCTTCTTGAAAAAAATAACAATGTTATCTGATTCAATACTTATCTGTGTCTTGAGAAGACCTTCTTCAGGTGCAAGGAATAGGTCATAAGTGGGTACAGACAGATTCTTGGAATCATTTGAAAACTTGAAGCATCAATTTACAGTTCTAAAGGGAAGGTGGCTCACATTCTCAAAAGTAATCTACATCAGTCCTATTAAACTAGCAGTTGTACTGATAGCATTGTTACAGAATTGGGGCCATATCGACACAATCTATTTAGTTATGTATTCATAACTAAATAACATCTCCTGGCATGACCCACCACTCAAACATAATTTACCAGATATCAGTCTCACTGAGATAAAGAAGCCTCTACTGCTGGCAATTGTGGTGCAGGAGGAAAATGTTTCCACTCTGCTCCCATTAGAGAGTGAGGCAGCAGCAAGGAATTGTGATAGATTTTGTCACAGCCTCACTCACTGGTAAGAAGGGAGTGGAAATGTCATGGGATGGATGTAAGCCTTCTTAAGGTGGAAGACAAAACTGGGAGGGGTAGCTAACACATTTGAAGATGGGAACAAAATTCAGATTCTGGAGCAGATCGTTAAGGAGGCAATCTGTAATCACTTAGAAAAGAATGCTGTGATTACTAAAAGTCAACATCGAATTCTCAAAAACAAGTCATGCCAGACTAATCTTATCTCTTTTTTATATAGAATTACAAGTTTGGTAGATGCAGGGGATGCTGTGGATATAACATATCTTAATTGCAGTAAGGCCTTTGACAAGGTTCCCCATAATCTTCTTGCAAGAAAACAAGTCAAATGTGGGCTAGGCCATGCTACTATTAGGTGGCTCTGTAACTGGTTAAGCAACTGAACCCAAAGGGTGCTCACCAATGGTTCCTTTTCATCCTGGAACAAAGTGACTAGTGGAGAGCTGTAGGATTCTGTCCTAGCCCCAATACTGTTCAACATTTTTATTAATGACTTGGATGAAGGTTTGGAGGCTATGCTTCTCAAGTTAGTAGATGACACCAAATTAGGAGGGATAGCTAATGCTCCTGAGGACAGGATCAAAATTCAAAATGACCTTAACAGAGTAGACAGCTGTGCCAAAACAAACATAATGAATTCCAACAAGGACACTTAGACACAAAAATATGAAATGTGAAGATACCAAATTGGATGATGCCTGGTTCAAAAACCGCCCAAGTGAGAAAAATCCTGGAGTCTTCATGGACAACAAGTTCAATATGAGCTAACAGAGTGATACAGCAGCTAAAAAAGCCAATGGCATTTTGGGCTGCATCAAAAGGAGTATAGTATCTAGATTGAGGGAAATCATTGTGCCTCTCTATTCTGCTTTGGTTAGACCTCAACTGAAATACTGTGTCCAGTTCTGGGCACCAAAGTTTAAAAGACATATTTACAAACAGGAAGGTGTTTAGAGGAGAGTGACTAAAATGACCAAAGGTCTGGAGGCCATGCCCAATGAAGAACTGGGTATGTTTAGACTGCTGGAGCTGCTTTAGGTAGAGATTCCATACTGAGCAGTAGATTGGAAATGATGCACCATACAACTCATGTTTCTATTACTCTTTTGTTACTCTTAATTAAAGTGCAATGATTAATTCCATTGTTGAAAAATAAGTCAAAACATACATAAATTCTATCCATTCATTTCTAGTCCTAATCAGAAATAAAACTAGAAATAAAATCTATGTCCAAATGTACAACGTTTTGTCCTTTTTGTCTGTCTATATTTTAAATGAGGATATATTTGTCAACTAATTTATTTCTAAATATCTTGTTTTTCTGAATTATTTGTGGGTGGGTGCTTGATATGTTGGGATAATTTCAGAAATGTTAGCTAAATGTCAAATAATTTAGTATCTGCTATATAGTAACAATCAGTAACCACACAATTCATCTTCTATTTTAAGAGGAAACAGTTTCTATACCTTCCACCTCCTGCTATCAAAAGCTGACAATATTTCAACAGCAACAAAAGCAATGCCAGAGATCTTTGGAAAATATGACATGAGTAAGCCCAAGAGTGGTGGGGACTCAGATAGATCTGTTTCATGGAGTGAATGCTGATGGCAACTTGGCCAAGTAAGTCGGAAAAGCAAACCCAAGACATTTAAAAAGCGAAGTATCACAAATAATGCATTTCAACAAACAGGATATTCTTTTGATTGTTCTATACACTCAATTGAATAACTTTTAAGACGTGTTGTAGTGGTGTTTTGTGCTGTTTTATTATTTTATATGCTCTTTTTGATAAACTTTAATATTTTAACTTTATAAATGATCTTTTAAATAATGTATATTTATATTTTATTGGAGGTTCACTATAGTTTTTAATCTGTTTTGTTTTAAAATATATTATAAACCACCATTAGTCCCATTGAGGTTAGATATGTAAACAACAATAAAAACAATTTGAATTTTCATATCCTGACATAAACACCTATAACACAGAAAATAGATAAGTTATTGACCAGAATTTCTACTACCAAGAAGGCTTACATGCAATGAATGTTAGCATCAGGATTTTCAAAGGTTACAAAAATCCAAATGTTCCAAATGTCCCAATGTTAATGTTAGTATCAGGATTTTCAGGCCTTCTGCCTACATCTCCATCAGTACTGAAAACATGCTCTGGGGATGCTTCCATTCCTCCAGAAAAGATGTGGAACTGCTCACAGGGGTGCAGTAGAGGGATGAGATGGTACCACCCTACCTTCTGCTAAATCCTGCTCATGGAGAACTTCAGTGTTGGATACTGCCTCATAACATGAATTTAGGCTCATCTACACTGGGAAGTTTACCTGGGGTAAATATGCTCTGGAATAATGTTGGATTTGGAATAATTGTTCCCATGGTGAGGTAGCGCAGCCACTCCACTGAGGTGGTGCACATCTTAGCTCTTCTGTGTCCTAGCTGACAGTGGAGCATTCTGCTGACACCAGAATTTAGGCCTTTGCAAACATTCTTCTGATAGCACTAAATGATCATTTACCCTAAGAACATTCTGAAAATATTAAGGAATATTGGAACAAATTGAAGACTGCCATCATCAGAGCCTGAGAAGAAACTATTGGATACAAAAATAAGAAAAAATAAGGCTGGTTTGACAAAAATGACAAAGGGATCCAGCAGTTAATTGATAAGGAAAAGGAGAGTCTTCCAAACATGGCAGAGAGACATCAACTGTGCTGCTAAGAAAAAGATCTATGCCAGAGCAGAAGCTGAGGTCCAAAGAAGGGCAAGAGAACCCAAGAACATCTGGTGGACAAAGAAGGCTGAAGAAATCCAACACCTGGCAGATACCCATGATGCTCAGGGATTTTTCAAAGCCACAAAAGTCATCTATGGACCAAGAAACCATGACATACAGCCTCTACGCTTATCAGATGGAACCAAACTCTTGAAGGACCAAAAATCAATTGCACTATGTTGGAAATAGCACTACCACAATCTCCTGAATCACAACTCCAATGTGGCCAAAGAGGTTCTTTCACAAATATCACAACAACAAACCAGAGATGAGCTTGCAGCATTGCCTAGTTTGGAGGAAGTCAGCAATGCCATCAGCCAACAAAAATGCAACAAAGCCAGTGGACCTGATGGGATCTCTACTGAAATCTTTAAAGATGGTGGACCTGAGCTAACACAACAACTCCATCAGTTCATTGAAAAAGTGTGGGTGACCAAGAAAATCCCAGCAGACTTCAAGGATGCCACTATCATTGTCCTTTTCACAAAAAAGAGGAAAGAACAGATTGCGGAAACTATCAAGGTATCTCCCTTCTAAATGCTGCTGGGAAAATCCTCACAAAAATCCTTTTGAGACACCTTCTAACTGTCTCATAAGACACCCTCCCAGAATCCAGAATGACTTCCATCCCTCCAGAGGAACAGTGGACATGATCAACCTCTGTACATGACAATCATTGACCTTGCAAAGGCCTTTGACACAGTGAATCACAATGCTCTCTAGACCATCCTCCAAAATATCAGGTGCTCTGACCGATTTGTGAACATCCTGCAGCTCTTCCACAATGACATGATAGCAACAGTCTTTGACAGCAATGGTTCCCAAAGTGACTAATTTAAGTTGAAATCAGGAGCCAAACATGGATATGTTATTGCCCCAACCTTATTTTCCATTTTCATTACTATAATACTTCATCTTGTTGAGGGGAATCTTCCCACCAGAGTGGAAATCATATTTTGGGCAGATGGCAAGGTATTTAACCTCATCCATTAATATAAGGTAAGTGCAAACTGATGTAGCACATAGATCCTAACAAAATTATACAGAAGTAATTATAGATTTTTGTGAAACTTTTTCTTCATGTTTTGTATTTATGGCAATGATAAAGCATCATATGAATTCAGACAATATTCATTTCAAATGCATAAGAATTATTTCATGTTTGAACAGTGAGCTCTGTTGAATTTATTTATGCCAAAATGAACTAACAATGTATCTTAAATTGTACAAAGATCCAAGCATTTTACATTCATAGCCCGTTGCTATAGCACTCCATTGTATTTTTGTTTTCATCTTTCCTTCTCAGTTTGTTTTCTGAGTCGTGTCAGGGTTTTTTTCCTTCTCCATTTTGTGGGATTTATTTTCCCCTTTCCTTTCACTTGACAAGCCAAATAGTGCCTGCAGTTTGTGATGCTTTGAAATAGTCTCTTGAAGTCTAGGACTTGAAATACGAAGGCGCCCTCTCTTCCTCCCTGTTTTTTTTTTTTTTACAAAGTTCAAACTGCAAAATTGTGTTTAATAGCATTCCATTTGGAGAATACATACTTTACAAATATTTGGCAATGAATTTTGGCAAGTGTGAAAAAAATGTGTGGAGGGCTCTTGACATCTCTGAATTTTTATTATAGTTTAAATAAAAAGAATGGAAAGAAGTTGCATAAATATATTAGTTTTAGGCATACATTTTGAACACGCAAAAAGTAGCTAAAATGGATAATCAATTTCTCAATACAAAAAAGGATCCAGACTTAATTTGAATGCAACAGTGTTTGTTTGTTTTTTCATTATGTTTTTGTTTTTGCTTTTGTTTGTTTTGTTTTGTTTTTTGAAGAGGCAGATATTGGAGAACATCCAACAAATGCCACAGGAAAAAAAATATTTTGTATATACTGTTTAAAGCCTATGCATACCAATATGAAACCCAACAGCAGAAATGTATCAAAATGTTTCCTGTATATATGATTGCATAACTCTTTTAGTTCTGTTTGCATTTGTTTTTATGCAGCCCCTGAAGAAAGCCATTGAAACATAGTCAGTTCTCTTTAGCCATGGATTCTGTATCCACAGATTCAACAAATCATGGTTCAAAAATATTATTTCCCACTTATTAAAAAAAGTTTCAAAAAGTAAGTCTTGGTCCCCCCCCCCCCCTTCTCTCTCTCTCAATACACACACACACACACACATGCCAGTCACTGTATCCAGTGCATTTGTGTGTCTTCTAGTCATTTCTGACTGATGGCAACACCAAGATGAGCTTATCATGGTGTTTCCTTTGCATGCTTTGTTCAGAAAAGGTTTTCCATTGCAGTCCTCTGATACAAGGGGCCCTTCCACACAGCCCTATATCCCAGAATATCAAGACAGAAAATTCCACATTATCTGAGTCCATACTCAGATAATGTGGGATTTTCTAACTTGATATTCTGGGATATAGGTATGGGTGGAAGGGTCCCCAGAATATCAAGGAAGATCATCCACAATATCTGCTTTGAACTGGATTATCTGAGTCCACACTGCCATATAATCCACTTCAGTGTGGATTTTATACAGCTATGTGGAAGGAGCCTAAGAGAGTGTGATTTGGCCAAGGTCACTCAGTGAGTTTCCATAGCCAAACAGAGATTTGAACTCTGGTCTCCCAGAGTGGAAGTCCAACACTTATACTACTATTGTGTCTAGAACCACAGCATTCAAACCCCAGAAAAACCCATGCTTGCACTGAGATATTTGTTTTTGAAGCAGGAAACCTTTCTGGAATCAGGATCTAAGGTTTCAAAGGGAATGTTATTATAGCTAACTTCAAAAAGGATCATTCATACCTTCCATGGCCTTTACCAGAAATGAAAGCTGCATTTAGTATACACAATGGAATTACACTGGGGATGGATCTGACCATATGTCTTTAGCTGTTCTGCAGGCTAACCCTCTGGTGCTGTATAAATATTATATGATACAGAACATGGTTCAGTGCACTTTTGGTTTTCTTGTGGAAAAGATGTCAGTATCCAAAAGTCTCAAATGTTGATCTCATTTTATTTGATAACTAATCTTTAAAATATATGTGTGTATACAAACACACACACACATGTTATGGTACTAAAGCTTATTATGCATAATAGACTATTCCCTTTCTCAAGTGTAATATCAACATTACACTTAAGGTGTTACAGCATTGAGGATGAATACTTTAAGAAGAAAGTGTAGATGATAAATATTTCATTTACCTGTAAGTAAACATTATTGGTTTGAATTATTTCGAATCACACAACTTTGGTTATTTAAATAATTGAAGGAACTAAAGAAAGGACCCTAATCAACTCTCATAGCTATTAATTCAGGAAATCATAGTAAAGTTCCTCGCCAGAAAAAAAAAATTATCCCAGCAAGCTACAGACTTCTGTAGAGGGGAGGGCTCATCTACATTGGCCTTATGCCTGGGTATTGACTGCTGCAATGGGAGATACAACAGAGCAGGTAAGATAGCTGTCCAGTGCAGCCAAACAGAATTTGATTTGACTGGATGGTTTGGATTCCATGCTCACTGCTGTTGGGGAAACAGTCTCAAAATAGGTCAGTGGAATCCAGGCCAGTCCTGAGCATGTCTGTTCTGGACTGCCCCCAGATTATGGTATATGTGTAGATCACCCTGGAGTCATGGAAGTTGAAATAATACCAAAGTGATATAACTTTGGAGTATAAGATACCTGAGAGTTAAATGCACTTGAGTGCACTTGCTAGGTAACCACAGTTACAACACTACAGCAATAGGAATTGACCCCAACTCTCTTTGCAATGGCTGAAGACATTAAATATATTTTATCTAAAATAATACACACGGAAGTTCTATTTTCCACAGTTATAGTTCATGCTATTAAGCAAAATTTTAATGCTTTCTAGATACCTAGATACTAGGCCTGTTTGATCAAGAAAAAATTTGTTTCTAAAATCGATTTGTAATTGGGGTGTTTTTTTGTTTTGATATTTAAAATATTTACAAAACTTTCCAAAAAAATGTTTTGTTATTTACGAAATTTCGTTAATATTTACAAAACATTTTGTAAGTGTGAATGTTGCAGTAATGGTCACCTTGATTAGCATTGAATGGCTTTCATTTCTCCCACCCTGGACATTCCATAGATATTAGATAACTCCATTTGCCTAGTTTCCAACAGACCTCTGAGGATGCCTGCCATAGAGGTGGGCAAAATGTCAGGAGAGAATGCTTCTGGAACATGGTCATACATACAGCCCTGAAAACTCACACAACCGGCCTCCGCGCGCCATCCAATCGGCTCGGGCTCCTGCGCCCTCCTCCTCCTCCTCCTCCTCCTAGCACTTCCTGCAACACAGCTGGGAGGAGGAGGAGGAGGAGGAGGAGGGCGCAGGAGCCCGAGCCGATTGGATGGCGCGCCCGCGCGCTCCGCTCACCCTTACAACCGGCCTCCGCGCGCCATCCGGCTCCGGCTCCTGCGCCCTCCTCCTCCTCCTCCTCCTCCTGACACCTCCTGCAACACAGCTGGGAGGAGGAGGAGGAGGAGGGCGCAGGAGCCGGAGCCGGATGGCGCGCGGAGGCCGGTTGTAAGGGTGAGCGCGCGCGCGCCATCCAATCGGCTCCTGCGCCCTCCTCCTCCTCCTCCCAGCTGTGTTGCAGGAAGTGCTAGGAGGAGGAGGAGGAGGAGGAGGAGGGCGCAGGAGCCCGAGCCGATTGGATGGCGCACGCGCGCTCCGCTCACCCTTACAACCGGCCTCCGCGCGCCATCCGGCTCCGGCTCCTGCGCCCTCCTCCTCCTCCTCCTCCTCCTCCTGACACTTCCTGCAACACAGCTGGGAGAAGGAGGAGGAGGAGGAGGGCGCAGGAGCCGGAGCCGGATGGCGCGCGGAGGCCGGTTGTAAGGGTGAGCGTGCGCGCGCCATCCAATCGGCTCCTGCGCCCTCCTCCTCCTCCTCCTCCTCCCAGCTGTGTTGCAGGAAGTGCTAGGAGGAGGAGGAGGAGGAGGAGGGCGCAGGAGCCCGAGCCGATTGGATGGCGCGCGCGCGCGCTCCGCTCACCCTTACAACCGGCCTCCGCGCGCCATCCGGCTCCGGCTCCTGCGCCCTCCTCCTCCTCCTCCTCCTCCTCCTAGCACTTCCTGCAACACAGCTGGGAGGAGGAGGAGGAGGAGGGGGGGGCGCAGGAGCCGGAGCCGATTGGATGGCGCGCGGAGGCCGGTTGTAAGGGTGAGCGCGCGCGCGCGCCATCCAATCGGCTCCGGCTCCTGCCACGGTGCACTCACTGCTGGGGTGCTTGGGAGCGCCGGATTGGCTCCCAGGCACCAGCAGCACTCAGCAGCCTCCATCCCATTAACGACACGAGCTGAAGCTCGTAAAATATATGGGGCTGCTGTTTCGATATTTTTAAACCCTTCCGGGTTTGAAAATGTGTTTTGAAATCGCTTCGGATATGGTAAAAATAACGATTTAATTACGAAATAACGAATTAACGAACGAAACCGCACAGGCCTACTAGATACCTTGTGTGTAAGAATATTTTCCATTATACATTTCTAATGTTGCTTAATAGCATAAATTATAACTCTTGCTTCCTTATAGCCTATGGCATTTCCCTACAAGAAAATTCACTAAAGGATTTTCACACATTTTTTAAGTTTCATATAACTGAAATATAGGATTAGGACTACCATATTTTTGATCCTATTCTGCTCTTTGCTAATATGTTTAAAGTATCAAGATGTGGTAGTTCCTTTCTTAATGTAAATGTTGTACAGTTTTTTTAAGGGAAACATGGAAAGAGGTTTGATAAAAGGGAAAAAACATTTACAGGATGACCCTTCTATACCAACTCTTACATGCATACATTTACTTACATGTTATCTCTATGGTGGGAAAAAGAGAGCAGGCCTTTTTGGTGGTTGCCTGCAATTCTGGAACTCCCTGCCCAAGGAAGCCAGAATGGCTCCCTCCTTGCTGTCCTTTCAGCGGTTGCCTAAAGCCTTTTTATTCAGACAGGCTTTCAAATAAGAACGTTTTAAAGATCAGTTCAGAGGGTGCTGTGGTTTTTAATTCAGGGGATGCTGTGGGTGGGATTGGGGGGGGGGATATGAGTTTTAAATTCCATTTTAATATATTTTAATTTTGTTTTTACCACACTGCTGCTATTTAATTGCTTTTGAATTGCTTTTTAACTTTTGTATTGCATCTTTTAAATTTGCCTAGTGTGAAGTGTTAGCCACCTTGAGTCCTAATGGAGAGAAAGGCAGGGTATAAATAAAGATAATAATAATAATAATAATAATAATAAGAAGAAGAAGAAGAAGAAGAAGAAGAAGAAGAAGAAGTAGGAGCTGTGGCCCAAGCACTTTCCAAGAACAAGGAGCCCCTGCTGTTCGGCAGGTGGTCTATACTGCATTGGGAGCAGCTGTCAGGCAGCAGGGGGCTCCAGTGACTTAATAGGTAGGTGCAATGGGGGCTAGAACAGTACACACCCCAATTGCCTGCACAGACATTGCAGCAGGATACTCAGCACTTGTGTTGGGTGCAGCCACACTTTCTCAGCAGCAGTCCCCTGCAGAGCCAGAAATATTAAACTTTCCCTTGCCCTCTTAATATCTAGGGACCCCAGCAGCTACAGTTGGGGCTTGGTCTTGGGGAAATTCACCAGTATTGGCGGTTCCTGCAGTACTATCACAGGTGATTCAGGTGCCTGCTTATTCTCAGATGTCACCAATGATGTCTCAGATGGCTACCTTTGCATCTACAGTAGTATCATTAGTGCCTCAAGCTCCTGTCTATTCTCAGGTAGCACCAGTGGTGCTTCAGGCTTCTGCCTTCTCTTTTTAGTACTATCATCAATGCCTCAGGCTCCCTCCTATTTGCAGGTGGCATGAACGGTGCCCAGGCTCTTGCCATTTCTGGCACTATGGCCCCTGTAGGAGTATCTCCAGAGGCCTAGTTGCACCGGTAGTGCCTCAGGCACCTACCTCTTCTGGTGCTAGGGCTTCTACAGTACTATAAGCAATCTCTCAGGCTCCTACCTATTCTCAGGTGGCATCACCAATGCCTCAGACACCCACTTTTTTTTGGCACAATGGTCTCTACAGTGGTATCATCAATCCCCAGGCTGATACCTATGCTCAGATGGCATTGATGGTGCCTCAAGATCCTCCTTATGTAGCCGTTAAGCCCTCAATTCTTGCAGAAATAGTCACATGCCCAAACATGGTAAGAAGCCCCGGCTCATTCAGTGCTGGAAATGCTCAGGCAGTCACAATTTTCACATACACCAGGTGTCGGAACACAGACACCTTAAGGGGCCAGACTCCTAGTTAATTCCAAAGCAAAGTTTATTGAACAAAGGTAAAGGACTCAGATACACTTAACTCAGTGCCTCTGGTCAAAACTCAAAAGTATAAACCAATCCAAAAGTAAACCAAAATTATAATCCGGATTATCCGGAGAAAAGAACCGGATTAAACAAAATACTCTGAAAGTCACACAAAACAGCACAGCATGCAAATGGTAAATAAAACAGAGAAGCTGCAGGGAAGGAAGCATAGTCAAGTGAAGTCCAGGGTCGTAGCAAGCAGAATCCGAAGTAGCAAAATTCCAAAGTCCACGGAAGCAGCATCGTGGTCAAACCGGTCCAAGGTCAAGGAAGGGGGAAATCCACACTCACGAGAATCCAAGCTGAATTGAAAGCACACACGAACAGGAGCAGCAACCTGCAGAACCCAAACCCAATGCCGACATGAAACAGGCAGCGACAAGTTCAGACAGTACCCAATGCACGAACGTACCAACACCTTGCCTTCTGCAAAGATTCCCCATTTCAGAGCCTACTTTTATCTTACACATCATCATCAGAAGATGAGCTGACCTCCGCCCCATCATTATCCCTTGCAGCTTTTCTTGATTCCACATGTGAATCATCTCTCCAACTTCTCCATCTTCTGTCAAGACTTAGATCCCCTAAGACTCAGATGTATTCTCTGATTGCCAGTCCTCATTACCAGAGAAACCTACAAATGTATCACTAGACGTCAGCTCCGCACATACAGCTTGTACCTCTTTTACCTTAGTCCAGTCTAATGTGTCATCTTCATCTTCATCACTTCCTAACCCATCACCCCCCAGAGAAACCCATGAATGATTCCTCATCTGTAGGAGCAGTAAGTATATCCTGGATCCTCTTCCTCTGTTACTCCTCATCCGATTCCTGCTCCCGAGTAACCCTCTTCATTCCCCTATTTCCATCCATTCCATCTCCTTCCTCTCCTTCACTCATTGATCCTTTGTCTCCAGAGAACCCCCCAAATATAGTCCTCATCGGTAGGTGCCATAAGTATATCCCGGATCTTTTTCCTTTGTTGTTCCTCATCTAACTCCTGCTCATGAGGACCCCCTTTTCCCTTTCTGACACCCATACTACTGCTTGCAACATTACTTACAGGCTCTACTACAATACCAGGCCATTGGGGGGTACTGGTGAGGGGGCTAGGCTCTGTGGGACAACAGCCCACCTTGAGAACCTACTCAGCTATCCCACCAGGAGACCTTATTATGGAGATCACCTTACTCAGGGCACCATTGATAAATATTAAAAGGTGAGTATGTCGATATATTCTCTTTATTGCATAGGGAGGTCAAGAAAAATGTTTGGGAGCAATTTGATGACAAAGAATGGGAAAAGGTAAAGAAATGGATAGAACCTGGCATAACAGGTTAGCAAGTTTTGTTATCTACATGGGTATCATTGTTATGGTACAGCCATGACGGGCATATGTTCTCACTAAATACAGAAGGCTTACACAAACTTTCAAGAAATTTGTGTGGCGATCTTATGTTTTCTAATGTATTCCTATAAACTAAGGAGAAAGATTCTGAAGTAGATATTCCTGTGTGTCCAATAAGAACTTGAAGGTGGGATGTATTCATTCCCATGTGGGCCACAAAATGAAAGTATTCTATGATTTTCTTCAGGCTTTAATTTCTATTTCTCCAAGCAGAAATGGTTGCACTGAGTTGGTCAATGTACTGCCTTCAGTATTCCATAAATACTTGCTGTCAGGTTTTGCTTTACTCCTGGGGCCTTTCCCATTGCTTGGATAAAAGGTCTATTGAAAATCCTTATTTGTACAACAAAATGAAACTATGATTACAAATAACATCATACCTACCAGAATGTGAGAGTTTTCCCTCTGTGTGCCATATATAAAAAGGCAATAAATGATGTAACTGGAAACATGTAAAGACAGAATAACACCTGTGATACTTCCATAGCTAAATTCACACAGTTCATGTCTTTTCCAATTCTTCCTTTAATCACATTCTTAGGTCTTTGGTTTTATTTCTTGAAAAACAGCAAACATTCTATTCCAAACACATTATTTTATTCAATTAGCCTAGTGTTGATTTGAACTAAGGGAAATTCTAGTCCACAAACCAAATTTTGTCCCATAGGCCAGCCCATATGGGTCAATGGGACTTCAGAAAAAGGACATTTCTTTGCTCATCATGTTCTGCTTTCTCAGAAGGGAAAGTTGTAAGAGAAGAATTGAGTCACAATCTCAAGGTACCAGCTTAGCCAGTTTTCTTCTCTATTACCTTCTCTTTCCCTATCTGTGGACAACAAAGAAGGAGTGATGCCCAGACTATGCTCTGTCAAAGCTATGAAGATGCCAGTTGGGTCCTGACATCAGAACTCAACCATATCCTTGAATTCTCTTTATTTCTTTTCTTATTTCTCTCTACAGGAAAAATAAGGGATGAGGTAAGTCCAGTGTGCACACAGCCACTGCTTCAAGACACCTGACTTCTGAAAGTACTGCCTTACTACACTTTGCTACCATTCTGCCTATGAAATAGCATGAAACTAGTCCCCAAAACATCCATCTAGATCCACTGACTGGAGCAAGGAGTTTGAGAGGAGTACAATCCTCCCTGAAAAGTTTTTGGATTTCTTATCTATATTGACAAGAAATACAAAAACGTTAGTTCTCCCACTAAAGTTTCAGATAAGAGACCTGCTCAAAACTATCTGGAGATTATAGTGACTGATGGTGAGAGCTCTTGTTCAAAAACTTCATGAGTTACTGCCCTTCTCCATGACTCATGTCAGTTTAATTATGTGTATTGTTGTTACAACATTATTCTTTATTCTGCCTCTGGCTCACCACAGGGATATGGTTCCTGAGAGGTTTACCAGAATGGAGTGAAAACTTTGGGTCAAAAATACTTTTCAAATCAGATAAACATTTTATCTAGCAAGGTAGTAAGATGGAGCCTGACAACATGAATACATTCAGACCTCTATTTTATATAAGAAACATTTGACTATGTCATTGTATATAATGGGACATCAACATTTATAGATTTTGGAACCAAACCCCAGCAGATGCTAAGGCCTCACTGTCCTATGGATTCAAACAGTTACAGACCAAGGCACATGTAGATAGGAGTGGTGCTAAGGTAACCTTGTGCCCTCAGTAATTAATCATGCAACTGATAAAGGAATGGTACTAAGAAAGCTGGGGCCTCTCTCATCATCAAGAGGCATTAATCACTTCCTGGGCAGAAACAATAAAAATGCCTTTCTATCTTTGACTAGATAAAGAGGACAAAAATAAAAAACACTTGGATATTTACACCTCTCCAATAACTCTGTCTAAGTGTCTATATCTTCAGTCCAGAGCATGTGGAATAATTACAGCAATGAGAAAACACTGAAAATGAAGACATACAGAAGATGGAGGAATATGACACAAAACTGCATAGACCACATGATTCAAAATGTGGGATCTGTAGACTTGTAGAAGATAACTGAGCAGTTCTGCCCATTTCCCTTTAATTGAAGGCTGTCTCAATGACAGACTGTTGCAATGCCCACTGTTTGCATATAGTACCGGAGAGGGAATTGGGATAAGTAACTAGCATCATGTAGTGCAGCATTTCTTCATGCAGAACTATGTTACAAGTCACCATTCAGCAAACTCCAGATCTGTTGCAGAGTCACCCCACCCTCTTCTCCACAGTCAATCCAGGTCTAGTGGAGAGAGGTGGAAGATCAGAAAACCATCTGGCTATAACCCTGTAGTCAGACACAAAATGGTTACATGAAGAGATCCACAAGATCCTTTTGCATTTGGTTACACAGACATAGTTGTTGTTCATTTGTTCAGTCGTTTCCGACTCTTCATGACCTCATGGACCAGCCCACGCCAGAGCTCCCTGTCAGCTGTCACCACCTCCAGCTCCTTCAAGGTCAATCTAGTCATTTCAAGGATGCCATCTATTCATCTTGCCCTTGGTCGCTCCCCCCCCCTTCCTTTTTCCTTCCATTTTCCCCAGCATAATTGTCTTCTCTAAGCTTTCCTTTCTTCTCATGATGTGGCCAAAGTACTTCAACTTTGCCTCTTCTATCTTTCTCTCCAATGAGCAGTCGGGCTTTATTTCCTGAAGTATGGACTGGTTGGATCTTCTGGCGGTCCAAGGCACTCTCAGAATTTTCCTCCAACACCACAGTTCAAAAGCATCTATTTTCCTTCGCTCAGCCTTCCCTATGGTCCAACTCTCACATCCATAGGTTACTATGGGGAATACCATTGCTTTAACTATGCTGATCTTCGTTGCCAGTGTGATGTCTCTACTCTTCACTAATCAAAATCAAATCATTTATTTCGGTCATTGACCAGCACAGGAAATAGAGTCACAGTTTCATACAAACTTGGTATGTTTGGTACATTAAAAATATAAATATAACTACTGAAGCACAATATGGGTGAGGGAGCGGAAAGGAAAGGGAAACAGGGTAAAAACATACAATGCCCAGATCCATCACCAAATTGTAGATTCAGAGAAGAAGATTACTGGACACACAGTTAACTTTTGGGACTCGTCATTCCCTGACGGATTTTGTATGCTGCTGCACAGAACTTTGCAACATTGTAGGTTGTAGCTGAGTTAATATCTGCAAGTAGCATGGAGGTATAAAATTGTCCTGAATGGCCTGGGTGCTTGTATAACAGAGGTAAGATAAGCCTGGCACGGATATCCCTGTAGAACGGGCACTGAAGGAGCACATGTTCTATTGTTTCTACATGACCCGAGTCACAGGGGCAGAGTCTGGGAAAGGGATCTTCCGGTAGCGGCCTTCGAGTACAGCTGATGGGAGAGCGTGGCATCGAGCCAGGGTGAAAGCCCTTTGATGAAGAGGAACCTCTAAGTTTGTTAAATATGCCATAGGGGAGGCAAGATATCTGCTGTCTTCATTGATAAGGAAGGTTGGAACTGAGGCCAGATCTAGTTGCACTCTTCACTATTTTATTGAGATTAGTCATTGCTCTCCTCCCAAGAAGTAAGTTGGGCTTTCCTGGCTGCAGTCTGCATGTGCAGTAATCTTTGCATCTAGAAATAAAAAGTCTGTCACTGCCTCCACGTTTTCTCCCTCTTTTTCCCAGTTGTCAATCATTCTTGTTGCCATAATCTTGGTTTTTTAATATTAAGCAGCAACCCAGCTTTTGTGCTTTCTTCTTTCACCTTGATTAGAAGGCTCTTCAGCTTCTCCTCGCTTTCAGCCATCAAAGTGGTGTCATCTGCATATCTAAGTTTGTTAATGTTTCTTCCAGCAATTTTACCCCAGCCTTGCATTTGTCAAGCCCCGCACATTGCATGATGTGTTCTGCATACAAGTTGAATAGGTTGGGTAAGAGTATACAACCCTGCTGTACACATTTCCCAATCTTGAACCAGTCTGTTGTTCTATGGTCAGTTCTTATGTGATCCTTATACAGATTCCTCAGGAGAGAGACAAAGTGATTTGATATGCCCATACCACCAAGAACTTGCCAAAATTTATTATGATCCACAGTCAAAGGCTTTAGAATAGTCAATAAAACAGATATAGATGTTTTTCTGAAACTCCCTGCCTTTCTCCATTATCCAGCGGATATTGGCAATTTGGTCTCTCATTCCTCTGCCTTTTCTGAACCCAGCTTGTACATCTGCCAACTCTCGCTCCATGTTTTGCTGGAGTCTTCCTTGCAGGATCTTGAGCATTACCTTACTGGCATGAGAAATAAGTGCCACTGTACAAAAGTTTGAGCAGTCTTTAGCATTTCCCTTTTTTGGTATGGGGATATAAGTTGATTTTTTTCCAGTCTGATGGCCATTCTTGTGTTTTCCATATGTGTTAGACACTCCTCCAATTCTGACTCTTCGCCAGACATAGAATGGTGATGGGGAAAGGGGGTGCAGCATCTATATAATACGTCTTGGGGGGGGGCAGTTTTGTTTAGTGTGGAAGGAGGAAAGGAATATACATATCTATGTTAAGCAGAGAGAGAGGGAGAGATGCAGTAGCATATAGTTGACCTTTATCTGCATTTGCTACTAATAGGGAGCCAGCCATTATATTCATCTTTTTTGTCTTTGGGACATCACCACAACTGAAACATTTTTTTTTAAAAAAAAATCTCTTTTTAAGTTGTTTGTAAAAAAAAAGTCATGCAGCTCAAAATGTGCATTTTGTAAAAAAAAAAAAAGAAACACAAGCAAGTTATTCAACTGGAAAACTGCATGCAAAAATATATGCCTTATTTTTAAAAACAGACTAGAAAGTGTAAGCATTTTGAAAAGAGTACATCAAACATGTGTTTTAATAAAATTAAAGTACATCTCAATTGTCTTTCTCTTAATACCATATGGATATTACTTTTAATACATATATGGTTTTAGGGGAAATGCAATTATTTAGCTAAAACATGAAACTAAATAGGGTTGCCTATCAGAAATAATTTAATGCAGAGTCTAAATACACATTCTTAAACTGGATACCTTTGAATTTAATGTGTTACATATATAAGCCGATCAGTACAGGAACAAGAGAAGAAACTACCAGTCACCAATCCATGGGTATTAAATATCCTGCTGCTGAAATGGCATCTTTTACACTGAACCTTTAACAAAGATCAATACTGACATTAGGGAGAAGAATTCCACAGGAAACCTGTAGCCAGCAAGAAATCAGGTCACCTTCTCAACTAGCTGCCACAGGATGAGAAATGACTGCCAAGATCTGGGCTAGAGAGACAGTGTTGCCCACACACAGAGAGAGAAAACACAAGGTTAATATTTTTGATGTAAAGATGGGAGAGCCTTTAAGGAACACTTGTTTTTTTTTTGGGGGGGGGGGATGTTTTGTTTCCAGTGTATGACTTTTTCCACTCCTTATATCAAAGGTAGGGAAATCTGTCCTGCAAATCAAAGGCAGCCTGAAAGATGTTTCCATATACCCCAAGGCCTTCCTCCATGACCTCATCTATTATATTCCTAAATCTTTTCTCCTCATATATCCCTTCAAAAAAAATTATCAATGGAAGCTTTCTACCATTGGATTCCTAATTGTTATCCAGGGGCAAAATCTATGATGATGATGATGATGATGAACTTTATTTATACCCCACCTTTTTCCCCATGGGTGGCTAACAATCCACAAGAAACAAATTTAAAAAGTTCAATACACATTCTATCTCTGAACTTCAACTTCCATCAGGACATTCTTGTTGTTAATAATAATACAATTCCAAAAAAAAAAAAAAAGTACCTTCATGAGTAACTTTTAATTTAAAAATCACACACACACACACAAACCAAACAAAGTTTGCCTTTCTGAATCAGTGAAACTGATTACCTGTTCTGAACCACTAAGACTTAAAAAATATGCTCCAAAAACATGCCTTCCCCCCCCAATTATGGCTAGATTTCCCACAATACATATTGAAAATAATGTTCCCTAGTGGATAATACAAGAGTGCTTTTTCTAATAAGGTTTTTCTAATGCTTGCTTGCTGTTGTTGCTGGCCTCTTCCAGTCTGTTTTGTGGAACAAGAAATGCAAAAGCTTTGTAAGAAGTTGCTTGCTGTTTTTATTATTATTATTATTATTATTATTATTATTAGCAAAGAAGAAAGTGTCATAGTGGGGCACCGGACTGTGTGATGTGGAAGTTCATCTTTGTCATTTGGCAGGAAGGAATGGCGCCCTGCTGCTACTCCTGAAGAAGTTACAGTGTGGGCCAGTGGGAGGGGGTACCTTTTGGGGAATTTATTTGAAGGAAATTTTATTATTATTATTTTTAAAAAAGACATTCCTAAAAATCAGAGGAATGAGCCAAACATTATGAAACTTGGTGGGCTAACAGTGGCAGATATGTCCAATTGTGGTCATTTGCATCCCAATATCTCTGAAAGTGACGGGAAGGGGAGCCTTGAAAGCTCTCCATTACTGCCAATGGGCAGGATCTTGCTGCATTTTTGGCTGCTGATCAAAAATGGCTATTTAGCTACCTGCCTGTTTTCAGAAGGCATGCGAAAATGGATCTGGGGGTCTCTCAAAATTTAACCAACAGAAACAGATTGAGGTTTGGCCAAAATGCACAAGCCTAGAAATTTCAATGATTCAGTGGATCTCCTACTTCTGGCAACAGGAAAGCTTGCACATGGTCACTATTTTTCTTAAAGCTTCTGAAGTCCTATTTTTAATTTTCTGCCCAGCTCACCTCTCTCCGTATATATTTTGTTTAATCCTCTTGTCTATATCCTAATCAGCCACAAAGAAGAGTCATAACAATGTGAAAAACTTAGTAAAAAAATCTACTGAAACCAGCAGTGATATGGGTCTTCATAATTTTATTCCTTTTTGCATTTTAATTTTTGCTTAGCTTTAAAAGTAAAAAAAAATCCACAAACACTATTTTATTTAATTCTTGAAGCACTGTTACTAGGTACTACTGGAAAATGTAAGCAGCATGTCAATGAATTAAAAATAGTACGAAAAGATATCTCACAAGAAAATTATTAGCTGTCTTGTTTTTCTGAAAAGCAATTGCCAATGCTTGAAAAAACATCTACAGAATAATAGCAACTTTGTCCCTTCCAAGTCTTCTTAAAATAAACAGCTTTAGCTGCACTAATCACATTTTAGATTTAAAATCCAATTGTATTATTTAAATCTTCAGTTTTCTCTGAATTTTAAATCAATGATCCAGTTTCCTGTTGTGTTCTATTCCTGAATCTACATCTGCAAGGTAATTCAGTTTCAGCGTATAGTAACTGCCTCATTTTTACCCAACTGTTGTAATCCAAACTTCGTGTGTGTCAGGAGCAACTTGAGAAACTGCAAGTCACTTCTGGTGTGAGAAAATTGGCCGTCTGCAAGGACTTTGCCCAGGGGACGACCAGATCTTTGATGTTTTACCATCCTTGTAGGAGGCTTCTCTCATGTCCCTGCATGAGGAGCTAGAGCTGACATTGGGAGCTCAACCCGCTCTCCCCGGATTTGAACGTGCGACCTGTTGGCCAGAAGTCCTGCCTGCACAAGGGTTTAACCCATCGCACAACTGGGGATCTGTAATCCAAACTATGTGACTTTCAAACCAGCATTGAAAGTCACATATTTTGAGCATTCAAAGCAACATCAGTACAAAAAGGTGTGTGTCACATGATCAATGAATCTGATTATTTTAGGTCACACCACCAGAGTGACTGCATTTTCTTCTTTACAGCATGAATATTCTTATCATCTAATAGATTTTCTTGTTTTCCTGCCACTGTTATCATCCACCTGCATTCCCATTAGATGGCTCCTCATCAGGGAGTATTAAGCACTTCCTTACTCAACTATAGCTTAAAATATAAAACTAATTAAAAGCATTAATAAAGATAGCGAGTGACTGAAGTCACTGACTGATCCAAGAGATCCTCCCTTCCATTGCCCAGTCTCTTCTTCTCCTACTTATCAAATAAAAAAATGAAGTGGCTAATGGATCCAAAGAATCACATATGTTCTTCCTCCATCCATCCCCTATCCAATGCCCTTCCTCTCCCACCTTAGTAAATGACTGAAGTGGCTGGCTGACTCAGGGAATGTACAGGGCCTTCCTCTGCTCTTCCTCTATCTTATGCCATTCCCTCCCCTGCCACAGTAAGTGAATGAGTAGCAGTAAGTGTGCATCCAGTAAAAGAATAAATAAATATTTGTTCTCCTAGATTTTCAATCTTTTTCTGCATCCCTTCTTTTTGAATTTTAAAGTCTTTGTTTTCTTTTTGAAGTTCTTTGTTTTCTTGTTTTATGGCATCTGTATCTACTCTTATTTCTCCTAATTTTTTCTTTAGTGTCATCTGTAATTCTGCTTTAATTTTCTTCTTCATCTCATTCATTTCTTCTTTTTATTATATTATTTTGTTTGTCTTGGTTATCCTGTACTTTCTGTATTTCTGTTTGTAATTTTAATATATACTCAACAGACAGCTCAAGTAATAATAAATGGACATCAGTCAGAGTCTATTCCGATACATAAAGGAACAAGACAGGGCTGCCTCCTGTCCCCATTATTGTTTATATTAGCCCTAGAGACTTTATTAACCAATTTAAAAAGAAACACAGACCTACTAGGATTTAAAACAAAACAAAAACACAGACCTATAAGGTTTGCTCATTCGCAGATGACATTGTCTCTATTATAGAAGACCCGCTTGACCAGAGAAACAAATGGATGATGGAAATAGAAAAATTTGGAGCAGTGGCGGGATTTAAAGTAAAAAAAGGATAAAACACAAATTCTAACCAAAAATGTTTCCAGACAGAGGCAAGAAGAACTACAATGGAAAACAGGCATCAGCATTGTCAAAAAGACAAAATACCTGGGCATAATAATTACTAACAATAACTCACAATTACAAGAAGGGTATCTCCTGAAGACCTCAGGGCCCTGGCAGGCTTGTAAAAGATGTGGTCAGCCAAATAGCCTGAACCTGAGCCGTCTAAAGGCTTTAAAGGGCATAACCAGCACTTTGAATTGTACCCAGAAACAAAATGCCAGCCACAGGACCTGCTACATTAGAGGGGTTGTCCACTCCCTGTAGCCATCCCTGGTTAGCAACTTGACTGCAGCTCTTTGGACCACTCTTTGAAGGCAGCCCCATGGAGAGCGCATTACAGTAATCCAAACAAGATATTACTTAGACATATACCACTGTGGCAAGAAAGGGACTTTCAAGGAATGGACGTGGTTGACACACATGTTTTAATTATGCAAAAGCACTGCTGGACATTGCAGAAAACTGGGTCTCTAGGTTCAACACTATCCAGAAGTACCCCCAAACTCTGGGCCTGTGTCTTCAGGGAGAGCGTGACCCCCATCCAGTACAGGCTGGATTCCTATTCCCTGATCTTCCTTCCAACTGACCAGGGACACGTCTGTCTTTTCTGGTATAAGTTTCAATTTATTTCCCCTCATCCAGTCTATTACTGATGACAGACACTGGTTTAGAGTCAGGACAGCTTCAATGGCTTTAGGTTGAAAGGCATAAATGAAGACTGACCGAAATCTGTCAGCCTTGATTTTTTCAGAGTTTATCTTGTTCAGCCCCAAATTCTTCTCACCCTGTTCATCACAGTTAGGACTCATGTGACCCTCCAACAGTCCTTTCACATTATACAGCTATAGTACTATGCTTTCACTTCAACTATAATGGTTCTATCTCATGGAATTCTGGAATTTTTAGCTGGTGAGGACTAAAGCTTTCTGACTGCTCACTAAACTACATACTGTAGGATTCCATGTGATGTAGCTATAGCAGCAAAATTTAATGCCTCATCTATACTACCATGCAGTTTGAACTCCATTATATGACTCTACACTCACCATATAATGCAGTTCCAAACTGCATTATATGGCAGTGTAGATGGGGCTATAACACTATAACTGCAGTGCAAAAGGCCCACAGGTGTTTTGGAACATCAGATTCCCTTATCTGTTGGCTAGGACTGTTGAGCTTTGCAATACAAAACATCTAGAAGGTAGCTGTATTCATATCCCAGCATTAGGTAAATGAATGTATGAATTGCAGTTAATGTTTCAAAATTAAACAAACCTTTCCTTACCTTTATTTTAACTAAATGCAATATAAACCATTATCAAACTGCACAATTTCAGAAGCTGCAGTCTGTTAGGAAGACAAAAGAAGAGCGGACATTTTGTAGGTTCATTGTTTTTGTTCATTGGTTACATGTCAGACCCTGGTGGGAGAAGTAGACGATAATCTATAGATCACCTTGAACAACTTAACTTTCCTCTCTCCTTGGGGTATATTGATCACAATTCAGGATGTTCCTTTATCTAAAATGCTAACAGCTTCTGTTGACATTACAGAAGACCTCAGCCAATATTGCTCACTAAGAAATGTCCTCTTAACAAGTAAATTCTGGAAGACAAGATAATGGCATAAGTTTACCAGTGTGCACTCAGAAAATAACCTCTCTAAATATTCAAGCAAGGGTGATCTTGAGTATCAGATCTTGATATTAAAAATATATATTTGCTTATAATTTATTGACCTTATCTTGTTGCTTCCCCTGTTCTCTTCTTGTAGCCAAACGGGCCCATACACTTCTTGGAAAATATACTTTTTCTGTTGCTTAAGCTATAAAAAACCCTCATGATGGTGCTATGTAAAGGCATTACAGTACATTCTGACATTGTGTTTCATGGGATTTAGTGGATGTGCTGTCTGAGGAACTGAGAGACCTGTATTACAAGACCATAATCCTCTTGGCTGGCATTCCAGCTCACAAACTCCACAGTATCTTTTTCTGGTAAGATAGCTAGATTTCTCCACTATTCCACCATTCCACATTATTCTGGGAAGCATTTTATGCTGCTGTAACAGAATATTATACAGGCAGTCCCCAAATTACAAACATCCAACTTACAAATGACTCATAGTTAAGAACAGAGTTGAGACAACAGGAAGTGAGAGAACTCTACCCATAGGAAGGGAAATTCACCCCTTTAAGAGTTATGATGGAAAAGGGTATATCAACTGAAGCTTTATCAATAATCCTGGTTTCCACAACAAGCTAATTTTTTTCAAAATCAAATTATCACAGGGACAGAAAGTGAGTGAAATCTTCTGAACAAGGGCACAGACATCAAAACAAACACCACAAGGTGTTAAGTGTCCTCTATGATATTCAAAGCTTCTAGAAAGAAAATATACCTGTTCAAAAATATACCTGTTCCAACTTACATACAAATTCAACTAAGAACAGGCCTACAGAACCTATCTTGTTCATAACTTGGGGGTTGCCTGTACTTGGATACTGAAGCTAACATAAATCACTTTTCATATGCTTCTTTCTGCATGCGTTTTGCCAGGACAAACTTGTAAGTGTAACTTGTAAATATTTCATGAAGCAGAAAAAGCTACCTGAGACTCGTGAATGAAGACCAGAATAATCTTGTGGCTTTATGCTAGTTATATTACTAGAACTACTATAGCGTGTTTCAAAAAGATGTGTCTAATTTGAACTCACTATATCTCTGCAACTATGAACTGCCATGAATGAAACTCTTACCCCTTGAAAGAATGGGGCATAGAGTTTGAAATGATTACCTCTAGATGCTCCTCACAGTACACAAACAATTCTTAGCCTCAGTCATTTGCAGGATTGTGAACCTCAACATAAGTACTAATGAAATATTCTACATTTGTGGAGTTATTTTTTAGATTCAAAGTGGTTTGTAAATCTTGATAACTTGATAACTCATTAATATACTGCTTTGACATTGAGTCCATCAGTTTGAAACACCCTGTATTTTTTATGTTATGCAGGAGGTGTCCAGTAAATACATACACAAATGTATTTGTTAGGCAGTAAAACAGTTAATTAATTTTCAGTTGGAAATCTAGCTCCCCAATCCTGATTACTTACAGAAATGTGCTGGGTAACTTATGCCACCTCTGTTGTACCTGAACCTCCATGAAAGTATGCACACAAAACTTTATCCTTTGTAAACTTCGAAGGGGATATCTGCAATGCACTTTACATTGGATTTCTGGATTTCTGCAATGCACTTTACATTGGGCTACCTTTGTACCATGTTCAAATACTCCATTTGGTTCAAAATTTGGCAGCCAGATAGGTTAGAGGAACATTCAAGAGTAAGTATATTACACCTACTAAAGTTACTTCACTGCTACCAATTAGCTTCCAGGCAAATCACAAAATTTTGGTTTTGACCTTTAAAGTCCTACATGGTTTTGGTCCAGGTTGCCTATAGGATCACTTTCTTCTGTACAATCTGCCCCAAACACTTAGGTCATCTGGGAGTGGCAACTCCAGCCTGCTAGAATCCGACTGACAACCATCACCCAGAGGACCTTTTCATCAGCCACCCTAAGACTGTTGAACGACCTGCCAGAAGAGCTCCAACAGCTAAATGAGCTGCAGAATTTTAAAACCATCTAAAGACCTATAACTTCCGGCAAGCCTACCCAGTCATTTTTAATCACAAATTTTGAACTTGTGCCTTATGATTAATCTTTGTTCTGTGTATTGTAATATGTATTTTGTTGTAATGTGTTTTAATATGTGTATTTTCTAGGATGTTTTAAGATGATTGTGTGCTTTTAACAATGTTGCATCTTGCCTTGAGATACAAGGAGAGGGTAAGAAATGATGATGATGATGATGATGATTCTGGAAAAGAATATTTTTCCTTATGTATGAAGCTATGTTACAACTAGATAATATTAACCATAGTGGAGGGAACACTGAGCATTCTAATAAAATTAAGTGGAATTTCCACCTAGCTTCATTTTGTCTTCCTTGTGACTGGTGTATGAGCCTCATAAATTTATCCTTTTTTGTTGTGCAAGCAGGTGAATGGTGTGTTGGAACAATAAGAGGAAACAGCAATTGCACCTCTGCCATCAGTAATTCTTTGCTTCTTTCCTGCCATTAGAAAAGAGAGGCATTTTATTCACAAACGGTGTCATCTTTCAATGTAATGAACACCCAAAAATGCAAATATGTATCGATTTAAAACAGAGGTCAGGAAATGTGACAAGCAATCTGGGAAAACTTTGCCATCCTAAGTAAGGAAAGTAATTAGAAAGATGACTATAACCTTTGTTTAATGAATAGCAATAATAAATGACTTCCTTGGTGTTCTTGTGACCCTGTCAAGTTGGCAAGGTGGTCCTTCTTCAGTCGATGCTGCAGTTTGAACCTCTTTTGTAATCGCTGTTTCACAGCTGTGGGAAGCAGACTGCATTCATTAATTGATTGGCTTCTGTTTGCATATGCAGTTAGTGAGATGCAGCAAGGTTCATCTCCTTCTGATCTCAAGGATGCTACAAAACAAAAATTAGTGGAATTTATCATCTCCAGGCCTTGAGTGCTCTTATATCTTCTTGCTTTTGTGGTTCAAAATGTTCAGTGCCACAACAGTCAGGTCCTCCAACAAACAATGACATCTCTAGCAGCCCACTTACATGGTTGTAAAAAATACAATGAAAAATCTCTAAGATGAAGAAGAGGAAAGATACAGTCACATTATTGTAGAGTTTCACTTAAAAACAGATCTCTATCATTTCATTAGGGTTGGATCAAATTATGCCCACCTACGTACAAAAGCCCTGAAGTTTTGAAATTGCATTTGGACATTCCTTCAGAGCAGAAGTGAAACATTCATTTCCTAAACAGAATTATACACATGAAATATGGTTTTATTCCAGAGGGTTTCAAACTGTTCTAGAATTAAGGAAGTCTTTGAGCACCTCATAAATAGGATTTAAACTTTAAATCAATCTCAAAACTTGTTTCAAAGCAACACTTACAATATGCCACAAGTGAGGATAGCAAAGCATCTCCCTGAAGACTTCTGCAGAACTTAGAAAAGTTACCTTTTGGTTTATTGGAAGATTCTGGGATTTGCAGTCAGAAAACCACTCTTGCAATTTCTGGCAGACATTCTCTTTCAAGGCTACATTGGATTAAAGTAAATTCAGATACTGTATGATCTTGATGGCTGTAAGGAAAAAAAATACATCTATGAATTATACAAATTTTTATGTCACTTCACATGCTACATTTTATTAAGAACAATTCACATATACTATTGACTGCTATCAATTGAGAAACATGTTGGTCCATAAATCCTGAAATGTTTCTAGGTGTTCTATAAATTAAAGCTTCCTGGGAAACTATCTTTACTTGGTAACTAAATAGCAAAATATGCTATTAATTGTATGGATTCTTACAGAGAAAGTACAATATTACTCATCTGATGCTCATCATTTTTGGCTAATTACATTGCTAAAACTGAGATGCACATTACATTTGATAGTGAGTTAGAGCTGCACACATAAACCCACCTATATCAAAAGGCTTGGGGGAATTTGGAACTCTGAAGGTTGGGAGTAGGAGAGGAGACACACACAGAGAGAGAGAGAGAGAGAGAGAGAGAGAGAGAGGGAGAGAGAGGGAGAGAGAGGGAGAGAGAGAGAGAGAGAGAATGTCCCAGGTGGTGGTGGTGGCACCAGCCTCAGGACTCTGTGGCACTTGAAGGAAGAGGAGAAACACCCAGTTGGTGACCAAAGTCATTCCTGCCTCCTGAGTGACCTTTGGGGTCTCTCGTCCACCCAGCTCCAGGTTTAAACCTATGGTATTCCCAACTGGTTTCATTCATGAGGCCTTCAAAACTTCCCTCTCAGTGAACATGTCCAGTTGGGAATCATGCAAGGCTGGCAAGTTCACCAGCCTCAGTCTAGTGGAGGGGTGTAGCTTCCCAAATGAAGTTATTCATGCTTCCTGCTTTTCTGATATGCTGTATTGTTGAGTGCATTACAATTGAGAGCAAATAACATTTTTATAATGTGCACCTTCAAAATTGAAGTTCACATTACATTTGATGAAGCATTATACTTGAGTTAATATGGCAGTAGCTCTAGAAAATGTTTCTCCAACCTGGTGCCCTTTAAATTTTTTGGAGGATGAATTCAATTATCCTCAGCTATCATATCTATGATGGAGAAGTCTGTCTAGAACAATTTGATATACAAACACACTAGCTATTTTTATATCTTTATTGCATGCACATCACAGCTACCTGGTATAAGAAGAGACAACATCTGTATATTGTTTTATAATGCTGTCATAAAACACCTAATATGAGTACAGTATTGGGTCAAGATAAAATCCTTAAATCTCCCCATGAAACTGTACACTGAAAATATGAAACTGTAGAAGTCTTCTTGAATATTCTCTGTGTTCTGAGATCAAATTTTAAATCTTTTTGGATAAAACTCCAGTTGCTATCTACTGGTTAAATCTATGCTTATATTTCTCTGCTTCAGATTCAGAGCTCTGGAACTAAAAATATTCATTTAAAATGAAATTCTTATCTCATCCCCTGTCACCTTTTTCAATCAAATACTGTATACTAAAAAGTTGAAGTGTTTTCTGTTTAATGAAATATCTGTTATTTGGATACAACATGAAAATTTATGATATTGTATTAAATTAGTCACATCATTCATATCTCTTTAAGGTCACAAATCTGTATATGTGTACCTGGGAATAAGTCCCATTGAACTCAGTGCATCTGAATTCATTTTACTTTCAAGGCCAGCACAGAGATTAGTGTTGATTGTTCTGTCTAAGGCCCCATCTACATTTGATTGTGGCCTATGTTTTTGAAGTATGTGCGTGTTTAAGGTGAAATAAAATTAATTGATTGATTGATTGATTGAAAAATTGGTAGCTTTTTAAAAGAAAAACCAAATTAAACTAAATGCAACCAATTTAGTCATGCACTATTCCAGGAGGGGGAGTCTTCAAAGATTGCCCTTTATGTCTTCTCACAAACATCCGAAAGCCCACTGAAGCTATACTTGTTATGTTTGATGGCCTGCCAAAATGTAATTAATTTTTTGAATGCTTCCATGTTAACACATTAGTAGGAAAATGGATAATAAATCAAGAGGGAATATCATTTATCACCACACAAAAGTCAATGTGCTGCAGAACTGTGTGCTGCATTTTCAGAGAAGCTGCCAGCAACCAGTCATGCATGTCTACACTTCTGCCAGAGTTAATCATGTGTATTGTACTTTTTTTAGTCTCCTGTTCCATTTGAGGAAGGGGTGGATTATTCAAGGATTGCCCAGGGGATATGGGAAAAAACAGGCAGTTGAAGGAGCTAAGGAAATGATGTGATGGTATCTCATTTTCCAGGGCATACTATGACAATAAAAATAGCTCTGGTGATGTTCTATGCATATTGCCCATTTTGAAAGTGTTCTCATATAAACTGCCAGATAGTCAATTTTTCATTCCTCTTTATGTCGCTGAAAAAAGAGCAAAGAGCTGCACATTATAGCAATGGATGATTTTATAATGCAGACTGTGACAGACACTAAGCCACATTTGTGAATGTGTTTGGGCATATATACACACAGCCAGAAGCAGCTATTATTGTTTATGTTTATGTTTATGATTATTGCTGCTGCTGCAACTAATCACATGCACAGGGCAAATAACAAAAAAACTGAAAAAATATCTCCCATAACCAAAGATCAGGAGACTAATGAACTCCAAAACTAGATGGATTGGCTTTGAACAAAAGCCATGCAGCACTACACTGGAATTCATTTACCCCTGAACTAAAGCAACTTAACATTGCATTGCAATTCTAAGATGCTGCTCTTTCTAGGGCTGAATCTAGACATTATAAACCAGGATCAAGGGATATATTTGCTTCTCTGTCCCTTGGATAATTTAAGTAGCAAATATGCCTCGCTTTACATTTCCTGAGATTTTATGTCTACTAGTTATTCCCTAAACAGCTCAAGAAATACATGGGTGTGTGGAGGAGGGTGAATTTTGGAACACTTATTCTCCAATTATTAATCATCTCCCTCCCCTTTCTGAAATAACCAGAGATTATGGGTTTGAGGGAAGAATAAAAGTTGCATAAAAGGACCATGACCCCCAGGTGCAGAAAATATTAGGAATTGTTTTGGATGTTCTAATGCCCTGTCAGTCTTTGCACAGCATCATGGGGGTCAAGATATATTTCTTGTCCTTCAATGAAAGGAAGCACCACAATAATGTATCATTGCATGGTGAATTTATAACAAGGAGGGCTGGTGGGGAGGTGGGGAGGTGGGGAGGAGGGGAGGGGAGGGGGACAGAGCCAGAATTAATATAAGCTCATGCCACTCCCTGCTCTCCCCCCCCCTTTTTTTTTTTGGCAATTTTGATAAAGATGTTAAGTGTTAACTGATTAACAAGAGGAGTCCAGCTTTTGCTGATCAGATAATATCCTTACATTGTGGTGATTGCACCAGATCTCAAGACAGGACTTATCCTGCTGTTTGGAAGTGTGCCCACTCTTTTATTTCCATTTTGTTGTTTTGATTGTTATTCACTTAACTGGGTCTATTTATTCAGTCAATTAATTTATGTTAATATTTTGGGGGTTTTGCCAGATAGGATATTAGAGGCAAAAATAAAGTACTTTGGCCACATAATGAAAAGACTGGAAAGCTTGGAGAAGACTATGATGCTGGGGAAAACTGAAGGAAAAAGCAAGAGTGGCTTACCAAGGGCAAGATGGATGGATGGTATTCTTGAAGTGACTGGCTTGACTTTGAAGGAATTGGGGGTTGCCACAGCCAAGAGGGAGCTCTGGTGTGGGCTGGTCCATGAGGTCACAATGAATCAGAAGCGAATGAACGAATAAACAACAAGGAGGATATGGTTGGCACTAGCAGGACTGGAGGTGGGATAGCAACTGCCAGCTGCTTATTTTAGTAAAAGCTTTTATTGTTTCCATGGAAAGACACATCTCTTGTTTGATATAGGGCACATCTCCTGACCTGGGTTTATCAGGCAGGTGTGACAGCTTTAGCCAGCAAGTAGGCAGTTTGGGAATTGCTTGCAGGAAAATGATTCAGCGCCTTCATTGTTTTTTGTCCAGTAGACCCATCCCTGCATCCCTATCCCTAAGCTTTACCCCTTCTAGTATGACTTGATTTTACTGCATATACCCAGCTAGTAGGTTCTGCCACTTTCCTTGTCCCTGCACTTCATATTTCTAAAGATCACTTATTTACCATATTTTTGGCTAGCCAGTTCCCTAGGCTTTACTCTTTGCCAGTCTTCTAATTGGCTATGTGCCCACCTTTCGCATCATCATCCCTAGACTTCACCATCTGATAAGTCTCTAATTTGCCCCACTGGAGGTGTACTCTACTACAGTTCCTGGGTTGGGCTGTTTAGGCTCAGCCTTCAGGACACCCCCCCCTCGGGACATTAGGATTTGGCTTCTAGGTCAGCATCTCTTTTCTATGATGTGGCTGGGCCTCGCTTAAGCTTGAGTTTGTGTGTGGATTGTAGACAGGAATAGTGGCTTGGACTTATTAGGGCTGTGAATTGAGACATCACAGGACAATATTCCCTGGTAATTTGTCCTGTGCCTATTAGGCTCTCAGTAGGCCTTCTGCTTTGGGGCATCTGTCACTGTATAACCACTTCTAGCTCTGACTAGACCCATTATCCTGAATAGGCCTTAACTCTGCCCTAGTCTTTGCTGTGATAGTCCTCATTCCTTAAAACTCATCAGTGAACTTATTAGCTGTGGTTAACAATCAGATTAAAATACCATTTCAGAGGAATAATTGCTGGGGCCAGATGAGGTTCAAGAATTAAATTGAGTCATGGTGACAGTTGATGTGAACTATTTAGACTTTCTTTATGTGGGTTACAGGTAAAATAAGGGGAGGGGATTTTAAGATGTGAGGAAATTATCTTATAGTAATATGAACTGCTGACCAACCCGTGAATTAATGAGACCACACACAAGAGCTTGAATTGAAACATGGGCCACTTATTGTATTTATTTATCGTGTCAGGAGCAACCAGACAGTAGTATTACATTTTTAACAAAACAAACAAACAGACAGACAAAACACAAAGTTTGCAAGCTTGGTAGTTGATTAAATGTCCTTTGACCAGTATCTGGCCACTTGGAGTGCCTCTGGTGTTGCCGCATGAAGGTCCTCCATTGTGCATGTAGCAGGGCTCAGGTTGCATTGCAGCAGGTGGTCAGTGGTTTGCTATTCTCCACACTTGCATGTCGTGGATTCCACTTTGTAGCCCCATTTCTTAAGATTGGCTCTGCATCTCGTGGTGCCAGAGCGCAGTCTGTTCAGCGCCTTCCAAGTCGCCCAGTTTTCTGTGTGCCCAGGAGGGAGTCTCTCATTTGGTATCAGCCATTAATTGAGGTTCTGTGTTTGAGCCTGCCACTTTTGGACTCTCGCTTGTTAAGGTGTTCCAGCAAGTGTCTATGTAGATCTTAGAAAACTATTTCTTGATTTATGTCGTTGACGTGCTGGCTGATACCCAAACAGGGGGTGAGCTGGAGATGTCACTGCCTTGGAACTTTCACTATTGGCTGCTACTTCCCGGTGGATGTCACGTGGTGCAATACCAGGTAGACAGTGTAATTTCTCCAGTGGTGTAGGGTGCAGATACCCCGTGATAATGTGGCATGTCTCATTAAGAGCCACATTCACTGTTTTCGCATGGTGAAATATATTCCACACTGGGCATGCATACTCAGCAGCAGAGTAGCACAGCACAAGGGCAGATGTCTTCACTGTGTCTGGTTGCTTTCTAATGTGCCCCAGGAAATAACCCAAAATATGTAATAGTTTAAATACCACTGTGTCAACCAGACACATGGGCCATTGTATTTAAACTATTACCCATTTTGGGTTATTTCCTGGGGCACATTAGAGAGCATAAACCCAAATAGGTAATAAATACTGTACTTTGTTTGCTTTTTAGTTTTCAAATCCTGCCCCCCAACTAACTTTTTATTCCTTCAAGAGGGAAACAAATATACTCAGTTATCATCACACAATACACATCTTGGCAGTGAGTGCTCCCATTTTACTGATAGGCCTAAACCACCAAAGTTTCACAGATTCATAAAGTTTGAAGAGACCACAAGGGCCATCCAGTTGAATCCCCTGCAAGGTATGGTGCTGAAAGGAACTGCTGTAGCAGCAATATAATTTTTACATGAAAATTGTATTGCACTCCTTAGCTCATTCATTCCCTTTGATGTAAATCGTGAAAGGTAGCTAATTATTCCCTTTTAACAAAGTAGACAAGTTGTCTTACCTATACTGATCCAATTACAGATCTGAAGATATTCTAAAAAGTAAGGAAATTACAGAGAAACAAGCTATGTATTCAATTGATAATATGTCCGGAGAAAGGTGGCCAAGATGATCAAAGGTCTCAAAGTCAAACCTTATGGGGAATGACTTAGGGAGCTTGATATTTTTAGCTTGAAGAAGAGAAAACTAAGAGGGGATATGGCAGTCATATTTAAATATCTGAAGGGATATCATGTTGAAGATGAAGTAAGCTTGTTTTCTTCTTCTCCAGAGACTAGAACATGAATGGATGGATTTAAATTACAAGAAAAGAGATTCCATTTACACATTAGGAACTTCTTTACTTTTTAAAACGGAGAATGAATGAGCACCTTTTGTGTATTGGATGGCCTCTGTAGCACCTTAAGATTCTCCCATAAGGGTGCAGATGTTTTCATTGGGGAAATAAGTTCACTTGAACCGATTTTTTAAAATGAAGTAGTTGAGTCGTTATTTGTGAGATTGTTACCCTAAATGCATGCATGTGTTTGTTTTCAGCTTCCTATCAATGGGAAGAAAGTGTGAATGTCAGCTCTTTTTTCTCTCTCTTTGCTTTTAAAATTACATGCAAATAAGAGTATACAACTGAAAATGTTTTTCTTTGAAAAATGCTTGTAAACACACTTTAGTCAGTTCATGAAATGTGTAAGAGTGCGCACCTTAGGAAATCTGTATACTAAACAGATTTCCATGTAGGAGTTAAAACAACATATTGCACTCTGAGATTTTTTTTAAGGAAAGAAAATGTTGGTAAGATTTTTTAAAAGGCAGTGAAATTAAGATTGAGATTTCCACATCCTTTGTAGTAAGGGCTTCATTAAGCAGCATGCGTGTATTGTTTGATGAGGATGTCCCTTCACATAACCTCCTGTGACTATTTTGTCCTGATAGCTAATTTTCCTTTTTCAACACATTTCCATTCTGCCCATCAGCAAAAGGGGGAAAATATACAAACAAAAAGCTGGGAGCCAAAATACCAATAGATCTTATTTGAAATTCTTTCACATCATAAGAGAAATAGTTCAAGTTTTCTGAATAGGAAGATGCAATTATAAAAGTTGGGAAATTAGCACATGATGAGGTCTAAAGGCTTCCATCAATTGATTTAGATGCTTCCAGACAGCACACAAATCCACATTTTAAAACTGAGAAAAAAAATCTGGGACCTGACAATTGGGCCATACACAAATCTATCAGTCCCAGGAAATGATCTCCCACCATCCTCACAGCCTTCTTTGGTAGCAGATCAAGATGGAGGGTGGATGGGGAACATCCAGTAAAATGTTATGCAGTAGACCTCATATGCCACACATGCAAATATCTTAATATAAACACAAGCAGGTTCACATGTGCACATATGAGGTCAAGCACATAACAGACTGCATTTTTCTGCACCCTATTGTTAATTCAAGTTCTCTTTAATAGTATCAAGTTTAACAGGAAAAGGGTTGTGATTGCTTTACCATTCTGCTTCCTTTGAGCCACCTGTGTGTCTGTGTCTCCATGTTTTGACAGTCTGATCTGCTGATCAGCTTATGCACTGGACATATGCACTCGAGCAGGCCACACAGGGGGAAGGAAAGGAAATCACTTGTTTTGCATGACTGCAGGGATATACAGCCAAGGTGCACATTTTTTTAGAAGCCCCAAATGTTTAAACTACATAGAACACTTTGTGATTGGTGCTCATGATCCCCAGATACAAACATGTCTGAAGCAAGAGATTCCCTAGTTTATTATAATGGTTATAACCAGATTTCAGTTTTCTGAGCTGGGTAAACATGGGGAAATATCTTAAGTGGTCACTGATTATATCCACAAGTTTGCATGCAATATTGTTTCTGCAAGCTGATGTGATTATTTTGAGGAGGGTGAAGGCATATGGGGTTACTTTATTTAGACTCCACCATTCATCCAAATTGGAACTTAAGTTGGTTTATACAAGAAAGTAGTGGAGCAAAGTAGAAGACTATGTTATTTTACAGCAATGTACTAAGATAATGTTATTTTGCAGCAATAATATCTGTAGAAATAAAAGAAACAGCAATGCAAATTTTCATAAATGTCATGATACTGAGCTACATTTTAGTTTCCAGATCTTGGAGATAACAGTAAAAAAAATAGTTGGTTATTTGGAATCTGTCCTTTCCCCCCAGTTATCCCAGTATGTCAAAACTGTAATTTAGCCAGATGCAATGTAACCAATTTTCAAGCAACAGTGCAATTTTATCACAATGATTAGGAAATAATGTTGAAAGAGAATTGGATCCAGTGCAGTCTTTGTGTTGTGCTTTGTGCTGCTATGTAGTAAACATTTTTTCTTTGAAGTGAATTAGAATAAGAATTTATTTATATTTAAGATACAATAAAGTGCTTTTAAATATACATTAATAGATAAATGAACATGGCCATTAACGCTACCACAGACTGGAAACTAATTTAGAAACAATATAAGAAAGCAACTTTCGAAACTCTTTTCAGAAAAAAAATATTTGGCAGATGGAGCCATAGTTAGCACTGCAATTGATATACATGAAAAGAAAATGTGGAGCTCTTTCACTAGGTGGCATTGCCAGTAAAAGAGCAAAAAAGGATAAAGTCTAGAAGTGATGGGCAGCACCTGTAATTAATTATTTTGACAGTGCTGGTCCCATTGTCACTGGTAAAGAGATTTGCCTTAAGGTACCTGCCTTCTGTCTCAGGTTTCCTGCTGACTTTCCAATATGTTCAGGGAATCTTGGCTATCTTAAACAGGTCAGGTTAATAGCACTGATATATAGCCTTTTGTGAAAGTAGTATCCAGAGACACAGCAGTGCAGAAAGAAGAAAAAGAATCGGCTACAAGCCAGACTTTGAGGCAGTAATACAAGAGATGTTAAGAAGCCCTGTTCCATGGAAGGAAATATATGCCACAGTTGGCAGATTCAGTATACTATGTGTAGTAATAACCATTACTCCTGCCTGAACACTATGGTTAGAATTGTTTAACATCTACACCTTTTTGGGGATCTTGGCTGATGGCTTCCATATGAGGATATTAAGAATTAACATTGGGACTTATTCTAAACCAAAGCAGCTATTCAACATGTTGACTCCTAACCTAAATAATAGGATTAAGCACCCGAGATAGCTTTTCTAATATTTGGATTAAGATCTACCTAAAGATTACTCATTAAAGCTTTACTTGGGAAACCATTACCTGCCTTACATCTCTTTTCTAGGAATTAATTCTCAGTCCTAAACCTTAGACATCACCACCTGGGAATCAACAATCATTTTCACAAATCCCGTTCTTTTCCTGCTTTTGTACATAATTATATATTTGGTCACCCCTGTTTGGTAATTTAGAATGAAATAGCCTGAAAAATGATGGTGGAGTCTAAATATGACACCTAATGGAAACCTATAATATATTTTAAAGTGTTTATATGTTTGCCATGCTGTCCAACTAAGTGATCAAAAAGTTACAAGCTTTGGGAGTTGTATAATGAGACTGAACTAAGATAGTAATGATATTTTGGACCTGATACAGCATGCTTTTTAAACAAATACATCAGAGGTTTTGCAAAAACTTTATTATAGAATGCACATTTATCAAACAATTTCAAACAAACCTGCATTCTACACTTAGGTTGGCATCCCAAACACTTCCATGCAAGTCCATGATATATGAAAACAATTTTCTTTCAGAAAATTGCTGGATTTAGTTTATTTTTGGATGGTGTGAAACAAATCAAGTACCAGTAAAACCTCCATTTCATTCAGTCATAACTAAAATCATCAGCATAAGCTCAAGTATGGCTGAGCAAATATCCTAGTGTTAAATAAATGTCATGTGCAAGAATGGCTGAACTCACCCTTAACATGTGTTTCGTTTTCAGGTTAAAGCATAACAGCATTTATAGTCCACAACAGGATGGAAATTTGGCTCTCTGATTCTGATCCATGCTGATCAACTAACCAACATAGGTAATCTGAGGAAGATTATTTCTATTATATTGCATGTGACAGGGAAATGTAGAACTCTCCATCCAGCATGCTGCTTCAGAGATGATCATATGAAAGGAAAGAAGCATGACTTAGGGCAGTTATATAAGCCTAACTGATTAGTATACTGTCTCATATTAGGCTAACAGGGTGCCCTATCCATTAACGGTACCTGGAACTGATTCAGACAGATCCTCCACTCCCAGCCCACTGTTTTCCCCCAAAACTTACTGGAGGGGGCTGGCTGCATGCTCAGGCCCCTCAGCAAAAGATCTTGGTATATCAAAGCAATGCATCGGATGGTTTGGAGAGGGGAGAGGGCAGGCCTGTATCTAGAGGGGGTGGGATTTAAGGGTTCAATGCCCCCTGAATTTTTTCAGTTTTTTAAAAAAGGCCTGGTTTACCCATGAATTGATTAACCAGTTAAAATCCATGAGTAAACCAGGTTCTTTTTAAACCTGAATCATTTTGGAGGGGATTTGGATCCTTAATCCCACTGGCTAGAGGCCGGGGAGAGGGGAATGCAGGTAGGTTTTGGGGAAAAACATGGGACTGGGGGCTGGCTAGATGTCCTCTGCTTGACCCTGAAGGGCATGTGGGGTTTGGAACAGGTGTGGGGCTTGAATCCCAGGAGGAACTGGAATTAAATATTCCAGTTCCTCCTGGGATTTGGCCCTGTCTGGAAGGGCCCTAACATACTAACATTAATCAAAGGAATCTCAAAGAGGATTTTTTTTAAAAAAAAAAATAGAAGAACAAAACAATATTCTACTAATTAAATGTGAATTTCTACACTTAGTAATACCAAAAAGGTTACACAAAAGTATGTTTGCATCTTCTGCTATAGCTTTCATTTCTTTTTTAAAAAATCTATATTTCCCTTATTTCCAACACTGCTGATGTTAACATTCCTCTCCTTCTCTAATTCTGAAGTTTTTACATTAATCTTTACATAAGTGTATATATAAATGAATACATGAATAAATGTGTAGTTGGATGTATGGATGAATCTTTCTTTTTGTCAATGACCAGGAAGGCAGCTGAAATTCAGTAACATAGAGTATTTTATATTGTAGTTATGGTTGAATCATATTTTGGTGTGGTGTTTTACCAATGTATATTGTGCTTGGATACATGGGCAGAAATATGCACATCAGCACATCTTAGCAGACTGATTTTAAAACTAGCATTTTTTCTGTGGCTGTTTAGCTGCAGAAACTGCAATTTGCATATGATCCACAATCAGCAGATATCGTGGATTTGCTTATGATCCACAATCAGCAGATATCATGGTCACTATCCCAGCATCAAAGTGGTTCCTGGGGTATTTGTTTAGATGCTGCACAGTAAACCCAGTTCATTTGAATCCACTTCCAAATTGGATTATAGTGTTTGTGTAGAACTACCCCATCGTTAGGTAGCTTTCCGCAGGCTAGCCCAATGAATCTAGATCAATTTGTTCTGTGGAATTGATTAGCAGCTAAAGAAGAAAATAAGGCAAGACATGCTCAATTAGTCAATGATTCAGTGCAGGTGGCTTTCTTCACTCAGGTTAAGCAAGCAGACTCCCAGAGCGAGCAAGGGGGCAGCCACCTCACCAGATGGCTACTAAAACAAATGCTCAGTGCTTCTAAAAGTAGACAAATCATCTTATCTTACAACTAAAATTAAGTCAAGAGTTCCCACCAGTCTCAAAAGTAAGTGAGATGAGAAAGGAGCTGCATGCAGAACTAATTAAAAGGACAAATGCTTATATGTGCTTCTGTGATTATGCCAAGCTGCAAAAGTAGGCTGAAGGTGACAGATGTCCCTTAGTTTGAAAGAATGCCTCCTTTCCTAGGACATGACAGCTTCATAGATCATTATGGATGTCCTCAGTTTCAGAACAGTTTATAAAAGAAACAAATCTGGACCTTTAAAATTTTGCACTTGGCAATTTTATACACAGCACTAATGTATTAACATTTATACATTAAATGCCCATTGCTCACAAAGAGATAGGTTTTGCTTTGTCCTTCTTTGACCTAATGCAGATCCAAGAGTATAGTAGGCATCTGCAGTATAGAATTAATGAAATTTGGCACCACTTTAACTGTTATGGCTCAATGCTATGGAATCACGGTGTTTATACTTTGGTGAGGCAATCTTTGACAGAGAAGGCCAAAGACCTTATAAAAATACAGCTCCCATGTTTCCATAGCATTGAAGCGTGGCAGTTAAAGTGGTGTCAAACTGAATTTATTACACTCTCTAGGGTCCTTCCACACAGGCCCTACATCCCAGGATCAGATCTCAGGTTTTCTATTTATCCCAGATTATCTGGCAGTGCTGACTTATATAATCCAGTTTAAAGCAGAAAACCCAGGAACAGATTTTGGGATATAGGGCCTGTCTGGAAGGGCCCATAGATGTACCCATAATCTAAACCCTGTTTCAGATTGCTATTTCATTACTGTTCTCAGTAAGTTTTTGCAGTGATCTCCTGGCCAGCATTTTAAAAATTGTAGCTTCCAGAGAAACAAAAGCAGCAACCAAAACACAAACTCAGCTTTCAACAGTTCATTCCGAAAACTTCCTTAATTTGAGTCTATTTCACATATATTTTTATCAGTGTCATGGTTTAATTAGTTCATAAAATGACACAATGATTTTATCATTGGGTAACATGGGAAAAACATGATTTCCTGTTCGTGAACAAATCATTTTTGAAAGTTTTGTTCTCATGAACTGGGATCCAGTTACAACACAATGGACATGAACCAAAAGGAGCTCATATTTACCACATCCCAATAACCTATCTGCAGCATATTACCATTCAGGAAACACAGCCTACTAAAAAGGAGAGTCAGTGCAAAATTCGTTCTTTTGCTATTCCTGTCCTCTGAGGACCCATCAACACTTCTGTAATGAGTCTACATTGACCATATAATGTAGTTTCAAAGAGAATGATATGGAAGTGTACACAAGGCTTAAGAAACATAATTTCTGCTGTACTCGTTTCCAGCAACAGTTGATAGAGGAAGCAGTGAGACATAAGACCTGCTTACAAAGCTGAAATTGCCCCTATTTATGTTTTATTTTCTTGGACAGCAAAGGCAGAGCATCCTTTATCCAGAATTCTGAAATGCAAAATACTCCAAAATCCAATATTGTCCTCATGGGAGACTGAGATAGTGACATTTTTGGTTTTTATTCATTGTGCACAACTTTTCTGCGTGCACACAGATGTTAAAATATGACATGAAATTACTATATGTATAAGGTTTATGTGAAACATACATAAATTTTAGATACAGATCCCATCTTCAAGATGGGACTATCTTATCTGCATATACATGCATAGAGATAAAATATTCCAAAATAATTTTAAAAAGTCTAAATCCATAACACTTCTGGTCCCAAGTATTTCAAATAAGGGATGCAATCAATCTGTACAGTTCTTTCTAATATAAAGATACTTTAATATACATATTTTAGAGAATCTTAAATGGAAAACCTGTCAACTACACAGTTAGACCGAGCAAGTTTTGCAGCTGTGGAATGTACAATAATAGAGGGAATATTTTTTTAAAAAAACTATACCCAGAATAGATAGACTTTGAGAGAGAGAGAAAGAGAGCACTTAGGCATCTCAATAAAATACAAGTCTTCCCCAACCAAAAGTTCCGTCCTAACTTCTAAATGTCGGTCATCATTTTTGTAAAGTCAGAAATTGTACCTACAAGAACTATAGAATGTTCTGTTGATAAAAAGTACTGATCTTTTCTAATATATCATATATTGAGAAGCAGCAGAACTCAGACTTTATTTAATTTTACATTAGTTCACTTTTTATCCTCAAGTGGTAGGCATGGAATGGCTGAAGTGAGTGAAGAAATTGTGAACTGGACTAACTGAGAATCACTGAATGAAGACTTAAAGAATCCATTAATGTTGTTTTCCTGGCTTGTTAATTGTTAATAACTACCTTCCTTCTATTCTTAAAACGTGGAAAACAGAATATCTGGAAGATCTGGTAAACTAGATATTTTCCAATACCTTTCTACTGCTTTTACTTCCTTCATTCCCTCATTCCCAATACAAAATCTATAACATACGCCATATTTATCCCACATTTTCCCCATAGATCTGGATTTCTCATTTGAGGGTTCAAAGGCCTCAGTGGGCTCGATTCTCAGATGGTAGATACTGACTAACCTTTTCTTTTAGTTTTACAGTTAACAACCTGGACTAAATTACACGGGCTTAAAGATGTATTGACTTCCTTGCATTCATTATTGAACTCCTAGTTTGCCCAGAAGTCTCAAAGATATAGTGATAGTTTGGTGTTCAAGAAAAACTAGTAGTCATTTCATTCTTCAAAAGTTTTCTCTCTGTGTATGTGTCTCCCTCCCACCCATTCTCATATGTGTATGTAAGAGGCTTTAGAAGATAAGGCAACAAATGTAAGAACATGTTATACTGTTTGTGGAAAGCAAGCACCAAAGTTATAGCTACTGAATGGTCATTGAACCATTTAGCACAGTTACACAGTTTACTAAATTGCTGAACTGCAACCACTGAGTTTTGCTGAGATTGTGTTCCCAAAAGAAACTGCCTGTGCCTCATTTAGTTAAGCTAATGAAACATTTATGTTTTGAAAATAATATTTGTAAAAAATCAGTAGGAACAGTCACCGTGCATTAGACAGCATCTGGGCATTCTCCCACCAAGATTTCCAGTGAAAATGTATTTGATAAGAAATATATCACAATGTTCAACGATCTAGTGACACATTTTGTGGAATAAGCAGCTATGCTGTACAGCCTATCCCACTTCAAAAAATGAAGGAGTAATTCATATATACATGGCGAATTAAAAAAAATCATCTACCACAGCGTAATAACAAAATTTTACAGAGTAATGCTAAAATTTGATGAGGACCTAATAATCTCAGGTTTTACAATGAAGCCACTTTGTGGGTAATTGCAAAGTATTCTTCTATGCCGGCCCACAACCTGTGATAGGTAAGTGGTTTACATGAAGCTTTCACCTCAGGTAAACCTAGATTAATCCAAAGTAAACTGGGTTTTCTCAGTTTACTTTGGATTAATGAAACACCTCAGTGGTTCTGGACCTTACTGAAAGTTCCTGACTGAATCTTAGGTGCTGAGTCTGTGGGGAATAACTCCTAAGACCTTGTCCTGAGATCTTCAAGATTAGTCCCCACAGCCATCCAAGTTCTTTGGGCTCATGGAGCCCAAAGGAGTGGGAAAGCACTCACCCTCTACCCCAAGCCCCCATTTCTCCCCCAATTCTTACCAGAGGGGCCTGCCAGCAGTACAGTTCTCCTGACACTTGAAAATGATGCATCAGGAGTGAGAGAGGGATGTAACTTTGGAGGAGCTGAGGGTATGGGGGGGGGGGGAGATAGATGCCACGCTGGGATTGACCTGAGATAGCATCTAGCTACCCTGCAAGGGAAAGCTCTGGGTTATGTGATGTAGTGGAAACTGAAACCCAGGAAGAAACAGGTATTTTAAACCCCCTTGCTCTCTGATTTTAGTTAAGTATAGAAGGGCCCTAAGAAAAGAATACATAAAGCTTATTTGGGGTGGAGATCATAAGTTGCACTATTCAGTCTCTCATTGGCTAAAACATTACTGAACAAACTTGTCCCATTCCAGTTGACATATTAAAACCTGTGCAAGATATTCCATGTATCCCACTTCAAATTATTTTTGATTGAGGCAAAATTGGTTGTCAGCTCAGAAAAAATACATATATAAGCCAAAAGTAAATGCTGATTTCTGTGAGAAATTAATCTGTTATGCATTGCTGCCCAGTGGAGCTTTAAGTATATTCAATATATAATGTAATTGTATCTGCAGCTGACAACTATGATTTGACTGTCACTGCAACTGCTTGCCTTGGAGGATTTACAACAAATGTGCTGATTAATAAATTATCAATATTTTGAAGAGGTTAAATCAGAATTCAGATCAGAGGTGGCAAATTGATTTCTAAAATGACTTTCAATTTTTGAATCTATGATATTTAAATCATTGAGTTCAATGGGAACTCATGGTTTTAAAATGAAATGTGGTATCAAAGCAACATCTGAACATTTCTTGCCTAAGAAACCCCTATGAAATCTATGGGGTCACCATCAGTCTACAACCAACTTGAACATGCACACATATATTTGTATTTAAACTGGTTTGGGATCAAATGAGGACTAAGCTAAGCATTTTACTTTTTTCTGCAAAAGACTCACACTTGTGTAAATTTTAGTGTGAAAATCATTGACTTTATTATCTGTATTCAATTCAAACCTGCAGAAGTGGCGTTTCACATTTGTACCACATTCATGCATTTCATGTCAGTGCACATCACAATTCATTAACAAGATAGTTTTGCACAACTGCCACATTTACTCCATGAGTGTAAAGTTACACTTTGTCTCCTCAGCATTGGATCTCAGCCAATGTTTTACAATACTGTCTGTCAATGGAAAATCAATTTGATATTACACTACAATTTTGCCATGCTGTCTGTCAATTTGATACCAACGATGCATTGTACTGTACTGTACTTTATTACTTCAGTTATGTCCTTCTTGACCCTCTCCTCCCAGGCTGGGATTCATGCCAGCTTATAAGATTTTTAAAGAACAGTAAAAATACAGGTGGATAAAAACATACACAAATTTGTTTGAAATGGCATTGAACATTTTGTTGGATTGTTGTTATTTATTCATTCAGTCACTTCCGACTCTTCGTGACCTAATGGATCAGTCTACGTCCAAGCTCCCTATTGGTCATTGGCACCCCCAGATCCTTCAAGGTCAAGCCAGTCACTTCAAGGATAACATCCATCAATCTTGCCCTTTGTTGGATTAAAACCATCTTAATCATATTACGATTTTTAAAATGATAAAAAGTAGCACAGCCATTTGAGGAAGTCCCTTTTCATTTTAAAAATCATTTAAAAAACAATTGGAAAAAGATGACTTAATGTGCCAAATAAAGGATAGCAAGGAAGGAGACAGTCTATCCAGATTAGAAAGGGAGTTCCAGAGTTTCTGAAAGTGGACCAAAGGTGCATCTGCATGGTATAATTAATGAAGTTTCACACGACTTTAATGCCCATGGCTCAATGCTAGGGGAGTTGTTGTTTTACAAGGTCTTTGGCTTTCCCTGCCAAATAGTGTTGCGGCATCACTAAACTAGAAGTCCAATGAGATAACTTCCATTGCAGAATAACCCCCACCTGGAAATACATTAATCTAGAAGTTTTATTTTTTAAAACTTTTCTAAACAGTTCTGGCCCAGCTTATCTATCCAAACACATCTCTCCCTATGAACCCTCTAGGAACTTGAGATCATCTGAGGAGGCCCTGCTCTCGAACCTGCCTGCTTCACAAGCACGTTTGACGGGGACAAGAGACAGGGCCTTCCCGGTGGTGGCCCCTTGGCGGTGGAACTCCCTGCCTAGGGATATTAGATTGCCCCCCCCCCTGACCTTTTGAAAAAGAGTGAAAACTTGGCTCTTCGAGCAAGTGTTCTGAACCACAGATGATCAGAGAACTGAAATTGGAAATGAACTTGTAACAGCAATGACAATGGAATGGCTGAGGATTTAAACAAAAAGACATAGTTTTTATAATTTTATAAGGCTACAAACTGTTTTACCAGAAAAATCTTGCTTCCTAGAAATTTTAGGAAATGTGATTCTCATTTGTTTTGCCCCATTTTTACAGTGCAGATGCACCTGAGAGTGGGGGATAGTCAAAAGTTATATAGAAAAAGGTAGGATTACATGTGAAGAACAGGCTGTTTATTTTCTAACCCTGGATCAAAAATTTTGTGGGGCTCTTGTGCAACAGGTCATAAAAGGGCCCTCACACTTGGGACAGCTCTACTAGATGGCACTGCAGAGAAGCAATGTTGGTAGCACAGAAAGCTTGCTTTGCTGCTTTCTGCCATGACGTAGGCTTTCCAATTCTCTATAGGAGGCCTGCAGAACCGGAGGCCTTCCAGGTGTTTTGAACTTCAGCTCCAAGAATTCCTGACTATTGGACAAGCTGTCTAGGACTTCCAGGAGTTGGAATCTCAAACACCTGGAGGACCACAGGTTCTGCAGGCCTGTTCTAAAGCCACTATTCAGTCAGACTCACTCTGCCATCCACACACTAGTCCATGATCTATTTGTTTCACCAGCAGTAGCTCTCTAGTGAGCCAAGCAGTTCACTTGGCTCTAGTCCAAGTAAACTGAGATGGGAAACTGCCCTGGCTATTTCCTTATTTTAGAGGCTTTGATAAGATAAGCCCCCTAGAGCCCTTCAAAAATTACAGAGCTATGACTTGGAGAGCCCAAGAAAGTCTCCAAGAGCAATCAGCAATCCATTTGGACCTATATGCCTCTTGAGGCTGACCATCTTAAATGTCCTCCCACCCCTCCAAAGGCTCTGAATCTGATTGAGTCTACAACTTATCAGGTGATGATTTCTCCATGATAACAAAACTATGAAATGTTCCTACATTCCCAGATCACCATTACACGTTCCTGCACAGAAATCAGATGTAGTGTGTGTCCTGCAACAATAATTCATACCCAGCAAACTGTGGAACAGTATCAATGAGAACCATCTTACAGCCAAAGCAACTCCATTTTCAAAATAAACAATTATTTATCCTTTAGTCCATTTTTAAACAAAACATTTGTCAAAAACATCAATATAAAAATTATTGAAATAAAAAGTACTGATCGCTGACTTGGTGTCCATAAAGTCTAGCTGATGGAATCTGCATTTACACTCACAAACAGTACATGCACCACTTTTGATCGTGATCAATGGCAACAGTCCTACAGCCTCAATGCAAACCCCCAAAAACAATACTGCAGCACTGAGACTCTACAGAGGACCCAACGAATGCAGCTCTAAAACAAATGTTTGTCAAATTGTTTTTGCCTTCTATTCAAGTATCAACTTCTCTTTAGAAACTGACCAATCAGGAACAAGCATCTAAAATGCAGGAACAAATCCAGATTAAAAAAGCCCATGATTTCCGATTACAAGGACATACATACATGCAAAGATACAGATATTCAGCTCAAAACCGTTATATTCCTGCACCTGGAAATCTTGTGGTTTTTGCCTTTTGAAGTGATTACTTCTGGGTTTACAGGGAACACCATCTGGCCACCCTCCTGTATCCTCCTGGAATAAAGGTACTGTTTGGATGGGTCATAAGGCAGCTTTGGAACTTACAGCTACCCATCAGCACACAACCTTTGACAGCTACACAATAAAAAAGCAAAGTGTATGAAGCAAACATAAGACTTATCATTCTATTTTGTTTTATTTAATAAAAATTATACTATATAAAAATGACTTATCATTCAAGTCTGAATGTACTATGCCTTGAATATTATACTTTATTTTATAATGATAAATGAGGCAAAGAAGATGCCCAAGGGAAACCATAACAGACTTGATAGATAAGTGTCTTCTCATTCCTGTGTTGAGGACCTAATCAGAATGCAAATCTGCTTCCCTAAAATATATTATTTATCCTCAATACATCATAATGCTTTTACATAACAAAAACAGAGGATACAAAATATATAGTTTTAAATGCAATCCCCTGAAGAACGGAGAATTCAAATAATTTTAGGATAAAAAAGACCCTAGAATAAGCAGAGAATATAAAAGGCCTGAAGCTCATTTGCAAACTTTATAATACATCTATGATTACAGTCTTTTCAGATCTTCCCATCCCAGCCAGCAGGGAAGGTATCTCTGGTGATGTAAGAAGAGGAAGCAGAGTATGAAAAGAAATGCATCAGCTTTGGGGAAGATAACAAATACCAGGAAAGGATGGGGAGCATTGTCATCCACCAGGGGTTTATTTGTGGGGATTTTGCTTTCTGGAAGTCCAAACAACACACTTCTTGTCCTGATTTGTTCAGCTTCATTTCCCAATATCAATGGTCATTCTTTTTGTCGTGTAATAAGTCCTACAATAAACTAACTAAATAAAATAAAATGAATAAACTTTTCATCAATATTTTTTAACACATGCAAAGCATCATTTTCAAGATACGATGTCTCATGTTAAGTGTGCTGCCAAAATGACTACAAAAGCAACTTCTTATTCTTTCCTACCCTTAACTATCATTTGACATGATGATTTCTATCACCTTAACAGGAAAGTTGTCTGCAATGAATATCAGCATGGAAATGTGCCAATCCACCACATTCAGCTTCATTCTGGAGATCATTATGCCATATATCACCTGGCCCAATGCCATAGCTGTTCTATAATAGATGTCTTTACCATGAAAGACATTATGCATTTAAAGCACTGGAGAACAGAGGATGATAAGATGGAGAGAGAAGTTACGCATCCAGAAAACTTTGATTCAAATGTTGAAATTTAATCTTATAATCCTATAATTGTATAATCCTATAAGATTAAATAAGATTTTACACTGTAAAATCAATGCAATTTAACATGATTTCAACTGTCATTGCCTAATGCTGTGAAATTATGGGAGTTGTAGTGTTACAAAGTCTCCAGCCTTTTCTGTCAAAGAGTACTGGTACTTCACCTTAACTTCTCAAGATTCCATCACATTGAGCCATGACCAATAAAGTGGTGTCAAACTCACTAATTCTAAAATGTTGATGCACTCCTAGTCACAAGCATAGTAAGTCACATTGCATTCAAGGGGAAATACTTATGGATAGCCAAACATTGAATATACTAAATTTCCTAGCATGTACAAAGCTTGCAATTACGGCATAATAATATCAAGCAAGAAACAAAAGAAAATTAATTCTTTATTCACTCAATAAAGCAGAGAAACTACATTCCAGGTACTGAGTTTATGTCTTCTGAAATGTTCAAGATTACCAGTTGCCACCCTTACATTCTGATTACTAGTTACTATTCTTAAATTCTGATTACTCATTATTATTCTTAAATTCTTTAATTATATTCAGGTTAAAAACTGTAATTACTCATATCTACCTGTATTTACTCATATCTACCCTGTGAGGCAGCCAAATTTGAGAGGCAGTAACTCCAAAATTTACCTAATAGGTTGCTTTCACTCTGCTTTTCCTGCCTGGCAGAAGGGGGTTGGACTGGATGGCCCCTGAGGTCTCCCAGTGAAATAGTGCTGTTAAGTTTATGTTGTTTAAAATTCCCTAAAAATCAGTGGATGTACAAATCTGTCTGAAATTTGTGGGGGATGATGCCCTGGTTATGTTGTATCATTGTAAATAGAAATTCAAGGAGATCACTCTTGTGGAGGGGGGTACAAAAAAGTTCATTAAAAACTTTTGAAAATTCTCAAAATCAGTGGATGTCTGAAACATGGGGAGGGGGTTACACTGGTAAAAATGTTCTAGCATTGTATCAAGTTTCATCCTGATAGTTTTAAAAATGAGGAAGAAATGAGCCCCGGAAGCTTCTCCACTTGCACAATTACATAACAAACAAGTAACAAAAAAATTGTTATATTGTTGTAGTTATGATACGAACTTCTTAGGCTACTTTAGAATCATGTTAAAAAATATCCCCCTCCCCCATTTAGTAATGAGTATTGAAAGTTTTTTAATTGACTGCACAAGCTTAATATATACTCATATATATATTGACCTCCTGTATATGTAAAAGACAAATTTAGGGACCAAAATTATTTTGTGGATACTGATAGAATGTTGTGATGGCTATAGCAGATTTTTAAATCAGTGCATCTCATCAAACACAGGGAAATGCCTTTCATTAGCTCCATTTAACTTGTTATTGGCCTAGAAATTGGCCTACCTTCTTTACACTTCAGCTTATAACAAACCTGCAATATTCCCACTGGAAAATGTGATGTTGTTATAGGTTGGTTTTAGTCTTTGCATCCTGAGATAATTTATCTTTCATCTGCAGGACTTTATGCTGAGTCGATTGTCCAAATACAATATTTCTTCTTCATAGATTTTGAAAACCTTCAAGACCCCGTGCACCCAGCTAATGCTGGATGACATGATTTCATTGTTCCCTCATAAATAGTGTGCAGCATATAGAAAAAAAGTTAATTGAATAGTTTAGCTCTTTTCCTTTTCTTTTTTCTAAATTCTATTACTTATTCCATCTTGAAAACTTTCAGCTTCATCCTTCACTGATCTCTTACTTCTGCAGTGTTGAAAACCTTTTAGAAATGTGGTTAGTATCTCTTGATACAAATATCTATTTCAATTTTCTCCTTCCATTATAATATCCCTTTTATCTGTTTTACAATTTTTCTTCATTCTTCCTGGCTATTGGTTTCATCTCTCTGAATTTTTAATATCCCTTTTTGTCTTTTTTTAAGCATTTCTATATATTCTCTGCAGGGCTCTGCAATTCATAGTTTTCCTCCTTGAAGTGATAGCTCTGAAAACTGAGTCTGACTATTAATTTTGGAATATGTTTATTTCCATTAACTTGATACTCAGATGACATTAACTTCAGCACTGCACTTATCCACTCTAGAATATTTTAAAGACTTCTCATTTAAATGATTTACGCACCATCTTCCAATATGCATTTCTATTTTTCAAGCCATCTTCTGTAAACGTTCCCTACGTAAGATCAAATTATTTTGCCACTCCACAATGTTTTATTGTTGGAAATCTGATTAAACTTGTGATCTACATTATGATGATTTATTGGCCCAGCTTTGGTTTTGTTACTGTTTGTTTACTAATGATCAACTGCATTAGAGCTTCTCAGAGTTGTTTCTAATTACAGCTCGTCCATACATTACTCATTCAGAAGGAGAGAAAACTGCAGTGCCATACCCTTCTTATTTCTACCCATCACTACCACCACTTTTGCTATGGACATATGCAGAAATTAAGAACTTCTACCAAAACTTTTAAATTTATCATAATAATTCCAATAATGTTTATCTAAGGAAAAACATCTGTGCTTTTACTCTAACATTGTATGAAATATAACTTGAAGGGAATGCTAATCCTGGTTCTTATGTTTAAGGAGCTCCATTGGCTGCCATTTTCCTTCCAATCCCAATTCAAGGTGCAGGTGTTTACCTACAAAGCCCTAAACGGTTTGGGACCTGCCTACCTGTGTGACCGCATCTCCGTTTATGAACCCACGCATTCCCTTCGTTTATCCGGAGAGGCCCTGCTCGTGATCCCTCCTGCGGTGCAGGTGCGTTTGGTGGGGATGAGGGACAGGGCCTTTTCTGTGGTTGCCCCCTAACTTTGGAATACCCTCCCCAAAGACATCAGACTAGCATCCACGTTGGCAGTCTTTAGGAAGAGCTTGAAGACCTGGCTATTCCGATGTGCCTTTCCGGAATAGGAAAACTCCAGCATTATGTCCCAGAAGCACTTTATTAGAGTTTTAAGATTCTCTGCACATTGCACTTGCCCTGAAATCCAACATACCACTTGTCACACCCAGCACTTTTTAATCTGTACCCGGCCCAGCCCTAGTTTTTACTGTGTTATGGTGTAATGTTTTGTTGTTATTGCTTTATGTTTTTGATTTTGCTTTGAGTTGTATTTGTTATGCTGTTGTTGTGTTGAGGCCTTGGCCTTTGTAAGCCGCATCAAGTCCTTCGGGAGATGCTAGCAGGGTACAAATAAAGTTTAATAATAATAATAATAATAATAATAATAATAATAATAATCAGCCTTGCTCACTTATTTGGGGACATTTTCTATCCATGTTGGTTTTCAATTTAATGAGACCTTAGTGACTCACACTCACGTTTTCTGTACCTGAGTTAAATTGGTCTCATCAGTTTATTAATCTGTTTATAGTCATGCACCTTTTACCGCTGAGCAAATGGGATCTTTGGACCATAATAAAGTTTTGATTGATTGACTGTAGCTGAATCAGATATGTCATTCATCCCTTGTCATTTCTTGTAATTGTGTTTGAATGGACACCAGGGATCTTCTCAACACTGTTGTGCAAATGAAATTACTATACAACCCCTCCCCCCCCACCCCAATCACCACATACTAACAGAATCAATATACATGGATTTGCTTACACATGGTTGCATTACTTCATTTATTCACTTAGGGTATCCTATAAAAACTACACCCTCTTTTTGGTAGTTTCATTGTTTGCCCTGCTAAAAATAATAGGGTTCACTATTAGCCATGGTTTCACATATCTAGGTAAAATCTAGGGAACATATCATTTGCTGATACGTGAGTTGTACTGTCTTGATAGTTGTATTATGTAAATGATAAGATGATCATTTCTTAACTGGTAATCCTCCAACTACACCAATGCCATAATGTATGTTGTATGCATTGACACTGGTTTTCAGCACAACTTTGAATCAATTTTTGCATCAAGTTTTCCACTTCTATCTCAGGTAAAGGAGTATGTGTGAAAAGATGGGCCACAGTAAACATTTAATAATATCCAAACTAATGAGAAAAAAAACAGGATCATTTCAATGATTTATTTTGTCACATTCCAATCATTCCGATGGAAACTATAGCAGTCAGATGTAACACTGGTACCCTTTTCCTCTCCCTATCTTTATGACCTTCTCATACAGGGGTCTTGAGGAAAATATATAATGTTTCCAGGTCCACTGTCCTTTTCTACCTGCTAAATACTCTTCAAGATTCAGAGGGAGTTTCAGTTTCAGAGGAATACTTGGAAGATATGGTGCTTCAGTTTGGACAAATTGGCATCTCTCCTAATTGGGACAGTTTGGGATTTATGCTTCATCCAAAATAGAAGTAAACAAAACATTCCTACATAGCTTGAGAGTGATGATTACCAATTTTGTGAGAAAACCCAGCTTGTGTAGTATAATCTCAAATTGCTTATTTACTCAGATGCTTTCAGATTTGTTTTCTGTACATGCCTGAGATTCCAAAAATGGACATATTCAAAAACCATTAGACTTCATCTCAAAAGAGCCTTATTTGTATAGTACGTATCTTATTCAAAATTCAGTTTCGCTTACTTGTTCTTATATAAGTCTCTTTTCTCTATGGCAATTTAAAAATAATCTTTGCTGTCACTCTTTATATTTTAAGGATATTGCTTCAGCTTCTGCAACCACAGACATTTTCCAGTTCCCATCATATGATATCAATTTATTGTCTTCCTTCTATTTAATAGGGACAAATATTTAACTGCTCAATTAAAGAAATATTAATGCAATATAATATAATGCACTATTTTGTAATTTATACTTTATGCCATACCACCAACACCTAATCCACACATTGCATTTGATATGGCCAACATTGGTGAAATGTGACCAATGAGTATGAGCAGGGCAGATTGAGATACAGCTTTTATCCCAGAGCTGTGACTATGTTGAACTCCATGGCATTACATTGATGTGGCAATGGGGGCTGTGCGGTGGTGGTTGGAGTATGGAGGGATGGGTGTGTTGTTTCTGTGATGTGCAATAGCAAAATGATAATAAAGCTATTCCACTTCATTCTATTCTATTAATAGTAGAGAAAACTTATTTTGAGGAGGACCTGCCATTTTGATTATGTAATTTATTATGTATTAAATGTTAATCATAACAAACCCCTCTCTCACACACACATACATGTATAAAGAGAGAGTATTATATTTATTGTATTTACTGATTTGGGTCTTTTTCTTTTTTCAGACTTTCTTATTTATGTGGGGGACATAAATAAGAAGATTTCCCTGCTTAAAATATTAGTTGTTTGTGTTCTTCCCCATTAATGATGTTGCTTTGTTGTTGCATGTATGGTTCCTTTTGACCACACTTTGATGTTGCTCAGTCACACTAGTCCTCAATTTTATCTATGAATGTTGGAGTGCATGTTATGAAGAGACAGGGCAAATCTGAGAAATCAGTCCATCTGAAAATGGGAAGTGCTTGACAAAGACGAAATTCTAGAGATGTGCACGATCTCGTTTGGCAATTCAGGATTTAGGAAAATTCGGCAATCTGGCAGCTGGATTGCCAAAAATGGACCAGGCAGGACTCAGCTGAAGATTCAGCCAGAAATAGATCATGACAGTTGGATCTTTCAGCTAATGAGGGCAATGGGGCTGAGCGGCACTCTACCTGAGGCAGAAGCCATGGCAATTGTGCAGCCTTGCAAATCAGGCAAGAGCAGGCACATGGCAGCAGCGGCTCATCCTCTTCTTTCGTCCCAGGCAGCCTCCCCCATCCCTTCCTGAGCCCCCTCCCCAACAGAGTGTATGTTTGAGGCAAATAAGGGTGGAAAGAGAGACAAAGAAAGGAAAAGGCAGGAAATGTTTTCCTAGCCTCTCTTCCAGAGAGGCCCCTGCCAGGATCTCGTTTTCCCAGCAGCACTTTGTGCGGTGTGGACATTGAAGGAGCCTCTGCATTGCCTCCCAGGGCATGATGAGAGTTGAGATTTTTTCTCACTGTGTATTTCTCACATTTCTTTCTCAACCAATCAGAGTCCTGGTTGCCTGTGTGCATTCCCCTCCCCTCTTGTGACATACACTGGTTAGGACTTCAATTTCAAGAACTTTCTCTAGTGTGTGTTTTTTAAATGTTATGGTAAAAACATAAAAATTTTCCAAAAATCAATGGATTACTGAAAGATTTTGAAACTTGGCAAGCTTGGAGTTGCAAATTTGTCTTACAGCTGAGGCCAGTTTCATCCTGATAGGCATAAAAATGACTGAGATATGAGCCTCTAACGTTTCCCTATTAGTGCTAATAAACGGAATCTTACCGGACCAAAAATGGCACCCCTTCCCAATTTTGGGAATTTCCCAGTAAACAGAACCGGGGGGAGGGGGGAGCCAAAAACAGGAGTGAAAATGGCTCTTTTTTGTTGATTCGCACACCCCTACTAATTTCTAAGGCACCTTTCAGATAACCTTTTGGCTTAGTCTATAATGAGATTACAACCAATGAATCTGACATTTAGCTTTTTTAGTTCAATAATGCTATATATATATACATACACACACACACACACTATTTATACCCCTCCTTTCTCTACCCCAAAGGGGACTCAACGAGGCTTACATATGGCATTATTCAATGCCTTAAACACATACAACATTAAGCTTAAAATGAATTGAATTAAAATTGATACATCTTAAACATTTAAAATTACATTCAGTATTAAAATCATGCCATCCAAAAGTCATAATCCAAGGTCATTCTGTAGTCATTGCACATATTCCAATTGTATTATATTATTGCACTGCTATAGAGAGAGAGAATGAAGGAGGGAGGGAGGGAAGGAGAGAGAGATGTGCATACAGACACAAAATTTAATAGGCATATATGTACACTTGTAAACATACTTGCAAATGTATATATACAATTAAATAAACATAAATATAAATGTCAATACATATACTCATACATTTATGTACATATACTAATTCTTCCAAATGACAACTCTATGACAATACATGTATATCACAACTAATTCAGTTGTAATTCACAAAAAGTTCACATGCGTTGTTTATTGTTATTATTCTGGAAGCAGAATAATGAATGCAATTTACAGTTAATCCAAGCCTGGGAAACGTCAATGCCACAAGCTGACTTTCTAGAGGAAAGCTGCTGAACTGGATCCAGCTGGTTCTTAACTAATTAGCCTTACTAATGGCATCAAACACCTTTGGCATCTGAACACCAAATGCAAAGGTGTTTCCTGGAGCTAAATGGATTTTAATTAGAAAGGATTGTATGCCATGTGCTTTCCTGCATAGAATTACTTTCATCAGAGTTAAACCAGGCTTAACCATAAAAAAAACCCCTACTATCAGGTCTCAATCCCACTTTAATACCAACAGTACTATAAAACTACACTGCATTTTAAACTCTTTAAGGATTGATATCATATTGTTGGCATCGTTTTAACAATTACTTTTAAATGGTTGTGTTTGATGGCTCAGATGGTTATTTTTTTTTCAAAATGAAGTATTGGCACATCAGAAAGACAGCCTAATCATATGTTTATTAACCTTTGCCCCTAAATTGTCAGGGTCTAGTGCCTTCCCTGATGTAAGCTTTGAACAAGTTCATCCATCTATTGTGCAGACTGTGATTAATTATGCTTTTCTGCTGATCTCATTGGAAGGCAAAAGGAGAATTGAATTTTCTCTAAAAAGTCATCAATACATTTAAAAGGTCTTCTTCGCAATTGACTATGTATATGTATGTTAATAGGGAAATCTATTAATATTCATATTAATCTTGGGCTATTTATGTTAATATCAGCGTTTTGCTGTCACACATGGAGACAAAACTTTTTTTAAATATCCCATTTGAACAGATTAAAAGAATGTTGACCATTACTCAATTTTGTTTTATTTTATTGGCATTTTGGCACTCTATATGAAATTTGTATTGAAGAACATTTTCAGCAATTTTTGTGAGAAATACATTTTTGTACAAAATAACATTGCTTTTATGCAACTTCTTTTTTCCTTTGTTTTCCCCCTCTCCCCAAAAAGTGCTGATTTTTTTTTCCACCATGATATAAGAGTGAACAAACTCAAAGTAACTGACTTTTTTAAAATAGAGCATCACAACATATCAGGACCTATCTTCCCATTAAGAAAAAAAGGTTTATGAATATTCCACATCTCTATGGATATTCAAGTGATATAGTGTTGTCTATTATATGTTTAGACATATTTCTCACACTTTCAATTTCTAGAGTCAGACACTTTTATTTTTGAAGTTGTGTGCATTCTGCCTTTTGCAAAATCAAAAGGAAAGCAGTGAGAGAGAGCTAAGGTAAGGAACAAATACGATTAATATTGACTGAATACATAATAACAATTTATTATGTAGAAGATGACTAGAACAATTTTGAAAAGGCAAAATATTTCAAATTCTCATTGTTCACTGAAAATGTAATTGAAATATTCCAGAACAAAACACTAGCATTTTGGCACAGTTGAGAAGACAGACCATTCTTCAGGTGTGAGTCATCCATTATCTCAAAAGTTAAGAGCACTCTCCTTCCTTCCTTCCTTCCTTCCTTCCTTCCTTCCTTCCTTCCTTCCTTTGATATCCTTAGACATTGGCCTTGGGGGCATATTATTTCTCCTTGTCATGAATTAGACACAGAGGGGCAGCCAGCCATCATACAAAAGGCAAGAAATGTTAACAGTCCTTTAGAAAGGGATGGGAGGGAGATAGAAATTAGCATTTTGTCCTTGGAGTCAAAACAATTTGATTGGTTTTAGAAAATACATACCATGATAGCAGGCAGGGGGTTCCTTCCTTGCCCTAAAAAATCTGTAAGGAATATTCAGATTGCAGGGCTGATTCTTTGTATGCATAATATTCACAAGACACACTCATTTAAGATGTCATTAACACTGAGAATCTAGATAGTGAGCTAGAGTGAATTTATATGTTTGGGAGATCTACTGTTAATTACATTTTGGGCAATAAATTTCTCACTAGGGAGTTTTTAAAGTCACTTTCAATATAACCTACTATTTGAGGTTATCTTCATCTAGCCTCTATCTACCTAACAACCAACCTACCTATCTTTTAGAAGTTTTAATTGAAGGGCCTAACAAACAGAATTAAATAATATAAAATGAGCAAAATGTTTCAGTTTGTGACTTATTCAATTGCTATAGACAAAACTGAGCTGCATTAATATCTATTTATAAATATTTATGAATCACATAGCTCCATAGCTACAAGAATAGGATACACAATACACAGACCATAAAGTAGATGACAGATTTGACTATGCAAGGAAGGCTTACATAAGTACATTTTAATCATGAATTCAAAACTGAAAATTGTTAGAGCATGCTGAATTTAAGATGGAAATGACTTTAAGCACAAAATGCATGCTTGAAAATGAAATTTAAATACATACCAAAGTCACCAGATATTTTTGCCTAAAGTGAAGTGTGATGTGAATGAAGTGGCTTCTATTCAGCATAACACCTAAAGAATTTCTGCAGAAAAGAAAGCTAAAAAAGAAAACCCAGCAAGTCAAATGAAATATCTCAGTAGGAAATATCTCTAAAATGAGATACAAAGCGAATCTGAAGCTTCTTTTTTAGGGTAAACATCTGAGAAAATTCTAGTTGAGGCCACAGATGTTTAAAACAAGCAAATGTCAAAGGTGAGTTTTGTATATGTCTGACTCACTGTGGAAAGGAATGTTTTTTTCTTATCTTTTTGATCAAGCTTTCATCTTTTCCTCCAGTCCTTTTAGAAGGTTTTTACAATCAGACAAATTATGATGTAACATTTCAGGATTCAAATATGAAAAGCTAATGGTGAAAGGAAGGACTGCATGGAATGCACTCACTCAGGTAAGTGGACAAGTCATGCTAACATTTTCTGCCAAACTTTATTATTTATTTTTTTATTTATCATGTCAGGAGCAACCAGACAGTTGTATTACATTTTTAACAAAACAAACAAACAGACAAAACACAAAGTTTGAAAGCTTGGTAGTTGATTAAATGTCCTTTGACCAGTATCTGGCCACTTGGAGTGCCTCTGGTGTTGCTGCAAGAAGGTCTTCCATTGTGCATGTAGCAGGGCTCAGGTTGCATTGCAGCAGGTGGTCAGTGGTTTGCTCTTCTCCACACTCGCATGTCGTGGATTCCACTTTGTAGCCCCATTTCTTAAGGTTGGCTCTGCATCTCGTGATGCCAGAGCGCAGTCTGTTCAGCGCCTTTCAAGTCGCCCAGTTTTCTGTGTGCCCAGGGGGTAGTCTTTCATTTGGTATCAGCCATTGGTTGAGGTTCTGGGTTTGAGCCTGCCACTTTTGGACTCTCACTTGCTGAGGTGTTCCAGCGAGTGTCTCTGTGGATCTTGGAAAACTATTTCTTGATTTGTTCACGTGCTGGCTGACACCCAAACAAGAGATGAGCTGGAGATGTCACTGCCTTGGTCCTTTCACTATTGGCTGCTACTTCCCGGTAGATGTCAGGTGGTGCAATACCGGCTAGACAGGGTAATTTCTCCAGTGGTGTAGGATGCAGACACCTCGTGATAATGTGGCATGTCTCATTAAGAGCCACATCCACTGTTTTAGTGTGGTGAAATGTGTTCCACAGTGGGCATGCATACTCAGCAGCAGAGTAGCATAGAGCAAGGGCAGATGTCTTCACTGTGTCTGGTTGTGATCCCCAGGTTGTGCCAGTCAGCTTTTGTATGATGTTGTTTCTAGCACCCACTTTTTGCTTGATATTCAGGCAGTGCTTCTTGTAGGTCAGGGCACCGTCCAGAGTGACTCTCGGGTATTTGGGTGCGCTGCAATACTCCAGTGGGATTCCTTCCCAGGTGACCCTCAGAACTTGGGAAGCTTGTCTGTTCTTAAGGTGAAAAGCACAGCCTGTATTAGATGGATTAGGGATCAGCTGGATTTCCCTGTAGTAGGCAGTAAGGGTGCTTAGAGCTTTGGAGAGCTTCTGCCATCTCAAAGCTCTCTGGCCCTAGAACTCAACAAAAAAGCTCCTGTTTTGTAGCAGGTTTCCTATGAGGAGGGTGAGATTGTAGTCCTTGGTGAGATTATACATTTTTCTCAGGAGGAGGCGGTTGTTTACAGTATCATAAACTGCTGACAAGTCTATGAAGACAGCTCCTGTGATCTGCTGCCTTTCAAAGCCATCTTCTATGTGCTGAGTCAGGTTCAGCACTTGCAATGTGCAGCTTTTGCCTTTTCTGAAGCCAGCTTGCTGTGGAATCAGACATGGGTCTATTTTTTCCATATTTCTATGCAAAATAAATCTCTCCAGAACTTTGTAGAGGTGGCACAACAGGGAGATTGGTCTATAGCTTTTTGGATGATTACAGTCTTTGCCTGACTTCAAGATGGCTATAACTCTTGTTTTCCTCCAGATTTTCGGGATCTGACAGGATGCAGTGCAGTTGTTCATCAGTTCCAGCAGCCGGCTACTTTGCAATTTTTGCATTTATTGAGAGCCATATCCAATTCAGTAGATCTAAAGGGTTCATGAAGGTTGTTGTTCTCAATCTCTGGTTGTCTGGCTATTGGTTTCTTTCCTACTTTGGTGGCAAGGTTGGGTTTCCCATTCTTCAAGAGGTGGTGTGCTATCTGATCTGCCTTTATGTTGGCATGGGTATTAGTTTGTGAGGGATCATTGCTCAACCATCTTAACAGCCTCCACACCTTCTGGCTGCTCCTGCCCATGTCAACCTCTGTGATCAGCTTTATCCACTATTCTTTCTTGGCTTCAGAGATGGAGGACACAATACTCTGCACTGCCTGAAGCGTTTGCTCACTAAATGGGTCTTTGTTGTGAGAGAATTGGCCATCTACAAGGATGTTGCCCAGTGGATGCCCAGATATTTTGATGTTTTACCATCCTTGTGGGAGGTTTCTCTCATACCCCCCACATAGGGAGCTGGAACTGACAGAGGGAGCTCATCCACACTCTCCCCGGATTCAAACCTGTGATCTGTTGGTCTTCAGTCCTGCCAGCACAAGAGTTTAACCCACTGAGCGACCAGGGGCTCCTTCAAAAAAATCTAATGAGCTCATTTAATAACATAAAATAGCTGTAGAACCTTCATGAAATTGAGGCCTTTATTTTCATCAATAGCCATGGGAGAGTATGAGAAATGTGCCTCTACATTCAAATTAAATGATCAGATCCTACTCATTTTTAGAGATTCCCTACTGATTAATGCATGGCCTCTGATATAATCTTTCTGATGCTTTTGAATGATCAAGACTTCCAAGCTAGTTTTAAAATCCTAACGTTGCCTTCCCTCATCTTTTAGTAGATCTCATACTCCACTGTGCCACCTTTCACTTTATGATTTAGCTTGCTTAATAATAGCTTCTTGAATGGGAAGTGACATTTTAAAACCACACGTAAGCAATATTTGGAAATGGCTGGCTGTTTCAACTTTTATTTTTCCTCAAAGCTGTCTCTGATAAAGTAAAGAAGAGAATTGTAAAAGCAAAAAAGGTCTTGGAAACCATTATAAAATTCAGTCTGCTGGAATCCCATACTGGGATGGAAGTAACTGGAAATCCTTTAAAATTGACTAAAACTTTCTAGGTTGACTTGCAACTCCAAGCTGCGAAAGACACCTCCTCAAAGTTCTCTGGAATGTGCAACCTATGGAGTTTTTATTATGAGTGCCATCTTCCACTAGGGGGTCAGCAGAGCCATTTCAAAGAAGTGGTAACACATGTTAAATGTAATCCACTTGGACATCAATGTCTTCATATAATACTGTTATCTGTATAGGATTTCTTCTAAGCTATAACAGATACTTCATGTTGATTTTCTGCTCAAGAGGTGGGTTTTTTTTTCAAATGTATTTTTTCCTTTGCTAATTGCACAATTCATTGAAAAGTTGTCTGGTGTGAGAAGTGAAGGGTGGAAGTCATTAAATTTGCTCCTTCCACAAACAGGAGATTTTTTGCTGAAAGATTTAAAAAGCCCAGCAAGGCATGGTGTTGGGATTGATAACAGCTCTGTATAATGTGCTTAATTGGGCAGACTACTTTGACTTATTGTTCCTACTTCCACACTCCCACCCCCATCATATCACTTCTTTTAATGTGTTCTGTTACCAGTTAATATATAATATTACTAGAATGTGGTTTTTCTGAATTCTGACACAGTAAGGAATTGGGTCCATCTACCCTTGTTTCCGCACATTATCCTTATCCTTTACTGCCAGAAAGACTGATGTGGTCTCATTCTGTGCCTTTTACAGTCTGCAATGACTGCATTATTAATTGATCCAAGCTACTAGCCACCTTAGATCAAGAGCCAGCATGCCTCACTTAGGTGCAGTGGTTATAACATAATTTCTTCAAAACAATATTTTAAAAAACCCTAGAAGACCAGGAATACTGTAAATAGTTATGATTATTCCATCTCACAGCCGTAACATCTAACTTAATTGTTGAACATTTTCATTTCTTCTACTCCATGATTAATTACATGACCCACGGAAAACTCTAAAACAGTGGTTCTCAACCTGTGGGTCCCCAGGTGTTTTAGCCTACAACTCCCAGAAATCCCAGCCAGTTTACCAGCTGTTAGGATTTCTGGGAGTTGAAGGCCAAAACAATTGGGGGCCCACAGGTTGAGAACCACTGCTCTAAAATAATAAGTTAAAAATGAACTAGACATTTGCAACATTTTGTTTGGACCAAATATATGTTTTATCGAGTTGTGTGTTTGTCTCTTTTTAAAAAATGAGCTTGCATTCTTTCTTTTTTTTTATAAAGAAGCACCTGTAATCTTTGTGTACATGTATTACATATCAGGTTGTCTATAAACAACAACAATAACAACCCCCCATAACCTTACTATATAAAAATCAAATGGCCACATCAAAAGAAATCATCATTTACACAAAAGGGTTACCTGCAGCACTTAAATAAAAAAAGATAAACACGGTCTAAAGAAATTCTGATATACTTCTTACATCTTGTTGCAAATCCACTTATGTTATTTCATGTCACTGAACATCACCACACAAAATAATCCACCAGCATGTGATCCTATTATATTTTAAAGAACTTCTCTGCATTGCAAACACAGTCTTCAAGCCCAGTTACTTTATTATATGCTTATCACAGCTTCTTATGTGTCAACACAGCAACCGAGTGATAGGATACCTAAGAATACCTAAGAATTTAATCTTTATGAATAACAATATGAGCTGACCTCAACTATACATCCTTTACTAATATGCACATGGGACTTTAAATCTTAATCCAATTGCTAGTCCCAGCTATAGTAGACTCACTGAATATGGGGGATTTACACACAATATATGTAGGCAGATGCAAATTGATCAGGGATAAATTGGTGAATTCAACTGCATCCCAGGTTAAAAAAAAACACAGGGGAAAATCAGAATCCCGTTTCTGCATTCTCCTGGGTTTGGGTAGTGGGGAGAGCCATTTCCAGATTCCTATGAGGAATGCAGAATTGCATCCCCACAGTACTCATGTAATCCCTGGTCATGGGCTACCTGAGGAAGTGAAGAAGCTATTCCCTTTGCTCCCCCACACCCCAATTTAGCCTTCTAAACACACAATGTGGCACTTATCTTGATCTGTGAGCTCTTTGCTTCCTAGTCAATGCCATGTGACTGAGCCCAGCAGTTTGGGAAAAAGGAAGGGAGGGAGCTCCTCCCAGGCCTGCCTTGGAAGTGGTTGATAGCACTCCTTTGTGGTTATAATGGGGTCTAAAACTAATATGTTTCAAAACAGTTTAGAACTACATTATGTCCCTGTGAAAAACCACCCTTAGATGTTCTATTCTAGTTGGAGTACAAATTAGATTTCATTCTTACTTACCTACCAAAGTTTGCGCTTAGAAATTATGATATATTTGAAAAGGTCCATTTGCAGAGAAAACAGGCACAAAATACTTCTAAAACATGTTCACATTTCACAGGACTTGGTAAATGACAGTTTGATTTGACAGGGGACAGAATGGATATCAGAATAAACATATGGGTGAGTGATGTGGGCCAGAAACCAACGTCCATCTCAAGAAACAATTTAAGCCTTTGTCAGCTCGCTTCTAGCTCTTGTCTCTCTGAGGTTATCCTTAAAGGACTTGATTTGACCCTGGCATGAGTCATACCAACTGGTGTACTGTATGTCTTATGCTAAATAGACATTTTTTGTTATGTCTTCTTGCATCTTCAAATTTATGACTGCGGTGAAAGGAAAACCCAGATACTTGTACTGCCCACAGCATTATTTCAATGTGAAAACTAGATAGCCTATTCCTGATGAGAAAGGGAAAAACTGTATGTCATAAAGCACAAAGCAGAAAAGTAATGTTGTCATACAAGTTTTCAAGCACTATATAATTATATCATAAAATAGAAGAGCAACCAGTATTGGATGCAGAATCTTCTGCAAGCTACCAAATCTGTGAAAAAGTTTACATAGGCCTTCCTATTATCTCTTTCCCTTAACAATTTAGGTTACACCTTCTCCCTGTCTTCTTTCAGTTATGATAATTACAACAGTGCAGGTGCCAATAAATTTTGTTGTTGGTGATGAATGCCTTCAAATCATGTCCAAATTATGACTACCCCATCACAAGATTTTCCTAGCAAGATTTAGTCAAAGAGATTTTGTCTTTGCCTTTCTATGAAGCTAAAAGTATCTACCTCATCAGATGGGGCTTTTTCCGGTGCCATACACTGGGTAAGCACTAGATCATTCAAGGAGCCTGCTGGCTGTCATCAAATGATGCACAGGAACATCTGGTGGGGCTCCGTGGATGATCTAGAATGGAGCTAGCACATGCTGCAGCATTGGCAACATGGGAAGCTTCCCATATTCCCCTTGTGGGATCAGCTTCCTCATGAGCAGGGGCAATGGCAATGGATACCTCATGCCCCTGATGAGGGTCTCCAGATTCACCACGGCATGTGTCAATTCCGGCTGTGTGACAAGATCATATGACTCTATTTATTATTATTATTATTATTATTATTATTATTATTATTATTATTCACTCAACATCAAGCCATAGTTTCATAGCTGAACAGAGATTTGAACCATAGTCTCCAGAGTCACAGTCTGATGCTCAAACAACTACACCACTAAATAAAAAAAAAATAGCAATGACAGTGTAAAAGAAGAGAGGATGAATACAGAGGCCACTTCAGAGAAGTATCAAAAAAACATGAAAAAATCATTCCAACCCTCCAAAAGCAAAAAGCATTTTCCTGAGGCAGCCTGAAGAAAAGAACACACTGCTTTCTGCTGATTATTTCCATTATAAATTCTGCATGGGAAGAAGGCAGCATTAGCTCCTATCTTGCAGTTTATCCTCCTCATCCTTGTGAGTTCAGCAGGACATTTCTCACTTCATCAACTTCACCTCTAATTCTATATTTTTCCTCAAGTATCACTGCTACTTGAGGGAGCCCCCGGTGGCGCAGTGGGTTAAACCCCTGTGCCAGCAGGACTGAAGGTCGCAGGTTCGAATCTGGGGAGAGGCAGATGAGCTCCCTCTATCAACTCCAGCTCCTCATGCGGAGACATGAGAGAAGCCTCCCACAAGGATGATAAAAACATCAAATCATCCGGGAGTCCCCTGGGCAACATCCTTGCAGACAGCCAATTATCTCACACCAGAAGTGACTTGCAGTTTCTCAAGTCGCTCCTGACACGACAAAAAAAAAACTGCTATTGAGCAAAATACAATGGCTCATATATCAAAAAGATAGTACAAATGTGTATGTGTGTGTGAGTGAAATCTGACTGTAACAAAATAATCACAGAACATAAGAATATTATTTCATGTTGTCAGGAGGGAAATAGAGAAGCTTAAAGTTCTTTATTTGGAATAATCTCTAGTTCTGCATGATAGATCCAGCATGCTTGAAAATACTTTGTAATCAAATTTCTGCTTTCTTGTAGCAGAAAATGAACTGATCAATCAGAATCCAGGGCCAACCATTACAATTTATATTGGTATGATATTACACATTTCTTTGCATCTTCTCCTCACCTCTCAATTGAAGTACTGGAATGATTTTGTCACTTGTTTAATGTGGTGCATGTATGCTGTTTGGCTTCAGCAGGTTACACGTGGTAGTAAGTTGGAAAGAACAGATGCCAGGCTTCTAATCCACATTGCCAGATGAACAGAGATCTGTGTCCAAGAAATGTCTCACTTTTGAGGAACTGTTATAACAAAGCTTCTTTAAAACAATATAAAATAGAAGACTAGACATACTGTCAGTAGCTATTGTTCTGTAACATGTTCTCTAAAAGGCAGATTTTGAAAATGTTACTTTTTTGAACTTGTCAGATAGCCTCAATTTAGGACATATAAGTCAAAAACAGTACTTTGAATTGTGCCCAGATATAAGCTGGAGGCCAAGTAGAGCTGTAGCAGCAAGGTTTATTTTATGGTAACTATATTTGTTCCAGATAACAATGTGGATACAGCTCTTTGTTTAAATGAAGTTTTTAAAACCTTTTCAAAGAAAGCGCCACATAGAATGTATTACAGTACTCTAAATGGGTGAATGTAAGGCATGTGTTACTAACTTTAAGTGTTCAAAAGCACTTCTGAACTCCGCAGATGCTTGAACCTGTAGGATCAAGCAAAGCCAAATTGTGTGTCCAAGTTGTCAGTGGAAGTGTACTTCTATACAGTGCAGATTTACCCTCTATGCCTTTCAGTTAACTAGGATTACTGCTTCACCCACCCCCACTGCATTTAGATTCAAGTTGTCTACTCTCACAATCCATTACATATACCAGAAACAAGTTTATAACTGGAACAGCTTCCTTGAAATTTGCTGGAAAGAAGAAAAGTTAGGTATCATCAGCATAATTATGGCACTGAAGCCCAAAGTTCTGAAGAATGTCTCTCAGCAGTTTCATTTAGCTTATGCCATGTGTTGAGTAAGATGGGGGACCTTGCTCAGTTATTATACTCCTGGACTATTTATTAATTACTGTGAAAACATTTACTAACTGTTTTGGGTAATTGGCCATCCCAGGTTTATTCAGGCTTATATTTATAACAGTGTCACATAGCTATTATCCTAAAGATGCAACGCCCACGGAGGGAAAGGCATAAATACACTGGAATAAAACAGCAGTATCTGAGTGGGAGAAAGAAGGAAAGAAAGAAAGAAAGAAAGAAAGAAAGAAAGAAAGAAAGAAAGAAACAGCAATAGCATTTGTAATGATGTACCTTGTCATACAGAAACATGATTCAAAGACATATGTCTGTGTTGGAAAGAACTCGAACAATACTGATGTAGTAAGATGACATACAGGTGTCTGTCAGTAGGAGGATTTATTGAATTTTTAACTGTCATGTGAAAAGGGATGTATTGAACTTTCTATTTTGGTATCTATTTTTCCCAAGGTCAATCCTGCTTTATTTTAGACAGTCATTGAAGCCTGGCAGTGTCTTTCACTTGTCAGCACACAGCTGATATTCATAATCCAAACAATTCTTTCCCTGTCAAAAGAAACGAGTCACCTCTGATTTCATGATAACAAGTGAAACTCATAATTCAGGACCAAAAAGGAAAGGAAGAAAGAAAATGCACTCTGCAAAAGCTAAAACCTTACTATGTAATCCACTAAACAGACCCACCACACCCAGCCCCATTGACAAAAGAGGCTTACTTTGACCTTCTCCTTTGTCTTATTACTGCATTATTCTTTCCCCATTTTGGGGATAGGCGTGTATTCAGAGAATCATAAATGCATTCATATCAGCTGTCATCCAGTCAGGGACATACAAATGCAGAGATCACGCTACTCATGAAGAGCAAAAAAGCCAGGATTGGACAACAGGAAGATTTTGCTGATAGTGGCAGATATAGAGTTATACAAACAGCATATTCCTCTGAATCTTGTGTTTGCACCAGTGAGTGCTGTGATTTTACATTGTGTGTTATGTTTCACATTATGCATTGCATGTTTTGGCTACAACATGTAAAGTAAGCATTGCAGTTGCCCTTTATATGTTGTTTATTGTAGATTTGCATCATATGTTATGCATTACAGTGGTGCACCATATATTGTGGTCCATTTTCTAGTACTGATGGAGGTAGGAATGGAGTCAAGAAGATCAAAATGTTTCCTGAAACATATCTTCATAAATGATCCCAGGCAAATAGGAATAATGTAGTAAGCATGGTCATTCAGATTTGACTAGAGGCAGATACCAGTGAAAGCAATGAAAGCTAGTTCAGAATGACATCACAATGGGAATTTAAGAATGTGAATTCCAGTGAGACCAAAACAAAGAAGTATCTACTGTAAAAGTAAAGGTTTTTGTGTTAATTTTCAGCAGTGATCTTTTTTTAAAAAATATTTCTATTGAATTATTTATATTGAGAATGAAATATTGGTTCCATAAGGATAAGAGCATTATAAAAAGCGGAAAAGAGAAAAGAAATGAAAAGAAAAGTGAAAAAAAAACTTTGAATTATAAATGATGATTGTATCAGATAGAAGAATTATGTTTACATCAAAAAGTGGGAACAATATGGTTGAGAAAAGTAGGAAATAATGAAATTAGGCATTTTCTGCAAAGAAAGAGGTGAAGGTAGAAGGGGAGGGTGAAAAGGGTGAGAAAAAATGAAATAAAATAAAATAAAATAAAGGGGGGCAGGGAAAAGAAGGGGGGTCAAAAAGAAAGAAAGAAAAATGTGGATGAAGTACTTCCTGATCTCCCCAGGTTGTGAATTCATCTTTTTTTTCCTCCTGTGCCTTGGTTTCTTTTCGTCGTCGATTTCTTGGTGTTTGGTCCTTTGAGTTTCATTCATATCTTGTGGATAGAAATTTCTGTATTTTCCTTGTTCAGGAATTCCAGAAATCTTTCCCAGTCCGTTCTATATACTTTTACATTATTGTATGACATTTTTTATGTAAGTATGTCCATATTCATTACTTTCAAAATCCATTGTTCCATAGTGGGTATTTCAAAAGATTTCCATAATTTGGCCAATACAGTTCTTGCTGCAGTTATCAGATAAAAGAAAATCTTATTAGTGTTCTTATCCATTTCGAAATCTGTGAGTCCTAGTAAAAAAATTCTCTGGTTTCAATTCAAATTTTATTTGTAAGATTAATTAGATTAATGGATTAATTAGATCCATAATGCCTTGCTCTCTGTAATTTCTATGAAGTTTAATGAAGACATACAATTTTTTTCAGTAGAATATCATCCCAGTTGCAAAATTGTGCATCCACCTACCGTTGAGATGATATGATGCAGGCTGCCCTTTGGATTAAAAGTTATGGTGGGGAGGAGCAAGCAAATTTTGCTGTTTAGGGTTAGGATTAAGGTTAGTAGTTTGATAAGGTTCAAGACGGTTTTCTGGTTTAGCATTTCCAATCAGAAAACCGTCTAGAACCTTATCAAACTACTAACCCTAATCCTAACCCTACACACCAATATTCCATGAAGTGCAGATCTCAGTAATCAATAGGAAGTAGGCCTGTTTGATCAAGAAAAAATTTGTTTCTAAAATCGTTTTGTAATTGGGGTGTTTTTTTGTTTCGATATTTAAAATATTTACAAAACTTTCCAAAAAAATGTTTTGTTATTTACGAAATTTCATAAATATTTACAAAATATTTTTTAAACTCCATTTGCCTAGTATTTTAAATATCGAAATTTTTTCTTGATCAAACAGGCCTAGTTTCCAACAGACCTCTGAGGATGCCTGCCATAGATGTGGGCAAAATGTCAGGAGAGAATGCTTCTGGATTGGTCATACATACAGCCCTGAAAAGTAAACTCACACAACTGGCCTCCCGCGCCATCCGGCTCGGGCTCCTGCGCCCTCCTCCTCCTCCTCCTCCTACCAGCTGTGTTGCAGGAAGTGCTAGGAGGAGGAGGAGGAGGAGGAGGAGGGCGCAGGAGCCCGAGCTGGATGGCGCGCGCGCGCTCCGCTCACCTTTACAACCGGCCTCCGCTCCTGCTGTTAGCCCCACGCGCCATCCGGCTCGGGCTCCTGCGCCCTCCTCCTCCTCCTCCTCCTCCTAGCACTTCCTGCAACACAGCTGGTAGGAGGAGGAGGAGGAGGAGGGCGCAGGAGCCCGAGCCGGATGGCGCGCGGGGCTAACAGCAGGAGCGGAGGCCGGTTGTAAAGGTGAGTGGAGCGTGCGCGCGCCATCCGGCTCGGGCTCCTGCGCCCTCCTCCTCCTCCTCCTCCTCCTCCTCCCAGCTGTGTTGCAGGAAGTGCTAGGAGGAGGAGGAGGAGGAGGGCGCAGGAGCCCGAGCCGGATGGCGCGCGCGCGCTCCGCTCACCTTTACAACCGGCCTCCGCTCCTGCTGTTAGCCCCGCGCGCCATCCGGCTCGGGCTCCTGCACCCTCCTCCTCCTCCTCCTCCTCCTCCTCCTCCTAGCACTTCCTGCAACACAGCTGGGGGGAGGAGGAGGAGGAGGGGGGCGCAGGAGCCCGAGCCGATTGGATGGCGCGGGTGAGCGCGCGCGCACCATCCAATCGGCTCCTGCCACGGTGCACTCACTGCTGGGGTGCTTGGGAGCGCCGGATTGGCTCCCAGGCACCAGCACATGACCACAGCACTGAAGTCAGCACAGCAGCCGCCATTCCATTTACGAGACGAGCTGAAGCTCGTAAAAAAAATGGGGCTGCTGTTTCGATATTTTCAAACCCTTCCGGGTTTGAAAATATGTTTTGATATCGCGTCGGATATGCAAAAAAAAACGATTTAAATACGAAATAACGAATTAACGAAACAAAACCGACAGGCCTAATAGGAAGCAGTCACAGCAGTTAAACTCGAGTCACCATGCTGTGATTGTGTAGTATGAAAAAACCCATGAATGTTTTTGTTATCATCCAGATGTTTTTTATGGCTTCTAGATATCCCATGCAATATGGCAACTTCTCAAAATTTCTGGGAGGAAAACATCTACTTGGTGTGCTAAATATTATTTATTCTTTGCCTAGACAAAATTGCCTTATCAGCCATAGCAGTTGTCCAATATTCTTACCTTAAGAAGAAACTGAGAAGAGATAATTTTGAATTTTGGATGGCTATATTTTTTCACAGTGAGGTCTATCTTGAGGTGGAATAATACCCTATGAGAGACGCTGATCCTACCTTCCTGTTTTCTAGTTGCTGCTCCATTATAAGACTGTGTTGTTATGCTTCATCATAGATGTCTGTGTGATGGCTGCAATAGTTATCATAAATTCTGCATCGGTGACTTATTTCAACTCAGTTTCATGCTGTTACACATCTACATCCAGTTCAGAGCAGTGCTACACTATTTCATTTGGCATAATAACACTGTTCCTGGTTCTACTACCACAATTTCAGTGTTCCAAATTGGCTCATTATACTGGTTCAACAGTTTCGGCAAGGTAATTTGTACTGGTCTGAATCTTGGAGAGTTTGACATTCACAGCAAAACCTGAACATATCTACTCAGAAGTATATCTAACTGAATTTAATGGGGCATACCCACAGGAAAGGGTTCATAGCATTCCAACCCTAAATAGTGATGATAGCTTGACTAGTTGACTTAAGCTTATATACACTATACTGGCATATTGTTGTGGTTTCAGTGTTGTACTATGACTCTAGAGACCCGGGTCTGAATCCTTGTACAGCCATGGAAACCCACTGGGTGACCTTGGAGTAGTCTCTCTGCCTCAGAGGAAGATAAAGTCAAACTTCGAACAAATCTTGCCAAGAAAACCCCAGGATGTTGCTTCCTTAAGTTGGAAAATGTATTGTTTCTCAGCCACCAGAATCCCCAAGGTGATGTACAATGAGTAAAAACAATGAAACATCAAACTGATGTATAGAAGACTTTTTTAAAAAATACCTGGAAACAGACTAAATCAGTAGTTTTCATTCTTCACATATTTTTGACATTAGCTTCCAGAATTCCTAAGTATTAGCCATTGTTGTAGGTTTGCTGGGCTATATGGCCATGCTTTTAAAACACAGTCATATAGCCCGAAAAACCTACAACAACCCGCATTACTAAAACAATTTAAAGCCAGGCAGTTAAAGTAGCTAATTTCAAAGAATGAAGCTCATGTCAAACAAAACTCTTTCAGCTCCCCTCTTAAAATTCAAAAGTGATGGAGCCAACCTAATTGAACTTAGAATAGAGGTTTAACTATTGAGATGCTGCTACTTGGAAAGACTTAACATGCATACCAACCAATCTACCCTCATGGGATGATGGAACATCTATCAGGACATGTGCTAAGGACCTCAAATTTGGGGCAGTCTCATATAGGGGTTCGGATATCCTGATCCAAAGTTGTTTAGGACTTTTAAAGTCAAAAACAGTGTCTTAAATTGACTTCAGAAGTAAACCAAAAGCTTACATGACTGGCATGATATGGCATCTAAAATGAACATCTGTCACTTGTTTGGCTACCACATTTTGCACTAGCTGTAGCTTTCAAATGCTTTCATGAATAGCTGCACATAGAACACATCCCAGTAATCTAATCTAGAGGTTTTTAAGACCTGTAGCACATTTATCCCATATTCCATATTAATCAAAGAGAAGAATGATTGATGGTATTCAATATTGCTGGGAGCTTCAGCAAAACTAACAGGAATATATTATCACTGTTCATTTCCTGGTATAGCCTATTCACCAGGGTGAGCAAAGCTAAAGGGGTCCCATAGCTATGTCAAAGACCTTTCTTTAAGAAATTGGGATTGAAAACTGGAAATCGCATATTAATCACATTTTTATCCCTTTAAAAAAAAAAGGAGGCATGCAACTATTATATGAGGGGAAAAACCTTCCTTTTGGTTCTGAAATATTAATTTTTAAAATAAAATGATGTTTAAAACAACTTGAGAACATATACAACAGTGTCCAGAAAACAAATTTACATAGGTAAACGTTTTAATTTTCCTTGTCAGTAGGCTCCATGCCACTGTTATTGCTGTCATTACCTGATGCATTGCCCTCAGTGCTGCTCACAGCAGATGTTTTTTCCTTCCCATAACTCTCCCAAAATGCATCTTCTGATCTATTTGCTGCATTAGAAATGCCAGGTGTTTTGAAATCTTTTCTCAAAAATATCATCTTGTAAGGTCCCAACTCTTAAAGACCTATGGGAATATCAATCTTAAGCTTCAATTTTCAAAAGGTGCCAATTGGTGATCATCCACTGATCATCCACTGATTATACAAATGATACAAGTGGTCTTTAAAGGGATTGTTTGCTGACACATTTAGTGGCTGCAAGATAGAGGTTAAGCCACCAGGAATCATTAGCTCTTGTGACTTATTGTCACTGTGAAGTTGCTTTACTTCCTTGACAATATGACCTCAGAAACTGTACAAAACAACAGTGCAAATGGTCTTCTGTTCCACGCAGTTTAAACCTAGTCCACCATGAGTTCTAAATCCATCCAACCCTTTTCCTGAATGACTTCATAAACGCCACAGTGAAATTATATTCCCTGTAGACAGTAACTTCCTTTATCAGTTGTAATAGCCAGCATTACAGTTCACCATAATTTGTCGTGACCACTGGTGCTCATAGTGACAATAGATGCCCCTTTTGGTACAATAGTGCTGTTGCAAGGCATATCAAAGAATATCAGTTTGATCAACACTTCTAATTTGAGAAAGGGGATATGATATTTCCTCGCACATACACAAGGCAAGGCAATGAAAGCTTTCCACCTTTTTTTGGTGTAGCTTATGGCATAATGTGGTTCTCCTTTGCACAGACAGGTTGTGTCATTGCATGAATCTCATAACCTGACTACATTTTTCTTTATTTATTTATTCTATTTGTATCCCATCTCTCTCTACCCTGAAGGGGACTCAAGCCGGCAACCACAACTTGTCTTAAACCGAGTTGGTCAAATGTTGTGCTTGTGAGTTATCTCTTGTGCTTTGATCTGCAACATTTCACTGGATACACTGCAGCCATTTTCACACATCTCCCTGATATATGTAAAAACTTCCTCGTCAATTTGTGGAAACTTGCTTGTTTTGCGACCTGTAAATGCCCATCAAGTAAGGGTGAAATTCGCTAACTTGTCTTTCACTTTCCTCAAGTCACATATAAACTTCTCATTGACTGAAAACTGCCTTCCTCTAGATCTGTTACTATGCTTCTCAGCAAAAGCAATGACCCTGAGCTTGAACTGAGTAACTTGAACCCTGCAGAGTAACTTCTGGCCCTATTCATGGCCAGCATTTCTGCAGAGGAATGCAACCTCCATGATGTAAACACTCCATAGTTCCCTTGATGTATCTTTCTGCCCTGACCTGAAGAGTTTGACTGCTTGTCAGCCCTGTTTTAGAAATGGCACTTCACTCAATTATTTGTCCATCCATCCATCAACTTTTCACTTACCCATCCACCTTGCTGACTCATTCACCATGTATGCATGCACTCACCCACTCAGTCAGTCCACCAGTCATCTGGATACCCATCCATCCATTGCCCACCCCTTCCATGAATGCTACTTCAAACTGTGAGTGATTAGATGTGTAGATGAGTGAGTGAATGCATGTGTGGACAAGTGAGTCTTTGGGTGGGTGAGCAGATGGCTGGATAACTGGATGGATGGGGGAGTGGGTGAAGTGGGTAGGTGAGTCTTTGGGAGGACAAATGGGTGAGTGAATGGGCAAGTGAGTGAAGTGAGCAAATGGGTCTTTGGGCAGGCAGGTGGGTGGACAAGCAAGTAGATAGGAAGCAGGAAGGCTGCCTACTAATAAATCAAGAGGGTGGCTATTATGCAAGGAATTTGAAAATACTGGATTTGGGACTCAAAAAATGGGGTTACAACTATTATGAGATGGTGACTGCTATGCAATGAAATGTGGTATCTAAGATGTCGTGGTTCAGTGATGGTTTCTTCCACAAAATACTTCTTTTATAAAAATTGAAAGATAGCACTTTTTCAAGGATACATTTCTTACATTCACCACTCAAGTGACCAGGTTTCCTGTGGCAATTCTAAATACTGAGAAAAAACTTGTCAAAGATAAGATAGCATTACAGAGTTCATCTCTGAGACATCATATTCATTGTTTTGAATTTATCGCCTGTGATTCTATAGCAATGCTATAGAAATTATAGCCATTTCATTGTAGACATTGAGTCAGTAAATGTGCAGGAAGATATTTAGCATTATTTGAGGGATGTTCGACTTCTTGCATAATGGCACTACTATACTATGTTTAGCTAGGAGAATCTTTCTGCTATTCTTCTTCCCATAAGAAAAAATGAAGACAATCAATTGAATTATTTTCTGTCTTGGTAGAGGTGAACTAATAGCAGATTCCGAGCATAGGGTGATGGATGCTTTAAAGCAACCTTCTTCATCTAGTCCTTTTGTGGAGGGAAGTGCCTGTGCTCGATTCACTTTCAGGTTTTAGCATAAGTTTAGATAGTCTCTGTATTTGGAGCTAAACAGGATTTTTGAGCAGTGTACCAGAATTTGCCAGAAATCATCCTTCCACACACGTTAGCACATTCTATTCTGCATTTTGAGGAAGGGAATGGATTCTTTATTAAGAATTATGAATTTGGCTGTATGGATGCTTCCTTAATTAGCATTGTGTTTGTTACCTTTATTATTGGATTTGTCTAATTGCCTTGTTAATTCCTCTGAGGGAGAGATATACAAGTTAGAATTCATTTCTGAACAAATTTGAAAATCAAGCTGCTTTGAGTCTTCTTGCGAAGAGAAAAAGTGGGACACAAATAAATATAATAATAATTATCACCATCATCCTCACCGCCACCACCACCAACTCCATCAAGATGTGACTACATGGGGATATTATGATTCTTATCCAATGCCAGGAGTCATAGAAGATATATAACATCGGGAACCTGACAGTAGAACAGATCAAGGGCTATCCAACCCATAGCAATCTCCCTGAATCTTAGACATGTTCTCTTACTGAATAGATAACCATACACATCACAGGGCGCTGGACTGGATCACCCTTATGGACTATTCCAACTGTATGTGATGCTATAATTCAATGGAGCCTGAAATTTCCAAAAGAATTTTCTCATCACTTATTGGTTTAAGTTATTTGTAACCCAATCTATGTCAAGTTATCTGGGAAACTGACAAGAACATTATTTAAAGATCCTAATTTTTTAAAAAAACTAGACTCATAAGACTTATTAATAAACTGAGGAATTTAAAAGCTGAATGATTTCAATGGGCACAAAAATCTAAAACCCATGTGTTTAGAAATCATAAAATTCCCAAATATTTAATAAGTTAGTGCTGGAATGAAAACAATATCAGTGTCAGCTGGCCCTCAAGTGAAAGAGGGCCCAGTTAATACAAGAGGAGAAAAGACATCTTGCTTACCTAGACTATTGCTCCTACTGATGCAATACAAATGAAGGTCCTACTATAAGATTTCACTTCTCAGATAGACATATAAAATAATTTAAAACCCCTTTCTGAAATCCAGACATATGGCTTGTGTTCATATCCTAGGGAGAAAGGGAGCAAATTATTTACTCACAAAATGCAAAAGTAACAGTAGTGTGCTTGTTTTACTATGAATGCATATAGTTTGAGGAAACTGCTCTTTGATAAAACTCAAGGAGTTGGGGAGGCCATTCTTGTTCAGAATTAACTATAAATACCAGGCTGCCTGCTCACTGAGAACAACCCTATCAAGAAACTTCATGAACACCAATAACTGCAAAAGCACAGTAGGTTGCCAAAATATAGCAACTGTCATCTGACACCATTGCATGACTGGATGACCGCATGACCCTAAACTATGTACTATGACTGACAATATCAGCTGTCATTGATTCTTTTCATGAATGCACTTTAGATTTTCTTTGTTAGTGACCAAAGTTCACTGAGCAAATTTTCTTCAAGTTGAAAGTTATTACCCCCTACAAAAGAAAAAAAAGTCTATTGAGTTGTTGTAGGCTGAGGTATAGACCTTTCTGATTATCATGGAGATAAAGTCAGTTCCAAAGAAACAATCTGGATTTTGTTTTTCTTATCATCTATTACACTGAATTGTAAACTCACACTAAAATAAAAGGCAAGCAGAATAAAAATAGTATTTTCACAGAGATCAATTGTTTGCATAAAAGGGATTCTGCTCATTGAACAAAAATATCTCACAAGATTACCATAGTGTCCTAAATCCCAGGATCTGATCCCAGATTGTCTGTTTTGAACTGGATTATATGAGTCTCCACTGCCAGATAATCTGGGATAAGCAGATAATCTGAAATCAGATCCTGGGATGTAGGGCAGTGTAGAAGGAGCCTTATATAGTCAACTGATTTCCATGATTTCCATAACAGAATATAATATTTATCAATATATCAACAAAGAAGAATGGAGAATGAGAAGTGAATAGTATGTTGAGTTAATGGCTGGCATAGATATACGCTAAGTGTAACAATAGTAGCATTTTTTTAAAAAAAATTGCCATCATTCCCCTTTCCAGGTTAGAAAGAATCAAAGAATGAGAAAAAATATATTTTAAATGTTAAGAAATCCAGATGAGAAACATTCTCAACTCCCTGGAGGGGACTCAGGGCGGCTTCCAGTCGGCACCGATTCAATATCACAATAAATATACAATAAAATACATAATAAAACAAGCAATCAATTATAAATATTTAAAACATTGAACAATACAATTTAAAAACTAAGAATTACCATTTTCATGGTCATGATTAGCCGAAAAATTGTTTGTTTGTTTTTTGTTTATTTGTTTATTTGTTTATTTATTTGCTTCATTTATATACTGCCCTTCTCAGCCCAAGGGCGACTCGGAGTGGTTAACAATAGGCAACAATTTGATGCCAAAGTGGTTACAACAAAATAAAACAATCATTAATACTTTAAAATGCTAACAGAACTATAAAAACATAAAAATCATACATAGCATTTAAAAACATTATCAAGGTGTCAGTTGTCCATAATATATATCTATGCCATATTTGAGAAGGCCTGTTCGAAAAGCCAGGTTTTCACCATTCTTTGGAAGGACAGGAGGGAAGGGGCTGATCTTATCTCTCTAGGCAGGGCGTTCCACAGTTGAGGGGCCACAGGTAAGAAGGCCCTATTTCTTGTCCCCACCAAACGCATACCTCACTGGAATATTGCTTTCCCGAAGGGAGGCATTAGCCAACACCTTTACCCACTCAGCCAATCCTGCTCTGGCTTCCTTTAAAAGCCAGGATGGGCAGGGGTCTAAGATGCATGTGTTTGCCCTCATCCCTCCAAGTATCTTGTCCACATCCTCAGGTTTCACCAATAGAAATGAATCCATCAAAACTAGTTGAATGCTCCATCAAACTTATTACAGAATTTCCTGAACAGAAAAAGTGGTTTTCTGTGCAGAAAATGCTGTTTTCTGAGCCAACTCTGAGCAAAAAAAAAAGTTGTAAATTGTGAAAGTTCTTATCAGTTTAGAAGTTTATCATCAGGGTTTCTCAACAAATAAAAACATATTTTAATACTTTTAAAAATATCCAGAATTTTTTTTGAATCCTAGTTCAATTATGCCACCCGAAAGGCTTCAGACTGAATTAAACCAGTTTTTAGTCGACATTAATTTCTAACAATATTTCTGAGATGGTGTTAAAATTTAATTGTAATATTTATGTAAAATGTGTGCACAGCAAAAGGAGAAAATGACAAGAAAGAGAAGGATTAACATGTTCTCAAAATAACCTTGCAGTTATACATAATTCTTCTCTTATTTTGAGTTATCCATGTTTCCCAAGTGCTAAAATGGAAGCTTAAAAGAGGTTCGGTATTTATACTGTCAAAATAAGTAAGCACATCTAAACCATATGAAAATGGTTGTTTTAGCAAACTGTGTTTTTCTACAAGTTTTCTGAAATTCAGTAGATATTTCTCATTTTAAAACTATTCTTTGGCTAAACTGGTATTGTAAATTCTATCCTAATGGTAGTAAAAAAAAGTGTAAGAAAAGTAAGGAAGTATTGCTGAAACTTCAGTAAAAAAAATCACAGTAATGGGCTACAGCAAGTTAGTTAGCTATTAGATCCAGTATGCTCAGCTCAGAAAATGTGACATGAAAAGCTGTTGAGATGTCTTTCCTAGTACATCTTTCCTTATTCCCCTACAAAATATTCCAGCCTGCCCTGATAAATTAAACCCGTTTCCCTTCAGGGAAAATAATGAAAAAGGAGTCCCCTCAAAACTGTTACAGGCCATGCAGATAAGGGGGAAAGACTATCACTCACATTTGAGAAGCTTATGACATCTTGAATGGTTATTATATTAGAGAAAAGGTATACTTAGTAGGGCTGGGTAACCATGGAAAAATTTGTTTCTAAACTCGATTAGTTTTTAGGGGGTTTTTGCGTTTCGTTTTTAAAATAATTCCGAAATTTTCCTTTATAAAAAGTTCGAAATATACGAAATTTCGTAAAATTATGAAACAATTACGAAACGATTTCGAAACAATTACGAATCGATTCGTTAATGGCAGACGCGATTGTGAAATATGCTAAAAAACCCTCCAAATGGGACAGGGGGAACTTCTGAAACTTCCCCCTCCCTCTGTTGTTGACTGTTGGTGTGATAATTTATTTTTTATCACAGATAAAACAAACAACAACCCTAAAACTTGCACCAGACATACGGAAATAATTACGAAACAATTACGAAACGATTTTGAAACAATTACAAAATAAATTGAAAAAATTCGTTTCGATTTTTAATTACTCCTGCATGGCTCAATATCGGATCGTAAGCTAATTTAAATACGAATTAATAACGAATTACGAAATTAACGAACGAAACCGCCCAACCCTAATACTTAACTCACATTCCTCAAATACCAAGGGTCAACTGTAAATAGCCAATGTCATATCTAATTTGACTTCTCAGCAGGTGCATGTTCACCAGGGTAAAACACGGAAATTATTTGGGAATTTGGCTATCTACTGGGCTTGGGGGACATTCGTCCTAAAAAGATTCTCTTTTCACTATTTGCATTTTAATAGCTATGGTTTTACTACTGCGTTCCTGGATGGATTTGGATCTAAAGAGTGAAATGATGTTATTTTGTTTATTCATGTCACTTACCTGGTCACATAAGGTTACCTGAGAGATTATGCTGTCATGAATACTACTTAAGTTTGAATAATGTTATGCCAGAGAATAAAAAGTACAGAAAGCCCAATAATAAAATTCTATTTCTAGTTTTAATTTAAATATGTCATGTTACTTACAAAACTGACATTCATAGCGGACAAGCAGTAAGCTTAATTGTCCCATTCCATATTGTTAAAGCAATATTAATATCGACAAAGATAAACTGTATTCTGCAGGCACTCTAATAGAAACATTATAGAGAGCATGCAACACAGTAGGAATTTGGTATGATTTTTGCTGATCTTTGAGAAATAATGTATTTATCATATTTGGTATACAATGCCTTCTATTGATTATGTCTTGAAACACAGAGATTAATGTTGGCTGTCATGGGTAGGAATCACTGGGCTGTTTTTCTGAATATGTGCGGGATTGTACTGTAACTGAAATATCTATATAATTAATCTGTATACTTAATATGTTAAAGTATTTATTTATTTATTTATTTATTTATTTATTCAAAAAGCAATCCTAGACACACTAGCATTCATTTTGAATATATGTAGAAACTGTGATGTGAAACTATGGTTGGAGCAAAATGGGAGCCTGTTCCCTGCAAATAAGAATTCTGCCCCATCAGATGATATGATCATTCAGTTACCAAATTTCTAGCATGACACTAATTAAAAATATCACTTGAGCATTTTTAAATGGGGTTTAGGAATCCAAAGAAAAATGGGAGACAAAGATATGCAAACTCAGCAATTGTAATATAGTAGCTTGGTGTGAGTAATTTTCCATGTCCCATTTCCTGCAATGGAGATTGAAGGAAACTTTCATGGCAGGTATCAGGATTCTAAGGGCCCTTTCACACAGGCAAAAATGTGGTTGGAGCCAGAATAAACACTGCTAATTACAAATCACATGAAGGTTATACCAGGCTGCCCTAAGCTGCCTCCAGACGGCCCAATCATGCCAAAGCCAGTTCAACAGAACTGGGCATTCTCCCTTCATCTCCATTCCTGCAAAACAAAAACAAACAAACAAACAAAACAATTACAGGAAACATCCCTCACCATTTCTGCAGGCTCTGTACTTCCTGATTCAGCATCATTCAGTAAGCAGAGGAGTTTAGGAGAAGTAAACTCCCAATTCTCTGAAGCTCCTTTACTCCCTGAATGATGAAGAATCAAGCAGTAAAGAGCAGGCAGTGTTGGTAAGGTGAGGGGTGTTCTGTCATATTGTCACAGAAATGGGGGGTCTGGGGGACAGGAAATCACTGTCATTCCACTGCACTGGCCTGACTGAGCCAGGGGGTCATGAGGTGGCTTTCGGGACATGATCCTGGATCCTGCATTGGGATCTTGGATGGCAGTCTCCACTGCCCCAACACCAAGAAAAGTTTGAATCTTTCTGTAGAATTTGGGCTTTTTCTTGTGTTTTTTTTAACAGGAGTCAAGTGGTTTACTCCAGGTTCAATCTCCAGGCTAAGGTGATTCACACTGCATTTTATGATCATATAGATGGGATCAGTCATGGCAGCATTTCTTTCCATCAATGCCATGATTTTGAAATTCCATCATATCCAATTATCTGCCTTGTTAAGCTAATGACAGTGGAATAAAGGCAAATAAAATGTCTGCCTACACACTCTGTTGCCTGACATACCTCTATAATTTTGACCAAGGAACAGAGTAAAGAGATCTTTCTCTGTTTTCTATGTTCCACAGCTCCAGTTCACTATCCCATTCCTTTCTCCCACTCCACTGCTGAAATAATGCAAAGGAGGGCATTTGAGTAATTGAGCAAATATTCAAGATTCATTGGAACTATTTGTTTCTGGTTTTATTCAGTCCTCCTCTTCGCTGCATATCTGGTATTGTCTTTTCTCTTCTTTGACAAATACTGGTGTTAGTTGTCTCTTTCACACTACACACTATTATAATACTTTGACATCACTTTAAGTACAATGGCTATATTGTATAAAATCTTAGAATGTGTTGTTTTCTGAGATATTTAAATTAACTGGTAAACACAGCTCAGTGCCTAAGCAAACTACAAATTTCAAGATTCTATGAGACGCAGTCATGGAGATTAAAGTGGTATCAAAGTAAAGTTGAAAATCCTGTATTCAAAATGCTCGGGAGCAGAAGTATATTGGAATTAAATTTTAAAAAATAGATTACCTGTATATCCACATACGTACATGAGAAATTGTGGAGGTGATATCAAAGTCTAAATAAAAAATTTATATATATTTCATAGTCCCTTCGGGTAGATAGGCTGGGTTATAAATAATGTTGTTGTTGTTGTATACAACTTATTCATGAAATTATTTTAAATATTGGATAAAGTTACATTTAGGCTATTTTCTTGAAGGTCATTTTGTATAATATTTTAATATTTTTTTGCAAGAAATAATATGTACACAGCGTCATTCAAAAGCAAAGATGTCACTGTCTCAGTCATCCATATGGTCAAGTACAGATTTTTGAATTCCATATAAGGGATGTCCAGCTTGTATTACAATTGTGCAGTGAAAAACATGATTTTTTTTCTGGGCCACTGCAGGTCTTTTAGGCTGTATGGCCATGTTCTAGAAGCATTCTCTCCTGATGTTTCACCTGCATCTGTGGCAAGCATCCTCAGAAGTTGTGAGGATGCTTGCCACAGATGCAACCTCACAACCTCTGAGGATGTTTGCCACTGATGCAGGCAAAATGTCAGGAGAGAATGCTTTTATAACATGGACATACAGCCTGAAAGACCTGCAGTGGCCCTGTGATTCCAGCCATGAAAGCCTTTGACAATATGTCTTTTTTTCTGCATCTTCCTTTAGTAAAAGCTGCTACAATATTTAACTTTGCTCTGTTTACTCCAACTGATTCTTCTGCTCCACTTTCTGTTTGCGTTTATCTGCACCGTGTCCTTCACTGAACTCCTCTTTATGCCATCTGTGTTCATATTCTCAGCTGGTGAATGTTTTTAGCATGTCTCAAAGACCTTCTTTATTAAGTGAAACTAAGCTCTGTTTCTTCTGGGTAGTTTTTTTTTGTCCTTCTGCTACACATACTGCTATTTTTGAAAACATGTTCTAGTCTCTTTTTTGTTGTTTTTACTACACTTCCCCCATTTTTTAATCCTCATTTTTACACAATTCTGGAATACTGCTGTTAGTTTTCTTTTTCTTTTCTTCTCTTTGTTTTTTTTTCTGGAAGAAGGGAAAATTGTGATTTTTTTGGTGGTTCCTGTTATTTTTTACTGCATGTGCTTTTGATCTCATTCCTTTTTTTACAAGTGGAAAACACTTTAGTTCTTTAAGTTTTGTTTATTTGCATCTTCACTTCTTTTGTAGTCACTAGTATTAGATGTTAAATTACTATTAATTTAGAGTCTAACATACCATTCTTGGGCAAGGAAGTAAAGCATGTGTTGACTTCTCAACTTCAAGGGTTCCTGAATGTAATTGATTATCTAGATCAATTTCAATCTGGTTTCAGGCCTGTTTATGGAACAGAGACAGCTTTGGTATAACTTGGTGGATGATCTGTCCATGGATCTGGACAAGGAGAGTATTGGTTCTGCTGATCTCTCAGGAGTTTTTAATACCACTTACCTTGATATTGTTCTGGGGCACCTAGCTGGGTTGGTTCTTGAAGACTCAGAAGGTGATGCTGGGGGGTTCCTATTTGCCATCCTAACCCTCAGGATTCTATTTTGTCTACTAAGTTTAATATATGCATGAAAGTGTGGGGAGAGATTGTCCAGAGTTTTGGGGTGCAGTACCATCAATATGCAGATGACACCCAACTCTGCTTTTCTTCCCCATTCCAATCCAGGTCTGATTTGGTATTAACTAGGCTTGTCATCAGTAATGAACTGGATGAAGGTGAATAAATGAAAACTTAATAAAACAAGACAGAGGTGCTGGTCAGTCATAGGGTAGATCAGGCAATGGATACAGACTGTTAGATGGGTTACACTTCCTCTGAAAACACAGACCTCCTCCACATAGTCATATAATATAACTGGAACTGGCATAACAAGCCATTTCTGAGCAGCATAGAGGCTACATTGGGCATTCCTAAGCTGCCTCCATGGAAGGTGATAAGCCACACAGTCCAGCTATGCTGAAACCAGTTCTGTCAGGCTGGGTATAGGTATTGACTTCCTAGTCTTTCTGCACTCTGATCCCCTCCCCCTCAAAATGATGAAAAATCCTCCTTACCATCATTGCAGAGTCTGCATTTCCTGGATCTGAATCAGTCAGGATGTGGCAGAGCGTTAGAATGGGAAGCCCCTTCCCCTCCTCCAAAACTCTAATTGCCATGTGCATAATGTATGGAAAATGATGTTTCAAAATATCAATATCAATTCCTACACAGAAAATACTTTTGTTTGTATAACTTGCAACAGGGGAGAGATTGAATGAAAAAAATTGCATATGGTTTATTTGCATAGAAAACAGCATATTCTGCACAGAAATAAAGATTGTACAAAAATAGGTAATGAGTAAAATTCAGCTAGCATGGTTCTGTGTACTCATAAAATAGAGTACACAGAACCATGCTAGCTGAATTTTACTCATTAATATTACCATTACCTATTTTTGTACAATCTTTATTTCTGTGCAGAATATGCTGTTTTCTATGCAAATAAACCATATGCAATTTTTCATTTCAGAACTGAAAAATGGAATGAGGGTACTATTTTTTTATCTGCTCTCAGAAATGTGAACTGAGATAAACCTATTGAACATTAGGCTAAAATTGGATTCTGCAAATATCCCTAATATGTGCATTTTCCACATTTTTTCTTAACTTGATAGGAAATAATACCTAAAAGCATATGATACATGTGTGCTCTTCAGTAAAAAAAAAAAAAAAAAAACCAAAAACAAACTAGACTCCCTTTAGTCATTTGCTTGAGAGGAAAGAGAAAGAAGAAGTTAGCTGCTATCACATATTTCCACAAAACATTTAATTGAGATTGGTTTAGATTCTTTTTTTTAAAATGTACACACAGTGGCTTTCTTTCTTTCTTTCTTTCTTTACTGTATTTGTATACCGCCTTTCTCAGCCAATCGGCGACTCAAGGCAGTTTCCAACAAATCAGTACATATAAAAACATAATACAGATTAAAACATTAAATATATAAAATGCCACAAAAGCAATAAAAACCACATCATTAGCGCCTCATTATTATCAAGCATTGTCCAGTTCCATTGTCAAATCGTTTGATTTCCTATATTAGCTACTCTGCATTTGTAAATGCTTGCTCGAACAGCCATGTTTTAACTTGCCTCTGAAACATTAAGAGGGAGGGAGCAGATCTAATCTCCCTAGGGAGGGTGTTCCATAGCCGAGGGGCCACCACTGAGAAGGCCCTGTCTCTCGTCCCCGCCGAATGTACTTGAGACGAAGGTGGGACCGAGAGCAGGGCCTCCCCAGATGATCTTAGAGTCCTCGATGGTTCATAAGGGGAGACACTTTCAGACAGGTACGTTGGGCCACTGTATACTATATTAGTTTGAGTGTTGAACTAGGACATTGCGAGAAAAGTTTTTGAAATCCAGCCCAGATGCAGAATCCTACTGGATGACCTCAGGAAAGTTACACTTTCTCAGTCACAGAGGAAGGCAAGGGCAACCCTCTCTGAACAAATTCTGCCTAGAAAGCCCCATAATAATTTCCCCTTTAGGTTCTTTAAGGCATCCAACAAGATGTCTTTCATATTTTTAACAGACTATACCACCAGGAGCTGCTTGAAGTCTCAAATTGAATATATATATATATATATATATATATATATATATATATATAAGTTTTTCTGTCATTTGAATTTACTACATTAGTCATTTTGCATTCTCCTTCACCCTCTATATATAGACAATTTCCTCATTTATCATTATGATTTTCCCTGCTGTTATAACATCAGAGATGTTCTGAAGGCATAACGGTTTTGTGAACAAAATGGCTAGGGTTTAATACTGAAGCACCATCATGTTTTCAAAAACCTTGGCACTCTGTCAATAAACATGGCGAGGAAAAGATCTCTGACCATCTGTAGCTAACTAAGAGGTTAAATTCAATATATGTTCCCTTTTCCCAAAGGTATTGTGCTGATATGCCTACATTTTCTCCAGTAGTTAGGAGCAGAAATAGGAAGACCTAGATATGCTTGTTATTCAAGTCATATGTTTTTGTGGCCCCATCTGCATTGACCATTTAATATAGCTTGAATATATCTTGAAACTTCAGTGGTAATAAAATGTACATGGCCAAGGCATGCTGTAGTGTTCATTTACTGGGGTTACAGTGCATTAAAAAGCTGACAACTTTTGACTTGTTTCCAATCTCCTCTTCTTGGGCAAAGTCCTGGAATGTGTGGTGGCCTCGCAACTTCAGGGATTCTTGGAAGACACGGATTTTGCATTCTCCCTCACCCTCTATATATATGGATTATCTAGATCCAGTGCAGTCTGGCTTTAGGCCAGGACATGGTAATGAAACAACATTGATCGCCTTAGTGGATGATCTACACCAGGAACTAGACAGGGAGAGTGTGTCCCTGTTGGTTCTGCTGGACCTCTCAGCAGCCTTCGATACCGTCAACCATGGTATCCTTCTGGGACACTTTGCAATAATGGGCCTTTGAGGTACTGTTTTACGGGGGCTCCGGTCTTTCCTCAAGGGTTGTTCTCAGAAGGTGTTATTATGGGACACCTCCTCGACCCCATGGCCATTGTACTATGGAGTCCCACAGGGTTCAGTATTGTCTCCTATGTTATTTAACATCTACATGAAGCTGCTGAGGGAGATCATCCGGAGTTTCAGGGTGCAGTGTCATCTGTACGCAGATGATGTCCAGCTCTGTCACTCCTTCACACCTGCTAATAAGGAGGCTGTTCAAGTCCTGAACCAGTGTTTAGCAGCTGTAATGGACTGGATGTGAGCGAATAAATTGAAACTTAATCCAGACAGGACAGAGGTCCTCCTGGTCAGTTACAAGGCCAAACAGGGCATAGGATTACAGCCTGTGCTTGATGGGGTTACACTCCCCCTGAAGGCGCTGGTTCGCAGCTTGGGAGTGATCCTGGATTCATTGCTGAGCCTGGAACCCCAGGTTTCGGTGGTTGATGGGAGAATTTTTGCACAGTTAAAACTTGTGCGCCAGCTGTGCCCGTACCTTGGGAAGTCTGACGTGGCCACGGTGATCCACACTCTTGTTTCATCCCAAATAGACTACTGCAACACACTCTACGTGAGGTTACCTCTGAAGACTGCCTGGAAGCTTCAACTAGTCCAGCACTAGGCAGCCAGGTTGCTCACCAGGGCTGGGTACAGGAAGTGCACAATGCCCTTGTTATGCCAGATCCATTGGCTGCCTATCAGCTTCCGAGCGCAATTCAAAGGGCTGACTTTGGCCTATAAAGCCCTGAATGGTTCTGGCCCAGTTTACTTGTTCGAATGTATCTGCCCCTATGATCCACCTAGGTCCCTAAAATCATCCGGGGAGACCCTGCTCATTGTTCCCCCATTGTCGCAATCGCGTCTGGTGGGGACAAGGGACAGGGCCTTTTCTGTGGTGGCCCCCCGGCTATGGAACTCCCTCCTGAGTGCAATTAGATCTGCTGCATCCCTCTTGACCTTCCGGAAAAAAGTAAAATCCTGGCTATGGGATCAGGCTTTTGTAGATTAGGCTTTTGCAGATTTGGCTGACTTGCTGACATGACAACATACATAGAACTGATTGAGTTGCCCCAAGTCCCTTTGGCTAATCTAATTTCCTTAGCGAGGGTATTCCAGAGCTGGGGAGCCACCACTGAGAAGGCCCTCTCTCTCATCCCCACCAACCATGCTTGAGATGGTGGTGGGACTGAAAGAAGTCCTCCCCCCCCCCCGCCCACCCAGCAGATCTTAGTTCCCACACTGGTTCATAGAAAGAGATGTGGTCTCAAAGATAGGTTGGACCTGAAGCATATAGGGCTTTATAGATAATCATCTGCACTTGGGCCTGGACACTTATTGGGAACCAGTGGAGCTGCTCCCTAAAGATCAGCCCAATTAATAACCTGGCTGCCGCTCTTTGCACTAGATGAAGTTTCTGAGTTGTCTTCAAAGGCAGTCTCACATAGAGTGCATTAAAATAGTCCATTCTGGATGTAACTAAAGCATGGACCACCATAGCCAAATCAGGCTTCTCAAGGTATAGTCACAGCTGGTTTAACTGTGTGAAGGCCCTCCTGGCCACCGCTGAGCCTCAAGCCGACACCAGAGTGTCATTCTTTGACTATGTTTTTGACATTTATTTTCAAGGAAAAAAAACTTGCCTCTGACAAAGTACTTTTAGTGTTGTTTTATTTTATTTATTTATTTTTACAAATGCAGAGAGTTTTCTTTGAAACCGCGGAGTTATGTTTGTGCCAATATCCATTTAACCTTTGTGGTTTTCATTTTAAATGTGGTCTCTCCTCTTTCTCTTCTGTTTTCTATGGCTTTTGAGAGATAAGGATGCTTCATGATATGATGTATTTATACTGATTCAGTAAAAGGTATCTTATTTTGCTGGATCAGTATAAATACTGATTTAAATGCACTTTTTGGAACAATCAGTAGTTTCATCTTTGTTCTAAAAAGTTAGTAGATTGCATGAGCAGATTTAATTGCTTCCTTTTCTTTACTGTTCTGCTTTTAGAGATTCTTCCAAGAGGGTTTTCCTCTCAAGCATCATCAGCATTGGATGGAGAGAGAGAATGCTTTAATAAATTAATGGGCTAAATTAATTGTTTTAATGTCATTCAGAAAACAAATTCTCAGAGCACACTTGAATGACAAGCACTATATGCTTGGTTACACGACAGTAGTTACCTCATCTACACTCCCATATAATGCAATTTCAGAATGCAGTTTCACTGCATTGAACTGGATTATATGGCAGTGTACACTCATATAATACAATCCAATGCAATTAAACTGCATTATGAAATTGTATTCTTTGACATTTGTATTATATAGGACCAGTGTGGGGTTTTTTTGGGGGGAGGGGGGTTTGCTGAATTTGCCTTCCTTCATTTCTTTTAAATGCATTGCAGAGAATTCCTTGCTAGCTTTTGATTCATTTAAGGAAGTCCTTCACCTCTCTCTGGCTCATCCAGTGGCCCTTGAAGTCATATATGACAAGAAAGGAAGAAAACATTTGGATTCAACCTTCTTCAAGAAGAATATTTTTCAAGGGAGAAAGGAGATGTGCTGATGACTTCTTTCTCAGCAGCACGTGCCACCTCTTCCACAGGTTTTCCCAATTATCAAGAAGAGTGTGGGAAATAACACTAAAAGGGGGTGAAGAAATTAAAGAAAAACAACACCTTGGCTCAAGTCTAGATCCCACCTCTCCCATGGATACATTCTATGGGATTCTTATCTGAATTACAACTGAAAATCTGCATTGCCATTTTGAAATTTTATACTCCTGGATACCAATATAAAATTCAGGGTTTTTTTTTTCAAATAAATAAACATTAATAGAAGATGCAACCTTTTTATATACCAATAAAAGGGATGGTTTCCAGGGAATCATGATAGGCACCAGAACTTGGAAAAATGACATTTTTGACTACACATGGTGCCCATTTGCCTAGATCAGTGATGGCAAACCTATGGCATGTGTCAGAAGGGGCACGCAGCACCCTCTATGCTAGCATGTGCACAGTCACTCACTCACCCACCCCACACTAGCCTCCTGCTTGCTTGCCTACCACACACTTATTATTATCACCAACATCCCCCCTCCTTGCCTGCTTGCTCACCCACCCCTCCCACTTGCCTGTCCACGCAGTTACTTGCTCAGTCTTCATTCTACGTAATGGTTGTGATGTAGAACTGTCATTCTTATTGAAAATAAACCTTCTCTCCTGTTCAATATATGAGAAAGATAAAGTGTGAATGTGTAAACACATGTATAAATATATGACCACCTATGATGTTTAACAGAAATAATTTAACTTCTGCAGATCCTGGGGCCCCATCATGAACAATTCAAAGCAATTTAGATTGAAATCTTATTTATTATATATTTGGGACTAATTTCTGTGGAATATAAATCCATAGGACTGGGCTACAAATTTGTCTCATTTCTTTCCCACACATTTCCAAATATGTCAAGACATAACTCAGATGGAATAGTATTACTACTGTTGCTGCTGCTACTACTACTACTACTACTACTACTAATAATAATAATAATAATACAATCATATGAGACATTATTAGGTTGAAGTCAAACCCTTCCACACACCCTTCCACACAGTCATATAACCCAGAATATCAAGGCAGATAATCCACAGTATCTGCTTTGAACAGGATGATTTGAGTCCACACTTCCAGGTAATCGAGTTCAATGTGAATTTTATACAACTGTGTGAAGACACCTCAGTGAGTGGTCTAAGGAAAAGTAGAAAGTATCATGAGAAAGGGAACTGAACTCACATTCAAAGCCAGTACTCAAAGCTCTGCATGAAACTAGTTCTTGCATTAGGTCTTTTGAACCTATCCCTTTAGTTAGATGTCAAGAAAAGATTTTAATCTGTTCTTATGAGGTCAGTTCTTTTCACCTCTTTTTGAACTGGAACAGTATATTTCACACAAAAAAGCTACAATCCCCACTGCCCACACAGTTGTGAGCTCCCTGAAACATTTGCTTGGTTAGCACTGATGTTTTGTGACTAACTTTTGACCTTTGAAATCAGAAAATGAAAAATGGGAGGCAAATGGTTTATTATTACCATGGTTTCTCTTTGCAGGTAGTTACAGATATAGATTTTTCTGCAGAGATTCTGAATCATTGACTATTTGGTGCACCATACTATGCCAGAACCAAAGTAACACATGGCAGAGTATAGTTGAAAGCTGAGACTGTTCAATCAATACTGAGAAGATGTTTTCTGTAGAGGCTTCGTGAGCATATTTTTTTTCCATTAAAACAAAGTCCTTACTGTTTGAAATGATATTAAAAACAGGACTGTCAAAACCAGATTTTTGTTCAAATGCCATTTGGTAGCATGAAGTCATAAGCAACCAACCAAGAGTAGAGGTGTCCAAACTTTTAAAGCCAAGTGCCAGTTCATGGTCCCTCAGCCCATTGGATGGCCAGACTATAGTTTGAAAAAGACTTGAACATATTCCTATGCACACTGCATATTTTTTGTAGTGCAAAAAACAAACAAAACAAAAAACAAAAAACACACATGAAAGAGCAATACAATATATCAAATGAAAAACAATTTTAACCAATGTAAACACACCCATTTCGTGGGCCAACTTTTGGCTGATGAGAGAGTCAAGTTAATTAGCATTGTTGCTGTTGTGTGCTTTCCAGTCATTTCAGACTGGAATATACTGCCCCAGAGTCTGATGGAGTCTCCTTCTCTGGAGGTTTTTCAGCAGAGTTGGGGCTCCTGCCAAGGGTGGAGCTGCAACAAAGTGCAGCCTTTTTGGAAAATACAGGGTGTTGATGTGGGACAAAGGTGGAGCAGAGAAGGAAGGGAGGGAAGCCAGGCAGGCACTCAGCTTCCAGGGCCCACCCTTCCTGACCATGCAACAGCAATGATGGTGGAAGCAGTGAGCAAAAAAGTCAATTGTGGAGCCTTTGCAGAAAAGAAATAAAAAGTTTCAGGGGAAGAGAGAGACACACACACACAAACGAGAGAGAGAGAGAGAGAGAGAGATAAGAGGCCACTGGGATGAGATGCCCAAAGCCGGAACCACCCAAGAAGGCAAAGCACAAACAAGGCAAAGGTCTCAATAGGCTGCCATCTGTTTCTCTCTCTATCCTCCTGAAGAACCAACCTTTTCCAGGGCTTAGATCTCAGGAAAGAAGGAAGGAATGAAAAAGGTGTCAGAGTGAGACCCTCCGGTCAGGCACAGCGGACTTTAGGTTTCCAAAACACACAGACTCAATTACCACACAGCATTCTTCTTCGGCTTCAAAATAATAAACTTTACTGAAAGCATCTATATACAGGCGACTACATCTTGAGGCTGAAAATGGCGACTGACAAAGTACAGGACTAAGCACACAGACAAAGAAACATCCTGCCCTTCTGCCTTATCTGTCTTCTAGCCTGTTAACTCCCTTTTCTTCTCAGGAAAGTCTTATCTAACTTTAGCCAAGGTCTTAACTCTCTATCCCATAACAATAATAATCTACTGCACGAATGAACAAAAATGAACATGACTGAAACCATCTTGAATTACATTATTAACACATTGAAAAACATATATGAAATAACTGCAATTATCCTGACAAAAGGAAGTCAAGGAAGGGAGGGAGGAAAGAAGCAAGGGAGGGAAGGAGTCTCTCTTGAGGGCCATTGGAAATTTGAACAGGGGCCACAATTGGCCCCCAGGCTGGACTTCGGACATGTCTGCAACAGGGTAGCAGCACTGTTGAATTAGCAACATGAATTAGATAACTTTACAGCAGAATTGTCTTTATTGGGATTTGTGGGGGGTATGAATTTTAAAGGCCATTTAGTGCATTTGCTGTATTTTAATTCTGTTTTTACCACACTGTTATTATTTAACTTTTGTTTTTTAACTTTTGTATTGCTCTTTTAAAACTATTTTTTGTGTCTAGATATTAGTCGCCTTGAGTCCCCATGAGGAGAAAGACGGAATATTATTATTATTATTATTATTATTATTATTATTATTATTATCATTACCATTATTATTTACAGTTGTGAGATTTCCAGCAAAGCTGGTGAAATCATTTGAAACAATATATTATTCAGGAAAAAAAAAACATTTAATCTCTTTCTTGTTGGGACTTTTTGTTTTCCACCATAGAGAGCTGAAAAAACCTTACTTAGAAACTCATTTCCTTAACTAACACCTAGTCATAATTTATATCCAGAACATTAACTAGAAGCATTCTCTTCCCTAGTTATGTACATATTTAAAGACATAGATTTAAGAAAACATTGGCAAAACCATGGAAACGATGAGGTATAATGATCAGATTGGGATTTCAACATGCATTTAATGATTAATGATTTCCAGGGAAAATACATTACCTCCCCATGGCAGCCAAGGTCTTGAGTCAACATTATAGAAGTATACTTTTGGCCTATTCAGATTATCTCCAAAATATCAAGAACGTTCCTGACAACCTACACTTCTGTAGCCAAAGTAATGATACTGCTGAGTACATAGCCCTGTGCGCTTCAACATCATATGCATTCTCTCAACTCTTTTGAACTTTTGAACAGGACATGTGTTGATAATCTAGGTGTTTTGTTTATTATTATTATTATTATTATTAAACTTTATTTGTACCCCGCTAGCATCTCCCAAAGGGATTCGATGCGGCTTACAACAGGCCGGAACCCAGCACAACACAATACCACAATACAACAATACAAAAACATAGCAAATAAAACAGTTAAAGCAGAAAACAGTGGCAATACACAATACAACAGGACATATTAAAAGAAACTGAGCCGGCTGGAGTGGGGTACAGGGTTAAAAGTGCTGAAAAAAGTGTCGGGGGATATAAGATTAAAGTAAAAGTGCGGTGTGCGTTGCGAATGGTCTTGACTCTACTAAAGTGCTTCTGGGCTTTGATAGTGGGGTTCCTAATCTGAGAAGGCACGTTGGAATAGCCAGGTTTTCAGGTTTTTTCTAAAAACCGCCAAGGTGGGAGCCTGTCTGAGATCTTTCGGGAGGGCATTCCAGAGGCGGGGGGCCACCACAGAGAAGGCCCTGTCCCGCGTCCCCACCAAACGCGCCTGCGAGGCGGGTGGGATCACGAGCAGGGCCTCTCCTGATGATCGGAGCGAGCGTGTGGGTTCGTAGACTGTGATGCGGTCTCGAAGGTAGGAGGGTCCCAAACCGTTCAGGGCTTTGTAGGTAAGCACCTGCACCTTAAATTGGGCTCGGTAAATAAACGGCAGCCAGTGGAGCTCCTTGAACAGGAGGGTTGACCTCTCTCTGTAAGGGGCCCCAGTTAACATCCTGGCTGCTGCCCGTTGGACCAGTTGGAATTTCCGAGCCGTTTTCAAGGGCAGCCCTACGTAGAGCGCATTGCAGTAGTCCAGTCTAGAGGTGACTAAGGCATGGACCACCCCGGCCAGATCAGCCTTCGCGAGGTACGGTCGCAGCTGGCGCACAAGTCTCAGTTGTGCAAAAGCCCCCCCGGCCACCGCCGACGCCTGAGCCTCAAGCGTAAGCGATGAATCCAGGAGGACTCCCAAACTGCGGACCTGTGGCTTCAGGGGGAGTGTAACCCCGTCCAACACAGGTTGCCACCCTATACCCCGGTCTGGTTTGCGATCAACCAGGAGGACCTCTGTCTTGTCGGGATTGATCTTCAGCTTGTTCGTCCTCATCCAGATAGACACAGCGGCCAGGCACTCGTCTAGCACCCGAGAGGCCTCCTTGGAATTAGGTGGAAAAGAGTAGTAGAGTTGTGCGTCATCTGCGTAGAGATGGCACCCAACTCCAAAACTCCGGATGACCTCTCCCAACGGTTTCATGTAGATGTTGAAAAGCATGGGAGATAGAATAGAGCCTTGCGGGACCCCACAGGTCAAAGGCCAGGGGTCCGAGCAGGCATCTCCCAGCTTCACCATCTGGGTTCGTCCCTCCAGGAAGGACCGGAGCCACGATAGAACCGTGCCCCCAAGGCCCATCCCCGAGAGCCGACCCAGAAGGATACCATGATCGATGGTATCGAAAGCCGCTGAGATGTCCAAGAGGACCAGCAGGGTTACACTCCCCCGGTCCAGTCCTCTACGGAGGTCATCCACCAAGGCGACCAAGGCTGTCTCGGTGCCATGACCAGGCCTGAAACCAGACTGTGCCCGATCCAGGTAATTGATGTCATCCAGGAAGCTCTGGAGCTGGAGGGCAACCACCCGCTCCAGCACCTTACCCAAGAAAGGGAGGTTGGAAATCGGTCTGTAGTTGTTCAGCACCGTAGAGTCAAGGGATGACTTCTTCAGGAGTGGACGAACCACAGCCTGTTTCAAGCTGGATGGAAAGATCCCTTGCTCCAACGATGCATTGATGATCAACACAAACCAATCAACCAACCCCTCCTTGGCAGATTTAATAAGCCAGGATGGGCAAGGGTCAAGAGCCGAGGTGGTCGCCCTCACCGCCCCAAGAACCTCCCCCACAGTCCCAGGAAGAACAAGCCGAAAAGAATCCCACAAAATTGGACAAGCAGATGCCTCGGTCACCTCCCCTGGCACTGCGATAGAATTGGAGTCAAGCTCAAGACGTATCTGGGCAACCTTGCCTGCAAAGTGGTGTGCGAAATCGCAACACCGAGCTGCTGGGTCGTCAGGGGTCTCCTCCACCACAGGTGGGTGAAGGAGCTCCCCAACAACCCGAAACAGTTCTGATGACCTATTTGTTGCAGACGCTATCCGGGCGGTCGTGAAAGATTCCCTGGCCGCCCGTATAGCCACGGAGTATGCCTTAAGAGAGGCCTTAGCCCGTGCTTGATCAGATACGTCCCGAGATTTCCTCCACTTGCGCTCTAGCCCCCTTCTCGTGTGCTTCATCACAACCAACTCCCCGGTAAACCAAGGAGACGGCCTGTCATGACGCAGCGAGATGGGGCGTTCGGGAGCGATCGTATTTATCACCCTGGACATCTCCTTGTTGTAAAGATCGACCAAGGCGTCAACAGGATCGCCAGGTTCCATGGCAGGAAGAACCCCAAGATTCCTCAGGAAACCATCCGGATCCATCAGTCTCCTGGGGCGGACCATCTTAATTTGTCCTCCACCCCTGCGAAGGTTAGGGGTCGCAGCAAGCCTAAAGCTAACCAGATAATGATCTGACCATGACACTGGAAGGATGTTTTGTTCTTCCACTCTGATCATTCCACTGTCCGCTACAAAGACTAGGTCAAGAGTGTGTCCAGCCTGATGGGTGGGTCCTGATATAATTTGTGACAGTCCCATGGTCGTCATGGCGGCCATAAAGTCCTGAGCTGCGCCTGACAAGGAAGTCTCAGCATGAATGTTAAAATCTCCCAACACCACCAAGTGCTGGGAGATCAGGGCCGAATTAGAAACTACCTCCGCTAGCTCAGACAGGGAAACTACTGGGTCGCGGGGTGGACGGTACACCAGCAGAAACCCCACACTGTCACGGTTCCCCACCCTCAGGTGGACACATTCAAACCCAGGTGCTTGCGGTACAGCGCATCTGGCCACAGCGATGGATTGCCGAAAGACCACTGCGACCCCTCCTCCCCGCCCCCCTTGTCTGGCCTGCTGATGCACCCCGAAACCCGGTGGGCATAGCTGGGAGAGATTTACTCCCCCCAGCTCATCCAACCAGGTTTCTGTGATGCATGCCAGATCCGCTCTCTCATCCAGGATCAAATCCTGAATGGCAGAGGTCTTACCATTAACGGATCTGGCGTTGATCAGCAGGACCTTCAGACCGGGGGGACTGCCATGGCGCCTACCACTTCCTACCTTCTCCAGGGTCGCAAGAACTCTATTGCGCTTCTCCCTGGGATGATGGTAACCCACGAGTCTCCTCCCCCACACGACTTGGATGGAACCCACCTCCTCAGCCCCCCCTCCTCCCACCTGGTTAGAACCTGTGGCTAGTCAACTCTCGGAAGAAGTGATGCTGGAGTATAGTCTCCCTTGGATGTTAGATAGGGATGCTTCCGATGATGGAGTGGGTGGAGAGTCAGTAAATGAGCTAAGTGGACTGAATAGGGGGAGTGTCCTTGGGCGAGAGAGAGTGGCTGATTGTGCAAAAACAGCTGGGGTAGATGGGGTCTTGAATTGTAAAGGGACAACAGGGGCAGATGGGGTCTCAAATTGGTACAAACCAGGAGGGGGAGCCCTAACCGGGGAGGTGTTTATGGAATTCTCGCGGGGGCTTGATGGAACCGAGCGAGAAGTCACCCCGCTGTCAAGAAGGGGGCGGATGAAGGGGTCTACAACTACCCTTCTGATGGTGATGCCCCATTTCTTTAGGCAAGGTTGCATTTCCATTAGCTTGCCGAGCCACTGGTTGTCTTCTGGTGTGATTAGAAGACGCGAGGAACGGTCAGATGATTGATAGTCCCTCCACAGCCATGTAATGGCCTCCAGTCTTATTTCCCGTGGTCTCTTTCCTAGAATTTGGGCTAATGAAACACAAACCGCCCTCCTAGAAGTCCATCTGCCTCTGTTTATCATCAGGTCAGCAATGTCCACCGCAAAATTGTCTGTTAGGAGATGTTGGTCCTGAACACCAGCTGCGGTTGGCTGAACCATATGATCTGATGTTACCTTGTTGGTTGTCCTCAGGGAGCCCATCGGAGGCTGCTGCCACTCCCTGGTGTTCTCATTCCTATAACTGCCCACCAACCCTCCCCCACCCTCAGTCAACTCATCATCCATTCTTTCTTCCACACCAGGGTCCAAGGTGCCATTCTCCCCACTAGAGCCCAAATCCTTAACCAGATCCGCACACAAAGGATTATCTGTCCTTGGAGGATCGGATTGCACTAAAGTTCCTTGTAAAGAGACAAAGTCTCTAGAAAGATGGTCCATTCTCTCATTTAGGATCTTAAGTTGAAGCAGCAGATGATTAAAAGATTCCTTCAGGAGGTCATAAAAGTGCAAAAGGGCGTCCTTCACATGAGACTCTGTTTCAGCCATTCCTATGTCTATATTAGAACCACTCAAACCACTAAAACCGTCCACTCTTACCAGCTCCCTTACACAACTAACATCCGTCACAATCAATCATTCTCTAACACACCCTAACACACTCCCTTACACAACTAACATCCGTCACAATCAATCATTCCCTAACACACCACATTTCTCACCAGCTCAGACTCACTCTCACAATTTCTACAAGCATATAAATCCAGCTACCATTCACACTTCCTATGTCTCAACTTGCTTACCACAGTCAGTCTCAAGTGCTCTCCTGGGCCACTTCTATCAGACCCTTTCATACGATCCCAATCCTCTAATGCCAATTCCTGTCTATATAATCCTATTAATCTTCGTCCCCTAATAAAGTCAGCAGCACACATACAACATAACAACATACAACATACAGCTAAATAACTATAAGGAACTAGCCAAAAAGAAAAGTAGGAAGGTAGAAAAAAAAAAAATTAAAAGAGTCAGATGGCGAGGTTTCACAGCAACGTCGATGGAAATGTTGTCAACACTCCGAGCTCCTCCGTTGTCGCTGCAGCAAAAGTGACCTGGCGCTCTCTCTCAGCCCTCCCGTTCTGTTGGCTCCAGCTCTTCGCCCTCCCGATTGGTGGAGGAGGGGAGGGCAAAATGGCGCGGCCTGGCGCTCTCTCACGGCCCTTCCCGGTACGGCGAAGGGCTGGAGGAAGGAGCCTCGATGGACTGGCTCCCGCTCTTCGCCCCCGGTTGGAAGGGGGCAAAATGGCGCGGCTTGGCGCACTTTCGTGGCCCTTTCCCGGTGCGGCGAAAGGGGCCGGAAGAGGAGCCTCGATGAGCTGACTCTCACTCTTCGCCCCTCCCAATTGATGGAGGGGGGGGGGCAAAACGGCGCGGCCCAGCGCTGTCTCAACGGCCCTTTCCCGGTGCGGCGAAAGGGCCGGAGGAAAGGAGCCTCGATCAGCTGGCTCCCGCTCTTCGCCCCTCCCGATTGATGGGGGAGGGGGGCAAAAACGGCGCGGCCTGGCGCCCACTCTCACGGCCCTTTCCCGGTGCGGCGAAAGGGCCGGAGGAAAGGAGTCTCGATCAGCTGGCTCCCGCTCTTCGCCCCTCCCGATTGATGGGGGAGGGGGGCAAAAACGGCGCGGCCTGGCGCCCACTCTCACGGCCCTTTCCCGGTGCGGCGAAAGGGCCGGAGGAAAGGAGCCTCGATCAGCTGGCTCCCGCTCTTCGCCCCTCCCGATTGATGGGGAAGGGGGGCAAAACGGCGCGGCCCAGCGCTGTCTCAACGGCCCTTTCCCGGTGCGGCGAAAGGGCCGGAGGAAGGAGCTGCAGTCAGTTCGAAGGGGGGGGGGCAAGAAAGGCACGGGCTGATGCTTGGCCCGATCGGCTCACTGCTTACCCGGCTCTACCAGCTGGAATCACGGCCGGGTAAGGGAGTCCCGCAGCTAGGAGCCGGTTGGTATTCGGCTCCTGGATCGCTCTCTGCCGGGACGCCGATGCAGGCCCTGCTCGCCTCGCCTCCAAGATCTTTCTTTATGAAAGAAATGGGCAGTGCAAACAGACATTTAGTAGATACAAACATAGAAAAACATAGTGAATATACACAAACTCATGTTATTCTAACTGCACAGGACAATGGGAGGGGTGGTCTGTGATCACTCACTTATGCTCACTACTTGCTAGCCTGCAAGGATCATGTAGGCTGCAATCCTTGTTGAAATACCCTGGAGTAGACTGCTCTGGAGTTGCTCCAGATATAGCATGGGGACAACCCAAACTTTTTTTCAAGTCCAGATGGCTGGCCGCACTGACACCACATTGGACTGCTACCGCTGTTTTGCCAGGTGAAAGCAGCTCTCTTGCAGAGCTTTACTAGTGATGTCCCTTCTGGTGAGGTCACAAAAGGGCACCCAATCATGTGATCACCGAAAGAAATGTCACCAGCAATACTTTACTGCTTCTACCTGGTGATACAGTAGTGGGTCTTTTGTGGTGTGGTCACTGGATTGGACCATACACATAATACTGTCCACACCCCAAAAACTAAAGAGCAACTCTGGGGTTCCCAGGAAGATACAGGGTAAATTGTGGTCCCTCTTGAGCCAGATTAATGATCAGAAGCAGCACTTTTACTATGAAACCGGCTATACAACATGTGAATGAGTCAAGATGAGTCCATTTTCTGGCCCTGTGTAGACATGGCCATTGTTTCCTCTAGCCCATCCACTTTCTTAGAGCATCACTTATACCTGCAGATATATTTTCCAACTCTTTTCTCCTTCCCATTAGATCACATGAAGCCATTTGACACATCTAGCTACACTTATATGCTTTATGAAGCAGACTAAGCTTGTTTTCTTTCCCTGCTAAACTCTATGTGCAGGGATGGGGCTGGCTATTCTTCAGCTTTTACTTTGCCATTTTTTTTTTTTTTTTTTTTCAATTATTTTTTTTTATTTATTGTAGCTTTAACATATTCGGTATTTAAACATTCTTATACTTATCACTTTCCATTAACAATTGTACAGAACATGTATGTCTTGATACCTATAATATTTCATTCTCCTGCTTTATTACATCCAATCACCCAGTGCTAACCCTTCACCCCCGACCAGCCAATTACAATACTTATTTCCAAAAATCAGTTGTTTCTATTACAGGTTTGGTCCCCTTACCTTCTATATATACATATTCTATCAATTTCCCCCAAATCTTCCCAAAATCATCTTTTTTTGATAATCCTCTTTTAACCTTAATGTTTCCTGTCAGTTTATCGTTTATTGCGATGTCCCAAATCTCCCTATACCACTCTTCCAATTGGCACTCCCCTCCTTCTTTCCATTTTTTAGCTATTAATAATCTTGCTGCTGTTACCAGATTGGCAATTAATTCTTTTAGTTCTTTTGGTATTTTAACATTGTCAATAAATGACAGCAGTGCTATCTCTGGTGTTCCTGTTATCTCTATTTGGGTGATTCTTCTTATTTCTTGAAATACATTTTCCCAAAATTTTTGAACATATTTGCAAGACCACCACATGTGTATATATGTGCCAGTTTCTTGACAGCCCCTCCAGCACTGCTTAGAATGTTTCTTGTCAATTCGATTTAATCTGATTGGTGTGAGGTACCATCTCCACACCACTTTGTAATAGTTCTCTTTTATTCTTACTGACATATTTTTTAATATACGCATATTCCACATTCCTTTCCAGTTTTGTGGGTGTATTACTTTATTACAATCTAACTCCCACATTCTTTTAAGGTGGTCCTCCTCCTGGACCCCTTCCAACAACATTTTGTAGATATCACTTGTTATACCTTTTGTTCTTTCTTTTCCTTCCTTACTCCCCCTTTGGCTAATCATTTCTTCAAATTTGGTAAATTCTCTCCCTCCTTTATATTTCTTTCTTATTTCCCTTAACCATCTTTCAAGTTGTAGTACTTTAAACCATCCAATGTTCCCTCCTAACTGGACCTTTATCTCATCTATATTTTTCATCTTTGATTCCCAATCTTTTAATTTCGTTATTCCTTTTTCCTTGAATTCACTTTCCAACTCCTTTTTGAGATTTATGGGGAAATTATTTGTAATCAGCACCGGTGTTAATGGGGATATCGAGGGTATTAATTTTTCTTCATATTTAGACCATATTCCCAATATGTTTTTTAGAAAAGGGTTCTCTATTTTGTTATACCATTTCTTGTCTAGATTCCTAGTTTTCCCTATAAAGAAAATATATTCTAGTTTCATGTCTATGTCTTCACTCTCTTCTTCTAACCATTCTAAATCCTTTTGACCAATAATCCCTTCAACAACATATCTTAACTGGTTTGCTATATAGTATAGTTTTAAGTTTGGTATTCCCAGACCTCCCTTCTTTTGTAGTTTATACCATTTTGCTTTGTTAATTCTAACTCTTTTGTTCTCGTTGCAGAAGGTGTTTATCATATTCTGCCACTTTGAAATTTCTCCAGCTGAGATTTTAATAGGTAGCATCCTAAACAAAAAGTTTATTTTAGGTAAAATTTTCATCTTTATTAGAGCTATTCTGCCAAACCATGACAATTTGAGCTTGGCAAATTTAGCCAGAGTATCCTTCACATTTTTCCTTAATTTAATTAGATTCTCCTCTTCTAGTTTATCAATTTCTTTAGAAATATTAATTCCTAGATACTTTATTGAGTTCTTTATTTTTAATCTGCCCAATCTCCCTTCTCTTAATTTTTCTTCCTCTTCTTTAGTGTGGTTAAATAATAAGATTTCCGATTTATCCCAATTAACTTTAAGGCCTGTAATTTCTCCAAACTCTATTAAATATGCTTCTATTCTTTTTATTTGTTCTAATGGCTTTCTGAAGGTTAGTAGTGTATCATCTGCAAATAAACATATCTTGTATCTTCCCTCCTTCCCTATCCCCTTTATATGTTTATCCTCTCGTATCATATTTGCTAGCAATTCTATGACTATTGCGAATAGGGTAGGAGAGAGGGGGCATCCTTGTCTTGTTCCTCGAGACAATCTTATTTTCCCAGTAAGGCCATCATTTACTTGTATAGTTGCATAGTTGGTTGAATATAGTCTCTCAATCAGTCCTCTAAATCTCTCTCCTAAACCAAATTTTTCTAATATTTTTTTTAATGCCGGCCATGAGACACAATCAAATGCTTTAAATATGTCTAGGGCCAATATCCCTGCTTTAATATTCTTTTTCTTAATTGTATGAATCATATTTAGTACTCTTCCCACTGGATTTGACATTTGTCTACCAGGGATGAATCCACATTGATCTTTATTAATATAATTATATATAAAGCTATTTAATCTTTTTGCCATTATTGCCGTCAATATTTTAGCATCTTGATTTATAAGGGCAATAGGTCTATATGAACCAGGATCTTTAGGATCTTTATTTGTTTTTAGAATTAATATGATCCTTGATTCCTGCCATGATGAAGGGATCTGTTCTCCTTCCATTATCCTATTATATAGTTCTTTTAATTTGGGAACTAAAATTGATTTAAATTTTTTATAATATTCCGGTCCTAGCCCATCCATTCCAGGAGTCTTCCCTCCTTTCAATTTATCTATAGCGTCTCCTATCTCTTTTTCTCTTTTTCTGCCATTTTTATTACTCTACTAACACCCACATGTTTTCACATCTCTCACATTACCTTTCTTTTTTCTTGTTCATTTAGAAATTCTCTTGTAATAGGAAATTACAAGTTGCTTTCAAGCTATATATGACCTTGCTAGACTATCATTTTCCATTCAAACTTGACAAAATAGAGCAGGAACAATCTGTGTACCCTTTTCTATTTGGTGCCACCTAAGTAATGCATTTGTGAATCTGTGGTGAATAGGATTTAAAACAATAAAAGCACCCTTTTCTAGTATCATCTCAAGTAGCTTTGTAATGGAAGGATTCTTCTTTTTAAAAGGAAAAGGTACATGATCTCACACCCAGACTATGTCCTTGAAATGCAATGGGCAAGGGTGAAATATTAAATAAATCCTCAGTATCCCTCATTACATCATTGATTAATAGCCCTGAAAAACACCACAGAGGGCTGGTTATTCTGATATACAATACATATTCTGATATAGTCAAATAGGTTCTAATGAATCCTTGACAGAAGGAGAAAGTGAGCTATTCCCTTTCAAATTTATTAATCCAACTTGTCAGAGGCTTCTCTAGAGGTAAAAAAAAAGTAGAGGAAAGGAAGAGTATAATCGTAATTATAAAACCATTCTGATGAATGGGAGAATTAGAGAATATGATCTTATCTGCAACTCTAAAGACCACCATATGTTATCCCTTAAAGCAGATGGGTGAGTTCACATGAAAACATGTCCATGCAAGAAAATATGTCCATGCAAGAAAATATGTCCATGCAAGAATAAATGTGAACATAAATTACAAATGTTTATGTGTCTAGATCAATGATTGAACATACTTTACAAATGTTTACATATCTGGTTCAATGAGCTTGGATGCTATTTGCAAATGGATGTTATTTGCAAAGACATTTCTAAACAGAATTGAAACTCTGGGATTTGCTGTAGGGCTATGAATGAGCACTGAAATAGATTCCGTGTGGGTGGCATATGAAGACATCTAAATTCCAGAGAAAACAAAATTCAAATGTGCAAAGTGAACAAATAGAATGAAATTGATCATGGCTGTACTTTGGATTCCGTTTTCTGGAGCAGGGTGGGTGGATGAAGTGGTCGAAAATATTGCTGCTCCAGAAAAGGGTTTGGTTCTATTCATAATACCCTTTTAGGGTTCACAAGAAGTGGATTTTAAGAGCTTTACACTTCAATTTCAGAGCATTATTATTCTTAACCTCCTCAGCATTGCTGCTGATTTTACTTATGATAGAAAGAAATTACAATATATGTTGTGCTATTAATGTCAAGGATGCCTTAGCATTGAATTTTCCTCTTCTTCAAAGAAAAGAACAAAGTACGACAATTTTTATAAAGTTCTATTCAAGCATATTTATACATGAGTAGAAGATTTATTTTTGTACATGAACTCTAGACCTTCCTACTCAATACCCAGCCTCTCCATGTTGGTAGAAAACATCTGAAACAGAGCTCTCACCATCTTTGCCTAAATATGATTACAGAGCTCTATCTCACCAGAAATCAGAGCTTCTGATTAGGGACCTTTTCATACTATGATTGCAGTACTATGACACTACTTTAACTGATATGGCTCCATCCTATGGAAACCTAAGATTTACAGTTTAAGGAAGAGCATTTTGAATTTGAAGCCAGAGAGCTATTCTAGTACCTTCCCAAACTAAAACCACGAAGATTTCATAGGATGCACCCTTACACTACCAGGGTATAGACATGCTTATAAGAAAAATGTTTAAAAGAAAGAAGGAAAACCTGGAATAGGTAATATTTTCGTATTTCCTTCCAGTAGTTATAAATCTATATCTATGAATTCCTACTTCTCTAGTTACATTTCACAACATGCATTCTGATAAGATGAACCTATTATCAAAATCTAAAAGAATTTTATCTTTCCATTTTTTTTCTGCAAAAAAAGGCAAGTAGAGACTCCCAGTCCTTGAAAAAATGATTTTAATAATTGTTCTTTTATCAGCATAAATAATATGTCCATTTTAGATAAATCATTCCATTTCAACAATCTGTCCTATTTTTAGCTGTGTTTTGCTTCCCATTTGGGGGGAAGGTGTGGGATATAAATAAAGATGATCATGATGATCACGATGATGATAATTAGTATTATAGATATTATTGCAACCTTCCATCTTTTGCATGTATATATCTTGCTGCTGTAGTAATATACCGAGGCAGAATTCCATACTTCCTTTTGAATTGTTAATTCATCAATCCCAAGAAAAAAAGGTTCAAGTTTTAATTGAATACTATCTTTCATAACCTTCTATATTAAGTTATATATCAAAACTCAATTTTTTTAAAAAATCTTTTCGACATGTCCACTACATCTGATAAAATGTCCAGATTTTCCAGATTGGGGCTAAACAATTAACTTTTTAAAATGCCCTTTTAAGAAATACATAATTAAACACACACACATGTGTTATCACAACAATTGACAGTATCCAGTGCATTGTGTAAATAACAACAACAGCAACAACAACAACAACTTTATTTTTATATCCTGCCACCATCTCCCCAAGGGGACTTAGGGCAGCTTACAAGGGGACAAGCCAAATGGTCACAGATAAAAACAGCAGCATAAAATGAATCAGCAAAAACATACACAAATGCAACAGCAACATTGTGTAAGATGAATGTTATATAATAACTCATAAAATATCTATTAGAATAGAAAAATCTTTGTCTGCAAAAAGGAAGTAGGGAGAGTGCCTGTCTAAGTTCTATGGGAAGGGAAAACCAGCAGGCACTAAGAAGGTTTTATCTCATGTTCTACTGTGATAGAATGTATCGGTGAGGGTGGTACAACAGAGAGAAGAGTCTCCACAGCAGATCTCAAAGCATGGGTTATTTTATAGGGAAGAATTTTACAAAAATGATGTCCTCCAAAATTCTAAATTTATTTATTTTTCTTGTGTAAGTCACTTCTGGTGTGAAAGAATTGGACATTGCGCAGAGGATGCCCGGATATTTGATGTTTTAACATCCTTGTGGGAGGCTTCTCTCATGTCCCGCATGAGGAGCTGGAACTGACAAAGGGAACACAACCCGCTCTCCCCGGATTCAAACCATTGACCTGTTGGTCTGCAGTCCTACCAGTACAAGAATTTAACCCATTGACCACCGGGGGCTCCTAATTCAATTTATTTTATTTATTCAAATTATCAAATGCTTTTTCAAAATCCAGAAAAATCAGTTCTCCTTGCTTCTCAACATGTCATTCTATAAATTCCAAAATATCTCAGATTTTCTACTATTATTTCATATTGATCACCATAAAGAGACCACAGAAGCTGAAAGGCATAGTATGGCTCAAATGTGTCCCTGAAACACAAGATATTAGTTGGAGTCCAAAACAGTACTGTAAAAAATAGGGTACGGAGGAAAGAGAGTTATGACCTTTTGAGATCTGGTGAAAAGTATGAGCAGTCCAAAGATCTGGATCTGAAATAACAATAATTCAAGAAGTTTCACAGAGCAAAAGTGAATCTACAGTAGCATTAGCTATTCAAACTTAAATTGTCTCTATTCATGCTGTTTGGATCAAAAGGTAGATATATTAAAGTATTTCTGAAAAGTTGGTTAATTACACAGCTGTGAATAGAAAAATGCTTGCTATAAATGTCCAGTTTGTATAGTCTATTGATATACTTCCACATGCAGATCAAACTTCATGTCATTTAATTAGATGAACCAAAGCAATAAGTGAAAAGATAAATATTTCTCAGATCTAATCAGGCTTTATCTTTTCCATCAGTATTTCATGTACAGAGTCTATGTGGTAATCAATATTACATACCGCTATCTAAAAATAATTGGAATTGTTGAATCTACAGCATTGTGAAATTGGATAAGGACCTTATGGCAAAAGTGTCTGAAAAATGCTAGCAACTAAGTGTTATTGCTTTTGTATATATTGCTGAATTTCATTATTATCTTCATAAAATACACAGAGCTCTTTCAAATTTTAAGAGGAAAATAGGCCTATGAGATTTATTATTCTTACCTTTCAGTCTCCTTTCTAAGAGAACAATCAGCATTTAAAATGGGCATATTAGAGTATCCTTCTTCTAAAAACTGGCATCCAGTAGCATGCTTAGTCCCATTCAGCATTGTTCCTGGAGATTTTGCATCTGTTTATGATGACATGACATATCCTAGTTGAAGTGCTCTAATGAGTTCTATGTGAGGCCGGCTTACGCAAATTTTAGGTAACTTCAACTACTCTAGAATGAGGCAGGTAAATTGGCCAGGATTCTTTAAACTTCCATGATTTAAGTACTTCAGTGGACACAGTCTGTTGCAGTTCAAAATGGTGATTTACTGTTTGCTATTTGTACCTGCTCTCTTCCTCCATCACTTGATTATGATCATGTTTTATAAGTAAAGTGGTTTAATATGTTTTATAATGATGCTTAAGCCAATTACTTTTCTCTGTTAGCCCCTGTAGGCTAGGCTGATGGTGCAGCACTCAGAGGGCCTCATCCCATTTGAGGCAGAATGTCAGAACCCAGACGCCTTAAAGAGCCAGACTCAGGAGTATGTCCAAAAGAATAGTTTATTAAAGCAAAGTAAACAGGACTCAGAGACACTTGCTTCAGTGCCTCTGGTCAAAACTCAAAAGTTGTGGCAATTTCAAGCTTGAAAAACCAACTTAATCAATAATCCGGATTATCCTGGCAAAAAACCTGGATTAAACAAGATTTCTTCCAAAACACCCCAAAGTCACACAGTAAAAGGAAAACAAGCAAACAAAGGGCTGTGAAGAAAAGCCGTCATCCAAATGCAGTCCAAAGTCAAAGGAATCCAAGACCAAAGTTGAAAGGTTCCAAAGTCCACAAGGCAGCATCGTCATCAAAAGCAGTCTGAAGTCAAGGAGAGGGGGAATCTGCACTTATGAGAAGTCGGTTGGTACACTCAGTAACCTATACTTTCACCCCTGCATACAGACAACAACATCAAACACACACCAAGAGGAGGTCATTAGCAACCTCCAGATGGAACAAACACGAAAACTTCCCGTCTCATGCACAAGCTGTGGCATGTTCAGCTTTTTCACACTACAATTACTCAATTACATCTGCCCCAAGAGAGGAGATTCCATCTGAACATTAGGAAGAACTTCCTGACTGTGAGAGCCGTTCAGCAGTGGAACTCTCTGCCCCGGAGTGTGGTGGAGGCTCCTTCTTTGGAAGCTTTTAAGCAGAGGCTGGATGGCCATTTGTCAGGGGTGATTTGAATGCAATATTCCTGCTTCTTGGCAGGGGGTTGGACTGGATGGCCCATGAGGTCTCTTCCAACTCTTTGATTCTACGATTCTACGATTCTATGATTCTACTGTAAAGTTCTAACACACCAGTGTCTACTTTTATCTTACAACTCATCATCTGATGATGAACTGCCCTCCACCCCATCCTCATCACTCTCAGCTGGTTTAGCTTCCACAGCTGAGCTCCAACGCCCATCCCTCCAACTCTTCCACCTCTTGTTAAGACTTAGGTCTCTCCAGGATTCTACAGTATCACCCGATTGCCAATCCCCACCACCAGAAAACCCCACAAATGTGTCACTGGATGTTGGTTGAGTACACACATTCTGAACCTCTTGTACCTTGGTCCAATCTAGTGCTTCCTCCTCATCCCCATCACTCCCAGACATATCATTCCCAGAAAAACCCATGAAATCCTCTTCCTCCGTGGGAGCAGTAAGTATGTCTCGGATCTTCTTTCTCTGACGCTCTTCGTCTGACTCCTACTTCCAAGTAATCCTCTTAGTACCTCTATTTATATCTACTGTATCTCCTTCCTCCTCCTCACTCATTTCACTTTCAGAGAACATCTCGAACGACTCTTCATCAGTGGGTGACTTAAGTATCTCCTGGATTCTCTTCCTCTGCTGTTCCTCATCTAACACCTGAATACCTCGTTTCCCTCCTCTGACGTTCCTACTACCAGATGCAGAGTTGCCAACAGACTCTACTACAACATAGAAAGCAGAGAGAATCATCTAGTTATCATAGTGTTTCTTTCCTTTCAGTTATTAAGAAATACAAATAATGTATTCACCCCCATGACGTGATGGATTCCATCCATTTCTAGACCAATACTTCAATTAACGGGCTAACACATAGGGAAGTGTACTCTTTGCTCATACTTTTTGCTTTGCTTTTCTTTTTAATAAAAAAGGGAAACCTTGCAATTGCAATTGCAGAAGTCCAGAATAAAAAAATAAAGCCATATGAAATACTAGTTACTGCTTCAAGGAATTTGAATAATACCCCTAGAATTTCCATTTATTTTTTTTTAAAAAAATGAGGGGGGGGGGGGGCAGTAACACGCTGTGTCCAAATTGGGAAAATCCAGGTCTACACACACACACACACACACACACACACATATTTAGTTACAGTGATATATCTATATGTAGTGACATATTGAAATTGCTCATTTCCTAAAAAAATGAATACAAAAAATTACCATTAAAATTGCATGAAAAATTATCTATGGCAACAAAAGGAGCATCAAGGCACATTTCAAGCTACTCACAGGAATGGCCACACTTTCACATCACTAAAGCAATCTAAAATAGAGTAATCTTATCGTTCCCATCACACCTTAAAATAAGCATCTTTAGCCATTACTACACGAATGGGGAGCTCTGGAGTTAATTGCTCCTTGCCCCCAAAACCTCAGCTTCTACACGTTTTAAAGACATTTTAAAGATGGAGTCGCAAGGGCAACTGATGGAAGTACTCTAATGTCATTTGATGAGCTCCGTGGGACTTTAAAAGCACTTTAAGGTGTGTAGAAATGGGAAAAACCAGTGTTTGATGAGAGCTGAAGTTGGTCGGCTTGCCAATTTCCTTACTCTACTGTAAAGGTCTAGGACAACTGCATTTCCGAACAGTTGCAACATATATTGTATTTTGTAATGAAGGCCCAATAAATTAGATAGCTCATATTCTTCCATATGAGCCTACCTGCACTTTTAGATGTTCAAAAGATGTCCTTATCTCAGCTACACCAGCATCACACACATATTTGGTGAGGAAAATTGGACTCCATACTAGAGTCCCCAAATTTCCGATGTTCTTCCCCGTTGTTCATTCATCAACTTAAAAAGATACATTTATTCAGACAAGTTATTATTTAATTTAAGCGGAGTTATTGTTAAATGGAGTCTGGCTACTGTTCTTTCTTTCTTTTGATATGTTTTGATTCTGTTTTAATCTTTTAAAATGTTTAGTTGAGTTTATATTTTACATATGGTTTTATTTTGAGTTTATTCTTATTATTTGACTTAGAATCATAGAATCATAGAATCAAAGAGTTGGAAGAGACCTCATGGGCCATCCAGTCCAACCCCCTGCCAAGAAGCAGGAATATTGCATTCAAATCACCCCTGACAAATGGCCATCCAGCCTCTGCTTAAAAGCTTCCAAAGAAGGAGCCTCCACCACACTCCGGGGCAGAGAGTTCGACTGCTGAACGGCTCTCACATCACTTTTGAACAGAAAGCCGGGAATACATTTAAGATGAAAAAGAAGGAAAGAAAGTAAGCCCCCACAATTAGGATGTATGAATACATGAAGACTGTAGTTATGGGGATTGTCTCAACAAAAGTGTGCAAACTGTTCTCCAGTTTGCACACTTTGTTTGGTTCAAATTTCAGTTAGAACACTCAGTCCTGGTAGTGCAGAAGCAGCTAACTTTTAATCAGTTGTTGAATGTTAGAATTTTATATATTTTTCTCAAGGATACAGTTGGTTTTTTATGTTTTCTGTTTCTGTCAGCTGTCTCATACTTTTCCCTCATCACAAGTCACTTCTCATGGTCACTGGCCTTTCAGCTAAGATGGAGTAGATGGCTCTCCCATTGGAGTCCATCAATGCCAACATATTCTCTTCAGAGAGGGCTTTCTTGAGTGAAATGAGACACAGTTCTTCTGGCAGGAGGGATTGAACTTGCTTGTCTTTTGGTTGTAATCACAGCTTCATTTGGTCCAAGAGTTTTCAACATGACTAAAGTAGAGTTTATTTATTTCTATGTGCAAGATTTTATTGGGTATGTTGATGACAGATTCTGACAGCTTTGCTGAAATTCATGCCCTTTATAAACAGTTGCATTATCTTAATATTCCTGAAAGGCAGTGCTAACCTTATTTTCTACATATCCAGGACCATTCATGAGATAATAACACATATCTAGTAATTAAAAGAGTGCTGTGTAAAAAGTAAATGCACATATTTAAATGAAAGTCTCAACGTTTAAGAATTACACTTGACATTGAAGACCTCTTTGAATGAGGCTAAAGTCCACACTTGTATCACTGAAATGACAAACAGATGAGCTTGCATTAAGAAAGTGATATTACAGTCACTAATATTCTACAATTAATAAGTAACAGCAGCAGTACATGAATTCCCATATGATTCAATGTCATCCCTTTCTTTCTCAGTCCAATACATGTTCCTGGATGTATATAATCTAAATGTAAAAAATATAGGGAATCTCTTATGCACCTAATTTCCATATCCCTAGTCACCCTTCTCCCCTTTTTGATATGCAAAAGATTTTTTTCTCATCCTTTCATTTTGCAAACCATCACCATCTGGTTTGGGATATTTCAAAACAGAAAAAACAAGATTGCAAAAGGAGTAGCATTTAAAGTTCTTATGGGTCAAGGTGGAAATAATAATAATAATAATAATAATAATAATAATAATAATACACTTTATCCTTCTCCCTCAGGGGGCTCCTTGGAGTGGATTACAATATTTACATACATAGAGAAACATTCAATGTCTTGACAATCATATTCAATGAGACACACAAACACAAACAAAGGTAGAGGCTTCTCCTTTCATTTCCGGCTTCTGGAGGCGGTTCTCATCCTGGCTCTGGGGAGGTGCTTTCTTCTGTTTTCAAGCCAAGGAGCCTGCTTTGTCACCTCCTGGTTGTGTGGCTAGCAAGATTGCTTGGAACCACTCTTTGCCTTTTCCCACCAAAGCGGTACCTATTTATCTACTCACATTTTGCATGTTTTCGAACTGCTAGGTTGGCAAGGGTTAGAGCTGACAAATGGGAGCTCACCCTGTCTTGCGGATTCAAATTGCTAACCTTCAGCAGCACAAGGGTTTAACCTATTGCACCACTGCAGTTCCTTGGTCACAGTAATTTGGAGAGTTGTAATTCTATTTTAAATGCAAAAGTATCAGAATAACATTGCAAAGCCAGTTTATCTATTTTCCTTTAGTTTGTAATACTATTTCAGTTACATAAGGATTAAGAGGCAACATGTTAGCTGAATTTAGTTTCTGCTGAAGTCTATGAGATAGAAGTCAAGTCATGATTAACTTGTTCCTTTGATTTCAATGGGACCAACTTCAGCTAACACTCTGGTTCCAACCCATTGTCCAGTGTTAATGGAAAAAAGGCAAGAACATATTGCTGATTGCAGTTTCGACACTTGATGTTTTTAAAGTCATTGTGTTCACTAGTACAGTGTTTGCATAATGGAAATCATGACTATAAAAGATCCCTTAACAGTAATGAGATGGTTAGAGACTAATTATTGTGCGGATAAAATCAACAAAATCAAGTAATTAAACCGACAGCAAATATCTTAAGACTGGCAATGGTAACTGTATAAATTTTGATTCAGCAAGGTGCCTTATGAATAAAGAATTGTTTCATTCCAGTAAACAAAAAGTTTTTTCACACACACATACACGCACACATGTGCACATATGTTCACATATGTTCACATATGTTCAGAAGCACATATTCAAACAAGTCACATCCTTCCAACAAAGAATGATCTTGCCCTTCTCTAATGTTACATTCTGGAGCAAAAACTAAGGAAAATCGAACAGGGAAAAGATTTTTTTTCATAATAACATAATGTATTTTGTCAATCACATTTTTACTTTTCAAACAAATCTAAGTAGTTGGCCTGTTACTATTTGTTCAATAAATACAACTGATCAGGCCCGTAGCCAGGATTTCGTTTCGGGGGGGGGGGGGCTGACTTTTTTCAGGGGGTTTTGGGGGGAGGGGCTGAGTTTGGGGGGGCTGAGTCTGAGTGAGAGGGTCTAGCCTAGCAAACATTTTGTATCATTACCCCAATACCCCCATGCATATGGGATATATTGAATATGGTGATCAGATCGTTATATGAATAAACATAACAGTTTAAATAATGCACCAGTAAGGCCTTTTTGCGAACCACCATGAGAATTTCAGGGGGGGGGGGGGGGCTGAAGCCCCTCAAGCCCCCCCCCCCCGGCTACATGCCTGCAACTGATCTTTTTAGGCAGTCGAGCAACATGGATACCTGTAGTTTTCTCTTGTAAAACATCCGCTGTATATGTCCTATTCAAAACCAAACATTAAGCACTTTATAATAAAAATAGAACATGTATTACATTTTTGCATTATTATGTGTTATCAAGTCAGCTTCAACAAATGTTAACCCTATGAATTAGGAACCACCTGACTAGTGTCTAGATCAGACCAATCTGTTGATGAATGGTAAATCTATATGTAGGGCATATCTACACTGGCCAGAAACCACAATGTCCAGGGACTTCTAGCCCACAATACATTTGGTATTAGAGAAGTAGGGGAATCCTCTGGAGTTTCAGCAAAACTCTGTAACAACCCTGCACTTTGGGATTGGTATGGACAAATGTAAACCAGTCCATGTAGTTCAGGGAAAGGTGGATGGAACTTACTTTTGCACAAGGCAACTCATTTCATAAAGAATATATGCCATTGTTCATTCCTTCAACAGATGATTATTCATATTCAGATACACAAGTATTGTGCCTTTTGATATTTATCTGTAAACATCTTAGGCTTTACAAGAAGGAGAAGGGAGGAGAGGAGGGACTGCTGGATACTTCTGACAGAGATGAAGAAAGGTGAGAGAAAATTCTACGAAGAGAAACTTAATTTTCAAAGACATAGTGTGATATAGAAAATGGGATTTGGGAGAAGAATGGGAGAAACATGTGAAGTTCAACTGGGAGTAAGCAAAATAGGAAAGTTTTTTTTAAAAAAAGATGTGCATGCATAAACACCCTTCGCATAGCTTTTTCTGTTCCAAATGAGCAGTGTACTGATTACAGCCTTTGAAATGGAAGAGAATTCTTTCTGATGCAGCTGGATAGGTGGCCAGCAAAGATCCCAGAGATTTGATTGAACTCACAAATCAGCAACACCTACCAACCCAAAGCAAAACCCAGAGTCACCTGTCAGTCATTTCATATTGTCCATCTCTCTGTCCAAGTATTGGAGAGGAGTGAGGTGAGACAATTTCCACTGTATTATAAGGGGGGAAACCTCTAGATTTGTTGACCAAATATGTATGAATATGTAGAAATCCACTTGTACTTTATGCCTTATGCACATTATTGTCATATTTTCATGCTACAGACATGTCGATCTGGCAGCTTGCTGGTGCATGAAAGTAAACGAATACATCTACTGATCGGAATAAAATATTGGTTGGTTCTAGGCAGGAGGTTAGTTGATTACAGGGAAGATCAAACGGGGTCAGACTTATACAACCATTCCAAAAATCAATTTCATCTCATGTAGAATGATGTGGGGAAAATCTTAGCATTGTATGTCAAAATGTTGGTAATCTTTACTTAACGTTACCAGACAGAGGAAATCTCTCTTTTGAACAGAACATATGCTTATGGGAAATGTTCTTCATCCAATATGCACACATTTAATTTGCCTATATCTTCTGATACTTGCGAATTGTATCATCTGCTGCTATTTCATCTGACAAATAAAGTTGCTGTTACAGTAAAATCCATTTTAATCAGATATGACTTTTTGCTGGCATGTACTGTAAACATAAGGTTTTGCTTTTGGATGAACAAAAATCAATACAGTTATCCCTCTCTGCATTTTCAGAGCAGTTGACAAGCTTCAGGACAAAAGTGCGAGATCACGCACTATCATTGTCTCATCATCACTATTGTTGTTTTTGGCATCAAGCTCATCAATCATGCATTTTAATTGCTTCTTGCACAATGAAACAATTTACAATGTGGTGTATAATAAAATAGTTTTTCTTTAAAAAATCCAATAGCCTTTAAAAGAAAATTAAATCATTTTTTAAAAAAATCAAATCAATATTCCCAATATCAGGTTTGCTGCAAAATAAGAATGACTAACTTCCCATAAAGACATTCGGTTACAAAGAAAGACCTAAATCATATACTCAACAACTTAAACTCTTGGAGTAGTGGAACAAACTGTTCCTGAAAGTCAAATATACTGCCTTTTCATATAGGAAAAGGCAGTCTTGCAGATGTCATTTGACCACTACAAAACCGGTTATAGTAGAATCAAACCAATATCATGTACCTATTTATCTAGACTTTCCTCTGCATCAGAAAGTGGTGTAGTGCTCAGTTACACTCGCAAATTTTCTATTAGCACTAGGCTTGATGTCAAATTAGTTTTACCAAACTCTAAATAATGTTTAATGCTGTCATTCAAGTCATTTGACTTACTTTAATCATAGGATATTTTCTTCTCATATCCATTGTCTGCCAGTGTAATTTGTATTGCAGACCTCTTGATGCCATGCTGGAAGAGAAACAGGGCAATATATAACTAATAGGTCTGTGAAAAATTTTCATAAGTTGTCATAAGTCAGATTAAATTTGTTAAATTCGGACTTACGATGTGATATCAGACACATGGGCATGGCCTGTGCCAAAAACTTAAGAATAGAAACCCAATATTTTTCCAGATCACTGTTAATGAAAAAGATTTGTAGTTTTCGGTGGGCTGTTTTGTTAAATATTCAAAAACAAAATGGGGAGGAGGGAGATGAAAAGACTGGCAAAATGGACTCAGAAAGCAGAGTTTTTTCATTTCTGGAAAGAATTAAGTCCACAACATACCTGAGGCAGCGATCTCCCACATATTTCTCTCTCTCTGCAGAAGCAGCCTCCATCCATTTTTTTTCTTGGAAAATTCCCTCCTCCTCCAGAAAGGGCTCTGGGAACTCACTTTCTCAGTTGCATTTGCACAGGGTGGCCATTGAAAAGTTCTTCACGGAGCATAATGGGAGTTGAAGTTTCTCTTTCTCTCTGTTTCTCAGCCAATAAAAAGCCTAGTGGTATCCATTCCCTGATTGGCTGGGAATGGACACAAGCGGCGACTACAATTCTCACTACCCTCTCTTGCAGTATGTCTTATGTTTTTTTAAAAAAGTTATAGTTAAAAATTAAAATAATTATAAAAAATCAGTAGATTGATGAATTGTTTTGAAACTTGGCAAGCCTGCAGTTGTAAATAGGATCTAAAATTGAGGTAGGTTTCATGCAGATAGGCCTTAAAATGACTGGGGACTGAGCCTTCAAATTTTCCCATTGTAGTCAATGGGCTGAATATTTGCCAAATGAAACAGCAACACCCCTCCCCATTCAAGTAATTTCCTGGTAAATAGGAAGAGGGGGCTGCCAACAATGGATCCTAAAATGGTATGCCTTTTGGTTGAAATGCACACCTCTAGCTTCCCGGTCTAGGAACCAGGTAAACCACCTGCTTACAAAATAGCCAATTCATAACTCTTTGGAGATTACCTCTATCACTTAAGGCTCAGGTGAACTTCATGGCTTTGAATGCTGGGGTTTTTATTGGGTTGCCAAATATGGTCTATTCTTGACAGAGAAAACCAGGTCACAATAGTTAATTGGCTAAGATCCTACATCAGGGGTGTGATTGTGAAGTTATATGGTATTTTTTAAGTAAGGTCCGTTTTGTTGTAGACACTAGTAGTTCGTGCGCATACCGCAACGAGCGCATGCGCCGTGTACCGGCATGCCTCGGGAACAACTGTGCTCAGTTTCTGCTCTGTAGCTAACCTGTACAGTTCTGTTCTGTGCTTTAAAAAAGTTTAAGACTATCAACTCACTCGCCGCATGTGAGGTTCACTCAGTGATATGGGTTTTGTCAGCAAGGAACCTGCCTGCTGCAGAAATCCATTGACAGATTTGTTAAGTGTATGGTGATACGGTTATGAGTGAAAGCAAAGTGCGTAAGTGGATACGACAACTCAAAGATGGCCATGACAACGTCCATGATGTGGACCGCTCAGGTTCCTTGCTGAAAAAAACCGTATAACATGCGGCGGGTGAGTTGATAGTCTTAAACATTTTTAAAGCACAGAACAGAACCGTACAGGTTAGCTACAGAGTGGAAACTGAGCACAGTTGTTCCCAAGGCATGCCGGTACACGACGCACTAGCTCGTTGCAGTATGCGCGCAAACTACTAGTGTCTACAACAAAACGGACCTTACTTAAAAAATACCCCTCATACATTGATTGTACCACATAAGATTTGTGTTGAATGTCTACTATGCAACAGAAATGATAGCAAATGGATACATTCTACTAACAAAGGTTATAATACCAATAAAAATGTAAGAGCTCATGCTTCAAGAACCATGGCAAAAGGGTAATTACAGAAAGACAATTTCCCCCATCTGTATGTTGTAATTGTGTCTTGCTTGTTCTTTTTGAAACAAATATTGCAGGTGTTTAAGACATCTCGACATAATGCTGTGTCATTTTATGCTGGCATGCATATTGCTGTTATATATTTATTTATTCCATGTAATTTGTTCCAAGACTTGAAAGGCTACTGATTTTGGCTTGTCCTGACTGGACTTTCTCTGAAATTAACTATGACAGTTCCGTTATATAAGGGTCACATCCCACAGACAAATTGGAGAAAAAATTGGCACATGGCAATTTAAATGATAAATGGGAAGAAGCAGCTATTGGCAAAGAGTGACAAGGTTGTAGCAATTTTGCGATGAAAAGACTTGATTGACATTATGCAACGGCACAATTTTAACTAAATGGGAAACAGCAAGATTAGCTTGTCCTTGGTGTTATGATTTCAGATGGCAAAACTGGCAGAACTCCTGTTGGTTTAAGAAAGAAGGTAGTTCACAAAAATGCATCAATTTACAATCAATAAATGTTATAAGAAATATTTCTAGAACATTTCCTATTTAAATTATGTAATCCTAAACTGGAGATTTTTTGGAAATACCCTTGATAATATTCATATTTTCTGTAGTTACAAACCGGATGACAGAAAAGAATCAGCAGGACTTTATGTATTCCATTTGTTCATGTTCTGTGTGTGGATGTATATATGTTTATGCACAAATGCTCTCTACCCATTCTAGAAATTAGTGTGTGTGTATATATATATATATATATTGAACCAGTATATGTGCACAATGTTTAGATTTTTTAATTATGATTCATTTATATATAGAAGATTATTTGGCATTGCTGCGTGTGACTGGCTACAGATATAAGCGGTAAGTGTAGATAAACTATGTCAAGTTGCGCTGTCACCAAATAAGAAATTCATCTCTTGATTTTTCTCTATTAGTCCTGAAGTAAGCTGATATTATCTTGTTAACATTGCCAATGTAAACTGGGGCAAGCCATTCATATTTTCCTAGCAGGAACCTTTTGATGATATTAACAAGACAACAAAGATGATATTGGGATACTCAACATTAGCACAGGCTCCAAACTAGGGCCCCATCTGCACAAGCACTATACTTCAACTTAAATCCAGCTTGAGGTCAGGGTATCAACAAAATGTTCACCTTGAATGCGACCTCCAACACATCCAGCTGGAAATGCATGTTTAAAAAAACTGACCAGAAATTCCAAATCACACCATAAAATGCACTGAAGTTGATCACTATATGAACAGTGCAATGCTGCAGAGTGGAAGATGCATTCAGAGCAATTGTCAGGATGGGGTTAAAGCTTCAGGAGTTGTAGATGAAACAGAATAAACAGCTGGGGGGGGGGGGAAGGTGTAAACAAACACCCCCCTAGACAAAGGAGGAACAGTATTTCCATGGTAAATTGCTCTCTGTAGCAGCATGTTTCATGGAAGAGCTAAGAAAAACTTATTTGAGTTATGTGGATTCTTTGTGAGCTTGAAACCAGTTCTTGGGATGCCAGTATAGGCACTCTCTTTGATCCAAATCCCGAGTTGGAATAAATGGCTATGTGGAAGCACCCTAAAAAACCAGTGGCAGAATTAAGCATTTTTATTTTTTTAAAAATAACAGAAATGTTTGTAGAATTTTTTGTCACAGCAGTAAGTGGCTTTCCCATGTTAAACTGTTGCTTTTGCAATATGTGCTTCACTCACATGTCTAAATTAACAGATAATAATCTATGTGGATAACTGTGGCCCTCCAAATGCTTATGGACTGCAGCTACTATTATTTCCAATCATTGTCTATATGGCTTGGACTGTTTAGAGCGGTAAGACTCAAAATTGCCATTCTATTTTTGGAAGAGAAAACTATAATTTAGATTCTATCACACTAATGTGAAGACACATCATATTACAATATCAACCTCATATTTGACTTTGTTTAAGGAAGATATCAGAGGAAGTAAAGAACTGAAGTGGTCTTGTTTCATAGAGAATGAAGAATTTCCAAGCAAATAAGCAATTGTGACTGTCTTCCAGTCAGCAAAGCAACTTCAGGCCACTGTTTTTAAAGTCATATGACAATCAATATTTATCACATCAGCCCAAAATGACAGTTGAGCCAATCAGCCAGTTAATGAAATCAGCCAGAAGCCCAATGGAAGAATCAAAACTAGAGCGTGAATTAATTAAAACAATCGTAGAGCACATGCAGCCAGAGACAAATAGATTGGTGACACCCAAATAGATCAATTTAGCGTATTCTTAAAACAAAATCACTTTGAGCTAAATTCCAGAAGCCAAGCTCTGTTATTCTGCTGTAGAATAAAGTGCTCCTCTCACTCATTTTACTTAGCTATATGATAGCTAAATAGAGAGGGTTTTCCCTAAGGGTGAAGTGGATTTTACTAGTTAAATAGCACAAATGACTATTCTGATAAATAGAAACAGTGATTCTTTATGATGATAGAATACTCTGAGATCCCCAAGACAGCAAAGATATTTGCTTTGTAAGTATCAGTTCCAAACGTTCTTTTCACACTGTCATTAAAGACCACTCTTTAATGCCAACTGTGTTCAAACTTTTACAATGTAAGAAATAAACTTTATCTTTTATTGCATTGGTTTTTATTTTATGTGTTGTTTTAGGCACATTGTGCCATATGTAAGCTGCCCCGAGTCACTTTGGGAAGATGGAGGCCGGGTACAAAAATAAAGTTGTTGGTTGTTGTTGTTGTTATGTATATAACCTAAATGTGATCAGCATCCAGCTGAATCCTTTCAATAATGCAAGAAAGTGACTAGCAATTTACAGAACTGTTTGTGGCATCCAAAACTGCATCATTTTTGAACTGTACGAGGTTCTCAAAGCTGTTTTTTGGATCTTGACACTTCTATCCACACTTGTTTGTCCTGAAAGCTTTGGACTTTGAATGTCTTTTGGTCATGTTTTACATTTTATTTGGTGGAAGCATTTTTGACAATCTTTGTGGCCCCTGGAAATTATTAGGGAAGAACATTGGCCAGAGGTGCCCAGTGTAATAATGTGTCATGACAAACTGGAATTGACACAGGTGGAGTCAATTTATAAGGTCTCCTGCTCTATGCTGGGTGGGGAAAATATAGCTTCTGGCATCAACAAAGTGTTTACCTCCTTCTTGAAGCCCCTCACAGATGGAGAATTTTAAAATACCTTTTAAAAACAGATGGGCAAACAGTTAAACTTCCTCCATTCATGCCTGTTGGTACAAAAAAGATGGCATGGAGGTTGTGCTAGAGTATAGGAAGGAAACATGAAGCTTAAAACTGTGCGTGGTTTTTACTCTGAAAAATGGAACCAAGCCAAAAATAGTGTCTTGTGCCCCATCTACACCACTATTTCATGAAGTGTAGGAATCACATTAGTCTGGTGCATCCACACAGCACACATAGGCTAATTTTGACTTTATGGAGAGTAAATCAATTGATCTGGCTTGACTCTGAGTTTTTTAAAAAATTCAAGTCATCCAGGAAAATCCAGATATTTTATGCCAGTTCCACCTGCATTATGCACCTGTGTTGGAAGGGCCCCCAGGCAAAGTTGCTAGAGAGATGCAGTTGGAAGGAACACTCTGAAGGTATTTCAACCCCAGAATTTGCTTTTAGTATATAAGTTCACAATCCATTTACATTTACAAAGAACTCTATTACTGCCTCCCCCTATACATTTCTCCAATTCCAGGAATAAAAAATATTTAATAATCACCAATGAGAATGTTGTTGTCATCTTCTAAACTAACCAGAGGTCTATCAAGGATTTACCTTCAGACAAAATCTAATCTGTAAAACTGCATAGTTTAACTTCAGAAATCTCACGTGATTTAAGGGTCCCATCTTGTGAAGTCTTAAAGCATGTGTCAAGCATAGGAGCTTATAATTTATTTAATCCAATCAAGTTACAGGGTGTCGACCTCTAGTCTTTTTCCTCTGTCACAGAAGCATCTTAGCTTCTGAAACAAAAATAGCAATGAAAGATGCCAAACAATTTATCTCTTCCTACAGCAAGAGCTATCAATCATCACATCTTACTTTTCAAGAAAAGATGTTCCCTTCTCTGTATCAAAATTCATATCTCAGACTCACAGATTTCATTACCCGAGTAGTTTCTTTCCATAAGAATTAGCTACGGTATTGACTAGGAGTGAGTACAATGAAACAAATATAGAAATTTTGAGTAGTGGGAGGACTGAAATATGAGGCATATTAAGAGATTATACTCCCCCTGAGAAAACTATTTGAAATGTGAATTAAATTATTAGTTGTGAAAGAGATGCTTTCTTTCAGAAATGATATCTCTTATCTTTTTTTAAAAAAAAATATTTCTGGTGAGTGACAGTTGGTTGGAAGTGGTGGGCAGGGGGATTTTTATCTTCATTACTCTCAACAATATATTAATGTTTGAATGAAAGTCATTTTATTTTAAACTTATGTTGTAATTTTAACAAGGCTATGATTGATCTTCACATGATGTCCTCCTTAAGTTCTCTTATAGACAATGCTAGTTTTCTAGAAATACCCTTTACTGTATTCAGTTAAAATTGTACCTGCATGATACAATTCACCACATTTATTTATTTATTTGTACTGCCAATAAACCCTTAAGATGGTCTTACATATTAAGTTCAAAGCAATGGTACATTAAAGTGCTACATATAATCAGTTCTTCATTTATACTCACTAAATGACAAGAACAACAAAAGAAAAATGTCCAATTTGTTAATCAAAATACCACCATCTTAAGAAGGAACTAATCTAATTCCTCTAATCAGAGAATTTCAGAGTCAAGATGCTGCCACCAAGATGCTGTGCACTCTTTGTAATTTGGCCCAAAAAAACCTTGTGCATTACAGTGGCTGCATGCTTATAATTCCTTCTTTAAAAACAAAAGTGTTAGAACACCAAAGTTTTCAGCAAGAAAATCTTGAGTGTATCTATGCTGTAGAATGAATCCACTTTAACTGTCCTGGCTCAATGCTATGGTGTCATAGGGGCTGTAGTTTGGAATCATGGGGCTGCCAAAGAATGCTGATGCCTCATCAAACTAAAAATCTCAGCATTGCATGGCACTGAGCTATGGTAATTAAATTAAAGATGGCGTCCCTCAAATAGGATCTCCAAGTACTACTGAAGTAGCTTCCCCTTTTGCTTTGGCTCAGCACTAAGATTACCATGCTATACGAATCGAATGTGCACCCTGATTTGGGAAGGTAATTTAGCCCAAAAAGGGGAGTATTCGATTCAAGTAAATATGGTAACATCTGCAATCCTATGTCAGATGACATACTAAATAATAAGAACTCTATTTTATTTTGTTATGTTATTGAATGTGGTTTAAATCTGTTGTATTTGTTTGATCTTGTCAAATTTGATGCTATTCTTTGTGGAAAAGGCATAAATTATAAATCAAAATGAGGGAGGGAGGCAAGCTGATTATATATCCGAATTACACAAAAACTTACTGATAAGTTCTTGAAAAATCTCTGCAAGTTTGGAAAGTTGGTAAGACAGAAGACCATGAGACAATAGTGGATGTGAACTAAAGAGGTATTTTCAAGATATTGTTTAAACTGAGTACCAGGCCTGGCCTCAAAGCAATTCCAACTTGACCAAGCAAAAATCCATAGTTATGTTAAGAAAAATGTTTTAGAATGCAAATAAATATTAAAAACAGAGATCCCATTAAGACCAGAAATGTACTTACTAGGGATGTTTGACACAGACACTTTCAACCACAATAATAAAGAAAAGCTTTTTACCTTCTTGGCTACCGCTGCGAGAATGGTATATGCAAAAGTATGGAAACAGGAGAAAATACCCACAAAAATGGAATGGATTAGCAAAATAACAGACAATAAGGATATGGATGTATTAACATATTGGTTAAGGCAACATAATGGTCGAGCTACAAACCCAACAGACTGGATGGCAGTTCAGGAATATATAGAGAAAAAAGACTGGTTAAGTTAATGTGAAATAAGAGAGATAGAAACAATATACATGATCCTTTTTCTCAAACTATATATGGAAAAATAGATAGGAGAACGGAAAGGAAGAAAAAGGAAAGAATATAAAGTAACGGTGAAGTAAGAAGAATGGAGGTCACTACAGGGTGTAGGTAGGGGGTTGTATGTCTATTATTTTTTTTTCATTATTATTATTATTATCATTATTATTTCTTCTTTTCCTTTTTTTCTATCCAAATATTTTATATTCTTTTCCTTCTGAAGTGATTCTATGTTTTTTAATTGTAAACCTGTGTTGAAAATCAATAAAAAATTAATTAAAAAAAAGAAAGAAAAAAATGGATCCAGACAGTATATTGGAACAGCAATGCAATTTTGTTTTATTTTAATTTTTTCTTACCTCATTCACCACAGAGAATATCAGTACACAAAGCAAGATGACAAAGGAAGTGGTCAACTGGGTAAGAAATATGCAGGGATTTATTCTAATTACATTCTTACTAAAGGTTCTGTAACCTTACATTTGCTGGGATTTGCCTCTGCATAAATATTTTTAGGGTTGTGTTTAGCTGGCTTTTTAAGTGCAATTTATCCACTTCTGAAATGACATTTTCATCGCTGATGGATTATTTTCATAAATCTCTGCCTGAACAAGAAGAAACTTTTTATAAAGTGAAATAAAGGCTATCACTCTTTTGCTTAGTATGGCCATAAAACCAAAGTGTTCTATCTACTGACATGAAATGGTAGGAGTTCTGAGTAGCCAAGTCTACTCTCCCATAAAATATGCTCCAGAAAGAAGGATAAGAGAAGTCTTTGGATACTTGATTATATTACATTGTGGGTTAAGATATTACACAATGCCATGCATGTTTTAGGAGTCCCCAGTAGCACAATGGCTTAAACCTTTGTGCTGCAGGACTGCTGACTGAAAGGTTGATGGTTCAAATCTGGGGAGCGTGATGAGCTCCCATCTGTCAACTCCAGTTTCTCATGCAGGGACATGAGAAAGGCCTCCTACAGGATGGTAAAACATCCGGGCATCCCCTAGGCAATGTCCTTGCAGACAGCCAATTCTCACACCAGAAGTTGCAGTGGGTTAAAGCCCTGTGCCGGCAGGACTGAAGACCGACAGGTCGCAGGTTCGAATCCGGGGAGAGGCGGATGAGCTCCCTCTTATCAGCTCCAGCTCCTCATGCGGGGACATGAGAGAAGCCTCCCACAAGGATGATAAAAACATTTTAAAAAATCATCCGGGCATCCCCTGGGCAACGTCCTTGCAGATGGCCAATTCTCTCACAACAGGATGCTCCTGACACGACAAAAAAAAAGTCGCTGTTGACACAAAAATTCTTGTTTTGTTAGATTTAATTCAATTCAGTACAGGATCTATAAGGCAAAGATCCCAAATACAACTTTTGCTAGAGGGAAGTGATTACATTCAACAACCAACAGCTCAAAAGAAGATGTGTATGTATGTGTGTGTTTGTGTATATAGCCATATCAGAAAAAAAAACTGTCAACAAGTTTTTTTCCTTATTTTTCAGGGCAACTGTCTGAGATCACCAATGATAGAGGATCACATTAGATCTTTGGCCTTTCCTCTTGAATCCCATCAATATTTATCTTTACTGAAGAAGAGAGCTATGTGCAGAATGCAGCTGCATATAGAATATAGGATTTTTTCACATCAGGTTTTCTAAGCTTAACTTGGATACAACAGAGAAACTGTCTGTTTGGCTTATGGACTGCAAAAGATTGTGGTCTTCACAGATTGCAAATTGTTTTGGCCCAGATGCTTGCTATCCAGAAGTGGATCTAGATCTTCATTGAGTTCTGCTGTGTTTGTGGAAATTCACTCTAATATTCTGGTCTCCCTTGATGGACTGGGGGCAAGATGCCCCTAGAAAGGGCTGACAACTGAGTACATCCAATTTCTACACTGATTCCCATTCTGAATTGTCATCTTGGCGCTCAAAAGAAGAGGAGGACAACCAGGCATGTAGCCGGGGGGGGGGGGGGGGGGGGCTCGGGGGGCTTCAGCCCCCCCCGAAATTCTCATGGTGGTTCGCGAAAAGGCCTTACTGGTGCATTATTTAAACTGTTATGTTTATTCATATCATGATCTGATCACCATACTCAATATATCCCATATGCATGGGGGTATTCGGGTAATGATACAAAAGGTTTGCTAGGCTAGACCCTCTTTCACTCAGACTCAGCCCCCCCTGAAACTCAGCCCCCCCCCGAAACCCCCCCTGAAATTTTTTTAGCCCCCCCCCAAAACGAAATCCTGGCTACGGGCCTGAGGACAACTCAGGGTAAGACATGACAATTCAGTTTCCTCTCTCTGCCAGCTGGGCGGAAGGGTTATTTGCTGGCCTCCAGGAAAGGAAGGCTACTAGCAAGTAGTTTCAGCTGGGACTACTTTGGCAGATGTGGGGCTGGCATATTGATAATATTCTACCCAGCCCCCACAACACCTTATTCAGCCTTGAAATCTGGCCCATCCTTTAAAAATTGTACCTAAGTGTCACTTCAGAGCTGGATAAGATCCCCACACACTCACACACACTTTATGGGGAGTTTGCCTACCCTACACTGTTTGAGGACAGGCAATTGGCTCAGTTGTAACCATAAATAGGATGTCCTGTTGAAAACTGGGATGGAGTTTACATCTCAGTGTGCACCTAAGACACCATGTTTTGTGAAGTTCAAGAACAGGAACTCCCATTTGTGTGTTTAGGCAACCAAGGTGGAGATTGATGGTAATAGGCTTGGAGATGTGTGGTAATTGTAGTCCCATTGAAACTTTGTGGCTTGGGCTTAAAATCCCTCTGCAGCTTTCCTAAGGGGCTACCATGAGAACAATTCAAATAGAGTTGTACTCAGGGGGCTCACGTGTCTTGCACAAGTTAGCTGAGGAGGAGGTCTGGGAGAGTCAACTGCTTCAGTTTGTCCCACATCAAGTTCATCTGGTTTTTAAATTGTTTTGTTTTAATGGTTTTTAACTGGGATTTTTTAAATGCTGTTTATATTTAATCCTATTTTAATGTTTGCATATTTGTATATTTTAAATTGTTGTGTTTATGATTTTATATTAAATCACTTCAAGTACTCTTCAGGAGAGATAAAGTGGGCATTAATAATAATAATTCACCCCCCTTAATGAGTTTATTTTGCAACTCTCCAGTTTTCATCTTTTAACAGTGACCATCATGTATGAGCAAGGTCCTAGAAGGGTAGATTAGAAGAATTGTTTGTGCCAATCATAACTTTTTCCAAAAATAAATACCCTTCTCTCCTCAGAACATTTGTAAAATATTTACAGTGGCACCTGTTAAGTGATGTTTCATAGTCAGAAAATAAATGCCAGCTTTATTCCTGTAGTAAGACAAGTTTTGCAAATATTAATTAACCTTTTTCAGATACTAAGTGGGCCCAAATGGCAATCTAGCAAATAGAGACTTTGCATATATCTCTGATGCCTACATTCTGAATGTCAGGTAGGACCAAAGAGCACTTGAACAGAAGCAGCTTCCTGTTTGCCATAGCACTGACAATCTACTCTGGTTGCTATCCTTTGAATAGTGAGCACTGGACATTCCTTTAAATATAATATTTGACAAGTTTTGTCTTTCATTTCTTTAATTGTGCATGGAATGCATATATTGTATGAATGGAGCTACCTCAGAAGATAATCGTTTTTATTGAATAAGTAGAGATACTATAATCCTTCAAAATGGTTGAGATTTCCTTTCAGTGAAAAATGATGACAAAAGCATTAATTCAACAACATCTGGAGTTTGTGTGCACTAACACAAATTTGCTCCTGAATGCCCAGAGACTTCCAATCCTTAACATGGGGTAAATCAGTTTGAACTGGTTGAGACCCACATTATGGAAAGTCAGGAAATGCTTCTCAATTTGGTGATCACCCCAGAGCCAGAATATACATGGCATGACTGGCTCTAATGTGAACCGTTCTGCTGTCTACATGGGCTGGCACAACCATCCTCTTTTCCCCCGCATTCATCAGCATAAGTAAAAGTGAATGGATGTCACCACCACCCTGTCACTACAGGAATGGCTCCTGGCCATCACTCAACACATTTACTGATGTCAGCAAAGGTGCTTGTGTGATCAGAGAGAAAGAACAAGGATCACAGCTCTCCTGCTTTCTGATTTGTTGATGTTATCACAGGGCACTCATGATGGGCAAGAACTCACTCAGAGCTCTGTCACTCTCCAGCTGTGGTGAAGGTAATAGAAAATGTGATGGTCTAGCAAGGCTGAAATGGTTTTGGCCTAGTTGGACCTGCTGGATTCTACTCTGTCATCTCTGTGTGTTGCTGATTCCAGAGACCAATGGACTGGCTGCAGAATATTTGGCAGGTTTATATGAGCAGGAGCAAAAGCTGGATCTACACTGCCAAATAATGCAGTTTCAACCTTGTTACATGGTCAGTATAGACTCATATAATACAATTTGAACTGCATTGAACTGCATTATATGGATCTACAGTGACCATATAATGCACTTCAAACTGTATCATTTGGCAGTGTAGACCCAGACAAGTACTTCTAATTCTACGTAAGACTTGGGGTACATCTGCAACAATGCAGTGTGGAGTCTCATTAGCCTCACAGGATTTGCAATTTTGCAAAGTATCAGCATCCCTTGGTAGAGAAGGCTTAAGACATAGTAAAGCTACCATTCCAATGACCTCAGAACAGTGAGTCATGGCAGTTAAAGTGGTATCAAACTGCATTATTTCTCCAGTGTATATCAGTAGTTCTTAACCAGTGGGTCCCCAGGTGTTTGGCCTACAACTCCCAGAATCCTAGCCAGTTTACCAGCTGTTAGGATTTCTAGGAGTTGAAGGCCAAAACATCTTGGGATGCACAGGTTGAGAACACTGATGTAGATGTACCCTAAGATGCATGACTTGAATTTCTATGGCCAAATGGGGAACTGAATCCTTTTCTTTCAAAGTCCCGATCCAATGCTGAAACCATTACAACACTGAAAATGAAATTAGCTCTGGAGAGTTAAAATAAATTCTGACTGTAATTGGCTACATTGCTTTGTGCCTAAGATAGCAGCACTTCATTGAATAAACAGTTCAGAATGTAGAAATGATTAGTACCAAAATGGTGTGAAAGTATGAAAAACAATGGCCAGGATCCTTACATTGGGAGCTGGCATATATCACAATGCAGGTATGACTCCCTCTCTCCCTCAAGGCCACCTTCCGAGCAGCTTAGCCATATGTCTTCAACATTTCAAGTTTGGGTTTTTGTTTTTGTTTTTTTGAGATCAGGGGAATGAGTAAAGATGCTTCTAGTCATTTTCCTGTAAACTGGGCACATTATCAAGGACATCTGCAGATTTTTGGGGATCCATATGAGATCTCTGCAGATTATGTCTTTCCAAAGTGCCTGCTTCCAATAAAATAGATGGACATGTCCCTGTTCATGTCCCCATTCTCCAACAACTTGAAAATGGTTGAGCGGGGGGGGGGGGGGATTTCACAGCTTACTGGGTGGTTTGAGGATGAATCTGAGCCCACCTGATGATCATAAAAATGGTCTGCAACTGCAGAAGTCTGACTATACCTTCATAATTCGCCAATGAATGCCATTCCACATTTTCACAAAATCAACCAAATAATGCTTATTTGAATGTGTCTGGGTAGTATGTAATTAAAAAAATGTCACTAAGTTACTTTTGACATTAAAGGAGTAATTTTAGTAAAAAAAATAACACCATTTGCACCCGTTTCCAAGGGAGGCAAGTGTTTTTTTGCACGTACAGCTTCACATTGGAAGAAACAAAGTCACCCTTGAATTGGCAGATGAAAACAAGTGATGGGAGAGCTCTGGGATCATTTTTAATAGCCAAGTTAGAAGCAACTACTGAAGCAGGAGAATTGAAAATGTAAAAACTGGCAGACCCTTAACTATTCCATTGCAAATGGTGACATTTTAATCAGATGCCAATGGTTGTTTGTAATCATCTTTTCATTCTTCAACCCAATAATACTCTACAAATGATGTATAGTGACAATGAAGCCTAATCCTATATAAATCAATACACTAATAAGCCTGTTACAATAAAATAATTACTTGGTTGCAGTCTTTAAACAGCATCATCTGTTCATGAAAGAAGGCACCCTAGAAGTGGAATAAAACCTTTCTCATTTGTTCCATGACAAATGAACAGTTACCAGCCTATTTTAGTAGAAATGCTCTGTTTAACACTTGCAACTATAACCATGGTTTTGCTTATGCTTTTAACTCTTTATGAGGATTATATGTACATTATACTTCTAGAGATATATGGCCACAATCTTTTCTATATTGCAAGTACTATTTATATTGCTGTTGCTATAAGATATAGTTAGCACAATATATAGCTTTTTACAATGCTAATGACTGTTTTTCATTTTCCTTACTGTTTTATAATGTCTAGAAGTTTTTAGTATGCATGCCACCTTGGGAGCTTTTTCCCAAAAGGTGGTTGATAAATATTTTAAAAAATAAATAGGTATCACAACTAATTTTTGGACCTCATCAGACTCAGACAGCTGCCATTGCTACACTCTTTTAATCCATTTTGAGAATGAAGTGCCACTGAGCCACTCACATGATGTTTGTTGTCTTCCAGGTGTCATCCATTTTTTGTTTGCATTTTGTAAATCTCATCAGTATTCCAAAAATCAGTTTCATTTTCAGAACAAGGAAGCCAAGCCAAGCCAAGCCAAAAAGGCTGCCTGTCTTCTATAAATTAATGGTCTCTTGCCATTAGGAGAAGGAAAGCTGGGAGAAAATAGAGCTTTCTGGGGAAAAGACTGAGAAAGCACAGAATTCTAGGAAATATAGTTTGGGAAGGAGTGCTATGCCAGATAATTCAAAAGACCCTGCCCTAAACTACATTTCCTAGAATTCTGCCCAGCATCAGAAAACCCCAATCAGGACAGGGGAGAATTATTTGCCCTGTTTTGCAGCAGCCAAACAGAGTTTCAGTCAACTATGGAATCTGCAAAAAGGAGGACTGACGGATACTTCTTACATAGTTTAGAACCCTAGATGCTCAGTAGTCCACTAGTACGAAATGTCTCAAGTGTAGAGACTTCACAACACATTATGGACTCTTGGGGAGCACAATGATATATGTGGTGGAGAGGGGATCAAGAACTACAGCACTCATTTACACATTGCCACTCTACACATAATGTTTGAAGAGTGTGCTTATTACCACATTTTCCAATAAGCAATTTATCATTCATCTACACAAAAAGAATCCAAATGCCAATAGACTTGCACATTTGCTGCTGGCTCTAAATTTCTTCTAAACCATAAAACTATATTCATATTCAGCGATATCAATGGCAATGATGTGAAACTTTTAACTGCTCCACAATGAAAGCATAAAGCAGTAATTAAGTCTGTCACAAAGATTAATGTTGTTCAGAAAACCCAAAATGATACAAACATTTCACTTTGGAAAGCTAGTTTTTTTAAACAAGTTTAAGACTTCTTTTTAAAAAAGAAATGTTCTTCATATGAAGACTCATGCATTGATTAATAATAAGCAATTTCCAGCAGGGCAATAGCCTCTTATGTATGTTCAGTATTGCCTGTTACTGATAACAAATCCCTTCTCACATAATGCAGTTATTCTAAATGGAATAATAGACATAATATATCTGGCATGTTAAATTATCTTTGAAAATTAGAATAATGGAGTAGGCAGGTAACTGATTATTTCCAGAACAGTTGTACACTGAGTACAAATGAATATTAGTTGATACCCTACATCAGCCCTCTGTGTCCTCCCAACGCCTGCCTAGAAGCCTAAAAACTGGTGCTGGATGGCCAATGGTGACTTTAGAATGCTGATATTTCCCCACTCATTCCTGGAGTATGGACTGGTTGGATCTTCTCGCGGTCCAAGACACAAGGTCCAACCAGTATATACTCCAAGAAATAAAGCCCAGCTGCTCATTGGAGGGAAGGATATTGGAGGCAAAGATGAAGTACTTTGGCCACATAATGAGATGACAGGAAAGCTTGGATAAGATAATGATGCAGGGAAAAATGGAAGGAAAAAGGAAGAGGGACCAAGCAAGGGCTAGATGGATGGTATCCTTGAAGTGACTGACTTGACCATGAAGGAGCTGGGGGTAGTGATGGCAGACAGGGAGCTCTGGCATGGGCTGGTCCATGAGGTCACAAAGAGTCAGATAAACAACGAAGCAGCAGCCAGCCCGAGTTCAAATAAATTGTTAAATCTACAAAAGGAATGACTGACTGATACTTTTAGTAAGTAAATCTCTGCACTGGCTGGGAAGAGATCTGGCGTGGGCTAGTCAATGAAGTCACGAAAAATCGGAAGCGATTTAGCAAATAAACAACAACCCACTCATTCAGGAATTTTTGTTGGTCCAATTTAGTTCTGAAACAAGCATAGTATTATATAAAAATATTCACAGGATCCTAGAATCAGATCAGCCCAACTTCTGCAACTCTGCATTCCTATCAAGAAATCAGATTCACATTTTCAATTTTTTTTCATTCCACCATGAGGCTTCTCCTGGTTTACACTGATGATAATTATGTCATCTGCACTGACAAAGAAAGCTAACATTCTTTTCTTCAGATAAGACATTTATTTCTTTGTTAATTTAATTCACAAAGGAATCAATCAGTCATTTCAGCAATTGTCTTCACACTCTTAGAATTCAGATTTTCAGCTTTGTGCAACATTTACCTGTCATTTGTTTAGTTTTTTTTTTTTGGAGCAGAAACTTGGTGACTTACCATATATACCCATATACCAGTCAACCTCATGTATAAGTTGAGTATAGGTTTGGGGGCCAAAGTTATCAATTTTTATATGACCCTTAGAGATAAATCAAGGATCATTTAATGAAGAGGAGGAAGTCTCACTGCCACCTCAGGGGACCAATTATCTCAGCTGCCACCCTCATTTTTCCACCTGGTATTCAAAAAAGACAGAATTTGTGGAGATAGTAGAGACAGATCAGGTTCATATTTTGCCAGTCTTCTCAGAGAAGGGCCAGTTATTTTTCCAATAGGAGTTAAGATTCAGTATTTACATTAACCCATGGATAATTCATGGGGGGGGGGGGGTCGATTTTGTACTTAAATTTCAAGACCTATACATGATTATATACATAAATGTGTACAAAAGTACATATTTGGGGTTCCGAAATGTATTTATTTATTTATTTATTTATTTATTTGCAGCATTTATATTCCGCCCTTCTCACCCCGCAGGGGACTCAGGGCGGATTACAGTGTACACATATATGGCAAACATGCAATGCCAATTTTGACATACAACATATACAGACATACACAGAGGCTATTCAACTTTTTCTGGCCGCTAGGGGAGCTGTTGCTTTCATCGTCCATCTGCGACACTGATGAAGTACTTCCGCATTCCCCACATTCTTTCTTGCTGGAGTGCTTTGCTGGAGTCTTTTTTATGGCCTCATAAATTAGTTAATTTAGCCTCCCCACACTTTAAGGTGGTACCTAATTTTCCTACTTGACAGATGCAACTGTCTTTTGGGTTGCAAAGGTTGACAACAGGCTACACAATTGGTTGGAAATCCACTCCAACCCGGGCTGGCTTCGAACTCATGACCTTTTGGTCAGAGTGATCTTAATGCAGCTGACACTCAGCCAGCTGCGCCACAATCCCAGTGCTGTGTAGAAAACAGCTTTGTCTACACAGGAAACATTATTTTCTGGACAGAAAGTAATATTTGCACAAAAATGCATAGAGAAAGCACTTTTTCAGTGCAGAAAAAGTTACTTCTGTGAAATCCCCCTTCCAGAAAAACAAATGTGCAAAATATGATTATTAGGAGTCTAGGATTTTTCTTGTCAGAGTTTTCAGAAAATATTTTCTAGTCAGGGCTTTAGCAGTGGACATTTCTTTGGTATTAAAACAATCTGGTTTCCAGTCTAAAACAAAGATGGGAGGGTTTTCCTCAAGGGCTAGTTCTGAGAAAGCACAATGGGTACTGAAAGCTAGAGGTAAGTGGTGCTAGATATTGCAAAGTTAGCTTGGACCCATGCTGTCAACTTGTGGCCCAAGCCTTGACATGATAGCCCATTAACTTTTCACACATACACTCCTACACACACAGCACACACACCCATCATTTCTCTCTTTTTTACACAGTACAGTGGCTGAACACTTATTGCAAAATTTTGAGATGGACAATTGAGTGATTTGGAGAGTTCAGGAACCTTTTCTGTTCAAAACTTTTGCTCTCCCTCCCCCAAACCTCTGTTCATTAAACAACAACTACTATTACTATGAGCAACAGATGTGCTACAAAACATTGTGTTTGCAAAACAAGTCTCTGTTTTACTTGGGAACATGTCATATTTTCCATCTACTCATGAAAACCTATCTATCTCATAAAAATATGATGCCTAGGGGCTCTCCCCTTCCCCCATATAACTAATATTTAAAAGTTAAATATACAATTAAATTCTGACTCAGGGAACTTAAAGTATTATCTGTCATACAAATCACATCCAATTCTTCTTGAACATTCATCACAATGTCAGTCATCTACAAGACTTCTAAATCTTATGTTAATTTATTTCATTGAAAGCCTAAACATTTTTATTTTCCCTACTTCTTTTCCTCGCCTGTTCAGTGACTTCTGCAAACTATGTGTGTGTGTGGGGGGGGGGGGGGGAGAGATATTCCACCTTATAATTCAGGAAGGCACCTCTTAAAGAGCACATTTTATTTATTACTAATTATGGTGCATCTTATTTCAAGAATGAATCATTGTTTCATTGCCTTTTGAAGGGTGTGATAGTGACTCCTGTTCAAAAGGAACATCCAACATAGATTTTTCAAGAGATAATTAATCTCAGGGGGATTGCTCCAGCAGTATGCTCTTGTGCATGTGTAATTTAATTCAAATCAATAGTATTACACTGGTGTTAAAATGGAACATTTCAGCAGAGACTCTGACATAAGGTTTTCAAATCTCATCTATTTTGATATTTACATTGTCAAAGCTGTGCAGTGTCAGGGTTTTATCTTCTGATTGGAATGTTCAGTATGATCGCCTCTTGCAGAAAAGGAAACATAAAAAAAACATAAACGACTCCACTGAAACAAGTGAAAACATTTTAAATCAAAGTGATGCCATAACAGAATTCATCACCAGCCCCCAGGGTACAAAATAAGAATTGTTGGGAAAACAGGGGGAAGCTCTATGCATGAAATCAAGAGTAGAAGGTAATTAATCCATGGGCTACAAGTGGCTCAGTCCTGGAATTCATAACCATTCCTCCCTGTGATCTCCCCTCCACTGAATATTGAAGAAACACTGCTGACCACATGAGGGAGCAAGATTAAAATTCCATTTTATAAAATACAAATTGTCATGTAAAAGCAATTGTTGTTAAACATCATTTTCCTACTTTTCATATTCTCTTTGGTGTTCTGAACATATGAAAGGAGAAGCTTTAAACACAGAATACTAATCATTTCTGTCCTAACTACAGAAAAGTTACAATGGAGTTTTTTTCTCTATATTTTTAAACTGTGAACTCAAAATTTAAGCTAGCAAATTTGCCAGAAAGAACATTTGGTTTGCTAGAAGGTAGAGCTGATAATAGACTCAGAAGTCAATAGTGAGAAAAGCTGCTTCAGGTCAACTGATTTTTTTCTGATCAGCTTCCAAATGCAATCACTATAAAATGGTAAATACTGTGTGGAATAAAATATGTGTTAATCCTGTATCTATTGTCAATTTCTCTCTCTTTTAATTAAATCAACTTCCTTCTTGTTTTGGAGAACACAGCATAGTTGGGCTTATTGCAAGACTATTAGCAATATATTATGCATGTAGATTTGAAAATGTAGAAGAAACACAGTGGATTAAAACTATATCTACAAGGAGACATGATTATTTCAAAGATCATGCACACATCACGTGTGTCAGCATCATTGCTGCTATATACCTAGTGTTCTTCCCATTTTAAAGAACAAGCAATTTGTCAAGTGGAGAGCCACCAGCTCCACAGTTGTCAGTCTCTGTGGTTTCTGTCTCAGGATTGTATCACACAAAACTGATATATGGCAGATCTACACAGCCACATAATGTAGACCAGAACCTGCAGCCCAAGAAGGACACCCTGAACTAGCCCAGCACCAAGAGGGGAATCCCTACTGCCCAACCATGGTGAAGGTGATTCATGGTGGACAATTCCTCTTCGGGTGCTTCTAGACAGCACAAATCACGGATTTAATAGGTAGGACAAAAAAACTTGGGATCTGAGAGCAGGTCCGCACACACATCTGTTGGTTACGGCATTTGTGCCTGTAACATCCAGGCTTGCTGCTTTGTTCCCGGATTCAGAAGCCCACAAGGTGGCCACTGCAGCACATCCACTGGAAATTCTGGTGTTTTTTTTTTTAAAAAAAAACTTAAATGTGCAGGTGTGCATCTGCGCATCATTCGTATGAGTTTTGATCCAGAGTCCTCATTACTTTTATCCTGAAAAGATGGCAAAATGACTAGAGGGTGAAAGCTTTGTCCTGGCAAGAGAAACTTCATCCTCCAAGCATTTAATGAAATTTGTAGCACACAAACAAAGTTTGTGGAACAGGACCACTACTTTGAAAGTCAGGACCACTATTAAACAGGATCTGACACTTTCAAGCCAGAAACAGAACTTTCAAGCCAGAAACAGAACAGAATCATTATTATCATTCAGAGGCTGCATGGTCATCTGTCCAGACAGTTTTTGGTTGTGTACTTGTGCTTGGGAATAACGGAGTCATGTTCCTAGGTTATACATGTCTGTTCCTCATTGTTTTTATCATAAAAACATGGGAAAATTGATTACATGGCAAAACTTCTTTGTGTGTGTCACAGATTTCATTAAATGTCTGGAGGATAAAGTTTTCACTCTCTAGTCAATTGTTGCCATATTTTTAGGATGCAACCAATCAGGAACCAACATGTATAACCCAGGAAATGGAGTATTCAACTGAAAATCTTGCATTTTTAGCACTTTGTAGTGATTCCTCCCGTGTTTTCAGGGGATGTCATTTGGCCACCCTCCATTTTGAACTGGGAGCTCCTGGAAAAAAGGTACTGTGTAGATGGGCCCTTCCTCTTTATGTGCCGAGAGACTGGCAAAAAAAAAACCTTGGAGGAATTCTCTTCCTTCTCCTGGGTTCCTTTGCCAGTTGCATGGAATGAAAGGAAGACGAGAGACTGCTGATCATGAAGCAGTTTCCTCTGTCACTGCTGTAGCTGGTAGTGATGGCGAAGGAGGATACATCCATCCCATATTCCCAGGCTGCCAAAGTCCAGGGTGCATCGGGTACTCACAGCTGGTTCCACATAGGAATTGGTTGTCAATGTCTGCAGTGTCAGAACTACGGTGATAGCCAAAACCTTGGTGCAGGATTCAGGATTTTGCCTCAGTTATTTTAACCCAGGATGCAAGTGTAGTAAGCAGCTTTCCCGACATAGCAAGCATTTTATGGCCACTCATAGGCTGATCCAACTATATATCAACAGGGTGAAAATGTCTTCAGATGGAGCTTTATGTACAATGTTGTATCTTTCCCATTGTTGCATAGTACTTGAATTGTTGTTGATTATTCCAATAATGATATACTGTTTGTTCTAAAGAATGTGATTGCAAAAAAGAGTCTAGTGTGGTAATGTCCTCAGACAAAGCGAGTGTGGACAACATTATTTCAGTTCATTATGTGTGGTCTTTGAGGCCACAATTTTACCCACAATTTTTCAGAAGTTACCAAATCAATGAGATGGAAAATGTATCCAACTTTGTGAGAGAACTAGCACTTTATTCAATCTATTCCAGCTACTATAGTACATACACTCACATGCTTTGTAAGGTTTAGGCTTCTACAGAAAATACTTCTAGTGTAGAAGATGAATTGCTCTCCCACCAGTGAAATCACGAAACAACACAACTATATGGGTTAACTATAGGCAACTTTTATTATATGTTATCAATCAATCTCTGTGTGATCTGACACATATTTATAGGCATGAATTTGGACTTGAACATGAATTTGAATTTGAACTTAAATTTGAATTTGATGTGTATTAAATGAGGCAGTGTCAAGAACAGACCAACTCATACTCAAACAATGGTGAGATGCAACCCAATGTAGTTCCTAAGGTAACTCTTCAGGGAAATGGGTGAAGAATTCAATCCATAATTCTCACCACTCAAGGTCACTCCTGTTCACCCTCACTTTGATTCATTTAATAACAGATGAGGGTTCCCATTTATGGCCTACCCCGCAAAGGGGATGCCTTGGTGCACACCAATATGTACCTGTCGCTGGTTCTCTTCTGTGAAGTCTCGTAACCCACTCACCCAATTTGCATGGATTAAACAATGCAGGGTAGGTGAAAAAAAAGCCTAAAATGCAGGGGGAAAATTACAAAGGACCCAAAGTGCTGCAAACAGAAAAGCCCAAATCGGCTGGAGCCAATTGGCTCTGAACAGTGGGGGCCAAAGGGTTATGCCTGGAGCCAAACAGCCCTCCACCTCATGGCCTCCCCCTAGCTCTCTAGGGGCCTGGTAGGGGGAAGAAGGAGCCAAGGCTGAAGCCAGGCAGCTCCACACAAACAGGTGCCAAAAGGCACCAAACAAGGAGCCCTCCACTACACGGCCTGCCAGGTGGAAGATGGAGCTCATGAGTGACACACCCCTCATACCCATGCCCCATCAGGGGCCCCTATACCCCCCCCCCGCTGCCGCTACAGCAATGGGAGCAGAGGGGATCGCACCTTGGGGGGAGGGGAGGGGGTGCTGGCAGGCAGCCCTGCCAGGCCCCTTCTCCCCCCGCCACTCTACTTACCTAGCAGGGTGAGCTGGAGTGAAGCAGAAGACATCCTTATTCTTCCAGCAATGACAAGAGAATGAAAGGAAAGGGTGGGGAGTGCACCTATGCTGTCTCCACCCATTAGTTCCTGCCGGGACTATTTTCTCTCCCTTCACTGTAAGGGAACAATGCTCTTCCCCACCCTCATGCTGCGGGTAGAAAAGGAAATTTAGATAGTTGTCATTACTACTGAAGGAATGAGGAAATATATGCATACTGACATTCCAACTGTTAAAGAATCTTTCAGCTCTTTTGCACATCTAGTCACTGAAGAAAAATGAGCAAGTGATTATGTGAACTGCTTTTCAGTGAACTGTAGCACTGAGAAATAATATGGGTTATATTATTTATTCCATTTAGCTCCTTTTTTCCTGTAACATTGAAACATTTCAAAGTGATTTATGCTTAAAGAACCAATGCTGTATATAGACAACTATGTATTACAAAACAATGCATTTCTTACAATTAACATTTTCCCTTTCTATCAGATTGATAGCTATTTGAGACATTGCCATCCTTTTTACCCACTTTTCTGCTTTGCTGAATAAAGACACAGAACACAAGAGCAAAGTCCTATATTTGAGAAAAAAATAATTTGTTTTTGTGCTTTAGAAGAAATGATAGAAATCCCTTGGCTAGCTAAACTCTGCCTGCTTTAATGAATTCAGTCAGTAGACTTTTTCAAGAAGCAAACAATTTAAGAAAACACTGGATTTTTAGTCCAATAATTGCAAATCCTCTTCTTTGTGGCATGATGTAAGGGATTTACGTCTCACAAAGTAATAAACTTAAGAATTTTCCAATTAAGTTTCAACAATATGCTTTAATTAGATAAAAATAATGTTAGGTATTGATGTAAGCATAATCTGTATGCACATTAAAATTGCTTTATTTTTCCTCCTCTGTTTTACCAATTTACATATCTTCTTGTGGTGCAATAAATATTTTCAATGGAGCAGAAAGACACAAACGTAATTAATTGTACAGTTGCATCATCGTCTTACAAATATTTTATAGGGTTTTTTTTACATAAAAATAACATGAGCCTACAAATTTGATGGATATTAAAAGCATCTGTTGAATGCATGGCAAAGAATACATTCAATTTAGTCTGACCCTAATTTACAAAGCATAAAGCAAAATCTTGGGATAACAGCTATATCCCTGCATATAATATTGTTTCTTATATCATAAGGAAATACATCTGACAGCTTAATTTGCTTTTTTGTGAATTGCTTTAGATTTCATAGAACAGGAAGATAATCGTTTCTGTTTCGGAAAACAAGAACACAAGTTTGCACCAAGAAAAAGTTATTGCTATATAATTAAAGGCAACTTGTTTGCCTGTGGAAAAGAACCAATTGCTTTGTGAAGCTAACCATCATTTTCTTTCACTATAAATAATGCAATGAAATGGCATAATTAAGTAATATAAAATATTGAATAATGCTAAAGTTTTTAAATTGAGATCTCTTTATATTGATAACTACAATACAGGGAGACACCAACCGTTCAGTACATAAACAACATTAAAATTCATATTTGAATGTATTATATAAAAATACAAAGCATCTTAGTTTACTTTTTAAAATTATGCCCCATAAAGGACAAATGAAATTTGATACAATCTTAAGGAAAGATCACTGAAATGTTTAATATCTCTTTGCTATTTTTTTCTTGAAATTGTTGATTTCAGGAAACTGCTTTTAAAATGGGACCTATAACAATATGTAGAGAATTAATCTTCTTCATTTTCTAACAGGAGTTCAGTCATGTTCAGAGTTTCAACTTACAGGCTGTTACCTCCATATGGGATACTCAAGTCCAAAAAATACTGAAACAAAAGAATGAACCAAAGAGAGTTTTGACAACAGAAAAGTATGATAAAATGGTAGGTGGAATTATAAGGGGTGAAAATGTAGTCAGTTGAGGAAGAAATAGTATCTTGTTTTGTAAGAAGAAATGAAGAAGTGTGGAGAAGAAGATTAGAAGGGAGGGATGGGAAAATGCATGTGGATAACTGTTAGAGATTGGAGTCAGAGATGCTAGGGATAGGATGTGAATTATTCACAGTTTCAGTGACATGAACGTTAAGGAAAAGACACTGAACATCTACTACCCCCCCCCTCTCTCTATATATATATACACATACACACACACACATACATACATACACACATATTCAAAATAATATAAAATAGTAAGATAGGGAAAGAGGAGAGAGAACCTAGGGAAGGTACAGATGGAGAGAGGGCAGAGAGTGGGTAATTTAAGGATCAGAATTATGTTTATGGGTTAAAATCAGAGGGTGAAAGGAGAAATAAGTATAAAAGGGGAGTAGGGTAGTTTAAGAAGAGGATAAGAGAGGTTGATTGGCTTCCCATCTTCTCTTTCATGGGATCCATCTTCTGTTTCTCTCTCTTTTTTCTATATCCATCCTCTTCTTCTTAGCAATTTAGGGGCTGCCCGTTACCATTTATTTCAATGTTCCATATACTTCATTACTGAATTACAATCTGCCATTGAATTCTTTTGTCCGTATCTGAGTTGATGCGATAGGCTGTCCATGCTTCTAACTTCCAAATTCTTTGTTAAACATTCCTTTAAATTCGGGATTTCTTTTTTTCTCCAGTGTCGGTCAAAAACTATTCTAGCTGCTGCTTTTATAAAATTAAATAAAATATCCTTGTCTCTATCTAAGTTGAAATCAATAATTCCTAATTAAAAATATTCTGTTTTTAATTGAAATTTTACTTGAAAGATTTTTTGAGATGCTCTATGAATTTCTTTCCAATATTTCCTAGCTTTCTCACATCCCCACTACGTATGGTGGAATGTACCTCTTTCTTTATTGCATTTCCAACATGTTGCATTAAGATCTTCATGATATCTTGATAATTTTACTGGGGTTATATACCATTGACAGAACATCTTATACCAGTTCTCCTGGATATCATACAATCATGTGAATTTTATTTTTCTGGTCCATATTGTCTCCCATTCTTCCAATATAATGGTGTGGCCTAAATTGGCTGCCACAATTTATGTTTGTTTTTGTTACTGCTGTGCATTAGATTAGGTGGTACGTCTTTCAGGAGACCTCTATCATCAGAATGTCCTCAGTGAAAAGCACTCACAAATCAAGCACAGTGAAATGAAGGAGGTTCTTTTGAGAAAAAAAAGAATACCAACAATAAAAAATCATGTAACAAAATAACAACTTATCAATCAGTAAATGAATTAAAATAGCTTACAACAAGCCTTATCATACTTAAGAAAGAATTTTTCTCTTTAAGTTCTGATGCTGTGAAGGAGTTTAGCACTTTTGCCAATGGGCATTAGCATATTCAGCAAGTGGAACCTTGCTATAATTGCTGTCATTGTTTTTCCCACATTTTTCTCAAGTTTTTTCATCAACCAAGTATCCCATGATCATCTCCACCAGGTTTCTATTGGGAGAGAGTTAAATGAGGCTTGATCTCAAGGTGGTCCTTCTGTAAGTAAAACAAAGAAAGTGAGAAATTGCTGCTGAAGGAAAAAGTGAAGGGAAAGTATTAACTGAAGATGCTCAGAGTTGAAATAAAGAAGACTTGGTGAATCAAAGAATGCAAGACTTGCTGGGAGTGACACAAGTAGCTTTATCAAAGAAGGTTCAAAAGCAGTTCAACTTGAAGAGACTATCAGCTCCTGAAAGCTATAGTACAGTGAAAGCAGACCATAGTTTGAGATGTGAAAAACACTGCCACTATTTTGTTGCAGTTCTTTGATCCTTATCTGCATTCCCATTTCATTCTCCATTCCTACAGTTGTTGCAAACTATTTTATTTTGTCTCCTCTTTCATACAAATTAATCTTTTTCTCTCTCTTTCCTTTCATTCACATCCTGTCTTTCTCACAATATGGAACTCAAAGTACTGCATTTTCCCTAATACATTTGGTTCTATATTTGTTTTTGCACATTTTGCCTGCATTTTCAAATTAACTGTGCATATTTTAAAGTACTTTAAAAATGATTATGTGCATTTCATTTCTCCAGGATATACAGCATGGCTTGGAAATGTGCACATTATTTGAGGCAAAGTGAGCTGTATCCTGCAACAAGAGCAAGTAGATACTTTACTGAGAAGCTCAGTTGCAATAAACTTCTTTTCCGATTCATGATTGTGGAAATTGGGATTTGAAATCAGAGGAATGCCGCAAAATTCTGTGGCACAATTATTCTGCAGAAACAGCATTTTTCTGGGCAGAAAACACATTTCCTGCACAGAAAAGCAGAGGAATTTTTTTTTGCACAAAAATGTGTTTTCAGAAAAACAGTGGAAAGCAGGAGAAAATTACCCCAAGTTCTTACAGATCTATCGTTCTTCCTAACTGACAGAAAATCTATTTGTAAACTAAGAATGAATAATTACAACTATTCTGTGTATAATTTTGTTATGTGGGCATTACACTGCTTATCCCTCTTCTATTTTTCTGTTTCTAACTGACATTTGAAAATGTCATTCTATAACTATCCAGTACATATAGTCCTCTTTGGAGTCCTAGCTTTTAAAACTTTTAAAGGACTCTTTTTATACAAAAAGAGCTTTTTGAGAAGAAACTTGAAGGTTTCTTAAACTTGCTAACATCCTTCATTTGTCTCTCATTCTTCATACTTATGCAGCATTCCTACTGGAACACACTATTTGAAGTCATGTTAAAGGAACAGAATCTCAAATTCATTGGACTTTTACATATATATTATTTCAAAATGGCACATTCAACTAGCTCAACTACCCCTAAGTTTCTTCTCAAAAAGGCATTTTTGTATAAAAAGATCCCTTAAAACTAGTCTTCAGCAAGGATACTCTATAGCAGATGTGGGCAATATCTCCCTTTGGGGAGATAAAGTGGGGTATAAATAAACATAACAACAACAACAACATGCGGTCCTTGAGAAGTTGTTGAGAAACAACCCTGTGATATGCCATTGTATCATATTATTTAAACTCCCAATATCCCTCATCATTGACTATGCTGGCTAGAGCTGATGGGTGTTGCAGTTCAACCAATAACCTATACAGCTTAGGGATGTCACACAATGATTGTATATAACAAAACCAGGATCCAACAAGTCATTAGATAACAAAGTATCATTTTGGAATTAAAAGTGTGAGATTTGTCCAGCTCCCTATAGATGAAGCCATGATGATGGTAGTATAGCATCTCAAAATACCACAAATACCACAGCAAGCTCATACATGATTTATATGCAATATATTATGTTCTCTGTTAAGTGACAGAAAATGCCTTGACAGAATACAGCATATTGTCATTCCCCCACCCCTCCTGGAAGAAAAAAAAAGCATTATAAACCTTTTTGGCTACTCCATTCAGTGGAATTTCTGAAGTCTGTTATCTCAAGGCTTTTCTTCTTTCTCTTCATTCAGCATTAATTGTCTGTCTTGAAAACATTTGAAACATTTCCCAGTTTCTTGTCATGCACGTCTTGGTCTCTTCCAAAAATGATAATGTCATTATAAATATTCAAAAGCTCTACACAACATTGCATGACTTGTTAATTAAACCTTGATATTTCTCAGGTGCTGGGGAAATTCCAAGCATTAATCTTCTATAGCAATTTGGGCTGAGACCGAACCCACCATGTTAAATTGATATAACCACCCCTCAATCTTCTCCTTAACAAATTCCTGTGTTAAAAACATCACTTCTATACACATTTGGGGGTTAATTGCTATAGCACTTCATTTTTATCCTTTCTCTTGACCTTTTTGGGTTTTTTTTGGTTTGAACATCCCTGCACCTGATTATCTCTACTCAGCAGTCCTAGATTTAACACCTAGATAGGTAAAGTAAGTCACCCTTAGTATCTAACTAAGTACTAAGAAACCTAACATTATCCCATTTAAGAAGAAGCATAAGGATATTCTATGTGTATTCCCACTGCCTATTTGGGCAGTATAATAAGACACAAATGGTATCACTGAGCACTGGCCAAGGTCCATAGCTCAACAGAGGTGGCTCTTGCCATCTTTCATCCCCACTACAATTTCTTTTGTCTGCTATTGCATGTTTGTGTGTCCTCGCGAAATAGTGAGCGGTGATAGGAGCAAGTGGGAGAAAAACCAGCCTCATTCCTCTTGACATCTACAAATGTAATTGGCAAACAACACAGGAAGTTAAAGCAAGTTTATGAAAGGATGCAACAAGAATGCAGAGCAGTCAAAGATATTTGTCAAAAGAGTCAATGGGTAGGCATCTTGACAACAATCTCCAGGAGCCAATTGTAGACAGAACAATTACCAGATCAACATAGCATCAGCACTTCTCTGGCTAGAAAAACCAAGAGGAGACTTCATATACAAAAACACCATAGGTGATATTCAGTTAGGGAAGTATCCAATTGTTTAACATGCCACAAAAGTGAGGTCAAGAAAGCCATCATTGCACCATGGAATAGAATCATAGAGATGGGCTATCCAGTTCAATCCTCTGTTATGCAGGAATGCATAACCAAAGAACTCCCAACATATGGCCATCTATGCTCTATTTAAAAAAAACCCAGAGAAAGAAACTTCACCACACTCCAAGATAGTATATTCCACCACTGAACTAATGCTTAAGTGGGATCTCTTTTCCTGAAGTTTGAATTCATTGCTTCATGTCCCAGTCTCCAGAGCAGCAGAAAACAAGCACCCTCCTCAAGATGTCATCTTTTCAAATATTTACACATGACTATCATGTCCCATCTCACCCTTCTTTTTCCTAAGCTAAATATACCCAACTCCCTCAGCCATTTCTCATAGAGCTTAGTTTCCAGACCATTGAACATTTTGCTTGCCCTGCTCTGGACACAGTATTTCAGGTGAGGTCTGACCAAAGCAGATTCATGACGTACTACTTCTTCCCTCAATCTAGACACTATACTCCTGTTGATACAACCTAAAATTGCCTTGACTTTTCTAGCTGCCACATTATACTGTTGAATCATGTTCAGCTTGTGGCCTACTGAATATTCTCTGATTGGGAGTAAATGAAGTACACATATAGCATCTTTTTCTGTGACTTTTCTTTGCTTGTTGCAGTTTGTGTGTTGTGATTGCACATTATATGTGTTTTATTGCAATGATAAATTGTGTATGCTGCACTGCACCACTGCACCTAGTCATTTGCATATGTGGCACAATGTTGTTGTTCTGCATGTGGCATGCATAGTATATCTTCACAAACAGATATTTACAATGTGTTGGTGTTGAATTGCAGTCATATTGTGAGAAAATCTTTGAATGAATTTGTCTGCTCACTGACATGTTTATCTATCTTCCAATTGTGTGCAAGGTGTTGGTAAATTATGCAAGGAGTGCTCAAGGAGAATAAATTTATCACATCACAGTGCCCGTATCATAGGTGGTAGCTTAGAAATAGATTTCCAACCCAGCTGCTGTATGTAAATGTGTGACTGAGTAAGAAGTGAATGTCACTTGAGGTACTTTTGTGCAAAATGAGGATAGCCTTTCATTTCTCTCAGTGAAGGAAGGTTTACTTTGCTTTAGGGTTACAAATCCTCACTTGTCTAATTCTAGGACAAGAATAAGCAAAACAGAATAAATTTTCTCCTTGCCTTGAAGATGCTGAAATATTTTCTGACCTTTGGGCAAAAGTCCTTGAATTTGCAAAAATATTTTTCACCCCAGATTGCATTTTTGTGCCATCACATGAAACTATAGCCATTTATGCAATGTCGCATGAGCTTTTCATAATTATAAATATTGAATGGATTATTTCTATCTTTAAAAAAATCAGTCTTTTTGTGTTTACACTATGTGCTTGCTTTGCTTCACAAAGGTAAAATGCTAGAAACATTTTTGCACAAATTGGGGAAATTTGTGGGGCTTCTTAGAAAGTGTTCATTTTTTATGCTAGAGGCAGAAACTCTTACAGAGATTGGCAATTTCTAGGGAGGCCTCTCTTGTGAGGAACAAGAAACCTTTTGAATATGTTGCTTTTACATTCCCTTTGATGAATTAGAATGTTTAAAAACAATCCATAGCTCCGCAGCAGGCAGCTCAGTTAATAGCTGAAGAGTCTTTGCCAATTACCGCCAGGAAAATCATTTGGAGCATTACTGTACAGGCTGGAAACCCAAACAGGAACAAGGATACAAGGATATAGTGAAATAAAGAGTCCGACTTGATCTGTTTTACATGATGGTCTCTGACATAAACTTGCACAAAAAAATCACACCAAGGCATTGTTTTGAATGACGTTTCAAAGATAAGTTTGGTGACACCGGGATGAAAACCTATAGATATGTAATACTTTCTAGCATGCCTTGGCAGTAATATAAAGGGTTATCTGTTATATTTAGTCAGCAGTATAATTTGTTATTCATAACATGCCTGGGGCAGGTTATAACATGCATAGAAGTCAGCAACATTGAAAAAGAGTAGTGCAGGAGTAAATAAAACACTAAGAAATCCACATTATATTCCCATGCCCTTGCTGAATAGAAATGCAATGTAATTTAGTTGGAATGCTAGTCTTATAAATAAGTTGGACTGGTTTGTTTGTTTGTTTGTTTATACATTGGTTTATCATCTCATAGACTGCCAGAGTGCCCTGAGGTGGGGAATAATAGATTAAAACAGATTTTTAACAAAGAAATATTATAACCAAACTGTTAACAAAACAACAGATTTAGAAACACAGAAAGCCAGGTTTTAAGAGCAGAAAACCAAACAAAATGTTTCAGTTCTGCTTGCCCTGCAGATGGTCAAAAACCAGCTTGACTCTGCAATCCTGGTGCCACAGAAGAAGACAAACCTTCTGATTGTATACTCACCACTCATGCCAAAAGTGGTTTTGAGACACATTGCAGAGCCTCTACTGACAACAATAAATGCTTAGAAAGCTAATATGGAAGGAACTGGCTTTACGTGTGTAATCTGAAATCTGACTTACCCTGAATGCAGTCATAAGTTAAGAAAAATGACAATGTTGTGAGGTTTAGTAAAGTATCATACTATGATGACCTTCATAATTTACTCTGTAAATGTTCCTACCACCTTTATATTTTAATGCCACAAAATATCAAAGGAGAACCAATCATTTGGTCTTCACAGTACAAAGACTATCCAAGCACAGAGAGGAAGTAATGAAGGGATGGACAATGCAATAAACTTAGCCCTACAATGATGGGCTGCTATTGTCGTTCTGGTGTAGTTAATGGATGACAAATTGTGTCCTACTCTGCTGTTATAATGTCAAAACAACTATAGTTCACTCCAGGAGACTCACATATATGCTAGTGAAATTGGTGAAATGATTTGGTGTTGAAGAAGAAGAATTCAGCAAATATTAAAAGGATGGACATTGTGGAAGGAAGTATTTATCCTCATGTAATGCATCCCGCAGAATGGACCATCTTCAGTATGGGAGTGTGACCTTTAAAGCCATTTAATACCTGGGGAAGGGGTATCCTCAGTTAGCATCTTCTTGGAAATGAGTGCTCAGATGAAATTTGAGAGAGTGACTTCTTTTATAGGCAGTTCTAAACTGACTACTTATTCTAGTGCTAATCTGCTGTGGTGAAGGCCAGATTGGCTCTGGGATGATTTAGGCCACAACGCTCCCCAGCCATTGTGGAGGTAGGAGGGACTCCTGGCTGCCCAGTGGTACAGTGGCACTACAAGGCAACTTTTAATATTACCCTGTTCTCTTCCTCATGGCAGCCAGGAGGCACAACATAGGTATGCTGGTTGCTTATCACCTGGAGTTATGTTAGCCAGGGTGCCAGACTAATGAGCAATGGGGAAGAATAGCAGGAGGGAACAGTGAATGCCATCCCATGTCAGTCCAGAAAATGGGCTGTCTGTGGAACATGGGATGGACATGTAAATACTTGCAGCCAGTTTTGGATCTGGAATTAGCCATATACATAGGCCCAAATATGGAGTTTGCTGTAGATTCCAACTCATGTCAGTCATGTTTTCTGAAAGCCTATATTTAACTAAGAACCTCATTGCACGAAAGTGAAAGCTAGCATAATAGCATGACATTGTGCAATTGACATGGCATTGATCCACCACCACCCTGCAATGAAGCCATAAGCTGCCCATGATTCCACCATAGTCCCCAGACTTACCTGGTGCAATGAGGCCCAGATGCTTCTGTGGTGATATGCTATCCTCTTTTCCACTGTAAAATTTACAACAGTTTGCAATTTTAAAAAGTAAAAAAAGAGTGGAGGGGGGGGGGGGTTGGCATAGCAGCAGGGCGGAGTTACTTCAACAACCCAGAAATGCAATGGCAGTGGAATATGTAGAGTGACAATATCATAGGAACGGCACAACGACTATGAGAACGGATCTGATTTCTACTGAGGCGTTATATATGTTGTTTGTTGATTTGTCCTGTCTGATTGTTAATTGTTGTGGATCGACGTCGTCGATCCTGTTGTTGCATTGTTGTGTTTTAATTGCACTGTAAACCGCATTGAGTCGCCTGTTAAGGGCTGAAAAATGCGGTATAAAAATGAAGCAAATAAATAAATAAATAAATAAATATCAGAACGAACCTTCTATCCCGGGTTTGCTGCAACACCACAGAATATTATTCTAAGTTGCTCCCTTCTTTTTTTTGGGAAAATTTCTATCAGAAGTCATGATTTAATTGATTTCAGATTATTGGTGCCAGTTACTGTCCTCACCATAAGAAGTGGGTTGAATACTGAGATTTAGAATCATGGCTCAATCCCCTTTCTCTAGAAAAGTATTAGCTCCTTCAGAATTGGGCTAGCACTATATGTTCAAGATTTTATTCAGAGAGAGCTACAGTAGCTCCAAAGTCTTCTCTTGAGAGGTCTATTTCCTTCATTTTTTATCTACTCACCACTACCACTAATGAATCATTTTGTATTTTCCACAATTTCCACATTTTACCATGTGCCCTCTTTTCTCTTCAATTTCAAAGAGAGAAATCTTTAATTCGGGCTTACTGTGTTTTCCATTCCTCAGGGATTTTGCTGTGTTTCAGAAAGGCATCCTAATGATGGAACTTTTGGAAGGCTTTTTGCTTTTTGATTATCCATCATTAATGCACAAATAGTTCTAATTAGAGATCAGCCAGTGTAAAATAGGAATAAATCTTTATCATTTAAGGATTAAACTGTTGCCAAATTGATCTTGTTTAGTATATTCAGAAGCATTATGCCAGCTTGCATCGATATACAGATGCCATACTCACTCACTGATAAATTTAAGCCATCTGTTGAGATTTCAGTTGTCTTTCACAAAATTACAAAATGTAACAGTATTGTTACAGGTGTCCTGATGTTTAATAATTGAAAGCATTTTGCTTTAAGAGGAAAATTGTCCTTTTCCTTTAAAAAATATTGTGTCTCAAAATACTATTTGATGTGGCAACAATCACTAATGTTGCTTACATTTTCAGCAATTTACATTGGGCCAGGTTTCAACGTTTATGTTTCATATACCAAAAACCAATATAGTTCTTGATAATAGCGCCCTAGGGGATATGATAATTGTTTTTATATGGCCTCATCATATTAGAGAAAAAAATCCACTTAAAATCTGGTTTCTGCCTCCTGCAGAATTCTGGGGTTTGTAGTTTAGGAAGGAACCTTTAACAGCCTCACTAAGCTACAAACCCCAGAATTCTGCAGGAGGCATAAATCAGATTTTAAGTTGATTTTCTCTCTCTAGTGTGATGAAATGGTTACTAAGAGATGTGTGTTTTTGGAAACTGGGAGTTCATGGGATTGATATAACAATTGATATTGCATCCATATAATTATCTAACATCACACTATAGTCGCTGCAGCACCCTTGGTCTGGATTACAACAGTGTATACCTACAGGTAAGTCTAATTATTATCACAAGTTGGCAGTTACATCTTATCCAGTTAGAAAATGAAAAAAGATAGTGTACAAGCAACAGAAGAAACTTATCCTAGGAAGGACAATGGAGGAGAAGGAGGAGGGTACTATTATACCCAGGACATCAACACCTGGTTATAAAGCACCATAGATATGTTGTCTTGATGATATTTTAAGTCTTGTACTGCATGTTGGTAGAAATCCACAAGAATAGTAATATGTCAATGTCACAGTCTCGCACCAAATCCCTCACATTACTTTGCCAGTGCACCAGTGCATAGAATTTGGTCATTAGTCTTCACAAATACAATTTGTTCTCAAACCTTTATTCCATCTCAATTTGATGGAGGATTATCCATAAGCATGTTTTCACATTCTCAGGCTTTTTCTTATAGGAAAAATAAATTGTATTAACTATTATAAGAGAAAGCAGTTGAGTATTTGAAGCATTCTAGTTGCCATTTTAACAAAGCCCCTGAGATATGTACACTTGATTTAGCATTTGTCTTAATTTTCCATTCGCGTTGGAGCTAATAATAAATGGCATCTAAACTTTTCCAGTGCAGAAGATTCAAATTTTTAATGGGCCATTTTTATATACCCTTGAACAAGTCTAGGTTACACAGAGGTATAACTTAGGTTCTGTAACAAAAGTGATATCCATTTTAGTATCTATTCCTCTAATAAGTAAAATGTAAGTGAGCCCTACTGAATTCTGCAAAATTTTCATTACCATGTACACTGGTAGCATAATATTCCAGAAGAAAAGTGCACATTTTACTATTCGAGGGAAAAAATACCTTTAAAAAAGAGAGTTATCTTGCAGTATCTTACACTTGGGGCCCACTGTCACTAAAATGTATTACAGTACTTTAATCTATTGTCTATTTTACTGAAATGTATGGTTTTAGAATGCTCCAAGCAGGTTTAAAAACATTGTCTTATTATTACAAAAATGGAAAGTATCTGAGACATTCATATTCACAAATTACTGTTCAGTTGAAAGTGGTATTATGTGTTCAGTGTTAAATCAATGTTTTTTACCCTGACCACAGACAAGGTGTTTTACACTCTGAGGAATGTGATAAAATCATGTAATTGTAAATATTTTGATTGTAGCTGGCCTCTTTGCACAATATATATTTTGTGCAAACCCTTTATCTCTGCCCAAAATTACTGACTTCTTTCATTTCTAAACCTAAGCACATACATTTTTTAAAAAGAAATTTTATTAAATTTTATATAGAATACAACGAAAGAGTGAGAACAATAAAGTATAGAAAAGTGAAGAAGAGAAGAGAAAGAGAAAGACCAGTAAAGTAAAAAGTAAAAAAAAATCCTAAATAAAACCCTAAAAAATATAAACTACCAAAAATACATCCACACACACACACAAAAAGGTGACTTCTTGGATAATATATTCTTATTATTCAAAAATATATAAAATTATTAAAAATAATATCTTGATTGTAATATTCTTTAATTTGGATGTAATGTAACCAAGTAATATTAGAAAATTTTGTTTTAGTTCCTCATAAGACTTAATATTATTTATGGCTTTATTTAACAAATCTTTGTAGGTTGGCCATTTATTCCATCCTAAAAGTCTTCGCTGGTTTGCTTCCATAGGAGAGACCCATAAAGGTGTTTTAGAATAAAAATGTCTTTTATATTTTTGCCATACTTTTAATAGGGATGCTCTCACAAAATGGTTACCAAAACTCTTTTCTTTCTTTTCCCTTTTGTACCATAAATAAGCATGCCATCCTACTCTTAGATCATTTCCTTCTATATTTAAAAAATCTTCTTTATTCAACAATATCCAATCTTTTATCCATATCAATGCACATGCGTCATGATATGCTTTAAAATCCGGGAGGCCCAAACCTCCTCTGTTCTTCTTATCAATCAAATTATCATACTTTATTCTTGGTCTTCCTCCAGCCCATATGGATTTCAGTATTTCTTTTTTCAATTTTATGAAAAGTGTTTGACTTCTGATTATCGGGAGGTTTTGAAAAAGGAACATCAATTTTGGTAAAACATTCATCTTAATCAAAGATATACGGCCTAAAAGTGACAACTTCAGGTATATCCACTTTTGTAAGTACTTTTGTATTTTTTCCAGACTTCTTCATAGTTATTCTTTAGTAGTTGTCCATTTTTTTTTGTTGTGATCCATACTCCTAAGTATTTGAATTTCTTAACTATTTCAAGACCTGTTTGTTCTTTAATCATATCTTGTTTTTTTCTTTTCTACATTCATATACAAGTTCAAAAGTACAAAAGTACAGTTCGATTGACTCTACCCAATCCCAAATTCGGTTGTTGTAAGCATTCATGACTCCAAATTTGTTGAGTAAGCATTCATGACTCTGAGGGAGGTAAGAAATGTGAAAATGTGATGGAAGGTGGCATGTATACACATCCACTGACTTGTGATCTTTTCACATGTGCTGCCAGAATGGCTGCAGATTACTATGGATTGCAGTGATTTCTGCAGCTCCCACCCAGGGGGAATGGAGGCCTGTTGCCCGCTCACCACATTGTCTCAGCTTCCCCTCACCTCTTCACACAGGGGGAAGCATGAAGAAGCCAGCCCTTTCCATCATTTCAAGAGGATGATGGGAAGCCTCCTATCTTTTGCTGCCGGCCTCAGTTTTGGCAGCTGCAGGGTTTTTTTTTCCCACTTCACACACTGAGCTACCCCAAAAGTACTTGTCCAGGTGTGATGGGAGCCCTAAGGCTCTATGGCCAAACTTGTCCCAAAAATAAGCCCATGTGAAGAGGTCCTTGCTCACACAAATGAATAGATGGGATGGGGTGGGGTGGGAAGAGAGTACATACACATTCATTCATTCACATGGGTGAGAGGTGAAAGGAGGGTGGAATCAGAAGAGAGTGTGCATGTATTGTTTTCTCATTCATCCACTCATGCAGGATGAAGGGTGACGAGGGTGGGGCAGGTCTCTTGATTATAAGATTAAGTACTAATACTCTGTATATCAGTTACTAGAGAAATTGAGATGGATGGTGCTCTCATATTCTCTTCATGGTTTACATATACTTGACTGTTTACTGCATGAATAGAAAGCTTTTGATGTGATCCAGCATGGCTCCTCTTACTATCTTTCTCATGGCCGCCACAGTTGCTCTGCTTCATTAGGGACCCCTGCACCACCCAGCTACAGCTGAGGACAATCCGATAGGGGAAGCATGTATCATGCGTGGAGTACGTGGCTCCCCCCCCCCCCATTGATACCATTGGCAACATGGGAAGCCTCCTGTGTTGCTGTGGTGACGGCATGTGCCAGCTCCAAACTCATTCACCCACGGAGCCACACAGGCATCATTTGATGGGAGCCTGTGGACTCAGTGGGTGTCCTGGACTAAATTGGCACATGATGCCAATTTTAGCCCTGTCTGAAGAGGTCCATAGTTTCTTACACATGCGGAGAATCTGAACCAGGCTTTTGAGTGTATAGCCTTGCCAATAGATTGCACATCCAATCACACACACATTTTGGTGATCATATTTTCACCATAAACACTATTTCCCATTTGTTTTAGCTGAGTATGCCCAACTTTTATTATGTCTTCTAAAGATGCATGAACTAAATGGCTTGTAAAATGTCATTGGCACTGGTGAAAAAGGTCATGCAATATGTTGCTATAAAACAAAGTAAAGGCCTAATAAATATTAACTATGGTGTTGTCTTTTCCCTGAAGGGCTTGCAATAAAATGCAAATTTTGTGAATGCGTCCCTCTGTGTATAGCAGAAGTATATAGATCTTTTAAAAGCTCTGATCTACAAGATCATTCCACAGAACTATGTACAATTTGTGTTGCCTCCTGTTCCCAATTTGATGAGCTGTATTAAATCCTACAACTCAAGATGATTGACATATATTTTCTTAATTTGCATCCATCTTTTTTAATGATCATGGAATAGGTAGAGGATTGCATTATAATTTCTAGTATCAAAAAACTGATCAGTGACCAAAATACTTGAGCAGTGAGTAGAATGTTGATAATGCTTGAATTTATGTTAGACTTGCTTGTTTGTTAAGATTTATTTATTTATTTATGCTATTTCTATCCCGCCTTTCTTAAACCCAAAGGTTATTCAAGGCGGCTTACAACCCAGCAGCCATTTGATGCCATACCAATATATAACGTACAATTTAAACATTTAACACAAATTTATAAAATAATAAAACAAAACCATTTAAAACATATAAAACCTATAAAACCAATGCCTTCACTGTTCCTCTTATTGTCCAAAAACATTGCCTAAGCTGTTCCACAATTCAGTTCCACATAGATCCATGTTAATCTATTGCACTTGATTTCACCTACCGACAAAGACTCCTTCGAAGGGTTTTCTGAGAGCGAAGGGTCAATGAGTGAGGAGGAGGAAGGAGATACAGTGGATGTGAATAGGGGAACTAAGAGGGTTACTTGTGAGCAGGAATTGGATGAGGAGCGACAAAGGAAGAAGATCCGGGATATACTTACTGATTCCACAGATGAAGAGTCTTTCATGGGTTTCTCTGGGAGTGATGGGTCTGGGAGTGATGGGCATGACACACTGGATTAGACCAAGGTTCAAGAGGTTTGGGATGTATGTACTGAGCCAATGTCTAGTGACACATTTTGGGGTTTTCTGGTGGTGGAGATTGGCAATCGAGAGATACTGCAGAGTCTTGGGGAGATCTAAGTCTTGGCAAGAAGTGGAAGAGTTGGAGGGATGGGTGACGGTGTTCAGGTGTGGAGGCAAGGACAGCTGTAAGGGATGACGACGGGGTGGAGGTCAACTCATCATCGAATGATGAGGTGTAATATAAAAGTAGGCACTGAAATGGTGAATTTTTGCAGAAGGCAAAGTGTTGGTTTCGTGCCTTGGGTTTTGTCGCTGCCGCTTTTGTGTTGGGTTTGGGTCCTGGATCTTCAGGTTGCTGCTTCTGTTCGTGTTTCAACTTGGCTTGGATTCTTGTGAGTGCAGATTTCCCCTTCTTTGACTTCGGACTGCTTTTGACTATGACACTGCCTACATGGACTTTGGAACCTCTCAACTTCGGACTTGGCTTTCTTCGACCTCGGACTTCATTTGACTACGTCTCTTTCTTCACGGCTCTTTGTTTGTTCGTCCTTTACTTGCTGTGTTATTTTGCATGACTGTGGAAGCACTTCAGTTTAATCCGGATCTTTTTTCTGGATAATCTGGATTATTGCTTTAGTTTGTTTTTTAAGCTGAAACTTGCTGCTACTTTTGAGTTTTGACCAGGGACACTGAAGTAAGTGTCTCTGAGTCCTTTTCTTTGTGTTAATAAACTCTACTTTTGGACATACTCTTGAATCTGGCTCTTTAAAGTGTCTGGGTTCCAACAGACAGTGGGTATACTTGCTACCTCCAGAATAGCCAATCTATATATGGCAGGTTTAGTTATTTTTATTTCTATGACCTTTACATTGATGATATTTATTGCAATTTCTAAATTTTCTGAAATAAATGATTTCTACAGTTAGAGTAATTTGATTAATATCACAATAAATTCACTTGCCATTTCAACCTTTATGAACTACCAATTCTTGGTATATATTCACAATTCCAGTATTACTCTTTGTAACTTTCAAAAACCTATTGGTAGAAATTTTGTGCTTCATTATTTCAGTTTTCATGCTTACCTTTTTTAAATAAAAAACATGTCGTACTTTCAGTTTTGAGACTTAAAAGAAATTGTACCATGTCTAATGATTATTAGTTGGTCAGCTAAGATAAGATTGTGTAGATAGGACTTTTGAATCATATTATTTCTAGGGCTGCCCTAATTGATAGACCCTCCTTATTCCAACCAACATAAAAATGATCATAAAATATAATTTTTGGGTGTCTATCATTTTTATTGTGTTTATCACAGGAAAAAAAATTAAACACTGGCATTTAGTACAAAGCATTCCTACCTGTGGTTATCTTCTTATCATTGGAATGCACAGCATCACCAGTTTAATACACACATAAGTACACACACACTGTCAAGATTGTTTAGAGATTGAAATGTATACACATCGTGGTTCTAAGGAAAATATAATTTATAATCATTCATCATCTTGTGCCCATCCTTGGAAAAAAATAGATTGTTTGAGGGCAAATTAACATTTTGTAAACCACTTTGAAGAGCAGGTTATAAATACTCCAAATAAGTAAGTTAAAATATATACATTGGCTAAAAATCTAGATCTCTGACCAATAAACATAAAAAAAGGAATTGCACTTTGAACATACCACTTGCAGAGCAGTTCATTAAATACAATAATCCACTCAAGTCTCTAAATAAGTATAGAATATCTTCTTCCACAATGCGCCTAAAATTACATAAGCTGTGTATGTTGCCTACAGTGTATGACAATGGAATATTTTTGAAAGCTAGTAGCAAAAGAAAGCTCTGGAAAAATATCTCATCCTGATTTTAGGGCTACAGATTATGGAGTTATACACAATGGTTTGAAACTCATGTCTAACTTATATATAAGGAAAATATCAATTTCTGCACCTTAAAAACATCTATAGCTGCTCAATATAATTTCTTCTAGAAAGAACAGAGAGATTTATAAAAATGTTAAGAGGAGCTCTAAAAACAGTTAAAATTTCAGTGATACATTATATATATTGGTAAATGGACAAAAAAATTCAAGTACTCCCATCCTTATGAGTCAACAGGGAGACTTGAAAGAAGTTATAGATTCTCAAACTAGCCTCTAGAGTTTCATTTCATGTCAAGAGACAGCCTTTTCTTACTATTGCACTTAACATGTTCACAAGCGTACTTGCAACATTTGATTTAACATACTTGTCAACTAAAAGGTTTTAGAGTCTCTGCTGCAAATCCAGATGTCTACTTTATTCATTAAATGCCCAAACTAACTCACAGTTTCCCCCTGAGAATATGAAACCAGACTTTCTTTAATATTTCATTCTAAAGAGGGAATTAGGCAGCCTATTCTTCTTTGCTTCTTAATTGAAGCTGGAATGTCTTTGGTAGAAGCAGTCATGCCAGAATTAAATGAAGAGTGTCTGCAAGGAATGCCGTGTTTACAATGGGATGGAGCAGCTCTAGGATAACTAACTGAACTCAGAATTAAAACATTGAAGGAGATGAAAGTGGAAGAGTGGTGGACCACAAACCAGTGGTACTACAAGATTGATATTCCAGGAACCATCTGCCTCCACCCCACCTGCTTTACTTTACATCTGACATATTTTAATTTTTATGTTGTCTTAATAAAATGTAAATTGTTGTTATGAGGTACATTTACATTGTATATAGAATGCAGTTTGACTCCATTTTAACTGCTCCAGCTCTTTGCCAAGGAATCTTGAGACTTATAGCTTGGTGAGACGAAATTCTTTTAAAACCAAAACTCTCTTGATTCCATAACATTGAGTCAGCACAGTAAAAGTGGGATCAAACAATAATTCGATAGTGTAAGTACCTCTCCATGTGGAGGTCCAGAAGCCTGGGGATAGATGGGAACAGTGGGGGACAGTGTGAGAAACTATGTGGCATCTTCTAGCTTTGTCCCCTTACTGTCATTGGTCATGGCCTGTCATTTCTTTACATTTTCCTGCTGTCCCTGGCTTTTTCAATGGGGGACAGAGCCCAACTGAGCCCTACCAGAAGTGGCCCTGGGTCATATGATGGGCTCTGGCAAATTCCATTCTGGCAGTATGCTGGCAATGCACTGGGATGGGGGAAAACCCCCTGTCCGATGAAGTGATAAATGCATGCTCAGAGAAACTAGCTGCTTAGGATGTGGAGTCCACCAATTAGTATCATGTATCATGTCTTTGTTGTCAAATACGACAAAATTTAGCTAACTCACTCTAGTTAGGTTTTATTCACTATGAACAACTTCAGTCATGTGCAGCCAAGATGATATCAAGCAAGTCCATTCCTGATTACTTTTATAAAGAACTATATGCATATCACACTGTCTTTTCTTGCACAACACCCTTTGTCCTTGTTGCGCAATAGCAGACAGAAGGTTGGCTGTCACAAATCATTCCCTACACCACCAACTGACTATAAGAATGTACCTAGGCATGTTGCAGTTCCCTTTAAGGAGGAGGAATAGCCTTATGTTGGGGAAAGATGTTGGTTCTTTTTCTGAGATATGTTTGTTGTCTTGTCTACTTTGAGGAGGGAAGTGATTTCAAATTCTCTGCTTCCCAGTGTTGTGACAGCTGCTGCCATGAAACAGTGAAGGAAGTACCATAAGTTTTGTTACCTGAACTGGCCAGCAGTCAAGTACATCTCCTGCCTGATTTAAATACAGGTAAGGACAGTTACCAATGAACATGTAAAAAAACTCAATAAAAATCCTGCATGCATTACCATATCAGCCAGGTTGTGATGATGACTAATTCATATTAGGAATATCTATTTCAATTTCTCTCACATTTGCATTCTATCAAATCTCAAGTACTTTCAATCCTTAAAAATGGCACATTTTGGTATTTTCTTCAAAATAAACTGACATGACCCGATGTCGTTATACCAGTGGATAGCTATTTCTAGTAAGAAGAGAATTATATTCTACCTATCTGTGATACAAGTGTTTCTTGGAGTGGAAAAATTGATTCAGCACTTCCATGTTTCAAAGACACATGGAGGGTGATCAACCTCAAGCTTGTAAGAGTTAAGCACTCAAATGTCTTCCCTTTCCAAATAGAAATTCGTTTAGTAAAATTTTCTCAAAAACAAATTGACATGAAATTCTTACTCATCACTAATTTATATGACCTATTTGCCAGAAACAATTCACATGGTTTGCACTGCATTGATAGTTTAAATAGCACTAATGTGTGTTAGTCCTTCTTATTTATATACAAGTTTCATATGATTAACAGATTAAAGTGTTTTAACTTTCTTTTTCATCAGTCTTCAGATAAAGAGTCAGGGCCTACAGGTGGATCCCTCTATATTCTAAAGTAAATCACAATAACAAGTAGGATTGCTATCATCATTTTCCCCCTCTTCTGATGTTATCTAAAGTAGAAGAGGAGGAAATCGGCTGAGCAGAGGCAATGAAAGCCAGGGTTCATTTATCTTAAATGGTTGTGTAGATATTTAGTAAGTATGGGCTGTTCTTTTTATCTCTGCATGATAATTGGCATCTGTACCTTTCACACAGCTATTTAAAATGATGGATAAAGGTGGTGAAGCACTTCAAAATATTGCAATAGTATAAAAGACATTCAACAAAATTTCAAAGGGAAAGAAGTCCTATGCAGATATTCAGGATGAGTAGAAATGTACTTTAGCTCAGATACCTCAACATTTTAAATGATAGCATTTGAAGCATTATCTATCAGATTTAGGTATAGTTCTGGGTCCATTTAAGTTCTGACAATTAGTTCTGATACCTCCTGATGCAAAAAAGATTATTCTCTAAAGCTAATGGAATAACAGGTAGGTTCACTGAAAAGTTTATTTGGGGTTCTGAAGATCTGCAAAAACAAACAACAAACAAACAACAAACAAACAAAAAACCAGAAACAGAAACCAATAGTATCCTGAACATCAGAGGCTTAATGTTTGTTTGTAGCATTCCTTTCGACTTCTTTCATCTTCTTTTTGCCATAATCTTCCACCATCACTTGCCTCCTCATTCTGCTCACCCACTGCTTCTAAAACTGTGGATCCCGATCACAAATGGGGTCCCCACAGATCAATGTGGGGTTCACAAAAATGGCAACAGTAAAAGTTTTCTGAAGGTCACTGAGTGGCTATTTAGACATTTACACAAATCTGTTGGCAGGTGTTGCCTTTGAAAGTGGACAAACATCACTGTTCTGGAAGAAGCAAAGATCACCATCATAGAAACAATTATTCTCCACCATCAACTTCATTGGACTGACCACATTGTCTGAATGTCTGATCACTGTCTACCAAAACAGTTACTTTGTTCTCAATTCAAGAATAGAAAATGAAATGTCAGTTGACAAAAGCAAAAGAGATTTAAATATGGGCTTAAAGCTAACCTTAAAAAAATTGATATAAACTCCAAGAACTGAGAAGCCCTGGTACTAGAGTGTTCATACTGGAGATCAGTTGTTGCCAACAGTGCTGTGAATTTTGAGAAGGCAAAAGGGAGAAATATACCAAGAGGAAGGTGCGTCAAGATGAGATGTGTTGGGGCAAGGATGGGATCATGAAATGACCATTCATTCAACACCATAATTCTTTATTATAAAAAAAAGCCTTAATCTGCTTCCCAAGTTAGTTACTAGGTATGTGTGATCCATTAAAATGGTTCAAAAGTACTTACAATACTAGGGGGTTCATTTCTAAAGTGTTTATAAAGTTTAGGTGGTGAAAATAGATCCTAAACACTGCAGAGCTCCATTGAAGATCCTTCCTGTCTCCGATGTCTTTGCTGATAGAAGATGGGGTACAAACCTCACCAGCAACAAAGATGAGAATAATCTCACCTCCTTTTTGCTGATCACATGGACATCAGTAGAGGTGCCTATGATGGCCAGAAGCTGGGCTGGAGCTCCATGATTATCTAGGAACATTGGCAGCACTGACATGGACACTGATGTGTTCAGGGAAAGGGTGATGGTACCAGTCTTCAGTCTGGACAGGAGCTCAGTCCAAATCAGACACAATCCCGGGATTCTCAGTATTCTCTAGCCAACTCAGAAGTATCTCCTAACGTTATTAAAGAAAAGGCAAAGTTGGTTTGCACTATAAAACCTTGTGATACATATTGGAAGCCACTTAGCATCATGAAGGCAGCCAGCAATGCATGTGTGGTTGTTCCAGAGTTTGAAGCTTGTGTACACAAACCCAAAATCATCTTCAGACTGAATCTTCAGATTTCAGCTCTTAACTCAGAACTGGCTCTTGTCTGATTCAAATTGCCACAGGCTCTTTTCCAGTCAACCACTAGATATCCAGCAAAATGTAGTGGTCAGTGTTTATCCTTCTCTTTAACAAAGAGAAGTCTCTTTCCCCCAAAACAGTATGGTATCAATGTTAGCATCTGCCCTAAATTGTTTTAGCTAGACTAAAAACCAAAAAATAAAATAAAAAATAACCCAATATCTTTTCAAGGTTTACTCAGAAACACATTACATAATTTTCAATACAATTTATTCTGAGTTAAGTTTATATTTGATGTCATCTTTCTTAAAGCTGCTTTTATTTGACATGCTGTGTAATGGAACTTAATTCTATTCTGATTTTTGATCATGTCTCATCTCTCTCTCTGCTCAGAGTCCTAATTTAAGATACAAAGCAGACTTTGTCCAGGAAAATCCATCCAGCTTAGAACTTCTCAAAATCTCAAAGTAGCTGCTGCAAGTCAATAAGTATTGTCACTTTGTCCTGTGGCTGGCATTGTTTTAACCTTGCTGCAACATAGGTAAACATAGATGATCAATATACTATTCAGTAGTTTAATTGATCAGATTAAAAAGGGAAACACACCGAAGCAAAAGGGGGGAAAATTGGCCCACTTTGCTAAAGTCTTTGTTTAACCTTTTAATTAATTTTCCAGAACTGAAACTGGGTTTTCAGAAGCGACCTTCAGTTTATTGGATACAGTATTGTGGATTGTTCTGCAGAGTATGATTTTATTTGTATCCAGGTCTATGGGATGGTATTACACATACTATTTAGGGGTCATTATATACTTTATGTTGGTGGGTTATTATTGAGTACAGTGATTCACAATCACTGTACTCTTAATTGAGCATTCGCTTGAGGGCTAATATTCTTTGGTTTTAACATTCACCTTGGAATTGCTATATTTGACCCAAGCAAAAAAAAAGTCTCCAACACACATACATCATTCACCTCACTGAACATTCATTTTGTTTTGATGTTGGATAGGCTTTCATAATGATCAATGTCTTTAAAGGGGGCATATTCTTCTTCTTCTGTGAAATAAGACAAAAAGCCACAGGCTTCCAACTACTTTATAGCTATACCCTGGGGTACAACCTTATGTTAGCTTTAATCTTGAGGCTATAAACATAACAGTCTTGTCACAAAGCTTGCCATATAACCAGAATGACTTATAAATTTCTGATAGCACAATAGAAGTAAGCTGGGGCATTAGATATGTTTAAAAGTCATGCCACTTAGTGCAAGCACTTCTTGTCCTTCTTTGTTAAAAATATTTACTTTAGATATTTAAGATAAGATTGAGATTCAAGATTATGAATGTATTTAAAAGAGAATTTTCAGTGCATTATTTTTGAACACATACAGAGAGAAAACAGACTTTCATCCTTTCACTAATACAGAGGTAGGAGGTAATACTTTCCCTATTGAGAAGAAACTGATTTGTTTGCTGAATGTGTTGTTTAAACCACAACCTAACAGCAGATAAACAAACTGTGACTCAAGGCTTGTCTGCATTGGCCACTCACCCCTAAATGGGCCAGAAGTAATTCCTGGAAATTCAGATGACATCCAGAGACTTCTGGCTATTAATATAGGTTTTTGATTGTCTGTTTCATGTCAGGAGTGACTTGAGAAACTGCTAGTCACTTCTGATGTGAGAGAATTGGCCGTCTGCAAGGATTTTGCCCAGGGGATACCCGGATGTTTTCATGTTTTATCATCCTTGTGGGAGGCCTCTCTCATGTCCCCGCATGAGGAGCTGGAGCTGATAGAGGGAGGTCATCTGCACTCTCCCTGGATTCAAACCTGCGACCTGTCAGTCTTCAGTCCTGCCGTCACAAATGTTTAACCCACTGCACCACTGGGGGCTCCATAAGGTAAAATCAGCTGACGCACTTTTACCACATGTAAGAAAAATTGTAGGAGGGATGTGTGTGAACCGCTGGGATGGTTATGATTTGGAAACTCCCCCGCTCTTCACATGGGCAGGTGCCACCATCCTGTTTGTTCTGCATTCCACAGCATGGGGAGTTGTTTGTGGCCATGGAGCTCCAGACAGTTTCTGGGCATTGCTCGGCACCTTTGCCAATTTCAGCTAATGTTCAAGTTGCATGGGAATACACATTTTTAAGAAAACACTCTCATCCTGAAATCACTCTCTGTTAATCTGAAGACTAGAGACTCAAGGCTGAGATGTGGAAGTTATATATACAATATATGGAATATTTCTCCATTACAGAGACTGCCATTTGCTACCCCCACCATGCCAGTAGAAGTATCCCATGGACCAATGAGAAATCATTGTAATTTTTCAGCATCTGACAGTGTAGTACCTGGTTTTCTGCTCTTACAGAAGTTAGCTAAAGATCACAAAAAACTAGAGTTTTGCTTCTTTTAGTGTTGCATGTAGAAACAAATAATCTCAGAAGTGTTAGCAGCACTATGTAAGATTTACAATTCAGGAATGGTTGAAGGGTTATTGGTGTTGATGATGCTGCTGCTGCGTTTCACATTTGTCCAGGAAGAACCCTCATGCTTTTTGCACAATAACATGTTTTGTACCCAATGTACAGTGTTCTACTCAAAGCTTCCCCTGCCCTCAAAGCTAGATTTATCATTTCTCAAACCAAAAAATATGGAGGAAGGATTCACAGTAGTAATTATTTATTTATTTTTAGTATGATGTATCAGGCTGTCAAGGCATCCTTTCTCATTAAAGACGAGAACCCCTACCAGGATCTGTCTATGATGGAAGATGCACATAAATATCTCTTATTCTCAATTCAATGTATTCACTCAGTACAAATGGAATTTGTTGCTCAGAGAGCATTTTGAATCTATGGTTTTCATGATGGCCATGAAATGCAATATTGTGCATAATAATGCAAGCATTGGGTCCTATATTCTACACTTCTGCTCTGTTTCAGCAGTTCACATTCTATTCTGTCTCAAATATCTATCATGGTATATTGTAAAATGCTCAAAACCCAAATTATATTCTTAGCATTCGGAGTCAGTTAGACTAAACACGTAGACAATGAAGGGTAATCTTGATAAAAAGACATTCATCTTGTCTACCATGGAGCTACTGGCAGATTTATTTATTATTTATTTATTTATGATATTTCTATCCCGCCTTTCTCAAACCTGAAGGTGACTCAAGGTAGTTTACAAATCAAAGCAAGGAAACGCCTTACGTACTATTTCAGGGTAATTACACATTACAACCACAAGCTGTCTATGCATGAAGTCTTATTCTGTTCTATATTTTTAAAATGTTTACTTTTCTCAACGATAGCCATGGTCTGGTGACCTAAGTGCTGAATTAGGATTCTAAGAAACCTCCTGACCATGGAAATGCACTGAGTGGTATTGGACAAGTCACACACTCTTAGTCTTAAAGGAAGGCAATGGCAACTTTCCTCTAAATAAGGTTAGGCAAGGAAAACATACGATGGTTTCATTTTAGGGTCTCCATAAATCAGAAAACTCTGAAAGTCACACAGCAAACACTTTCAAAAGAAAAGATGTAACATTATTCTACACAGTTGGAAGTGAGGGCTGAACAAAGGTGCAAGGCAATTATCAATAATGCTGAAAGTGCAGTACTGCGTGTATGAAAACAGAGAAAACATCTGTTTTGTCCAACTATATCTTGTTAATTTTGGGATGTATGCTGAATTTGAATCCTACATTCAATGCATTTTTTGCACTTATTAAACTGGTATTTAACAAATATCAAATCAATAGAAATAGTAGCTATAAGCTATAAGAGACAAGAATGAGATAGGGTGTGGAAGGCCAAAACTACATAATTATTTATTTGTATTTTGCTCTGAATTTATCCTTCTATCAAATATGCATCTGGTTGATCGATTACTTGTGCTGCCTTCTCAAGTGAATTAGGCATGTCTGAGATTTACCCAACTTTGTTTTGAGATATTATTTTGGAATTACTTAAAACACTGTTGCTTGCATAGAACAAGAAAATGAGTTAATTTGTAGCTAATAATTTGTGATTGCATGTCAATGGTGTTACAAACTATTTTAAGCAAGAAATATCGCAAAATGTCTAAATAATAATGCTAATTAGACATTTGAGTTAATGTTATATAAATGGTTGTTTACCACTTTTTGTTCTTTCAACCAATAAAAAGGATCTGTGAAGGAGGAGGAGAAATTTCAAGATCTCTACTGATGGTATAGAAGACAAAAAAAAAATACACTCAAATGTTCCCTAGCAAAATCAACTTTCTTTGTGGAGGTAACTCCAAGAATATTATTTTGGTTAAGTATATATCAGGGAAAGGTCAATCTTTACACATGAATAGCTTGAATTTGTATTTCAGATTCATATGCTGTTGCCCCTGCAGCAAAACTTTCAACTGAGCAGAAAATATTTTTCCAATGAGCCATTTACTAAAACAATCACATAAATGTAGTTCTAACACTGCCTGAACAACCACTGTGACAATTTGCTATGATTTAACTTTTAAATTTGAAAACGCTGACATGATGGCAAAAATGACAAATAACAAGAGCAAACACATTTCAGCAAAGGGCAACATTCTTCATGTAATTGTCACAGGATTGTGTCAAACGGACACACACTCCCTGTAGTGGATAATTGCCTTGCACCTTTGTTCAGCCCTCACTTCCAACTGTGTAGAATAATGTTACATCTTTTCTTTTGAAAGTGTTTTGTAACTGTAAAATGTTCAATTTGTAATCCCGTTGATTTCTCTATATCAGTTCTAAAATCTGTTTTTTACAAATATTACTCCCCCTACAAATATATTCTTCTCTAGGTGCTATTTACAATTTTTATAGTTCCCAAAGCAATGATCGCCTATGTGCATCTATGTGTGTACGTGGGTTTGTGTGTGGAGCAAACATCCACAGTCCTGCCAAACATTCAAGGACAAATGGAGAGAGATATGGCATTTTGGTTTTTTTCTCTCCACACACATTCAGATATAATTTTATTTTATTTACTTTTATTATTTTCCTCACATTCATTGAAATGGGAGGTAAATGATAGGTGACACTTTTCCAGAGGAATGTTAGATAAATAGAAAAGCATTGTGTCAGACAGATCCAAGTATTTCACCAGTTTGCCTCAGTGGGTCCACAAGATGCCTCTCCTTTTTTTCACCACTTACTTTCTCATTGCCAATGCTACAAAACTGCCTGGAAAGGCTGGGATCATATCCCCATCACACCAAAAGACCCCAAGAATCTTTTAACTCTTGGAACATTCTTCAAGGGTCCACAGGATTGTAGTCTTAAAGTATGTCCAGACTGAATTGATCTGATCATTTATTTTGATCCAGTTTATACGTTGTTAGCATAAACTTACAGAGTTGATATATAAAGTTTTTGTATCAAAAGCAGACAATAAATATTCTGAGATAAACAAAACATGCAGTAAAACTAGGGGCCCTTCTATACTACCATATAATTGAGATGATCAAATCAGAAATCCATTCTACATTATCTGCTTTGAACTAGATTATATGAGTCAGACTGCCATAGAACCCAGTTCAAATCAGATAATCTGGATTTTATATGGCAGTGTAGAAGGACCCTGGGTTAATTGGTTTTGTCCTGCCATACAGACCTGAATTCCCTCAATGATGTCTGGATGTCCAGGAGCAACACCTGATCCAATATGGGGTATAGAGCCAGGGTTTCTTTTGTGCCTTGTTAAAGCTGCAAATGCTTCAGATTGTATTTGAGATTCCTGACTACTAAATAAAAAACATATACTCTGCCACTGAACTTTGAAAAACTTGCTACTTGGTTGGGAGCAAGACAAACAATGCAATAATTTATTTGAGCAAAAAAGTGTGTTCTGCATATTCAGCTAATTTGAATAATTTAACATTAAGAATTCTCCACTTTCCATTTACTGAACAATCTTTGTAACTATCCATTTATTATTGTACTTGTATTAAATCCAAACTGAAATGCATCACTCTTATTTTCAATGACATTTGAAAAAAAAAAGAATGAGACATACAAGTTGGAAAGGTAGAAAGAAAATAGCTGTAGATGAATAACAAATTTGTTTTAAGAAGTTGTACAATGAGATCTCAAGCATTAGGACAGCATTTCCAAGTCTAACAATGCCCAAATGTGTTGGAGTCCCACCATTTTCAGATAATTCAGTTATGGCCTAGATAGCCCATATAGTAGCAAATTCAAGGTTAGAGGAATGCAACTTTAAAAGCATAAAAAGATCTTTAATATGAAACAGTAATAAAGTGTGCTCTCCCAAGGTTAACCATGACAACCTTCATGCAATTTTCTATAAGTCCCATAGCTGGCATCAAACACATGTTTTGAATGCTGAGTTAATTAACGATAACTCAATTAAACAATTTCAAACATTAGTGTTCATGATGGTCAATTCATTTTCCATTTTTAAACACCTAATAATATCAAATTAACTTTCAAATTTGATATTTCAAACTCTTCAGTTATGGCATCATTAATACCAGGCAGTTTAGCGTGATGCAAATATGCCCCAGAGTAGCCTAGATATGATGTGTTTGTGTTAAATCTCAGGTCATTGCTCCAATGGATGGGAAGTGCATCTGCTCTGCTGGAGTGACCCACATTTCACCTCCTCTGTGTCATCTCTCCTAACTTCTCACAGAACTCCATCTGAAATTCCGGCAGTCACAGGCTCCTCTCCTAACTTTGGAAAATCACAGTCATGCAACCAGCTGATCTGCTTTTGTTCTTCCTGTTCATGTGGGTCCCCCATTCTTACATTGACAGAGGTGACAACATAACCAGTAAGGAGGGGAATTCAGGCTCCTCCTCCATTCTAGTTGTGTTGGTATCCTGTTCAGATATCAGCAGAGGCTTCTGCAATGGCCAGGAGCTTGTACAGAACTCTATAGCTGAGTGGGAGTGGTAGCATCAGAGACTCATAAATAAAAGGAAAGGGCGATGGTGCAAATGTCCAATCTGGACCACAAATTGGGCCAAATTAGACCCAATATAGTTGGGATATAGACCCAATATAGTCACGGGATACTCTGGAGTTTCCAGCAAACTTCAGAATATCCTCCAACTTTGCCCAAAGTGAGGCAAATTCAGTTTACAACAAAAAAGGGGGTGCTCACCAGAAGTCATTAAGCATTATGAAGATAGCCAACCTTCCATTTAAGTGGCTCCAGGAGTGTTTACAAGTGTAGACAAGCCCTATGGCTGTGCTGATTGGTTTCCAACTCTCTTTTCCTCCAGTAGCATTACAGAGGTGAAGTTAAACAAGATGAAAGAAAGGTTGGTCTTGCATATTGTGTGTAAAATGAACACTTGCTGGTCTTGAAACATGCACACACATACAAGAGTGAACAGCTGATGCAATATGATACAAATAGATCAAGAAGACAAGTAGTCAGGATATAATGTTTTATGAGCATACTATGTTGATCCATCAGCCTTGGCTCTTACAATCATTATGTGGATTCTGAGGATAAGAAGCAGATATTGGACAGAATTACATATCTGAAACAATGCAGGATGACTGTTACTGCTGCAAGAAATTATTTTTATGTCATCTTTAAGGTTTCTTTGGGTACAAGCACTAATTTGAGCAAGCATGATGAGCATTGATTTCAGAAAATGAACAATGTTTCCATTAATTCTTTTCCTTATTCAGAAGGAATAGTTAACTTTCACAAAAGCATTATTACATACTGAGTACCCTATGGAGATCCTGTTGTATTTGGAAGTGGAAAGGCAGCTAATGGTTTGTTTTCATTCAGAGGGAGAACTATAAGAATCTTGAGGTCCATTTTCCATGTCAACAATGTTCAGGGAATGGTCACAAAGCTTTATTGGTAGAAAAACCACCCTTAATTCGAGGGCAACACATATCTTTCCTTCAACGTGACATTAACACACGTACATCAAATGATGATTTGCAATAATTTTCATGCTGTTCTAACAATGCTATGCTGTACATGTTCATGAAGAAGTAAATCACATTGAGTTTAATGAGGCAAACTGCCAAGTTCTTTTTGAAAACAGCCTAAATCAAGTACTGTTAAATATTTCTTTTTGATGTGAGGCAGCTTGATCAATCTATAGCTTTTAAACAAATCTTTTTTTCTGTTAGGAGTGTTGTTTGGAGTTCATTTCCATTATCTCTTCTTTGCCAATTCTTATTTGATTAAATATTGGCTTCTTGCATGCCATCTATTCCTTCTTATCTACACTTTATTGGGGAAATTTGGATAGTTCCACATCATGTCTTATGGAATAGCCAGAACCAATTAACCAGATAAGTAACACAGCCCTTCCCCCATGCTGTCTGTAACATACAAATTCTTCCTGTTTTTCTTTCCCTAAAAGTAATTCACTGTACAAAAATTGTACTGAATAAGCAAGTATAATCTTTGAAAGGGCAACTGTGACTGCCAGATATATCCGTTGTGATAAATGGGGGAGTGGGATACAACATTTTTTTGATTTCTAATGATAGTGTGAACCATTGTTTTAATTCAGATTTCAAAATTTCAGATCAGGCTGGGGATATAAGATAAATAGACTAGCCAGTGACATCAGTAGCTTTGATTTCAACCAATGCAGAAACTCATTGTGTCACCCCATTTGACCTTTTCCCCCGCTGCAGTTATTTTAATGTCACCTTCTCTGATGATGTCACCTAGTTTGGTATGCACTATCCACAGTTTCTAGCGATATCTATGAAGATAGTTTCTGAAATGGTCGAAATGGAAGCAGGCTGTTATTTGAAATGTCAGTTTAAGAGTCCCACTAAATCCTGTGATCAGTGTACAAGTCTAATTATTAATCTAAAAATATTAATATGTTCTTTCTCTTTAACCCATTGAACCACTTATTTTAAATCCTCTTCCCATTATATACCCATATATATATATGGTTTAGCTTGCAGGATTCTTTCATTTCGCTATGCAAGTATATTGGTTCTATACTCAAGATGAGATGGAAATAAAGGTTTTTCACAAAATGATTTTTTTTGACAATATTCACCTTTTTTGCAGTTTATGACAATACAATGATGAATTGTCTCACAGTAATATCCACTGAAGGCATGAAAGGTTAATAACTCATTTAAACATTCATTACATGTCCCTATCAAAGTCATCTTAATTTCACAAAGACATCTAAGTTTCTCTTCAGGGAAAGTATCTCTCAGGATTTGAGTGTGATTCTTTATTAACAAAATGGCAAGTGCAAAGTTACATGTCAAAACCCTGACTGATGATGCTGTAAATTGGTTCTTTCTCCAAAGCAGAAGACTTTAAATTACTACTTTTTTAAAGGTGTGCTCCCTCAAAGGCAATTAATGTGTCAGTTGTCAGTCAGGATTATTTAATTTCCCGGTGAGGTCTACCAAAATGGGTGCAGTGGATTGACAAAAAGAACATGAGAGCTCTAATAGGGCTGCTGATTGTGTACCTTTATCTCATCTAAAATTGAAGGAGCTATGGCTCACAGAAGCTATAACATTTGACATGTTCTTTAGTAGTAACAACACATACCTCTACCTTGCTTGGAGCAATTTGTCTCTAGAGAACCTTTAACCTTTCTAACCCAAAAGCAAAGAGAATGTTTAATTGTTATTTAGAATATAATAAGTGGCAATAGCTTTTTTTATGAGGTCTGCTCTGTAATAAATAATTTGGGTTCCCATATGATTAGTTTAATTATGAAAGCATTTCTAGCAATATAAAATTTTGCTTTGCACAGATTGTGCTTAGATTATAAAAGACACAAACCAACTAAAAGGCTATGACCCTTTCAAAGCATTGTATTTACTCAAAGAATGAACTCTTAGAATATGTCTCTCTTTAAAAATGTACAGAATGAGTGAGTCTACATGGCAAGGAAACTCACTCACCTTGAACTGACTTCTACCTGTCCCCACAACATTCTGTTTCTTCCAGCGAGTGTCAGAAAATGTCCTAGGTTAAACCAACAAGTCATAAAATACTTGCCACAAAGCAACTCCAAAGTAGCCCACAGCTTCACAGATGTGTCTAAGTAAGTAAGTAAGTAAGGTTATATTGGGTCAGACTCAGACAGGTCTGCTGTCCAGACAGACACTAACACCTTCATCCTTTCCCTGTGCTCATGTCACTCCATTCTGACATCAACAGAAGTGCTAACATAAACAGGAATCATGAGGGGAATACCATAGTGACAGAGACATGAAGGGATTTGATGATCCAACAAGGTCCATGCAGTCTTGACCCAACTGAATGACGTGGACGTTAACATGGCAATGCAGCAGGTTTGGCCAGTCTAGATCATTTCTGCTCTGGACTGGCTGTGAATTTACCAGACAGTATAGACTTGCCTTAAATCCCAAAAGGAGGAAGTGTAAGCTCCAGAGAGTTCTGCTGTGATGTGGTTGTGGATTTCAGGCTTTGGCACTTGAAAGCTGGATCTGTAGTCTGAAGTCAAGGGCTATATCTAAGAAGTTAGTACTGGTTAGGTGCACTTATCTGTGATGCCAAAAGGCTCCAAAATCCAAAATTGTCTACATGAGTAGCTGAATTAAGAGCACATTTGCTTTCTGATGGCACAATATAATTTAAAACATTGTGTATAAAATTGTCTTCAGGCTATATGAAGCATAAATGGATTTTGCATTTTGATTGGGTCTCATCTCCAGGTAAGTCAGTGATATATGCAAATATTCCAAAATCTTAAATCCAAAACATTTCTGGTGCCAAGCAATACAGATAAGGGACACTCAACCTGTTATACAGGAAGATTTCTGGACATAGTGGAAAGTATGTTGCAGTGGAAAGCATGTCATTTTTCTCCCTGAGTGTAACCTGTTTGTTGGTGAAGAAAAGGAAAGGACACAAAGTGTTGAAAGGAGGAGATAGTTTAGAATTAACTGAGCACTGAAGAAGAAATCCTTCATTATCAAGGAGAAACCATTAAGAAAATATTGGCAGCTTTGGAAATAATTTGTCATCAGAGATTCCAAATCTAACTGGCTCTTGGGCTGGGCTGGATGGCCCACGAGGTCTCTTCCAACTCTTTGATTCTATGGGCCCATCCAGACAGCCCTTTTATTGCAGAAACTTCCGCAATAAAAAGGGGGCTATCCAGACGATGTTCTGGACAGTCCTGAATTAATTTGGCACAAACCAGGAAAACCCTGGTTTGTGCCAAACTAATTTGTTAGTGGATTTATTCCATGCCTTCTTGAAAGGCACATGATGAATCCAGTACTTCTGGGTCTGGACTGCAGAATACTGAAGTCCAGAAAACATTCCCACAATTTGCCGGGCTAAATAAGCCCGGTAAATTGTGGGAATAGCCACCCCCCTCCACTCAAGCGCCCAGACCCCCTAGAAAAGTAGTAAAAACCTATTCTTCATTAGAAGCCTTGGCAAACTCTCCCGGTGCTAGAAATGATGTGCCAGGAGAGTGGGGGGGGGGGGGGGAGGAGGGAGGAAAATCGCTCCCTCCCCTCTCCTGGCACGTCATTTCTATGTGCTGGGAGAGCTTACCGAGGCTTCTAATGGAGAATAGGTAAGTTTTTACTACTTTTCTAAGGGATCTGGGGGCTTGGGGGAGGGCCTCCTGACAGAGGAAAGCATCTGGATACCCACACCAGAAAGTGCGCACTTTCTGGAGTCGGTGGAGGCAGTCCCCCCACAAACATCCGGGGTTTTTTTATCGTGGATGTTTGTGTGATAAAGGACTGTCTGGAACCACCCTATGAGTCTATGAATTGCATAGTATCCCTCCTGAACTAAAACTATGTAATTCCATTTCCTTTCACTTGACTATTTGCATGTATATCTGGCTTCTATTTCTATAACGAATTTCTCTCATTCTTATTTATACATAGAGTACAGTAAAATCTGATCAATGTCTTCTTAGAAGTAACATTCTTTTCAATGCTCTAAGTAAGAAAAGATGTCATCCTTATTTCAAGTCATAAATAGTATATATGAGTTAGATCTTAATGGCAACCATTCTGAACAAATTGAAAGCCTTGCTGCATCTATGGATATTTATTCCTAAATTTCTTTTGCCAACTCTGTAAAGTTTCTATGCATCAGTTTTGTGAAATACTACTGATATTTCCCATAGTACATTTTAACATAGCTTGAAATGGCAAGATTATCCACAGATGTTACACAAGGGAAGCATAATACGTGCAAGGAAATAGATCATTAATGTTACACAAATTATCCCAAAGCAGTGAGCAGTGTGGTGCTGTGAAGTTAAAATGTGTGGACTTTTTTATTAGAATGGATTTTTCTTCTAATGCTCAAGCAGATCAAATAAAAATCTGGATAAATCAAAGAATGAAACAAGACATTTCCTAGCACAAATACAAAGAATGGATTAAGCACACATTTAAATTATTCATTTGTATGTGTTTGTTACGGATGTGAAATAAATGACAGAAACACAAATTAAAAGGATGTTTCCTTGGCTGAAAAGATGGATTGACTAATTTATCCCAGAAGATGCTACAACATGTCAGAAAATATACTCATTACCAGTTTAAGTAGGATTTTAATGAATACAGGCAAATAAGCTGCATACATAGAAATGAAATCCCAATCCGGGATACATCCTGCATTTGATATGCAATTTATTCTGCTTATCTGTGAAAATGTTTCTTACATATGCTGAGATTATCAAGGGATGCTTGTCCCTTCTACCTGAATCACTGGTCATAGGAGGGACTCGTTTCTGACTGCATTGTGTGTTCTGGGTTCTCTCCCCTTGAGGGACATTACCCATGATTATCTTTCTGCCCATGTTTTTTTTATTTAATAGTATAAAGAAGCATCCAGTATAAGGCAACATTAAAAGTTTAACAAAGACCTGAAAGACCAACAAGCTGTAAGACATATTAAAGATGGTAATAGGATTCACACATGGGAGGAAAATAAAGTCATCGCCCTCTTCACATTTGCAGGCTTGACCTTTGCATATCTAATTATGTATCTACATTGTAGAATCCATGAAGCTTGATACCAGTTTAATTACCATAACTCAATGCTATGTAAACCTGGAAATTGTAGTTTTGTGAGGAAGCAGCCCTTTTTGTCAGTTCCTCCTGGGATTAATGCTTCCCAACTACCCCAATCCCTGGGCTTTCCTTGGGGGGGGGGTGGCTACACGTGCTCCTGAGTCAACCAGAATTTGCCCAAGATGGCATCCAGTCCCCCATTTATCCCCTAAACTTACCTCAAGCACCTCAAAAGCTCCTGATATGTAAGGATGGGATCACTGTGAGGATTTACCCCAGGATCATGTAAGTGGTCTCAGAAGTTAGTCCCAACAGGGCCCATACCTGGAAAAATCTGGACCTTACATTAAGGTCCAGATCTTTCCTGATGTCTAATTAATCCAGAGAAAATTGGGAAATCCCAGTTTATTCTGAATTTATTCTTGTTTATATGAGGCAACATTTGGACACCTCAGATAAACCCAAGATAGTATCCATGTTTTGGATTTGCCTGAAAGCCTGTGAAATTGAACAATTTAAAATAACCATGGATAATGAGATCCAGGCCGCAGATAACAAAACCTGAAGGTGGATACCAAGTCCCAATAAGTGGCTAGCGGTACCAGCCATAGGCCATCTGTGTATCCGTGCACCTGGTGAGATGAAGAGGTTACTCAGTGTTCCCAAATAAATCTCACCAAGTTGAAGAAGAAGCCACCAAAGTAATTTATTCAAGTCAGCTGAAATGATGCCAGCTTGCGGTAATCTGCCAAAGTGAGCTGAGATGCCATAACATTGAAAAACAGACATTTTTATACAGTAGAGTCTTCTGAAATTTCCGTTACCACCCTAGCTGGAGCCAGCTTCACTGTGATTGGCTGATCTCTGATGTCACAATCAGCTGGATGGGACTCCTTGATGATGCAGGACTGATTGGCTGGTGGTGACACCCACCAACCAATCAGAGAGCATTCCCGCTTCCAATGCAGATTTACACTCTCCAGTGGCTGACAGGATGGAAACGTCAGACAAAGAAGACCTAATTTCATGATTGGATTACTTAGTCCCAACTCCAGGACAAACAAGGAGGGGCCAACAGGTCCCATGTGTTTTATTGTTGTGATTATTGTTCTAATGAGTAGCAACAGAGCAGGTCTGGTGTCTTTGCACCAGTGTCCATTGTGTTCCAAGGCAGCAAATTGTCCATGATGGTAGGAATAGCATCACTTCCTGGGAAAAGGGGAAATGACATTGTGGAAAGCAGGGCAAGCCATCCCAATATCAGGGAAGAGAACACCCAGTGATAAATGTCTTTTATATGTCCATGTGGCTGCACAAAGGTTGAGCAGTCCAACTTCAGATCCTGTTGTTCCTTGTACAGCTGGGTCTATGGGGCCAATAGAGATGGACTGGCCCTGAGGGTGATGGGTGCTTGAGTCCTTTGTGATTAAAACTGGGAAGCACTGGAATGGGCTTTGAGGTCAGAAGTTACTGTCACCAAAAGGTTTTGATTGGTGGCTTACTTCTCCAAAGGGATTTTATATTAAGATATAAAATGTAACATTAAATACACACACATAAGGGTCTGTGGATACTGAAGGGGAACCTGACTTACAGAGGCCTCGGTATCCATGGAGCAGGAGACCGATGGATACCAAGGCAGACTCAGTGAATGGAGACCAGGGCACCAATTGGGAGGGGAGGGACTGGAGTTGAACAGGATTTATTGAGGTAAAGATGAGGAGAATGCAGAGGAAAATGGGAAGGAGAGCCCCACTCCAAGGGCCAGGGAGGCCCGTGGAGGGCCGGGAGAGCTATGTGGCCCATGTGGCCGCAGAGACCAGCTGCAGAGGGTGGAAGCATGAGGAAAAGACTCAGGAGGCAAAAGGAGATGCAAAGAAACAGATATAGAAAGTAACACACCAATGCGCACATTTATTTAAGAGTCAGGTAACAATATAACTAATAAAAGGGAAAGATTGTTTCAGAAAGTATCCTAGGCACTGGTAGCTGCTGCTGGGCTCCTCCAGAGTTCAAATATCTGTTAAACAGGAGTTAAAAAAATAAATGGTTCCTGCCAGCCGTGGCTCAATTTCGCTATGGCTTCAGTGGAAGAATTTAATATATTTTGTCTGGGGGGGGGGGGGCATACTCGACAACACCTGCAAAGCTCAACTTTTGCTGCAGACTGGCCACAGATTCATTATGAAGAACCTAGAGATTCATAGACAGATTTTTTTTTTTAAAAAAAAAAACATCTTTAAAATTCAGATTATTTTCCACTTTTTTGGAGGTCCGGCTCTCCTAACCACAGCAAATGTGGGAGCTGGCTCTACCTCTTTATGACTAATGAAAACTACCTGATTTAAAATAAGGCAAAATCGGCAGCTTTATTCTTTTAATTATGTTTAGCTAAATTCAGATGCTCACAGCTTGTGTTGATTAGAATTAGAAAATAATGTTTCAATTTAAAGGAGAAAATCCAGTCAACAGCTCAGTAGGCAAAAGTTCAAAGGTTCTTAAGAACTCACTAAACCACAAACAGTACAAATACAGTGATTACTGAGTTTTCTTATGCAGGTATTTCTTTTATCTCTGTGACCTACTCCAGGTCAGCATGTTATCTATATGATCTCCTTTCAGTCAAAAGCATTGAAATGGGAGACCCAGGAAGCATTTGTGGTTTGCAGTGGGGGGAAAATCAATGGGGGGAAATGACAAAACCTTTTAAACTTGTTCTTTAAAATGTCTTGTTCCCACATTCCCTTTAACATCCCCCAAAGGATTTTTAAAATAATACTTCAGTCCTAAAATCTATTTTATATTATTAACAGTTACCCAACCACTTCATTTATTCACCTGGAACTTTTGAGAGAAAAAGCAATATTTATACTATTTTGCTTTTCAAAAGGATCAAAACAGGGAATCACAAGTCTTCGTTTTTGTTGTGCTTGGGATTTTGTCACGAAAACTGATGAATATCTTTCACTGCTATTTCTAACAATGCAAAGAATGTTATTTTGCACCGTGTATTTAAACCAACCATTGTGAAGCCAGATTACAAATATACACCATAGAATATTTTGAGCAGTATTGAATATTTTAAATATTTTCTTTTCATGTCTCCAAGAACAACAGCATAATATTCAGTTTCATAAGATAGTAAATATGTGTTAAAAGCCACTTGAGATCCATGGGCACACTAAAAAATTCTTTTTATTGAGAGGATTTTAAAGGAGGAGGTTTTTTTTATCAAGTCAGGGGGTGCTGTTGTTTTAGTTTTGAATGTGTTTTTTAAACAGTTTTAAAGGATTTTAACCATTTATTTTAATACAATTAATATTTAATTTTATTTTGATGTTTGTATATTTCTAGGGTTGTATTGTGTTGTTTTTACTGTAAGTCTCTTTGAGTATTCTTTGTAGAGAGAGAAAGTGGTGTACAAACAAACATGATAATACTAACAACAACAACAATAACATGCCCGTAATCCAATTCTGGTGCTAGGTAAAGCATTTCCACTTTCTTCCTCTTCACATTTAGGTGAGAAAGCATGGGTGACCGTCTCTTTAAGGGAGAGAATCACCCCATTTTGAGTTTTCTATTGTCATCAGACTCACACATGGCAACTTAAGAGCTGGCAATACATTCATCTTACAGTCATTGCAAGGTCAGTATTCTTTCTTAAAAATTGGGAGAAACAACAGTATCCGAAAACTAAGAAATCCCTTGCCCTGCTCAAAGCCCCTTGCATTAAAGGAGACTGACACCAGTTTAAAACCACTTCTTTTCATGAGATCCTATGGTTCTGCACCAAACCACATAGGATATAAGACACAGTGATCCAGGTTAACAGTATTGCTTTCCATGGGATCCTGTTGTTCTGCACCAAACCCCATAGGATACAAGAGGCAGTGATCCAGGTTTTAAAAATTGCTTTCCATGGGATCTGATTGTTCTGCATCAAACCCCATAGGATACAAGAGACTGCTGACAGTTGGGCAATGAAACGATATAGGAAACCTTTGATGGTTCTCATCCCTCTTGATTTTCAGTTGTAAAGATAGGAGTAAAGTGTGATAAGAGGTAGGAACTCCATGCTTGAAAAGAAGCTAAAGTGTCATAGGAGCGGAAAATTAGAGATGATATTTGCACTGCAACAGGAGGAAGCAGGGCCCTGTCATAAGTCCTCATTACATGGCAGATCACTGTTGAGAGGGAGCTGGAAATGCTAACTTGATATGCCTTGATATGCCTCTATTGACAGCAAATCAGACTTCCATCACTCCATTAAGTTAAGATAGTGATTTTGTTTGCTTGTTTATCGTTGTTGTGTTGGGAGAAGGTGTGATTATGGTAATACTTTCACAGTTGAAGACACAAATATCAAATAGTTATGGATTTGTAAATCTGGCTTACATGTTTGCAGCTGCTCCATGGGATCCAGGCCATGGACAATAAATAATGACAACATTATATACATGTAGTAACAAACTTGTTTCACAGTTTGAATATTACAGTGGATGTTGGTTTGCTTAAATCTGGGTTCTTTTTCTGTCCAGTTTGCAGCTATCCAATACCCCTGTCAAACTGCCATAGAAAGACTAAATTATCTGATTTGAACTGGATTATGTGGCAGTGTAGTCTCATATAATCCAGTTCAAAGCAGATAATGCGTATTATCTGTTTTAATAATCAGGATCATATGGCAGTGTAGAAGGGGCCAAAGAGTTAGATTTGTTTGTGCATATATATATATATATATATATATATATATATATATGGTATTTTGTAATCCAATTGTATGCATGTCTATTGATAATTAATAGTTTCTTACCAACACAATGAACATTGTATTACAATGACTGTTATTTTGTGTGATACAAGAAAGTAATATTAAAATGTAAGTCACAAATCAAAAAAATAAAGAGGAAAATGACCTCTATCCTTAATCAGCACAATTTAGGCCTCTTCTAAATTGCCATATAATTCAGATTATTGAAGCAGATAATCCACTACCATATAATCCAGATAATCTGGATTTTATATGGCAGTGTAGATGGGGCTTTAGTATTAGTAGAGTTGGGTTTATATAGAACTATCTACTGAGCAAAAGACAGAATTTGTAGACAGATATTGTTGCTGGGCTAGTAGCCATATCACCCCACATAGATGCACGTTCACATTTTCAAGGATGATTTCTCACATTTGTTGGAGGGGGGGGGGTATTAATTGTTAATAATTTCTGACCATGCTAAACTATTTTTCCCCTTTAAAATTAAATTTACTAATTTTATAATAGTTTATCAGCATCATAACACAAACTCAGCTGAAGAGTTAATTAAGTTGCATCTCCTAATTTTTTACAAAATGATCCAATGGGATAGCTGTTCCACCATAACAATGTAAATCATGGCAAACTAATGGGAAAAATGATTTTAAAAAGACGACTGCAGTGTTCCTGGCAATGATACAATGGGCTAAGTAAAATGTTCTGCTGGTGATTGTAACTGAACTTTCTTTACCTTCTTACCATTATTCCCACAGCCCCCCAGACCCAGTTTCAGGGATGCATAAGCAAGCTCTCTCTTCCTTCCTCTTCCTTTCTCCTGTTATTAAAATATTTACACTTCATCCTAAAATCTCTGGATGAGATACGACAAAATTGGTATAAGCAATTTAAAATGAAAAAGCATAAACTATCATTCTTCTAAATTCATATTAAATAACTGAATAATTCATTAATTGAACACTGAAAACCAATTACAGAGATTTGTATGAAATCCTTAGACACAAAAACCTTGTAATAATTGTTTGGTAAAAAGGGATGGAGAGAGAACAACACCCGTCTGTTAGTAGGCATTACAGCAATGTGGTGTTATATAGACATGTAGCTTTTTTGTGTGATCCTACACAATACCTACCAAAGCCAGGCTATGAGGGTGATAGTTCCTTCTTGTGTTCCCTAGCAACTGCTATTCAGAAGCAATAGGTAGATATAGCCACCATGGGTGCATCTGCACTATAAATTTAATGCAGTTTGACGCCACTTTAGTTGCCATGGCTCAATAAGATGGAATCTTGGAATTTGTATATTAGTGAGGCCCCAGTATTCTTTGGAAGAGACAGCTAAAGGCCTTGTAAAACTACAGTTCTCATAATTGTGCCATGACATTTAAAGTGATGTCAAATTGCAGTAATTCTACAGTGTAGATGCATCCTATGACTACTACTAACTAGCATTTTAATGAATACTGGTCAAAATGGCTGCATATTATGTGTACTATCAGAGACAATCTCCTCCATGAACTTGTCTAATATTTTTGTTAAAGCCAACCATATTAACAACCTCAGTCTGTGGTAAAAATTTCCCCAGGCAAATAATCTTTGCCTTTTTACTAAAATCCTACATATCCCTTTCTCATTGCCATGCATAACCATTAAAGAGAATGGAATGGGGCACTTGAGATTGGCAGAGGAGTTTAGAATGTATGCATCAGTTTTACTGTCGAGCATCAAGAGTACTGAAGCAGATAGCTGATGTAGTTGAAAGAACAATGACTCATTCTTCTTGTTCTTGTCTTCTCCGATTCAGTTCCTCTGATCAGTTCCAATTAATAGATGAAGAATGAATCAAGTGTCCTAACACAGACAAATCCATGTCAGTGCTATTTCATCTCTAGACCCCTGATGTTGACTGTCAGCTGGTGACATGAGTAGTCTACAATTCTAAGTGCAGTTCTGAATGACACTATGCTTTCAGTATCTGTAAAATAGTTAGCTATATATCCTGCCAAGCCTTTTGACTCCCACATCCATTAGTACCACTAACAGGAAATCTACTAGTAATTTGGGATGTGCAATCCATTTTAAAATGGTACAAAATTCATTACAAAACTGAGGGGTGCTGGCGCTTCATTTATAAAGCATTTCTAAAGTATAGTTTGTGAAAAATTTGTTTCTATAATGAGAGTTACAAAAGTTTGTTAATATTTTGTTATAGTAATTGCACATAATTACTAAACTTGGGAAAATTTAGGGGTTCCTTTCTCCCTCATTTTTAAAATGATTGAAGTGAAACTTGCTACAATGGTAGAACATATTTACCACTGTTAGCCCACCAAATTTCAGACCTTTCACTTCTCCACAGATTTTTGGGTACATTGTCAAAGTTTTTATAAACAATATATTTTTAATAAAAACATCTTAAATTTTATCTACAACAAACAAGATAACCAGGGCATCAATCCCCAGAAGTTTCAGAAAGGTTCACACATCTACATATTTTTGGGGATTTTTAAAAGTTTCAACAAAAATTGTCCCTTCAAAATGTGACAACAGCAATTTTCTTGAATATATGTCTGTCTTTATGACATACAACCACATAACTTCAACTAAACATAGATTTGTACTATTACTTACTTACTTTAGTCTTTGTTGCAGATTCAATAATTTTATTTATTATTATTAGACGGACTCTAAACAACTTGCTGCAGCAGTCCTCATTGGGCTTTCATATGCTGAACATTGCATTCTGGGAAATGTAGTTTAGGACAGGACCTTTTGCATCCCCTGCCACAGGGGTCTTGCCTTCCCAATCTACATTTAAGATGGCTGTGTTCTCAGTCTTCTGCACATTAACTTTTGTCCCTCCCCCAATGACTTCTTCATGGTGATTGAGCCAAAGAAAAAAGATCGGTTTTTAAAGCACTTTATGTTTTCTTGGCTTTACCAGAGTTGGTTAATGCTTATGCTGAAAACTAAACTGACCTTGGGAGACATCCAAAAGTTACAGAATCTTAACAAAAATTAGTGGTGTTTCAATTTCTGAAATGCTTAAGATCAGAAGTGCTTTAGATTTCTTTGCATTTTGGAATTCCTGTGTGTGTGTGTGTGTGTGTGTGTGTGTTCGTGTTCAGCCTCACATCTTCCAGCATAATATAGGAGGGAGGGGGGAGAGAAGGAAGGATCCCAGATATGATGTGGGACAGCCTAAGCAAGAATGATAAAGAGGAAAGAGAACTGGAAAGAGTCCTTAACCCAGTAACTCTCCCTCCTCCAATGCACCCTGGAGGAGGGAGAGCACAGCAAAACAGTGCTCCCACCCTTCACAGGAAAATGACGAGAAAGGAAGAAAATACAGGAAATAATGAAAAAGCAAAGAGTAAAAATAGAAAGGAAACCTCCATTCCACTTCTTTGCCACTTATCACCTACCACTCACTCTTCCAGCCCACACCAAAAGAAGAATGGTGAGAAGGGACCAAGGAAAAAGGGATACCTTGCATAAACTCATACCTTCACCCATTTTACATATCAGTCTCCATTTTTATCCCATTTGAGAGATGAGTAAACAGAAGCACTGCGCCACTTCCTTAGAGGTGGAAGTAGGAGGCTGGTGGCACCCCCCCCCCCCCAAACAAAACAAAACAAAAACAGTTTTCTGGTTTTTTTTTTTAATTTCCAGATAAGGGAGGCTCAACCTTATCACATGAAGTTATCCCATGGCATCTGCATGATCAGGCATAATGGCAACATGCCAGGATAATCACCCTCACTACTCCAGCTCTCCATAACAGTGCCACTCTGACAATTTGCTGCTTCATGCTCCCATACTTTCTGTTATGGACATAAATCTGGCTTCTCATAGGCCAGTTACTCTTTTTAAAAAAGGTACCTCATAATTCCAGAGAAGGTAAGATTTTTTCTTTTAAAAATCAATTAAATCTATCAAATATTTCAAGTGAAAGATCAGGACAGTGGAAGAGCAAGATAGTCCTGGCATGTTGGCACAGAAGTGGATCTGGTCTCATCACACCAGGCAAGTTATGGAACCAAGGCACAATGAAGAGCTATTGACAGGTTTTCTTGTCAATAGCAGGGGGAATATCAGACTGGCAAAGGGTTGCACACAAGGTCATGTGATAGGAACAAACCATGTGACCTTGGACATGTAACTCTCTCATCCTCAGAAGAAGACAGTGATAATCTCCACTGAACAGATCTTGCTATGTAATTCCCATGCTAGGTTTAAGGGTCACTATAATTTGAAAATGACACACAACACATACTATCAACAGATTTCATTACTCACAAGAGTAATGCCCCAGTACTTATTCAAGACCAAGACTAAGGACCTCGTCACATTGAAGGGGGGATTCCCCAAACATCATGGTGAATCTGTCAGGGTTCGATGGGGCCCGGCATGGGGAATCCATCAGCTGCCTTGCCACTTACCTCATTGCCACCTATCCCCCCCCCACACACACACACACACACAAACCGTTCTTATTCAACACAGGGAGCCTCGTGTGTTGCCAGTGCTGCCTCTTGCAACTCTTTGACTTCACTTGAGGTACAAAGCCCATCAGAAGGAGATTGACAGCATGTGATGAGAGCCAGCAGGCTCTGTGCCTCAAGTGAAATCAAAGTGCCATAGGACTGGCAGTTTTGCCCACCTGATGAGGTCATAACTCAAAAGAGTTTTCAGGAGATATGAAAATAAGGAGATGGACACCATGACTTGGTTGAATTTTGACCACTGCAGAGGGGAAGTTGATTTATGCTGGCAACATCTCCCAAATTCAAGGGGATTACCCTCAGCCCCCCCCCCCCCCAAAGTGGTGGGAGATTGCTCTAACCCCTCTCCCTTAGCCACACCACAAAATGTGGAGATATTATTCTGAAGCAAAACCTCCAATGACCTCATAGCTCATGATCTCACCAAAATAAATAATCTCTCAACTCGATTAATATAACACTGATTCAATATTGCTGAACCATAGCTAGCATGTCTCTTCAAAAAAGGAGAACTGCCTATATGAAATCCCCTTAAGACTGATGATTATTTATCTAGTGCAGGCCTGCAAAATCAGTGGCCCTCCGGGTGTTTTGGACTTCAGCTCCCAGAATACGTGACCATTGGACAAGATGGAGAGGGCTTCTGGGAGTTGTGCAAGGCTGCTCTATTGAGATAAAATCACACAGAGACACACACCATGAACACTGGTGTCCAGACGGCCTTGGCAGCTGTAGGTTTTTCATAAACCTCTTCAAGTATTCCATGTCAATGAGTACCAAATAAACAAGATGAATTACTGTGTTCCACTGGTCCATTTATTATTCATTTTTAAGAACACGGGGAAACTTCTTTCCACCAGTAGAAGGAATGGTTTGGTATGTCATAGTATACAGGAGGTTTTTAAAAATTATTATTACTGAGAGCAATAGACTTGAAGTAGTTGAAAATAACTGAAATATGTACATATAAGGTCATGAATAAATAGAGCATGGAATCTTTTCCTGGGACAAACATCAACACATAAACTAATGGATGCAAAAGGATGCATAAATAAAAACATGGCTGTAGAAATTTGATGACATTTCATTAAGTTGACATATAAATAGTCTTCATTTCATCATCTACCAATGGAGAAAGTGTTGAAATTGAAGGACTGGTATGTTAGGGGTGAGGAATTAAATAAATATATGTGTCATGGTAGTATAGTTCATGTTTCTTTATCCTTCCTTTTAAACCCAATGAAAATGTTTACAAATAGACAGATTGATAGATAGCTCTATTTCACTCTGTCAAAAGGATCATATGATTATACACACACAAACATCTTACTTCTACAGGAAGACTTATATTGCTATATTTGTACTGATATTTCATTAATGTTCCAAATCTTAAAAGCCTGGAGAAAACAACAATACTGAATGTCACAGGCAAGAATATAAACATTTAAAAAATATTTTCTCTAGTTGAAGCTTCATATGATGAGGGGGGAGGGGGAGGGGGAGAGATAGAGAGATGGAGAGAGAGAGATAATCAACAATACCCTTCTTCATATGCCAGGCTAAAATCATGCATCTTCAAAACAGGCCCATTGAGTTTAATATAGCAGTAATGGAGCAGCAGGACACCCTCATAAAGCCCCAGGATTGCTTTTGTAAATGCACTGTGTACACTCTAAAGTGGAGGAAAGACCCATTATTATTGTTACAAATGCAGAGTAGATGGCATTTCAAATGGAAGAGAAGAGATTTTTATTAATACATAACCTCTCTTTTCTCTGTGATGGTTATGACTAGACTCCTGTTACAATTGCCTGGAGTTTGCTTTTATTCATTTTCATGACAAAAATGTTGTCACCCCTTTCATTCTCCCGTAATTTTGTTGCTTGCAAATGTCTTAATGCTCACTCGCAGAAGATAATAAGCAGCTACCAATTGTTTTCAAACCATTCTAGGGCAAAGTGAGAAACAGAATTTAACACACAAACTAAGCCAAGGATATATGAACTTTGAGAGTTTCCTAGTTTGTGCATAAAAATTACAAGAAATCTCTATGAGGGGTATACGGTATATTAGATCATCACAATGCAATCTATTAAATAATCTTTTTCTCATTATTTTCTATTAATAGCCCACTATATGTCTCATATTGGGAATTGAAAGATCAGTGTATCTGAAGACCATATAGGTTTTGCAGCAATCATTTTGAAATCTGTTCCCTCTCACTTCCACACCAATCTGTGATACATTTTTATAAAAATCTCCCCTATAACATGCATATTATATGCCTTGTATACCTAAACACACATTTATGTACAATATTGTTTAAAATGTAGACATAACAAAATCCTCTCTTCCAACACTACTTTTATAAACCTCTCTTCCAACACTACTTTCCTAAATTGTGGAGGGATCTGATAGAGTTTAAACATGGGGTAATTTAAACCTTCACAAGTAAAGATTTACAATGTCATACAGACATCCCAAGGTGCTTTTAGCAAACATCTCAGTCTCCCTGTGGGCACAAAAACCTGGATTTACCCTGAATTGGCTCTTGGCTATCCGAATGATATTTTTCCACTTCTAGTAAGCATAGCAGGTTATATCAGGTTAAACCAGCTTTTCCCTGTTTCAGATAGAATAATAGAATAATAGAGTTGGAAGAGACTACATGGGCCATCTAGTCCAACCCCCTGCCATGGAGGAAAAGCACAATCAAAGTATCTTTGACAGATGGCCATCCAACCTGTGTTTAAAAGTTTCCAAGGAAAGAGCTCCCACCACACTCTAAGGCAGATAGTTCCACTGAACAGCTCGTACAGTGAGGAAGTTCGTCCTAATGTTCGTCCTAATAATCTCCTTTCCTGTAACTTGAACCCATTTCTCCTAGTCCTAGTTTCAAGACCGGCAGAAAACAAACCTACTCCCTCTTCCTTATGACCCCCTTTCACATATTTATATATGGCTATCACAGGCATGTAGCCAGGGGGGGGGGCTCGGGGGGCTTCAGCCCCCCCCCCCCCCCGAAATTTTCATGGTGCTTCACGAAAAGGCCTTATTGGTGCATTATTTAAACTGTTATGTTTATTCATATCATGATCTGATCACCATACTCAATATATCCCATATGCATGGGGGTATTGGGGTAATGATACAAAAGGTTTGCTAGGCTAGACCCTCTTTCACTCAGACTCAGCCCCCCCGAAACTTAGCCCCCCACGAAACCCCCCCTGAAAAAAAATCAGCCCCCCCCCCCCCGAAACGAAATCCTGGCTACGGGCCTGGGCTATCATATCTCCTCTCAACCTTCTCTTCTGCAGGCTAAACATACCCAATTCTTTAAGATGTTCCTCATAGGGCATGGTCTCCAGACACATTATCATTTTAGTCACCTTCCTCTGGACACCTTCCAGCTTGTCAATATATCTTTTGAACTGTGGTGGTCAGAACTGGACACAGTATTTCAGGTGAGGTCTAACCATAACCAAGCAGAATAGAGGGGCACCATGACTTCCCTCAATCTAGACACTATACACCTTTTGATGCATCTTTTCCTTTTCAAAACCCCATTGGCTTTTTTAGCTGCTGCATCACACTGTTGGCTTATGTTCAACTTCTTGTCTACCTGCATGACCGCATTTCTGTATACAAACCCACACAATCTCTTTGATCATATGGAGAGGCCCTGCTCGTGATCCCACCTGCATCGCAAGCATGATTGGTGGGGATGAGGGACAGGACCTTCTTGGTGGTAGCCCCTCGACTCTGGAACTCACTCCCCAAGGACATCAGGCATGCCCCAACATTGGCAATCTTTAGGAGGAGCTTGAAAATGTGGTTGTTCCAGTGTGCCTTCCCAGAATAAGGAAACTCCAATCAATTTGTCCCGAATGCACTTTATTAGAGATTTAGGATCGTCTGTACGCCCCACCTATCTCCAAAATACCTATCCTTTTTCAACTAGTAATGCCCAGCATTTTTTAACAATTTTAATTATTACATTTGGCCCTGCCATAGGTTCTTTTAATGTGTTATGGTGTTATTGTTAATTTTTATTGCTTGTTTATGAGTGTATTTATTGTTGTATTGTTGTTATTTTTACTGATGTATTTCAGCTCGGCCTCTTGTAAGCTGTACTGAATCCTTCGGAAGATGGTAGCGGGGTATAAAAAAGGATTATTATTATTATTATTATTATTATTATTATTATTATTGTCTACAAAGACTCCAAGATCTTTCTCGCATGGACTGTTGTCGAGCCAGGTATCACCCATGTTGTACCTTTGCATTTCATTTTTTCTGCCTAAGTCTAGTATCTTACATTTCTCCTTGTTGAAATCCCAATTTTATGTCATCTGCAAACTTGATAAGCATGGACTATAAACCTGTCAGAGAATGCTGCAAAGTTTGTTTGAAAGTATCCCACAGCTTCAAGGCAGTGTGGACTGAGTCTGATATGTTCTGGTCTATTGGCTACATGGGGCATAACCACCATTATATTTTCCTTTTCAATTCCATCATTGTTCCCAGCCAGCCAAAGAGCTTTATGCAAGTTCCTGGCAATTATGGATGTTCTGACATAATTGAAAATGCAACTAGGAAGAAGTTGAGGAGAGGGATCTCTGACTTCTTTTTTATTGTACAGCTGTCTCTGCTGATGTCAGAATGGGTGCCCACAATAGCCAGGGGCCCACATGGGCAGCTTGGAGTGATGGCAGGAACATGGAAGATGAGGTGATTATTCAAGTGGAGCTGACACAGCCTTGATCTAACAGCATTATGTAGACTTCAACCTACCACTGCAGCAAGTTAGGGAGACTATGCATAGTTGTCTCCAGGAGCAGTCCAGTGCATTTCTACTTCAGACTGGTACCAGATTTACTATCCACTGTTGACGTGTTCTGTTACTCTCTGAATCTGCCATCCATAACATTGCTATTTCTTGGGCACATTGTTTCAAAATCTTTTGTTCTCACAGAACACACACATATTGAAACTACTTCATGCTAGTAGGGGGAACAAGGAAGAGGATTTTCCTCCCATGGGGATAAATATTCCCATCAGCAATGTGTTATGAGATGCCTGGCATTAATATAACTCAAGAGACATACTGAATCAATCACAATGAATCCATCCTGATTAGGACCTCATTACATTGGGGCCCAGCTCCATCCTAGGATGTTTCCGGGTCAGAGCCCACCGGAACCCATCACATGAGCTCCATTCTGGAAGCATCCTAGGATGGAGCCCTGAGAACACAGGAGGGTTCTTGTGTTCTCATTGCATAGAGTGAGGACAGCACAAAGGGAAGCTAGGCAGTAGCTCTTTCCCCTGTGGTATGGCGAATGGGGCCATGCAGATGATGTGAGGCATGGGTAGTTTTCCCCACTACCTATTGGATTTGCCCCACTGCACCAGGTATGTCCTTGCTGTCCCCCACCTTGAGGAACTTGATGTGATGGGGTCATGTGGCTCACTTCCTATATTCTCCCACCATTGGCTATACAAGTTGGTGCTGTGATGGAAATAAAAACCCAGCAACATCTAAAGAGCCACGGTAGTCCATCCCTGCATTGGTAGTCAGGAATGTGTGAATCTGTTGTGTGAGCAAGGTCATATGTATGTTTTGTTATTTTGAACTGTTTCTTTAAGTAGTATTTCCATCAAGTGTCATAAGGAATGTTAAGTCCTTTTGAGATGTTGATTTGATAACTAGTGGGCAGGCATGTAGCCGGGGGGGGGGGGGGCTCGGGGGGCTTCAGCCCCCCCCCCCGAAATTTTCATGGTGGTTCGCGAAAAGGCCTTATTGGTGCATTATTTAAACTGTTATGTTTATTCATATCATGATCTGATCACCATACTCAATATATCCCATATGCATGTGGGTATTGGGGTAATGATACAAAAGGTTTGCTAGGCTAGACCCTCTTTCACTCAGACTCAGCCCCCCCCCCCTGAAACTCAGCCCCCCCCAAACCCCCCCCCGAAAAAAATTCAGCCCCCCCCCCCCCGAAACGAAATCCTGGCTACGGGCCTGCTAGTGGGATAATGTAAGGTTTTATATTATTTTATGCTAATAATCATGAACTCTTCTGTCATATGATTTGCAAACTTTTCAAGGTTCTTGAATATTCTCAGAATGTGTTCTCATCAAACCTACAATTGTCAGCATATTTTCTAAGCTGGTGATTATGAGACAAAAATATATTTGTTATTTCTAATTCTGGATAAGGTAGAATGGGACTCACTTCCTTACAGTTCTCCTAATATTAATGAATACTTGATGTGAAATTTCATGAATGGTAATTAATCAAATTCTTGTTGTTCCATTTCAAATGTCCTATGTAAATAAGAGACATTGCCATTCTCTTGGAACAACCTCCTGCTGTCTCATCTCCCTCAGAACCAACAGTGATGCCAAATTCTCACAGCCCAAGGATATGTTTCATTAGCCATTGTGAGCATTTTATGATGCCTGAGGTGGCTTTTGCCTTTGACTTTCTCTGACAAATTCATTACCGTGAACTTGCTTCAATGATCTTACTGTTGTGACACAGTGTGCTTCTTGTCACTTTTTGAACAAAACAGACTCAAGGACTCCATGGCACAAAAAGCTACACCTGAAAGGTGATCTTGAGATCTTACACTATGCGGCATAAAAATGTTGTTGTCCATCTATTGGTATTATTTGATATTTCTTTACAGGTTATAAAATATATAACACTTTACTGTACCAGAAAAAAGCTAAAAATCTGAGATTTATTTCTCTTTTTTGTGCCTTTGTAGAAAAAGAATTTGAATGCCAGCTAAACTATCAAGATCTAAACTATTGAAGTATTTATTTATTTATTTGATGCACTTATTAACCGCCATTCTCAGCCCTTACGGGCGACTCATGGCGGTGTACAGTACACATAAAAGACAGTTACAAAGGCCAGTATCAACAACATATAACTATACAACAAACACAGACTACATAAAAATCCGCTTCGTCTCTTAGTAGAATCATAGCCAGTCTCATCTTCCTTGTACCATTCCAGTTCTCATTACCGTAATGTTGTTGCTTAGCACTTAATTGAATGCCCTCTCGAACAGCCAGGTCTTAAGGCTTTTTCGAAAGGACATGAGGGAGGGCGCCTGTCTGATGTGTGCCGGGAGAGTATTCCACAGCCGGGGGGCCACCACCGAGAAGGCCCTCTCCCTCGTCCCCGCCAGCCATGCCTGTGATGCAGGCGGGATCGAGAGAAGGGCCTCCCCAGACGATCTCAAGGTCCTCGTGGGCTCGTAGGCCAAGATGCGGTCAGAAAGGTATTTTGGGCCGGAACCGTTTAGGGCTTTGTAGGCCAAAACCAGCACCTTGAATTGGGTCCGGTAGCAAATTGGCAGCCAGTGGAGCTGGGACAACAAGGGCGTTGTGTGCTCCCTGCCACCCGCTCCAGTTAGTAACATGGCTGCCACGCGCTGGACCAGCTGAAGCTTCCGGGCCGTCTTCAAGGGCAGCCCCACGTAGAGAGCGTTGCAGTAATCCAGGCGGGATGTGACAAGAGCGTGTACCACCGTGGCCAAGTCAGACTTCCCGAGATACGGGCGCAGCTGGCGCACGAGCCTAAGCTGTGCAAATGCTCCCCTGGTCACCGCTGAAACCTGGGGGTCCAGGCTCAATGATGAGTCCAGGGTCACACCCAAGCTGCGAACCTGCGCCTTCAAGGGGAGTGCGACCCCGTCCAGCACAGGCTGTAACCCTATATCCCGTTCGGCCTTGCGACTGACCAGGAGTACCTCTGTCTTGTCTGGATTTAGTTTCAGTTTGTTCGCCCTCATCCAGACCGTTACAGCGGCCAGGCACCGGTTCAGGACCTCGACAGCCTCCTTAGTAGCAGGTGGGAAGGAGTGACAGAGTTGGACATCATCTGCGTACAGATGACACCGCACCCCGAAACTCCGGATGATCTCACCCAGCGGCTTCATGTAGATATTAAACAGCATGGGGGACAGTATGGAACCCTGTGGCACCCCACAAGTCAAAGGTTGTGGTATAAAGAATCTGGTAAATTAAGGCACATCTGAATCTCACTGAACTTCTTGTGATATGAAACTATAGCTTGACATTTCCGCTGGTTCAAAATGGAAAAGGTAAGTCCCTTCATGTAATCTTGTAGGGTGTACATGATAAGTGATCTGAAGGTCAGACTTCTCCCTTGTGAACCTGTCCATGTTTCAGGATATTCTATGGTGGTCCTTCTCTCTACTCCATCACCTTCAGTGGGAAAACAGGAGACAGTATTATCAGTGGTTGCTCCTAGGCTCTGGAGCTTTTTTCCAGAGATATTAGATTGGTCTTTTCACTACTCTCCTTCCATAAAGAGGTGATTACTTTTCTGTTTTGAAAGAATCCTGTAATGATTTATTGTTTAGGTACATTTGCCTTTTAAGGTATGCTATGTGAGGGTTTTTAATAGTTTATTTATTTATTTATTGACAATATTTATATTCTACTCTTCTGACCCCGAAAGAGACTCAGAGCAGATCACAGAACACATATACGGTGAACATCCAATGCCATTATAAACTGACAAGACACACTACTGTACATAGATAGAGGTATAAATAGGCTTTCCCATCTTCACTACTTTGGAGGCTGTGCTCGGTTCCATCCACAGTGTGTGTGTGCTGTTGCTCCACTTTTCCTGCCCAAAAAGCTTTTGTTCATAAACTTCCTCCTTGATCGAATCACCAGCAATTTTTTTTCTGGCATTTCCTTATGGGTGCCTTAAATACCTCCCCACTTAAGTGGTACCTATTTATCTATTCACATTGCTGTTTTTGAAACTGCTAAGTAGGCAGAAGCTGGGCTAAAGGCCACGACATCATCCTGACGTGGGCTTCAAACTGTCAACCTTTTGGCTGGTAAGATTTACTGAAGCTAGTGGTTAACTTGCTGTGCTAAAGCTCGGTTTTACATTTTATTTTTTTATTTTTTTAATCACTTTTGGAATTTTTAAAATGACAATTTCTGTTTTAAAAACATGCTGTAAGCCATCTTAATTCCTGAAGCTCAGAAAGGAGTGGGAGTCAGGTTTGTATAGATCCCCTATAGAGTTTGAGCAACTGTTTTGTAACTGCGTGTTTCATGAAAAAATGCACTCATGTGTGCTAAGCACAGTAAATTCGTGATGAAAATATAGACAGGGCATATCTCCTTGCAACTAGTGATGGTTCTTCTGGGCTCCATAGTTTGTGAGCTCTGACAACAGCAAAGAGAAAAAGACAATACCTTCTCTTCTGCCATTTGAGACAGGAGAAGAATAGCAGCAGATGTCATCCCATTTTTCTTGTTGCCACCTCCTTCCTCTCTTCCCCCTGTGGCTAACACTTCACCACTAACAACAATTTCCCACAAGATCTCATTCATTATTTGCCCCAAGTATCTTTCCTACAAAGAGACACTAGTATATCTTCAGACCAAGTGTTGGCTCTGTGCAAAAATTGCCATTTACTTTGTATGGCTCATGTTTCTTTAGAAACGGGATGCTCAAATTAGATGAGAAAGTGTTGAGACCTATGGTGGTGCCAATGATGGAATGAATAGGAGGAAAGGAGAGTTGCAGCATCCATTGAAAGATGAATTGTAGATGTGAATTAGCAGTGGTGTGGCCCTCAGAGGAAGGCAATAGAGTTGACCACTTCTGTTGCCCTGTCACTTTAGGCAGCCATCTCATTGATCCTAGTGGTTGGACTGGCTTTTCTGTCATGTTCAATAGAGAAGGAAACTGTATGTGACTTGTCAAGACATGCAAATGAGTATAATCAGGATGGGAAAAATTATAGAACTTTGTCCTGTTTCTTCCTACAAAATCTAGAGCCATCTTTGCTTTCTTGTTCTGCATGTGTGCAGAGAGGATGTATGCATATATGTTTGAGACATATTCCCTTCTGTCACCATGCACTGATATTAACTTAGACATCCTTAATATTTTATACTGTTACCTACAAGATGTGTGAAAGCACTTCTATATGATCTAACATTTCATTTTCTCTGCAATTATTTGTTGTAGCTGCTGTTGTTTGAAACAAGATACAAATCACATTTATTACAATTGAATCTATGCATGGGCCATTTAAAAGATATATAAGACTTTGTGTGTGTGGTATTTTGAATTCAAATAATTAAAGTGAAAAAAGGCTGAAGAGATAAAAACATTTTTCCCTTGGACTTCACTCAAGCACACCCAAGAGACTCATCTTTAACACACTCACACCACTTTACAGTCTTTATATACTTGAGATATTTCTACAGAGGATACATTAGCATTAAATATGTATGCTCTGCATTCAAGAAAATGCAGAGATAAACCTATGTAATAAACCAGTTTTTCAGATTCATGCCAGAATGACTATTATACGGAAACAGACTAAATATATCTATATATCTAAAGCTATCTCCAATAAAGTAAAATGCATTGCCATGATATGTATTCTATCAAGATGAAATTTTACTAAAATTGTCTGAAACATCATTGCTTTTTCCATTACTAGCATGAAAAGCAGTATGATACCATTTAATGAATTGTTAGTTTTCTTATAGAAGTCCAATATAAAACAAAGACATTTGAATTAGTAGGTGAAACAGATGGTCCACACCATATTGCATAATGTACTACTATTTATGCTATGTTTACTACTGGGAAAATGATAAAGGTACAAAACACTAAAGAGTTATCAGTCTGTTGCTAAGGTTGTCTATTGGAGAGGGTAGTGCAACATTTATAAATTATATCTCTCCTCTCAATCCCACTAGACTCTGCATTTAGCTGCCTATGTCCCACATTGACCATTCGGTAGTTGGTATTGGTGGAGCGGGGGGGGGGGGGGGGGAGCTAGAGAAGCATCTGGCCATGTCATCATATCCAGGCAGAACAATGACATCATTTGCTGAGATTCACCATGGTCCTCTGGAGGTCTCATCAAATGATGCGCACATTTTGTGTCTAATTATGAGGAAATTAGCCAGATGTTGCTGCAGTCTTCCCACCCGCTACCAGACACTGAATAACTGGGAGAATGATTTAGTGGCCAAACAGTGTCATAGGGAGTTTTGATGACTGCAGAGAAAACGAGAGAGTGACAACCCCTGCAATGACAAGGAGGAAAAGTGGGGAAAGGGATGAGGAGGAGCAAGGAGGAGGAGGGAAGACATACACCATGATACATTTGACTTTGATTAGTGTATATCATTAACTGGATGCTGGTCAATGTGTAGTAGAGCTGGAGGATAAAGGCATGGCATTCCTTATTTGACAAAACAGCCCAGTAAAGCCAAATTTGGTCCATCTCACTGGATAATAATCACATTTGTCTTTTTTATTGGTATAGTAGTGGTCACAGAGCTCTGGAGACCTCCTGGCCATTCGGGACCTTTACTAACATCAGCAAAAGCATCACATGGTGATCAGGAACTCACCAGAGATCCATGGCCACCACTATGGTAACAAAAATTATAAACATAAGTGCCATCCCATTTTCCCCATCCCATGGAACATGGCAAAAACATAATTACATTCCTGGCTCATGTGAACAGGTTCTGAATTGGAACTGGCCCAGTGGTGCAAACATACCCTGAAGCTTTGGACCATTCCTGACTTTACCTAATGTAGAACAAATGAGTATTAAGCAGTTTTGCCCTGTGTTGAGGTAGATGTTATGGAGCTCTGTGTCACCCACTTCAGGGTATGTGGTCCATGTGGTCCTCATGCACTTCAGCCAATATATAATTAATTAATATATTGGTAAGCCAATTATAGCACAGGGACTTGGACATATATAGAAAATATACATTTCATAGAAACATGTATAATTTTTGCCATTTGGTCAAATCTGGTCTGAAGTTTGTATTACTCACTGAAGTATTCCTCTTTTCTTTTTATCTCCAAACATCTTGGATAATTGGCAGTACGCAGGCAGATCCTCTTATCCTTCAAGGACTTACTATTTTGAACTCTTCTCCAGGAGAGATAATCCATTCATTATTTTGCACTTAGGTAGGCCATGGACTAAAATAAAGGATTGTTGATTGGTGCCCTTCTTTTCTAAACAACATCTCTTGAACTGTGTTTGCCTTTTAAACATTCACTGCACAATTTGAATCATTGCATAATGCGTTTACAGTGCAATCTGTGCAAGAGCTTAAAGTGACTGTCGGCTGTGCTATTCAAATCCACATCCTCGATCACTGAGTCACCCAACATTTTGTGGTTTTTTTAATGGAAAATGTGTCATCAAGTAATACAGTTGTGAACTATACTATCATGCCCCTTAATTCTGAATATCACTTTCAGATTTCTGTATTTTCACTGGATTACTGTGAAAGAAGAAGTCATCACTGGAATATTTTGGAAAAGGATTACTAAATACCTCCTTACAGTAAGACAGAGTTTCAATATGCCTGAAGGGGGCAGATGTAAGGTTATGGAACAAAGATTGTAACCTTGGTAAATGACGAGCATCACCAGCAACTGGGCATAGCACACATGTCCATGTTTGTTCTGCTGGATCTCTTGGTAGATTTCAATATGATCAACCATGGTATTCATCTGGGCTTCCTTGCTAGGATACAACTTGGATGCACTGATTTACACTTAAAGCTAGTGTGCCAATATGGTCTTTGTGATGTGATATATGCCATAGTACTATCCTATTTGGATCAATGTTACTTTGTGCGAGCTGTCATGCTCAGAAACCTCAGTTAGTACAAAAATTTGTAACTTGTTTATTAACTGGGAATGGTGACAAAGACTATACAGCTTTCTTGCTGTATAAGCAGCTCCTCTGACTTCCAGTCTGCTTCTATGTGCAATTCAAAGTGTTGGGTATGACCTTGAAAACCCTATATGGCTTAGCTTCCTTTCTAACAGAACATATATCCCCGTATGAGTCTGCGGCAGATGATCCTGTTGATGCCCTGGTTGACCTCTACAATTTGGAGGTGGCTAGGGAAGTAGACACAATCACCCCTCAATGTCTCCTCTTGCTCCACAGAGCGAACTCAGCTCCTTGGTTCACCAGGGAGCTGGCAGTGATGAAGTGGGCAAGATGGGGGCTAGAGTGCCACTGGTGGAAGACTCGTAAAGTATCTGACTGAGCACACGCTAGAGCTTCACTTAAGGTCTACTCCACGACAATTAAGGCAGTTAAGAAGGTTTTCTCAACTGCCCACATTTAGTCTGCAACAATTGACATGCTGAGTAATTTTGGGTGGTCAGGGAACTCCTTCATCCTAGTGATCAGGAGGAGTCCCCTGACCACTCGACAACTCAATGTGATGAGTTTTCCCCTCACTTTGCAGATAAAGTCACTTGGATATGTTCCAACATCAATGCCAATCTTATTGTAGAACCAAGGGATGTACCTGAGGCACCTGCCTGTCCTATTTTGATGTATTCATTTCAGCATGTTCAGCCTGATGACATGGATAAGATTCTTGGAGCTGTGAGAGCAACCACATGTGCTCTAGACCCTTGCCCTTCCTGGCTTATAAAACTTGCCAGTGGGCGATTGACTGAGTGGTTTGCAAGAATTATCAGTGGCTTGTTGGAGCAGGGACAAATACAATCAAGCCTAAAAAGGCAATAGTAAGACCAATTTTGAAGAAGGCATCTCTGGATTCCTCAATAATAAACAACTATCAGCCCATTTCTAATCTCCCCTTCTTGGGCAAGGTTCTGGAACGAGTGGTGGCTTCTCAACTCAAGGGATTATTTGATGGAACCAATTATCTTGATTCAGCACAGTCTGGTTTGAGACCTGGTCATGGAACCGAGACGGTTTTGGTCACCTTGGTAGATGACCTCTACAGAGAGCTAAATAGGAGAAGTGTATCCTTGTTGGTTCTCTTGGATATCCAAGTGGCTTTCCTACCATCGACCATGGTATCCTTCTGGGGTGGCTCTCCAGAATGGATCTTGGAGGCATTGCACTGCAGTGCTCTACTCCTTCCTGGAAGATCGCACCCAGTCGGTGAAGCTGGAGAACACCTACTCGGATCCCTGGCCAATGACCTGTGGGATCCTGCAAGGTTCCATTCTATCCCCCATGATTTTCAATATCTACCTGAAACCACTGAGTGAGGTCATCCAGAGTTTTGGAGTTTGGTGCCATCTGTACACAGATGACACACAACACTACTACTCCTTTCCACCAAAATCTAAGGAAGCCCCCTGGATACTGGACCAGTACCTGGTAGCTGTGATGGACTGTATGACAAGCTGAAGCTTAATCCAGAGAAGACAGAGATCCTCCTGGTCAGTCGTGAGACCGATCGGGGTATAGGGTGGTTACCTGTGCTCAACAGGGTTACACTCCTCCTGAGAACATAGGTCCGCAGTCTGGAGGTCCTCCTGGACTCAGCACTGCTGCTTGAAACTCAGGTGTCGGCGGTGGCCAGGAGGGCCTTTGCACAGTTAAAGCCTATGCACCAGCTGCAACTGTACCTCAAAAAGCCTGACTTGACCATTGTAGTCCATACCTTAGTTACATCTAGATTGGTTTATTGCAGTGCACTCTACGTGGGGCTGCCTTTGAACATGACTCGGAAACTGCAATTGTTGCAAAGGTCGGCAGCCAGGCTACTAACTGGAGCTAGCTATAGGGAGCACAAAATGCCCCTATTAAAGGGGCTCCATTGGCTGCCAATGGTCCCAATGAAGCTGCTGGTCCCAATTCAAAGTGCAGGTTATCACCTATAAATCTCTAAATGGCTCAGGTCCTACCTATCTTCATAACCGCATCTCCCCCATGAACCTGCATGGGCTCTAATGTCTAACAGAATACTTTGCCATTTTTGTTGCACTTTTTAAAAAATGTGTTAAATTTAAACTGTATGTATTAAACTGTTTAAGTTCCTTGGTGTCACTGTTAAGGAGGATCTGACCTGGAGCAGCATTGGTGAAGAGGGTCCAACAGAGATTGTACTACCTGAGATTTTTAAGGTTCCAACAACTGAATGAAAAACTGCTGGTGACTTTGGGTGTGTTGTTTTGTGGTGTTTTGTGCTAGGAAAGACCTTTAATTTCTTTGTGCAATAGCCACAATGACAATAAAGCTATTCAATTTTGTTATAGTCAATGATGTAAATCAGTTTTAATGCTAATTTTTGTATTTGTAAGATGTCCTGAGCCCCATTTTTTTAGGAAATGGGGGTTTAAATAAAGTAAGGAAAGGAACAGGGGGAAGACGAAGATAAATGCTATCACTCTGACTTTTGGTTTAATCAAATCATTAAAAGATCTATGTCACCATGGGTGGAATAGGTAAATCTATATATTTACATCCAGAAATAAGTCTGATGTCTTAATGCCCAATGTCCCTTCCCATTTTTATTTATTTTTGAAATCTACCTGACAAAAAGGTGAATAAGTCAATAGATACGTTTCCTTGAGAGAAATACAGGATGTATTCCAATTTTCTACAGAGAAAAGCAATGAGACAGAGATGTATGGAAGAATCCCCATTCATATCCCAAATGAAATGTTGTGTGGAAAGTCAAACATGTGTTGCATTCAGCTTTCCTCGGGTAATTTCAATTTTAAAAAATACCCTGTAATATATCATAGAGCAAACAACCTCTGAGTTGAATACCAGCAAAGAGATATTAATGGTGCTGCTATTTAGTAACAGCAAGAGAGTATCCGATCCCATAAATGTTTTCCCTCATCTCTGTCCTTCTTATAAATTGAGTCCTCAATATGTCCTTGGTAAATGAAAAATATCTCTGGCACAAGGAGACCAACAGGCAGCTCCCTCAAATACTTTAAATGATAATCGCCTCAGCAGGTCTTTCTTTTGCCCCAGAGTGATGGCTGAAATCTGAACACCACCTTATAAACAAAATTTTTACAAGAGCACTTGACAACTCCTTTCCCCTTTTTTGTACTCTGAGAGAGCCATTTACCTTTATTGGATAGCAGCCTCCATAGGGAACAAAGAGGGAATGTCTAGGTCTTGGGCTCCATCATTCATTTTTAGAGCCATTTGAAATGAACAGGACTCAGGTGGATTGGAATAATTTACCATCCTGCTTCAAGTCGCTTCATCAGAATTTTATTTATTTATTTTCTCCCCAGGGACGGTAAAATTCTTGGCCCAGGGAGTGAGGCTATGTTGTTAAGTGAACGAAAGGGGTAGAATTATACAATCGAAGGGATGGGTGAAGAGAAAACATTTCACAGCATCATTTGGTTCTCCTTCTGCTTTGCAACAAGGATGCCTGTTGGGCTCAGTATGCACACTTGTAGAGGCACAGCATACATATTTACAGTGTTGCTTGCTCAATCATGAAGTGAGACAATTGCCTTCCATTTAAATCTTATGCAGGGAGAAGCAGCCATCAAAGCACAGCTTTGCAGTGAAAACATTTGCAGAATTAGCAAGCAGGCACTATGGAATGTAACCACCTGCCTGCCATGGCAGAACAAATAGAGAGAAAAAATCCCTATTTATAACAAAAGTGCATCTGTGGATATATGAATATAAAGGGGAAATGGTGGAATTGAAAGTATTTAGTCTTCAATGATGGACATTTGAAGGAGAACCTACTGCGATGCCCGGGATTAATTTCCAGCTCTCCCTTTATCCAAATGCTTTTTTTGCTTGAGATGTGCAAAAAAGGAGATCTTACATATGTAATCAGTTTTTTATGCGTTGTGCTATCAAAAAGCAATCAAGTAGTAATTTTAGCTGTAGGGAAAGCCTTTGGGATTACATACCCCGCTGTTAAGTAAAAGGATTTTTTGTCTTTATGACAGCATTGAAAATAAACATGCACCTATTTGTTCCCCTTAGAAATGCACTTTCAGGCACACTGTCATATATAATCAGAAGGAATTGTCCTACCTTGGTGTTTTCCTTAACATATTATTGCTAAGAGAAGTCTCTGGTGTTATTGGGGAAATTTTGCTTCATGTTTCACTTGTTCAGCTAATGGAACCATTTTCTAAGCAGATGATATAGAAATTCCTTCTTTTGCATCACCATTCTAATGGGGAGCTACAGCATTAAACAGAAGATCCATGTATGCATGCATGAATGAATGAAATGTTGTTGTCAGGTTTTTTTAATGTTTCCCTCTGCACACACACACACACACGCACACGCACACACACAGAATGGCATAAACTTTGGCCAGAGACCTTTCCTTTTACTTTTTCCAAGATAAAATAATGTGAAGAATGCCGTATAAACAATGTTTTGGACTTGACACACACAATAATAAAGATGTAAAACAAGATTTTTAAGAATTGCAGCTTTATTGAATGCTAACAAACCTGTTCAAAAAGGGAAAATTAAATATTGCTTGTGGGCATACTGAAATAGGTGAGAATGATCTTTCAAATCAAGTGATGCCAACCTGGCTTCAAGTGTTAGTGAACCTTATACACAACCTGTAGGATGCTCCTTCATTATAATCCAGTATACAGAGGCCTGTAGATTTCAGTGCCCGAAGTTAGCTCACCCAATTCAATACCCTTCAATATTTCACATGGAAAAACCACAACACCTGTGGCCAAGCCAGGCCCATAGCCAGGATTTTGTTTCTGGGGGGGGGGGGGGGCTGAATTTTTTTCAGGGGGGGTTTCAGGGGGGCTGAGTTTCAGGGGGGGGCTGAGTCTGAGTGAAAGAGGGTCTAGCCTAGCAAACCTTTTGTATCATTACCCCAATACCCCCATGCATATGGGATATATTGAGTATGGTGATCAGATCATGATATGAATAAACATAACAGTTTAAATAATGCACCAGGAAGGCCTTTTCGCGAACCACCATGAAATTTTTTTTGGGGGGGGGGGCTGAAGCCCCCCGACCCCCCCCCCCCCCCCCCCGGCTACATGCCTGGGCCAAGCAAAAGCAAAATATAGTCAAAATGGAAAAAAAAATGTCAACGAGAAAGAACACAAGCTAAGAAAGGCTGTCACAGTTTGCTTTCTACTGGAAAGGACAAACTTCTGCATCCATCTCTCCCATCCATTAGGTTAATTGAGTGCAAGCTACTTTTACATTTTGAACTCATTTTGCAGCGGTTGAACCAAGCTGAGTACAAAGGGGAAAGTGGGAAGAAGAGAGAGAAACCAAGACATTTCAGGTAGAATGACAGATGATTAGTCAGAATTTTCCCTGGGACACTTGGAAGGTATGCTTCATTCTTGTCCAGGTGGCCCTGAGTGCATACCAAACTAGGTTGCATTTTGATTATTTTCTGGCCTGTATTATCTGCCAGTTTGATGAGAATGCCAAAGCCAATTGGTCAGTTGTCCCTCAAAAAGAGGCTCTTCAATGCTAGTTCTAAGACAAACCAGTAAAACTAATTCTCATTTCCTACTCAGGGACTGACTAATTCTACACATTTAATGAAAACCTTACTTATTGAATTTCCATGTTCCTAGAATTATAGAATTATAGGATTGGAAGAGACATCATGGGCCATCTAGTTCAACCCCCTGTCATGCAGGAAAAGCACAATCAAATTATTCCTGACATATAGCCACCCAGACTGTTTAAAACTCTCCAAGGAAGGAACTTCCATCACATCCTCAAGATAGAGAGTTCTAACAGGCATGAATTTCAATTTACTCAACTTTAGGAAGCATAGCTGGTCAGTAGGGGCATCCTCCCACCATTGAGGTAGCTCCGGGTACCCTTGTTGAGCTGTAATGAGCACCAGAAACAGCATTTCTGATGCCGATTCAAGCCTGTATTATTTGTCTTCAGTCCATATTGAGCTAGATGGGAATGCAGGGATGTTTTGGAACTAGACAGTATATGGGACAAATTTGAAACATATAGGACAGCTTCCTATGTACCATGTATATATTATGCCCTAGTATATAGCACTCCTATGGCATGTTATAACATCTCCTTTGACACTTGTGGAATGTAAGAATCAGTGAAAATCTGCAATGCAGTGAAGAATAATTTTGTCCTTTGTAATAGGGAAGGTGGAGGCAAGTAAATGAAAATAATTAAAGACAATATTTTCATTACAAAGTGGTAGTAGGGCTAGTATCCTCAAGATACTTTAAGGACTCGTTTTCTTTGAAAAGCAGATTATTATTACTGTGTTCCCTCAAGCTATTTCCAATCTATAATGATCCCAAGGTGGTTTCCTTGGCAAGATTTGTTCAGAGGGGTTTGGATTGCCTTTCTCTGATGCTGAGAGAGTATAATTTGCCTAAGGTCACCTTGTGGGTTTCCACAGTTGGGCTGGGATTTGAACCCTGATATTCAGTGTAAAGAAACAATCTGATCACTACACCATACTTTCAGATTACTTAGCTACATTTGTCAAGTTCCTATTACACGGCGTTCTTCAAAATCGCCATAGCTTTGGCTACGGTGCATCTACACTGTACATTAATGCAGTTTGACATTCCTTTAACTGCCATGGCTCAATGCTATGGAATAATGGGAGTTGCAGTTTTACAATGCATTTATTCTTCTCTGCCAAAGAGTGCTGGTATCTTGACCAAATTACAAATCCCATTCTTCCGTAACATTGAGCCATAGCAGTTAGTGGTTTCAAACTGCATTAATTATAATTGCAGTCGAATACAACTGTGGGGTGCATTGGAACAGCATAAAATATACACGTGCTTTATTCTTCAATTTTTACACATTTTCCCATTACATTGTCCCCTGTGTGTGTTATTTTACATGGCATTGCTGCTGTCAATTCTTTTTGCAGGTTGTTCTGAAAAGGGCAGAGCATTGACATGAAACACTTACATGCCTTTGAAAGGGAGTATCTCAAAGAAATTGACAGCATATTCCTTATTAGACTTCTTCACCTCAACCCATTTTTCATTCCCTTTTACCTTTTTTGTTGTTGTCAGAAAAAGAGGTTAAATGTATGTCGCACACTGCACTTTGTAGAGTCAGCAGATTATGAGGCAGAGCTGAGCCGCTGCTATGAAGTGCACCAAATTATACCCCACTAATGAAATCAAATGATGTCTCCTTCTGGGATTAGCTGAATGATAATTAAGCCCTCTTTGCTTCCAGATGACACCAGCTTGTCAGAAGCTCCAGTTTGCCATTCTTAAAGAGATGGCATTTGTAAACTTCCATTCAATGAAGTTTAAGGCTGGAATGATCCACATCAGTTTCTCACGCACAGCTATGCCATGACCCTCCCAAATGTTGTGTGCTGATATGTGTCACATTTTGGCATTTTTAGTAATTTTATTGAAAGGAATGACATTCAGAACAGCACAAACATGGAATATTTGAGGAATGGAAACCTATTTGGAATTATGAATGGCTGACAATGCCTTTATATATACACAGAAAAAAATAGATTATGGGTATAGGTGTGTGTAAGAAGTTTTTTGACAAGAATATTAAAATTTAGCAATGTATTTTTAATTACAAAGGTATTTGTCAAACACTAAAAGAGTTAAATTGCAATAACTAAGCAAAACCAGTAAGGTGGTGATATAAACAGGTATGACTGTGGAGTTATCAGTCCCTGTGTGAGATGCCTTTGTGTGAAAGCTATGTTAGAGTCTCTGTGTTTGAACTCTAAGTAAGGCCTATGTAAGGTTCCTGTGTTTGTCTCCTGTGTGAGTGAAGCTGAGGCGACATGCCAGCGAGCAAGAAAAGTCAGTGTATGAACAGAGAAGCCAAGAGTAAAGAAGCAAGGAACAAAGAGCAATAAACTTTATTTGGATAATTTTTGTTACAAGAAAAAAGCCTCCAAAGGAAGTGAAAAATGGGTCTGTGAGTTTTTGTTCTGTTGATCATTTTGTGGCTGCTGGTGCTGGGTTATACCACTGCAAAGAAGACTACTCTGCTGTTCATTTATGGGAAGGACCTTTTGTTTATAATTCCACTTGCCCAACTGTTTTAAGATTGTTTTAAGATAATGAATTAAGGTAATGTGTTAAATCTGATATAACTTTTGTGTTATACACACACACAGAGAGAGTAGCCTCTTGGTATTCACTGGGGTTTGGTTCCAGGACCTCTTGTGAGTAACAAAATCAATGAAGGCCCAGTTCCCATTACATACAATAGTATAACATAATATGGCAAAATCAAAGTTTGATTTTAGGATTAAAAATATATTTTTTCAAGCAGTAAATAGTTGGCTCTGGATGAAGGATCTGTGGATACTGAGGACTAAGTTTGTGTTTGAATATTATGAGTCAGCATGGTGTACTGGTTTGAGAATTAGACTACAACTTTGAGGACCAAGCTTCAAATACCCATTGAATAATTGAAAAATAAGGAAAAATAAAAAAAGATCAAGTTCAATTCCTCAATTCCAGTTTCAATTAGGGACTCAAGTTTTGGAGAGGGGAAATCAAAAGAAATTTTGTCTAACACGGGAGGACTAGACAAAACTAAAACTATGTACCAATTGTACCTAGTAGAAGCAAACTCACTAACAATAAAATCCTATGTACTCAGTTGTAACTAATTCAGCCTTACTCACAAGAAAGCATATACATTGATACTTTGAATTAAGAGTTAGATTTGTTCAGTTACTGAGCCCTTAACTCAAATTGGTCTTATCTCAAAGTGATTTTTGCACTGAAATTAGGCATGTGCATTTCAGCTGAACCTCAATCCATTTCTGCTGGCCAAATTCCAGATCTGTTTTCGTGCACTCCTGAAAAAGGGAAAGGTTGCCAAATAGCTATTTCCAATCTGCAGCTGAAAAATCCTGAAAGATCCGACTTATTAGCAGGAATGGGGAACTAATAAGGCTCCCCTTTCAGTTCCTGGGATCCTTTCCATTCAAGGAAGCCTGGGTTTGAGCAACAGGGTTAAGGAAGCACCTCTCCTGGGAACCTTTCCTATCTTCCTTTCAAGGGCATCTTGGTTTGAAGAACAGGGTTAAGGAAGAAGCACCCTGGGACTCTTTCCTATTTTCCTTTCAAGGAAGTCTTGGGTTGAAGAACTGGGTTAAGGAAGCATTCATCCTGGGACCTTTTACTATCTTCCTTTCAAGGGATCTTGGTTTGAAGAAAGAGGTTAAGGAAGTATCCTTCCTGGACCCTTTCCTTAGAACAGCTTGTGTAAGACATGTCATGGCATTATTCTATTCTGATTGGCCCAACAGGCAGGGCTCACAGGGAAACTTCATGCAAACAGCATGCAGCAGCCTCTCCGTACCACATGGTGCTGAATAGGAGAGGAGTTGCCATGATTGGCTGTCATGTGGTCCCATAATAGATAAAAAAAATGTGATGACTGAACCCTTACCATTATGGCCATCTGGCCAAGTTGAACAAGCTGAATTGGCCGAAGGGAACTGACTACTCCGAATTCATACACAAGCCTAATTGAAATGCTATTTATTCATTTCGGCCCCCTGACACCCCTCCCCCCCCAAATGTTACATATTTTAAAAAAAGAAAATGTATTTTATAAATAAAAAAACAGGGTATAAAGGCTCATTCACATAGAACAATGAAAAAGATCAACTTTAAAATGGTAAAAACACAAAGTTGTAGTAAGGAAGCACCTTTGTGACCACACGCTCAAAATCTTCATTATTCACAATACAACCATTTGGCTAACCTCAACTTTTAGTTTTTCCCTGTACAAATGGCAGAAACAAACAATTCCACAAGGAAGACAAGCAATATCTAATGTATTTTTTACAAACATCAGTATCATATTTTGGTAACACTTTTATGAACCCTGAATCCCAGATTCCCATATTTTGTCATAACTGTGGCAATAAAAATAGAACTCAGGTCTTGTCCCACTTGAGAAAAAAAATGGCACATTTTAGTCATTTTAAAGCAAAGATATACTTCTTAGCCTGAATTTCTTCCAGCACATTTTATCAGATGTCCAGACATGTCCAGCATGGATTCATATATAGCATCCAAATTTAGAAGAGGAAATGGTTTCTATTAAGATTTACTCACCATGAATACTCTATAAATATACCAGAATATACTGATTTTAGCCAACCTGAGTCATGGGAATGAAACCAATGCATAATTCACACACGCTCTGCAAGATGTCTTCTAAAATACATTAAGTACTGATTCTATATATTCAGAGTCTTGGCAAGGACAGAGAAGAGTGAGAAGCCAGGGAAACGGGTGACTCCACAAAAGATTACCTACCTTGTCCTTATCACCCTTAAAAATTATCCTGCAGAAAGCATTTCTTTAATTTATTTTCTTTTGTACAACAGAAATGTGTGGCACCATAAGATAGAAAGTACTTAAATTGCCTTTTTTATTATATTTGGTCTGATTCTGCTCATCTGCTTTTGCTGTAACTCAGAGCCATGAAGAAAAGCATTTTTCCTTAAAAGAAATACAAATAAGCAATAATAATAATGACTGAGACTTAAATGAAAATTTAGCACAGCCTGACTTAAAGAATTCAGAACAGCTGCAACCTTCAAACATTCTGTGCTAACTTAATTTGGGAAAACTTTGGCTTGAACAAATTTGAACAAACTGTAGTTTATAGATTGCACTGTGTAACATAATTTTTGTTCCTGGATTATAAATGTTATTTCATCATTGGTTCTATCATAAAAAAACACAGAGAAAAGGTTTATTAAACTATGAAAACTTTGTTGTGGTCTGCAAATTGAAAGGTTACAAATGGCATATTTTCATTAAGGAAAATTACAAAGTACCCTAGACTGAAGGAAATTATAGTACTACCCTCAGTCACAAAAATGAAGTTTCTGGAGTATAACAACTACCATCAAAGCATACACCACACAATTAAACAGGAAATAACACTTTCAAACCAAGAAAAGGTTTTTTTCAAATTTTGTTACATAGTGTTATGCTTTTCCCCAATATCTTCACATCTGCCTTTTCCACTGATATCTTATGTTTATCATTCTGCAATCAATGTTTATTCAGAACACATTTACTCAAGGATATCTGTGCAGATTTGCAGTATTATTGTAGAATCAAGCACTACAGTCATTTGCCTGAGGGTGAAAGATGGTTAAAATATCTTTTTATAAGACATACTTTATTAGTTTACTGCAAGAAATAAATGAAGACACACATTTCACTCTGCCCCCTTTATTTTTAATAGGTTGTGGTAAATGAAGTAGTGACCAAATGAATGAAACCCTTAATTAGACACTGAACACAAATTATATTATATGGGTAAAAGAGATAATATGGCATTTGATGACCAACTATGGAATAACAATACTTGAGTCAACCATTAGGTTGCTTTCCAACTGGCTACCTACTGAAAGGTAAACCCAGAGCATTTCACCCAGAACTTTATAAGTGAGAGCAAAAACCCCAGACATCCACAAGGGTAGACTTGGGGCCCTTCCAGATAGCCTCATAATGCGTACAAAGAATTGGGGCAGAGAAATCATGGTACCTGAGAACAAGTCCAAACAAGGAGATGTCAGTTCTGAATAGTCCTCTGGTGTCCTGAAAGGTTTGTTTGTAGCGGATTTTAGAAATCTGCAAAATGGATGCAGGACACCCACCATAAGTTTTCTTTTAATTTTTTATTTAATTTTTTATTTACTCTCTAAGATGAGCTGGACCTCATAAGTGCTAATGCAGATATATGAATGTGCACACATGCAGATTTCTTGTCATTATCTCTCCTCACCCTCCTGCTGCCTTTATGTTTGCCCTCTTAAACCTCACTTCCCTTTGGATTGCAGAGTCCTCATGGGAATTGTTTTCCATTTGTGCTCCCATTTAGCCACCTGTGTGCCCTTGGCTCTATGTGTTTATACCTGTTTTGGGATTTTAAAAGGCACACATGCATTAGAGCAGTCCACATCAGCTGATCTAGGATCTTAAGTGCAGTTTTTTACATGTGTTTTGCAGCTGATGTTGAGATTCAGCACACATTTTCAGAAAGCACCATCTAGCCATCCCCCCCCCCCCCATTTATCCTGGTTTGTCTCTGATTTTAGGGCCTGTGTAGAAGGGGCCTTCTTTTCCACTCCCAGATCCCAGGACCTAAAGAGGCTGTTCCTTTCATCAAAACAGCCATAGATACATTGTAGCCTTAAATACTCTGGCTCCATTCCATCAGCATCATGGCACACAGCACTTCATGCAACAACCTGCCCTCTGTCCCTGGAGGCCATCAAACACATACCTTCCACTGCAGCACCATTTGCTTGGTAGGTCCAGGTATATGTGTTTTCATCAGATTAATGACAGAGTCTCCTAACATTACATATCTTCTACATAGGACATAGTCACCACTCCTCTGACCCAGGGCTTCTTAAAGTTTTCTACTTATGACCCCTTTTGATCTGAGAAATTGTTATGTGATCCTGAAAAAATAAAACATTTTCTTGATAACATATCAGCATTTGCAAAAGTTGCTAAACATTCTGATTTTTCTTTTATGCTGTACAGCTAAAGCATCTTTTGCGGACTCCACTGTAAACACTGCACAACAGAGTCATGCAAATGTCTAAAACAGCCACTAGATGACATTCAGAAACTTTTTACTGTTATCCAATTTTTCAGAACCCCAACATTGAGCTAAGAGGACCCCATTTGGGGTTGGGACCCACAGTTTAAGAAGCAGTGGTCTAACCTAACGGGTTACAACTGAGCTAATGTCTATAGAGTATTTTACATACTGCTAGTACCATAAAGGTTCTCAGGTTCATTTTTTGTGATGTGTATTTGTTTGTGTCCTTCTGAATCATCTACAGAAATTGTGGGCTTTCTTTTTTAATATTTATGGACATTAGAAAAACTCTTTGAATATGGTAGTAAGGAAATTGGAACTCCTCAAACAAGTCCCAGAATATATTATTCTCTGTGAAGTTTTTCTGCATTGACTCTCATGTGTGTGCTCTCTCTCAAAATCTCTGTTCTCTCTCCTGACATGCTCTTCGTGTTTACTAGTTACCTACAACCTGGCACATGTTACATTTACTGAATTGGACTAATGCAGATGAAGGAGTATTTATCTTTGTTCACTTCTGAACTTGATGGAAAGAAAGTGAGGAAGCTGAGTGAGAAAGGAAAAACAGATTAATCTACCCTTATTACAGGCAAACAGTACTTTAGATTCAAAAAAACATAGTTGTGTTTGTCTGCATCAATATACAAATGAATTCAGTCTGTGTCTGTGCATTTGATGATATAGCCTGTATGCACATTACAGAATTATAACAGTTTGACACAACCTTAGCTGTCATAGCTTAATGCTATGAAATTCTGGGATTTGTAGTTTTGTGAGATGCTTGGTCAAAGAGCTCTGGTGACACAACAAACTACAAATTTCAAGATTCCATAGGATTGGTCCATAGCAACTAGTGGTGTCAAATTGTTAGAATTCTACAATTTTGAAGACATGAGACCTACAAAAGGATATATTAAAAAAATCTTTCTCTTAGTAGCAAAGGTGTTACAAGATTCTTTTGAGTATTTCATATTACACATATTAAATGGTACCTGTTGGTATCCCTATCTGTGGTAGAATCAATCAATTTTGGTTTTTAGTCCAAACTTTACAGGAGCTATCTGAGGTGTTGCTCTCCTTGGGGAACATGAATCAATGCTTTAGATAGCTTTTTATAGTTTAGATTGAAATCTAACCTTAAATCACTTTAGCACACTGATATTGCAGGGTCCAACCTCCATTGTAATCCTTTCTTGGAAATAAGTGACTGCTGTCAGTAGAACCTCTTCCCTAGTTTAGCATGATAAATATATTTGCACATGAGCTTTTAGTTCTACACTGTCTAGTTACAAGACAAAGGATATAAAAGCAATTTCAGGACATGATAAGATCAGTTAAGAGTGTCTGAATTAATGCAGAGCATTGATGAATTAATGATCCAATCAGAATTGTGTGTGTCTTGTTCCTCCTGTTCGAAGAGGACAGAGATCACCAGTTATTGCTCAGTCTGCACAAAGTGTCACTGTATACTAGTGATCTTTTCAGAGGTACTATTCAAATCAGAACTGAGTTTTAAGATCAAATTAGTCATGAATATGATGTACATTGTACAATAAAAAGTGTATGAATTAACAATGTCTTGAAAAGGTGAAATACACGTAAGAAGGATGATGAGTCTGGAGGTAGAATAAAAAAAACAGTGGTACTTCCAAAATATTTTTGTATTTATCTACATAGATGTAATTCAAAATATAGCATCATTTATAAAGCACAGGTCTTATAAAATAACAGCAAATTAGGGGGAAACACCTAGATACAATAGTCAGACATTAAGATGACTGTTGAACTCAGATGTTGAAGACAATATTCTTAAACATGACTTCCTATATGAAAATAGAAAATATGGGAAAGTGAACCAAAACCATTTTCACTTCCCACCCTTCTTCGTTCTTTTAATTTATTAAAATGATTTCACCTCATTTCCTTTTTACATATTAAAAAACAACACAATGTAGTAATATAATATACAGTTTATAAACTACACTTTATATTTGTGTAATCATTTAAAGCAATTGTATGCTGTATAATGTGTCCAGAAAGTTTGCATTTTTTGACGAAAAGAGTAAAACTGAGCAATTGAACACATGCTTTATAGGCAGGAACTTTCAGTCTGAACTTCAATCTCTACCATTTCCATTGAGAGTAGAAGAAACCCTGACTAAGAAGTCTGGTAGTTTTGACAATATTGGAATAATGAACCAATAAAGCAATAAGGCAGTTTCCTTAATGTTTCTCTATCTTAATGAGATCTAATGTTTCCAAAGCCCTTTGCACCTTGTGCATGACTTCCAAACTTTGGTGGTCCTCATTTTCTTCATTATTTTCCTGGTTTTTTAATTCTTCAGTTATTCTCTCAGGAAAATACTTTGGAACCTCAATCAGCAGAATGAGCCTTCCAAACAAAACAAGGTCTTGGTTACATTTTGAAAAAAGACACACGTGCACATTCATAGCTAAAGAGCGAACTTAGCTCTAAATATGCTTTATATCTGAATCAATATTGATGTGTTTGTTTTCCCTTCCAAGTCAGGGATCATGTGAAGAGGATATTGCAATACCAGGAATGCAGGAAGAATTACTTTCAGTCTTTTAAAAATGTCATTATGTGTCCATTTCCTGTGGCCTGGGCAGGCTGATGTTGCAAAACTAAGTCACAGGCAAGATAACTTCCATGATTTCACTGGAAAAATCCCCACTGTATGTAACTGCTTCACAGGGAGAAGCCGGAAGAAGGGTTTTCATATTACAGATTATTCAAATGTTTTGTAATAAAACAATGCCCTTATTTTGACTGAAACCCATGCCATACATATTTTTCACTTCTAGCGACAAGTACAATTTACCAAGCTTACCACAAAAAGAAGCTGGGAGGGAAGGAGACAGTGTTCTGGGAATGATTTCCTCCAACTGCTTTCTGGACGGAAAATCAAGCACACACAAATTTTACATAGAACAAATCTGGAAATTGGGGGGGGGGGAGGATTTAAGTACAGAAAAATATTTTCTATGCATGTATTAATATTTCTGCATTGAAATATTATTTTCCTTGTAGAAAATGCTATTTCTGCACAGAAAATATTTTTTTCCAAGAATGTGGAATTTTGCAAAGAATAAATCCTAAAGTTAAAAAAAAATCATCAGTCGTGGATTGTTTTATCATGGTTATCAAGATTTGAAAATAAAGCATGCTTTTTAAAGCATTTTTTCAAATAGTTTCAAATATTCTTTATATCCTTAAATTGTGAACATGAGCCAAAAAAAAACGTGGATACTACTTCTTTTTTTTCAGTAAAGCAAAGCAGTGCAGCCAGTAGGGGCCATAACTGATCTGAGATGGTTTTAAACAACTGTTTTTAAAGTTGAGATAACTGATTTTAGTGTTTATGTATATTTATAGTTTATTTTATGTTCTGGCATTGAATGTTTGCCGTATATATGAGTCCCCTTCAGGGTGAAAAGGGCAGAATATAAATGCTTTATATAAATAAATAACCATGCTATTAGCCAGTTAGGCCAATCAATTACCCAACCTATTATATTTTCAATAATACTTGCCCATGTCTACCAGCCAAGAAAAAGAAACCACTGCCCCCAAAAAGCAACAGATTATTATAGAAAAAAATTAGAAGGAAATCTGCCTAAATTAAAAGCCCTGAGACAAAATGCTTTCTGTAATGGATTGTCCTACACTGAAGGATAGGCGTGAAAGTGTTGCTGCATGGAGGTTGGTTTACAGGGCAGAAACCAGGTCCCAACCATGTTGTTGGTGCATAGCAGAGGGGGTGGAGCTACCAGGCAGTCTGTGAAGCCAGAGGTACAGCCTGATTGGCTGTTGAAAATTGGAGGGGGAAAGCTCAGTGGAGGAAGATGAGTGGAGCCAGAGCTGAAGCAAGAAGACAGCAGCCATTTTAAGATCAGTTAATTAGGAGACTGGGTTGGAAGAAGAAGGTGATTAGGGTTGTGAAGAGTAAGAATGTGTAGTTGTGAAGAGAATGGTTTGTAGTTTTGTAATAGTTGCCTCTTTGAGGAACTATAGTCAATTGGGCTCTAAGGTTTAGAGTGCTGTGTAGAAATTGAACTTTTAAGAAGCATTTTTAAAAATTCCTGTTTAAAGTTTATGTGTGGAACCTGTTCTAAAGCAATTCAAGTTTGAATTGCCATCTCTGTAACCAAGAAAAGCCTAAAACATTACTGTATAATCTTAAATAAATATAAAGGGGCCAGCATCCTCAACATTTTTGATGGTATTGGGTGGGATCTCTATTATAGGGCCCACTGAGAGTGTGCGTGCTCTTTAGATTTTTGTTGGGATATGCAAGATTGATGGGATATCACAAATAGCTAGATGGAGAAAGGGTACTCTTTACATTTTCCATAAAAAATATTCATAAATTCAAGTAGTTACTTATCAAAATTTCACCTTTATTACCGTGTGCTTCTCACTTCGAACCCCCAAACACCAATGGTCTGGCTTACTGAATGGAACATTCCATTGATTAAAAAACTAATGTTTCTGAGTCTATAGTCTATGCAGGAAATGAAAGTTATTAGTTTAATCATCTTTAACTTTCACAACAGTAGAGAAGGTGGGGAAGACATCCTTAAATTCAAGAAAGCTAAGATACAGTAAGCTGAACGGAAATGAAGCTGAAGAACGGGAGAGTAGACTTAGAAAGATAAAGAGGGTGGCTTGAGAAAAAAAAGTGATAGGAAATTGAAGCAGGAAGAATTTATTGACCTTGGGGAAAAAATACCTCGCAATACCAAGAAAAGATTCCAATTATAGGGTGAATTCAAGAAAGAAGAGAAATACATAACTATGAACTCTAGACCACAACTTTTCAAACATTTTCATGTTGCTGACACAATTTTGAGATGTGTCATTTTGAGACACAGTAATTCAGTTTACTAGCAACCATAGGTTAGATCAACCCTTTATAAGAGATACTGACACATGAATAATTTGTAATAACAAAATGTAAGGGGACACAACATATCTCAAGAAAACTTTTCATTTATATTTTTAAAATATATAATTCATTGCTTATTTCACAAAGACTCAGAAGTTTCTTGTGGTATTCATGTAGCACTCCTCCACACTGTAGCCAACAAACAGTTTGGAAAGCTCTCCTCTAGACCCTAAAAAGGCATTTTGTAGTTGGGATGCCACTAACATAAGAGTATTGTGGTTTGGCAATGTTAAAGGAACAATGGCGGAGAAAAGAGTTGTCCGTTTCCATTCATTTTAACTAACTCTCCAATTCTGTGATGGCTTTTTAGCATACACAAATATTCTTTCTGCTATTGGTCTGTTCAAATGTCCATATCTCATCACATTCTTTGTTGGGGGCGGTTGACAACAATCAATGAAAATATCAGAATTTGAAAATCTAATAAAAATATATTTCCATACATTCAAAAATGTAACTAAAACGTGCAAGCCATTCACTTGCACTTATGACTGAGTGTGTTTCTAAAAGTGAGGGCCGCAGTGTCCCTTTACTAGAGAGCATTTGAGAACAGATGTCCTTGCCAATGGATTGCTCTGGTAATAAGCTCTCTCAGCCTGTAACATCTGAATTGAGGCCTTGTGCAGGCTGACAAGGTCAGCTGCTGTTTCTGAAGCAGGGATTATTACAAAGGATCCAGTGCGTGCCCCATTATTCTTCCTAACAGAAGCATCTATTTTAGTGTGCAGGGCTGTTGGATCAGGGAAATAGGGAATATGAAGGGAAGGCAACTCAAAGAATCTCCTTTAAAAATAATAATTTTTATATAAGTATGTATAAAATGGTGGAAGATTTGGCTGTAAAAACTAAGTGATTTATTATAGTGGTATGGAGCAGAGGTGAGCATATTTCTTCTCTTTACAATGCCACCATTAAGACGTATTGCATCATTTATCTTATAGACCCCTGTAATGGTCCTCTTTCATTGCTGCTGCTTAGCTGTTCAAAATGAAAACTTTTTTCAAAGGAAAGTTTGGTCTTTAAATAATGAGAGACTTTCATACTTGCATGCTATGAAATATTCTGCCCATCTTCTCTGAAGTTTGCACAATAAGAAGAGGATGGATACATTTTATAAAATGACAAGGGTTCTTCTACACTGACCCATAAAACGTGCCCAACCAGGAATCCCTGAACCACCTTGCTGGTAGCAGGGACTGCCCACTACATATGGTTTGGCACATGGTTTCTTACCTACCACCCTCTTCCCCATGTCACAGCTGTCCCCAGCCATGACACAATCACTTACCTGACCCTTGGAGGTCCAGCAGTCTTCTGATCTTCTTTTGTCAGCATGTAAATGCATCTTTGTACAAAGAGAAATTCTATTCCTCAAGGAGAGCAGTGTCTTTCATGGGATGTGTATGTGCTGTATACTACAACCCCTTTATATAAGACCTTAGGTGAATAGCTGAACCCATGAATAATAGTCAAGCATATATTTTGACATTACCCGGGCAGAAAGCATACATGGAATCACATTCGAGGACCTAGAGAGACCCCCAAACTCATCAGGGAGGGAATATGGGTAAGTGAAACCATGCATTTATTGTTGAAGGCTTTCATGGCCAGAATCACTGGGTTGTTGTGACTTTTCTGGGCTGTATTGCCATGTTCCGGAAGCATTCTCTCTTGACGTTTCACCTACGTCTATGGCAGGCACCCTCAGAGGTTGTGAGGTATGGCAGAAATTAGGAAAATGGGTTTATATATCTGTGGAATGTCCAGGGTGGGAGAAAGAACTCTTTTCTGCTTGTGGTAGGTGTGAATATTTCAATTGGCCACCCTAATTAGCATTTAATGGCCTAGCAGTTTCCAGGTCTGGCTTCATACCTACCACAAACATTCACACCTACCACAAACAGACAAGAAGTCTTTCTCCCAGCCTGGACATTCCACAGATATATAAACTTCTTTTTCCAAGTTTCCAACAGACCTCACAACCTCTGAGGATGCCTGTCATAGATGCAGGCAAAATGTCAGGAGAGAATGCTTCTGGAACATGGCCATACAGCCTAGAAATCGCACAACCCAGAAACCATGGATACTTTTTTTTTTTTGGTCATGTCAGGAGCGACTTGAGAAACTGCAAGTCGCTTCTGGTGTGAGAGAATTGGCCGTCTACAAGGACGTTGCCCAGAGGATGCCCGGACGATTTTTGATGTTTTTATCATCCTTATGGGAGGTTTCTCTTATGTCCCCGCATGAAGAGCTGGAGCTGATAGAGGGAGCTCATCCGCCTCTCCCCGGATTTGAACCTGCGACCTATTGGTCTTCAGTCCTGCCAGCCCCGGGCTTTAACCCACTTCGCCACCGGGGGCTCACCATGGATACTGAATCCATAGATAAGAGAACCCGGCTGTATGTTTAACCATATTGCTATGTTTTTAAATGATTTTACTCTTTTAAAAAAGTAATGGCTCTTTAATATGGTAACTTGGTTAACTGTGTTTTAATCTTTTATCAGTATTACATTGTCTTGATTTGTGTGGAATATGTGGATTTAATGGTGCTTTAATATGATTACTTGGTTAACTGTGTTTTATTTACAGTTGTTTAGCTTGTCTTGATTTGTGTGTGATAAATATAGATTTTTGAATGTTTGTGTGACAATGAATTCACAAAGGCATGTGGATTCAGCAGGATTAAAAGACTACTTGGATATAAATTGGAGTATAGTCACTGCATCCTATTTCTAAAGAAATGTCAGGCTTTGATTTAAATCTGGGATTACTCTACCTGGGCTCTATCTCCACTACCATATAATACAGTTATATGATCAATATAGATAGGGGAACCTTGTTGCATTTTAGACATTTTCTTGTGTTTCAAATCTCTCTTCCATCCCATATGTGGTTGTTTGCTATGTATAACTATCATTTGTTAAAGTAAATGAAATAAATAACATATAAATGTAAAACCCTTTGGGCATGGTCACTCTGTTTCATCTTCTAATTTCTGCATACTTGAATACACTTGGATACTAGCACTGGCTGCCTATAAACCAATTTGCAGTGGGTATTATTTTAAAAGGCTTACATAAGATTTTGTTCTGATTAGAAATTAGAATAATACCAACAACAAAAAAACCTATTACCAGTGAATATTTGCTCTCAACCAAATAAGCAAAATCAATTTGCTTCTTAAATAGAAATGCTTTGCTTTTAAAGATAGGGGCGCAATGAAGGGTAAACAATGAATGGCAATAATAAGAGAAGTAAATCTGGGATTGCATGCTGGGCAAGACAACTATGCCTCATTGAAGAAAGTGCTGGGAGGAATTGCCCTGACAATTGCTGCCCAGAGCAATTGTAAGAAGGTTCTTCCCAATTTTTTCGAATTTATATACACAGGAAAAATAAAGAGGCAAAACTACTTTGCTGGGTCTTACAAAAGTCATTCCTGCTGAAGCCATGGGTTTCATAACCCAGTCTATTCTATATACACTACAGTGTATTTCATATACATATGAGAAAGTGAAATATAGTTCGTGAAAACTTATGCCAAGGTAGCATTAGGTTCTTTATAGTTCTACCCATCCCCCTGCTATCTTTTTCTGCACCATATAACTGATTTGAGCATGACACAACCATCTTAACTCATATTTAGTATCATTTTTTTTATTAAAGGTACAAAACATCAAGAAAACCAATGACATCTCAAAATTAGGAAGCACATTTGAAGGATAGCTTCAGGGCAGTCCCATTGAGTGGAAAAGCATATCTATCCAAAATATCAAACATAGAGTAGAAATGCTGCAGATATTCCAAATAGGTTTTAATTGCAAGTCACACAACATATCAACATCACTCTCTGCTTTCAAACTGGAATAAAAGAATCAATTGACTCTATGCTGTATGCTATTTCCTTAGTTCTTTTTACAGTGTGATTTTTCAAAAATGCCTTCAGAAGTATGTCTAAAAGATCTGCCTTTCTTACATATAATGAGTACTTTTGTGTCTTGTCAAGCCATTGAAGCACTTCTCAATGGGGGAGAAAAGAATCAAGTTGGGTCATTGCTGCTTATATTCTCCTTTGCTGAAATGATCATTGTCAATGATTCAGAGTTATAGACCAAGTTTATCCACATTTAGCACTACATAGAAATGTCAGCAGAGATTAGCAGCGAAACAAATGGAGTCAATATTATCTGGAAAGAATATAAATGTGTGTTGGGAAGCCATACGAGGGTTCATTTCAAAGATGATTCTTGGAATGCATGAGCAGAGACTTGTTGTTGACGGATCTTTGACAGACGTTGCCAAAAAGCCTATCTGGGGTTTAACAGAGCAGACCACAGTGTCCAACGCTTGTCATTTGTGAATGAGCTGAGTTTGCTTACTGACATTTGAAAGCAGTTAGCTCAGTTATGCCGGCTGCTCAGAATGCTTCCAGTGTGCTGAATAAATCTCAAGCAGACACAGAGATTGTCAACATTATAAAGTATGAATAGGGGTTATCAGTGGTTTAGGTTAATCTATGGTCCTTACAAAGACCTTGACCCTTGCTACAAGCACACTTCATTTCAGATCAGTGAGAGCAAGTTTTTTATTCAAGGTGAATGGTTATACGTCTTTCACAATTGAGCATATCATTTGCTTTTGGCTCCATGGCAGACCCAATGGCTGCCTGCCACCCTTCTCTCAAAAACAATAAATTATTGTATGGTACAAGTCCAGCATCTTGGGTTGTTTTTATACTTTCTTTGCCATTGGAACCAATTATCATTGGGGACTCCAAAATGTTATTTGGAAGCCAAAGGGAAAATGTCTGCTTTCTTTGTACACTGGCAGGAACAGCTCACATCTTTCAGCAACTGGAATACCTAATTAGTGCCAATAGTTTTCTTCACAGACATTTGAAACCCGAAGCAGCAACTTGTTGATATTCCCAAACAATAATATTTAACTGGGTTTCTATTTGCATCCACTGTGGAGCTATAGTTTTCAAAGTAGCTTTGAGATACCTAACTGCAAAGCTGTCTTTGTTTTAACTCCTCATCATTCCTGCTGACATTATAACTGAGTTAAGTTAAATGACCTTAAGTTAAGTATCCAGTTGACTTCAATTTTCATGCTATTTTAGTTCATATATTTGAGCCATTGGATATGATGACTTCTATGAAACAACTGATAAAAATGGGCAGCATTCCTCTCATCAAAGGATACTCAACAAGCGGCATTGCATTAGCACAGTGTGTGTTTTCAACCCCACAGGTAGCATCCAAAGAAATGGACTGGGGCAGGGAAACCTGAAATATAATAGTAATGTCATATCATATGTTAGATATCTCTCACTGTTAAATAGGAAAGAGAAAAATAGTGCTGTTGTTTTCAGCAGAGTAGTCCCCAGTCTGCTGTAACATCTAGTTCCATGCTGTGGCTGACACTTCAATCTGATAGACTCTATTTGATTGGCACATCAGACTCAGCATGGATGGAGCAGTTGTGCATACTACAAGAGGAACTCTTTTTTGTAAATTGCCCAGGGTTTGCATGGTAATGTTTATATCTGGCCTGACACATTATGCTTTGGCCCCACACCATGTCCTCAGATGTACACATTCAAGTTTCACCTGAATATCTGTAAAAGTGATGGCTAAAGGAGCCCTTGAAGCTTCTCCACTTGTGCAATTACTATAACAAAAAGGTAATGAAATTTCATTACTCTCATTACAGTAACAAAATTTTACTATGATACTTTAGAAACAAAATGCCAGCAACCTTTATTTTGTAATGATTTTGAAACATTTTTATCAATCACACATGCCTAACTCATGCATAAGTCTACAATAAGTCTGTCATAAGCATCAACCACCAAATACTAGCAGAGCATTAATCAATAGTCCGAGGTTAAGCCGATAGTTCAACATAGATGCAAACTTTAACAGGATAACTCAACAAAGAAGCTGAATGTCCATTCTAGGATAATAAGCCAAATTACGGAGGGTTGATAGTACAAGGTTGAATCAGGATCCGTAAGTCATGGTTCAAGAGTAAATTCAATGTTCAAGAAACAAGATAGGAAGAATCTGAAGTCGTAACTTCTCAAACTGATGTTGCAGCCAAAAACAAGATACTACCCTTGAGCTCCTTAAATCCTAAGTTAACAGGTGTTCCCTGTTGCTGCCTCACTTCTCAGGTTTTGGGGCCAAAATTATGGGTTTTGATATAACCCATGGATAAATTGAGGGTCATTCATCAGAGACGAGAAAGCACAAGTGACACCTCAGGGAGCTAGCCACTCCTGGCCTCTGCTGCTGCTATTTTCCATCCAGGCATTTTAAAAGGCTGGAAGTGGCACCATGATGGAGAGAACAGAGTGGGTCAGTACTTCTTTTGTTTTATCCTACGAAGGACAAAGCTCTTATTTTTATCCACTCAACTCAGAGAAGAGTATGATTCCTTCTTTGATAATAATTAAGTTACAATATTCATATTGACACATTAAGACATTATCTCAGATGTTGGGGGCTTTTAGCTAGCATTTTTAGACTTATACCTGCACAAATAGGGCAGGTAACCCTGATAACAGAGTTACAGATTACGTAAAAGTTTACATATGTAGTCTCTTAAAAACTGAGTTCAAACATAGGCACATGAACTACATACAACAACATAATACCATTTTCAGGAGCTACCACTGTTTTCAAGGAAGGAGCCAGTGGTGAAACAATCCTACCTCCTCCTCGTAAGCATAGAAGTCATTCCATGTGGAAAGAAGCTAGGGCTTTCTGGCACTTTTCATTAGAAAGAAGGGATCTGAGAAAGATGTATATTCAAGCCATTTTTACTTAAGATAATACATATATCTATTTGATTTTAGATTAAAAATAAAATAATGGTTGGGTATACTGTAATGCTCAAGCAGGTAATTCATATGACTTTATGCTGACAATATGTGTATGCATTGAAATAATAGTAAATCTCAAAATACCCCACTTTGGTGATATTTTCAAACTATATGCACTGATTTGGGTTAGAAATTTACTAGATGTGCTTAAGCTTAATGAGGAAGTTTTTTCACAGCCATGATTCTTATTATGCCATAATTCATTTTGCATGTGACTCTTTCAGAAAAAAGAGTAAGCAGTAAATGATCACTTAAAATTATGAAAGTAATTTTTAAAAATTGATCTATAAAGGAAATAATGAGATATTAATTCTCTAAAAAGATACCATCTGAAACAAAATGTCTTCATAACACTGCCCAAGTACAATTTTAATGAGCACTTTTAGAGAAATGTACCTTCAATGACACTATAAATTCCATACAAAGTTAGCAATTATTTACAAAGTGATTAAAATAATGTAATTTATTATAGATGTGCTTTTCCCAGCTTTTCTAAAAATGTACTGCCTAGAATGTGCAATTTAGCTGTAATTTATCAGTATTGATCTTGTTTGATTATCCTATTTTGTGATTAATCCCTTTGGTTCTCATATAATTCCTTCTTAATATTGCTTATATAAAAAGATGCATTATCTCTGAAAAATAATTAACTTGTCTCATGGAAAGCTAATGTTGTTTATTATTCAGAGAGTATTTGATTAGCAATGCATCCTGGTTGTTTCATGGCAGGTGTTCTTTGCCATCTAAAGCTCCACTAGGAGAGTCTAAAAATAGGATTCATAGAAGACAACGGTGAGAGAGAGCAGTGCTGAAGCAATGATATGTAAAATATGGAATTTTCCTTCCATTAATAGGGTAACATATTGTCATTATAGGCTACCACTTGTGGCTGAATTTGATTGCCGTCCAAATGTAGAGTCTTTGTGGTGGGTCTGTAGTAGAGACCTATTCTTGATTTGCATGTTATTTCACAATGAGGAAAATATCAATTTCCAGATGGAAGGTGGTCCCCACACGTTTCTCTCTTTCACCCTCCATTTGCGCCTATTCAAACTCCACAGCACTGTTGGTAACAGATGAGTAACATGTGTACTGTCTCCCACAAAGCCCCACTCTTGCAACATATTGTTCTGCCATGGTAAACCAGAAGCCTTGAAGACAATGCTGGAAGACCTCAACCACTTCACAGGTTCAACCAAGCTGGGAGTAGAGCTATGGGGGCAGACTGTTTTTCATCCAACTAGTATAAAACTAAATATGAGCAATAAAGTGGATATGACATGCAATGATGGTATAAATTAGTTGAGTCCCTCAGCAGTAGAGAGATTAATCACAAAAATGAAATTATAAATTGTCAAGAGACAATAAGGCTCAAAGCCATCAAGGAAGTTCTTGGGTGTTCAATGAATCCTCTACTCAAATCCTTTTGTACTCTGTTACACAAATATATGCAGGCATGTGTAGTACAAGACTGAGGGCATGTCTACATAAGCCACAAATCCTGAATCAGGCCAGACATTGCTTTTGGACATCCACACGGTGTTCAGAAAATTCCAGTCTCTAACACATTAGCAGAATTCAGGAAATACTTTGGGATTAATGTGACACCTTGACTGGTTCTAATTTGGATTGGTCCAATTGTTCACACATTCCATTTTCCCTGCACTCTGTGATGTAGGAGAAAGGGTTTGTATTGTTTGTTACTGTGGCAGTAGCCATAGAGCTCCAGAGAGTTCTTGGCCATCACTGGACACCTTTGCTGATGTCAGCAAAGGTGCCTGTGTGGCCTCAGAAATGGTGCTGGGCCAGGAGCTCTCCATGGCCACTGTCATGATGACAAACAGCAGAAAAGTTAAGTGTGGCTATCTAGCTGGAATGAACTGAGTTCAGCCTGACTGGACAATGGTTTGGGAGCATTGTCATCATTGACAATCACTCACATTTGAGTAAGATGATCTTCCAAGCATCTTGGCTGTGGGTCTGAAGGTGACTGTAGAGACCTATTCTTGACCCGCAGGTTCTTCCATAGTGAGGGCATCAGCTTCCAGATGGAAGGTGGCCCAGGCCAGGGTTGGCTTACCATGTTTCTCCCTTTCACTCTCCATTTGTGCCTCTTCAAATTCCACAGCACTGTTGGTCACAGCTGACCTCCAGTTAGAACACTCAAGGGCCACGGCTTCCCAGGTTGGCTTTAAGCCCATCTTTAAATCTCTTTTCCTGTTCACCAACCTTTTGTTTTCTATTCTTCAGCTGGGAGTAGAGTAACTGCTTTGGAAGACTATGCTTGAGCATTTGAACAACGTGGCCAGTCCAGCAGAGTTGATGACAGAGGATCATCACTTCAGTGCTGGTGGTCTTTGCCCCTTCCAGCTGATATTTGTCTGCCATCTTCCTATAGCATGTAAAAAAATCCCACATTACCTGGGGCCAGTCTGAAGCAACAACAGGTCTTTATCAGGGGTGCAGAAGAGCTTGGAAAATTTGTTGGACATTATTATTATTATTATTATTATTATTATTATTATTATTATTACAGATCAAAATTCATTTTGTTAATATTACAATATTTTTGTCAGGCTTAGAGTAGTAGTGTTGACAATGTCATGTGGGAATGTGAGGAACACTATTATTTTGCACCTTTAAAAATATGCACCACGGGTAGAATTTTTTTGCTTTTGCTGGCTTTGCCAAAGCCCTACTTAACTTTGGGTCTCAAGCAGAAGATCACTGTAACTTATTTTTTAACCTTTTGACAGAACAGTAAGATTTGTAGCCATGCAGCAGTAGTAGCTTCTTTCAGTGGATGAAGTCTGTTAAATCTCAGACAAATAGGCACAAGGGACTCCATGGCAGGCCTTTTTAAATGTTGAGGGGTTTTCTCTTTCAGGAGGAGTATAATTCTTTCAGTTTTTGGCAGGACTGGATGAAATAAAATTGTCAGGCTTAGTTGTCCTTTCAGGAGGGTGAAGCTCTGAGTTTCAGAAAGATAGGTGCAGGTGTTAGGAAGTTAGATTGGATGAAAAACAGTTTCCAACTTTTAAAAATAGTATTTGCCTAGTTGTCATCAAAAACACAAAATGTTATTCCTCTTCGATGCAATTTATATATGGAATGTTATTGAGAAAATATATGAAAGTATAGAATATATTTGTTTTAAAAATGATTCCCTTCCATTTCTATGGGCCATTTTAAGTTCTGTGGTATGTGTGTTATGAGAATATATTGCACACACATTTTGAATTGGAGTGTGGAAACCTATTAAGCTTCACTTCATTTTTTTCTCTGAATCCCACCTACATTTTTCCAGTCCTTATATTGGTTAAGGCTGCAGGACTTTTATTTTTTTTCCCCCTCACAGTGCAATTTATGTGCATTTTTTAAAAAAAGTCTTTTCTAATATATGCATTTAGTTGCATATTTTACCCAACAAAGGGCTTTTGTGCATTTTTAATTGCATTTTAATCATTTGTATTCTTAAAAGCACATATTATTTATTGTGTACTTGATTTCACTGAATCACCCATAGAACCTAAGAAGTATGTAGATTTTTGAATCAAGACAGTTTTGGTCACCCAATAAGTTTGGGATGTGTACAGTGGGTTGCTGAATGCAAGAAAATTATTTTATAAGCCCAAAGAACATTTTCTATTCCACATATATAATCCATCACAACCAGTGGGCTAATAGCAGTTGTCTTCATAGACTCTCCTCAATAAATTATTCTGCAGTTTACCATAGTATCATTTTCCATTTCTTGCACTTGTGTTGCCAGAGCTTCTAACATGGTATCTTTTGGCCCATCAAAACAACACAACTTTGACAATACTGCTGCTCAGAATGAATATATCTGTAGTAAGATAGCAAACATCAACAGCATTTATTTATTTATTTATTTATTTATTTATTTATTTATTTACAGTATTTATATACTGCTTTTCTTACCCCTAGTGGGACTCAGAGCGGTTTACAAAAAATAATGGCAAAATTCAGTGCCTTACATACATAAACCAATCATAAATCAAACAGCATACGACTAAGCATAAAATACAATAGGACAAATTCATCATAAGGTAATAAGACATTTAAACATGAAGTATAAAAATTAAAAACACCTAATAAAACATTAAAATGACATGATCCAAACTTGTAGACCGGGCCATTCCAGATATCGATTACAGATATTCCATATTTTCTTCTTGTACTGTTACTTTAGTATGCAAAGGCTTGGTTCCATAACCATGTCTTTGTTCTTAAGTCAGGAAAAAAGCATATTTGAGTGCTTGCAGCATGACTTGTTAAGTAACCCACATAGTCTGTACATTGTGCTAGTGTTTTACACACACACACACACATATAGTCTGTACATTGCCTTGGGTTGCATTTATATACCTCCATGAGATCCCATGTTTTAAAGCAGGTTACAAAGACAGATAGATTATAGTTATCATTAAGGCTTAATCTGGTGTAATCCACAGATGACAAGTGAAATAGGTGAGATGAATGAAAGATGTCGATGCCATAAAAGACTAGCTAGTTGCATGATTTTATGTCGTTCACCCCTCCTAACTTGCTTCCCTTGTTATCTGTGATATTATCTCAGATTAGGGTTGGGCGATACATTTATTGAGTATCTCATCTTCATGTCTATTTATCAATTTCACAGCTTCCAAAAAAGAACTCAGGCTAGGATTTATACCTGCAGAAGTCCTATCCATTTCAAAACTTGCAATATGCACACAGTTCCCAATTTATTTATTTTATTTTATTTATTTACAACATTTATATGCTGCCCTTCTCACCCCAAAGGGGACTCAGAGCAGCTTACAAGGTATATATTACATACAATATATTATATTATTAGCATAGTACAATATCAGCATTAACCATTAATATATTGCACCATACCACTATATCATAATATTATTAGTAATATTACATGTAATATAAATATATAATTATAATATCATATTACTATATTGCATTACATTATAATATTATAAATATTATATGCATATACAATATATTATATTATAGTATATTATTAGAATAGCACAGGAGACAAGGTGGAACTGTCCCCTGGCCCCCTCTCTTTTTACTCTGGCCCAGAGCAACAGTTGGGGCTGGGGAGAGGGGTCTCCAGCTGATCACATATCCAGGAGACAAGATGAAACTGTCCCTTGGCCTTCCCTCTCTTCACTCTGGCCCAGAGCGACAGTTGGTGCTGGGGAGAGGTACGATCAATATAGGTTCTGTAGATTTGTTCTTAAGTTGAATTTTTACATAAGTAGGAACAGGTGCATTGTTTAAGTGTAACTCCAGCCCCTCAAAAATATATTTAGCTTTGGATAACATAAGGAAGAATTAACACCCCTGCGGAGTTTGTTTCGCTGTCTGTGCCTCTGCTCAGAAGATTTCATCACACTTTCTGTCTCTGCAATAATTGGATTTTGAAAAAAAATGACTTCTTGTGGAAGCAAGGATTGCTGATAAAGCTTCAGTTGAGACACCTTTTCCCCATGATAACTCTTCCAGGAGGGAATTTCCCTTCCTAAGGGTAGATTTCTCTCACTTTCTGTTGCCTTGCCCTTGTTTGTAACTATAAGTCATTTGTAAGTTGGATGTTTGTAACTCAGGCATTGCTTGTAATTTATAAAACAAAAGTAGTTTGCTCAGCAAAAATGCATATTTGTTTTTTAAAAAAGCAGAGAACAATGCATCCATTTGAAAAGAATTCTCTCTCACACACCCTTTATTAAGTTTGTTCTTTTGAGGTTTACATTGTAATGAAGGTGAGGCACGGGTTTTGTTAAATAAATATCTCCTGTGGAGACAGGATGGTTAGTATAATTTATGAAGCAATAGCACTGTGTAGATACGATGTGCATTAGATGCCCTTCAGAGCTACCACTTTGATCACAGGGAAGGAATACTGGAAGAAAAGAACTCCATTAAAGGGGAAATCATCTATTTAATGCTTAGTCAAGGAAGTACCTAGACAACAGACACCATGAATCAATGACATGATGAACACTTCCTGGCTAGTGATTAGTCTTTTCCATATTTGTGCATGTCAGGGAGAAGCAGCAGCTCATGAAGCATGAGGAGAAAAAACCTTGGGATAGCAAAGGAGGACAACAGCCATGCATGGAAGACAGGCGAGTGATGAATCTTTCCCCAAGTGTGATGACTAGTTTAATGGGAAATAAAAGACATTTATAAAGTGAGGGAGGTGTGGAAGATCACCATCACAACAGCGTTCTGTCTCGATTTTACTTACAAAAAAGTCTCTTGAGGTTAGGTGTCAGATAAAGCATAACTAGGAAAATAGATTGCTTCTTGAAACAAGAAGGGAGATAGAAAACCCCAAGTCAGACTGTGACATTTCAATTTTTGTGTTCACGTGTTTAGCTATTAACTATAGAATTTGGTTTTTTTTTTAAAAAAAATACTGCACCAAAGAAGCAACCTTTTATTGTTTGGAAAAATGCAGACACAAGATGACAATAGAGATGGGGTGACAAATTTGTGATGCTAGCTTTGTCCCACATTTGTTTCTTTTTAACATAAGAGTCATGGTCCTTCCAAGAAATTGTTGTTTTCTTGTATTTTCCGGTCAAAAATACAGTTAGTATCATTCATATAGAGAGAGTTGAGGATGGGGGGAGAGAGAGAGAGAGGAATTGAATTCTCAATTAGAACAACTTTTTCCCACAACAAATAATACCATGTCTTATCTAACTACCATGTAACTAGTAAAAATCTAAAGCCTGTCAAGGAAAAAACTGACAAGACCAATTCTAATTTAGAAAGAACTTAGCACTCACGGCCATCTGCCTTCCTGAACCTGGCAGGTTTTTTTCCTCCTGTGTTTCCACATTTTAACCTCAAGTTCTTTCTACTGAATATATGGATGGCCTTGTGCATTTAGCAAATTTCTTCCTAATAAATTAAGCAAAATGAATTCTCACCCACTAACCCTTCACTTTTCTTTGTTTCTACAAGGGAGAGTGATAAAAATGTCACCAAACATAAGAGGGCTAGCTTACACTAGTGGGAAGTACAGGTGAGTTTTAGTTTGTGTTGCTCTAATTTATAAAATTTCAGATTGGCAGTTTTCCTCTAGAAATAAATACATCTCTTTTTCATGCAGTGAATAACTCTTAGCAAGGAGGAAGGGTAAAAAAAAAACCCCAAGGAGGATGAGATGAGAGAGAGTGGGGTTGTTTGGGATATTAGTGTGGGATTTTGAGTATTAAGAAAAGGTGATTTCACTTGCCTTCTTTTTATCTGCTTTGATTGGGCATGGTGAAATATGTATGTATTTATTTATACAAATTCTCCACATGAGTGGCTGAGATACTGCCTTTGTTCTCCCACCAGTGAAATCATGAGACAACACAACATTGTGGGTTAACTATGGGCAATCTCTGTGTGATCTGCCAGCCAAATTTAAGGGCATGGACATAAACTTGAACTTGTACATGAACTTGAATTTGAAGTTACACTTGAATTTATTATGTAATCAAATGAGGCAATGGCCATCAGAAACACCATGTTCCCCAGATGCAAACCGATGTTGTTTCCAAGGGGACACATCAGATAAACAGATGGAGAATTTAGGCTTGGCTCATATAAGGGTTCCTTTTACCACCACAGATTAGGGACAAGTGTTTGCTTAATTGTTCTCTCCCAAGCTCTCGAAACATCCTGAATACCTGCCTGGAGATCACACAGAAATTAGTTGTTATCTGTGTCCAAAAGATCAATGTGTCATTGAAGGAATGGGGAGAAAGCTTCCTCTGATAGTGCCCACAGTAAGTCCCGGCTCTTGTCTTTCCCTTCACTGGAAAGGAACAAAGCATTCCCCTTATCTCATGCTAAGGGCAGGAAAAGAATTCTGATGATTTGATGTACACAAACCTTAGGATCATAGAGTTGGAAGAGACCTCATGGGCCATCCAGTTCAACCCCCTGCCAAGAAGCAGGATAATCGCATTAAAAGAGCACCCCAACAGATGGCCATCCAGCCTCTGTTTAAAAGCCTCAAAAGAAGGAGCCTCCATTACACTCCGGGGCAGAGAGTTCCACTGCTGAATAACTTTCACAGTTAGGAAGTTTTTCCTCATTTTCAGGTGGAATCTCCTTTCCTGTAGTTGGAAACCATTGTTCCGCATCCTAATCTCCAGGGCAGCTTGTTCCCTCCTCCCTATGACTTCCCCTCATATATTTATAAATGGACATGATGTCCCCTCTCATGCACAACATTATTTTAAAATATTGAATAAATTTACCTTCCGGTTATGAGTATACGGTATATATGGAACATCAATGAATATCTTTTTTAGACTTGTCTCTCACCTGAAAGCTATTTTATTATTTATTCAAATGCAAATACAGATATTCCAATATCAAATATATATCTCTGAAATCCAAACATTTCTTTTCCCAAGTTTTTTGGATACAGAATTCTTAGCCTATATTTATTTATTTAATTAGAGTGTTTACACCTACCCTTTAGCCACAAAGGCTCCCAGAGTGGTTGATAAATTGTTAACTTGACAGTTTTCTCCCTTCATGTTTATAATCAAAATAAGGGCAAATTAAGATCTCTAACTTTCTAATTCCTTCAGATCCATCAGAATGTATCTCTCTGGTCTCTAAGGATTCCTTGTAGAACTGGAACCTCTGTTTATCTCTAAGGGTACATTCAGACAGGCCCAAAAATTGGGACCTGTCTTGACTTTACCGTAGGCATCCAAATAATGTCTCTAGTAAAACCGAATTAATTCCAAACATATTAAAAACCGGTTAAGATCCTATCCTACCAGGTGTGGGCCCTATGTGAATTGGACCCGGGGACTGTGTCATGTGATCCCCAGGCCCAATCCACACAGCAACCTTGTTTTTTTTCCTTTTTATGAGTTATTTTAAGGAGCTTGGGGTGGCTGCATACTGTCCCAATTGTTATCAGGAGAGCTTGTATCCACTCGCCCTGGGAAAGCGACTTCCAATATGGGTTTAAGTCCCATCTGGAAGAGCCCTAAGTTTACATTGCCTATCCAGGAATGTGACAAGATCTAGCTGCAAGTGACATTTCCATCTAAAAGAGAAATGGGAGCATGGGACAAAGAGGACCATCACAACCACAATCTAGAATTCTCAAGTTGTGACACTGATGCCAGAATATCAGACCATCTTGGTTTATTTACTTCTTAGAGTTTTTATTTAATGTACATCTTAAGTGAAGAGATAATGTTTGCATTGGGATCTTCATCTTGTCCCCTATTTTCAGTTCTGTATTGGTTTCAAAACTCACATGCATGTATCAGTGAGAGAGAAATAAAAATTCTAGTCCATAGAAGACAAATCATATGATCAAGAACAAGGCAGTACTGATTTTAGATTATCAGTAAGGGCTCAAGTGCCCTAGGTATGAGAAAATTACATGGGCAGAAAGGAAATTTTCACAGGGATCCCATCTACAAGAGTCATTTAATACAGGGCTGGTTTGGAGTTGCAATATTCCAGACCAACCTCGGGGTTGACACAGCACATCTCCACGGGACAGAGGCAGGACAGAGGCTTAAACATCCAGTTTGTCCAAACCTGATTAAACACCATGGGACAGCTGCCTTTACATGTCATTTATTTGCTGCCACAGAGGAGCTCCATATTACTCCTAACCATTGCTTTGCCAACACTCCCTCTCCAAGTATATGGCTGTCTACTGACCTAAGTAATCAATAATCTAGACTGTAGATTTAGTGCAGCTTGACTCCATCTTAACTGTTCTACTTAAGTCTATAGAATCCTAGAATTCATAGTTTGGTGAGACACTAGCACTCTTTGGCAGAGAAGGTTAAAGGTTTTGTAAAATTGCAACACCAAAGATTCTATAGAGGTTCCAGCTCCACAAACTACATTAATTCTACAGTGTAAACATAACCTCAGCCATTGAGGATGTCAGAATACTTTTCCAACTGAGCAGTTACCAGTATCCCCACCCCACCTTCCAGCCACCTTTTAAATGTTCAATTCCCTTCCAGCATGGCCTTGTTGGAGTGTGGGATGATAAGCATAGACACTTCCAGCTATTTTCCTGCAGCTGGACAAGCTGCAAGGATACCATCTGCAAAAACCTCCTGAAGACTCATTGAGGCCCCTGCAGACTGCAGCACTGTGTAATCTGTGCTAATTCTGAGTAACAATTAGATTCCATGCTTCATGAAGGCGGAAGAGATGACACACATATTTGGATAATATCATTTCTTGCTAAACCCCAGAAATTTGTTTCTCCCTAGTTGAAACATCTAAAAATGGAGGGTGACAATCTCCTGCTAATATAATGATAAGCTTACTCCTGACGCCTAGTGACAGCAATGGAAAGTGCAAGAGTTTGCCTCGCTGAAATATGTTTTGAAAACATGAAGTGTCTGGAATCCAGCTATCCAGGTGGAGTGGGAGTGCATCAGTGAAACACATATAGGAGCTTGACCACACTTTAGATGCTATGACTCTATGCTACAGAATCCTGGAATGTATAGCTATAGCACTCTAGTTCACACCATTAAAGTATAGCACTGGAATTATCTAACAAAGATTTTCAAATTCATCAGCATACAGACAGTCTCCATGTTATGCACAAGATAGGTTCTATGGGTTTGTTCTTAAGCTAAGTTTGTTTGTAAGTTGGAACAGTTACATTTTTAAGTGTAACTCCAGGCAAAAATATGTAGGTTTTTTTTTTAGTTTTGGATAACATAGGGAAAATTTAACACCCCTGTGATGTTTGTTTTACTGTCTGTGCCCCTCTGCAGAAGATTTCACCTCACTTTCTGTCCCTGTGAGAACTGGATTTTGAGAACATCTGGCTTGTTGTGGAAACAAGGATTTGTGATAAAGCTTCAGTTGAAACCCCTTTTCCCTATAATAACTCTTTTGTGAATGAATTTTCCTTCCAAGGGGTAATTTTCTCTCACTTCCTGTTGTCTCACCCTCGTTCTTAACTATGAGGCATTTAAAAGTCAGATTTTTGTATTTCAGGAAATTCCAGAAAACTACAAATCCCAGAAAACTACAAATCCCAGAATTCTATAGGATGTTCATTAAAGTTGAATACAATTGCTATGTGTGTACATTGTAGATCTGGAAGCAGACATTCTGTTCTGATACACATTTAGTTAATGCAAACTCTCTCCTGTGACAGAACTAAGTGCACAATTCTGATCAGTATGTATGTGTGTGTATATATATATTCTTCCCTTTTTAAATGGGCTAACAGAATGTATAACTGATGTATTCATCCGAATGCATAAAACATATAAAAACAGGGCTCAATGCAGAGAAAAGTAGGGTTCATGCAGGAGGCCCATTAAAAATAAGTAGGACATTAAGTAGAGCATGAGAAAGCCTCCCTCAAGCACAAAATTGGGGTACTGTTCAAGCGCAGCCTCCTGTAAAATAGTTTCTTATATAATTTATGACTATTTGTATTTTCTGCCACAGATATTAAAATGCACAGGGACATCACAGGCCTCTATCCATTTTCACCAACCCCCTGCTGATCAGTAATACTTTCTACAATATGATAAGTTTCTGGGTTTCACACTGAATCATGTAGGGAGAACAGCCACTGACTTTCGCACATGTTTCAGGAAGCACAAATCTACAGTCTTGACTAGGAAACTGAAGCTGGGTTGGCTAGACATTTTATCTCTGAGCACTGCAACCTGCCTGATATGTCAACAGTTGGAAATGAAGTGCCATCTATTTTAAGTACTTTTGCCAGAGGGAGAACATTCAGAGATTTGCAGGTGGAAAACCTTAACGTCACATGGCCTCAACCTTGAAGATAATATATAAAAATATTGTGCATATCTTACTCTCCATCCCTTGCATTTTTATCCACTACCTTGGATACAACTCACTTTTATTTTCAGCAGTTGAAGAAGATGAAAATAGAAACATATTGATATAATAATTATGTTTGCTAATTAAATAGTATTGTATAATATTTGCTAAAATTAAATGTGAAGATTTTTTTCTATGTCCGCTGCATGCACTACTTAAAATCATAATTGAGTTTCAATAGCCTACTGAGCTATGCAATTGACATCAAGAGCCAAATACACTATTTGACCATCATTTTGATCCCTATGACCAATCTGGTGGGCAGGATGATATTAATTGTAGGGACCCTTCCAACATAAATGACCCCCCTTTTTTCACTACATATTTCAACTTTTCCTGTGTTTTTCCATCTGCACAAAAAAAAAAAAGATCACAGCTAAGTGATCCCTGTTGGCTCTCCATGTGCTTCCCAAAGTAGGGTGGTAAGTAGCACAATGGTGCCTTCGACCAGTGGTTGGAAAACTTGCTATTCCAAGTACTGACCAAATCTAAGCTCACATTGTTCAGTCTCCAGCTTGGATCCTGACAGTGTTACCTTGGATCACTGACTCCAATCTGAAGGGTGGACATCACACAAAGGACTCCCATAGTTACTTTGAATCAGTGATGGAAAAATGAAAAGAGACTCTTCCTTGGATACATCTTACAATTCTACTTGAAACAGCATGGGATTTTTGGCAGGAGTTGAAGGAGCTTTTCTAAGTGTCAGCTTTATTCCATAAGCATGAGAAAGGAGAAATGGCCAGGAACAAGACAGTCTAATCATTGAGTTATCTTAGGGTCCTTCCACACAGCCACATAACACAGAATATCACGGCAGATAATCCACAATATATGCTCTGAACTGGATTATCTGAGTCCACACTGCCATATAATCCAGATCAATGTGGATTTTATACAGCTGTGTGAAAGGGATTTTGGGGTACATCTATAATGTAGAATTAATGCAACTTGATACCCTTTAACTGTCAGGGCTCAGAGGTATGGAATCATGGAAGCTTCAGTTTGGTGAGGGGCCATCTAGACAGGTTAAAAAAAGCATGTCCTCCTGCTTCTACAAGTGGGGAATTCAGATGATGTCCCATGAAAACACAAATGCTTTCAGCACAAAGCGGGAAAACTCTGTTTTGTGCCGAGGTAATTTGACTGCTGGAAAGGCATGGATCTTTCAAAAGACCCATTTCTTTCCAGGTGTGGGAGCTGTGTAGACGGGACCGGGGATCACACTGCATTACTTCCTGTGCTCATCTACACAATATGTTTCGGGCTTCTTGGGCTACTGGAGCCCAAGAAACCCAAGACAGAGCTTACCCCTCCCCAAACCCCTTAAAACAGCCTTTGAAAAGGAAAATAACTCACCTGGTAGCCATTTCCCCTTCTCTGTAGTTTTCCTGGGTCATACCAATGACACACCAGGAAAAGGGGAGAGGACAAAAATCACCCCCCCCCCCCCCCCGCATGTCATTGGTATGACCCAGGAGAACTGCTAAGAAGGGGAAACTGATGCCAGATGAGTTATTTTCTTTTTTAAAGGGCTTTTCCAAGAAGTTTTCTTTCCTGTGTGTGGACTTAAGTGCAAATGCAATCGTGTTTTTAAAACTTGATTGCACTTGTGTTGAAGTGCTGTCTGGAATTGCCCTGAGACATCACCAAATTTTTTTAGCAGAGAAGGCTTATAGGCCTTATAAATCTACAAAACCCATGATCCCATAATATTGAGTCATGGAAATTAAGGCGATGTCAAACTGCATTAATTCTACAGTGTAGATGCACTCCTTGTCCAATGTTATACCAACTCTCAATGAAAAGGTTTCTCAACAACAGGGGTCAAACAAAATTATGAATTATAGGTACAGATGAAAATAAATTAGAGAAACATACTCTGGCATGGGCTGGTCCATGAGGTCATGAAGAGTCGGAGACGACTGAACGAATGAACAACAAACTAATTCTTTTATCTCATTAATATCAAAGGACCTTGGAATTCTTTCTGGCCAAGTTAGACATATTGTTGTTGCTGCTGCTGTTGTGTGCCTTCAAATTCTTTTCTGACTTATGTCAACCCTAAACTATCACACAGTTTTCCCAGCAATAGGATTTTTTTTGCATTTCTCTGAGGCTGAGAGACAGTGTGACCTGCCCAAAGTCACTCAGCGCATTCTCATGGCTGAGTGAAGATTCACGCCCTTATTTCCAGAGTTATAGACCAACACTCAAATTGCTGGTTCTCGGTATTATGCATTTATGAATGGACATTATACATGTGAGCTCATACATTAAACAGTTGGAAACTAGAGTGAATATATTCATGAATTTCTATATAAGAGCAGTAGTGCTTGAGGCAGGCTGATTTCTCATTTGAAATAATGCAGATGTATTTAAAACTTTTCTTCCTCATATTTCCATTAGAAACATAATGAAACTGTAAATTTAATATGTAAAATGTCATTCATTTACATTACATTATTAGCTGTGAACTGAGAAAATTGCTACTATATAGGCAATGTAATTCTTCTTACCATGTTTCACATTAATTTTCTTCTTGATTAAATTTTGTGCAGGTGGTATAGTATGCCGGGCAATGCGAAGGTATCAGTTTGGTGTAAGTAGTTCATGGAGATTTATAAAACAGAGCACTGAGATAATTAAATATGTATTAAGTGGATTAGTTGGTTAGATCCCAAATCTCCGATATGGTTTTTCCACAAGGACAAAACGCAAAATGACTGCAAATCCTATGACATAATCATTGTGTTATCTTATTTTCTAAAGCACATAGTGTTCTTCCTTCCATAACAATTCTGATGTTTATATTTTGTGCTGAATGATCCCCATTTTGCTGGAGGGAGAGACAGAAAACAAAGGTCTAACAGGAAAGTAATTTACTAAACTAGGTATATAAAACTGATTTGAAGACCTAGATTTCAAACAGCGTTGACTGTTTTTCACATTGAATTCTGTATTAGTTGAAGAACAAAGACACTTCCATCTTCTGTACATATGCAGATTTTTTGGTTGAATCATTTTTTTAAAATAAATAATCTTTATTTGGTTTAAAGATAGTATATGATTATGATAAAATGTCAGTAGGTTTAGATAAATAGTATAAAGATAGAATAAATATAGGGGGTAGGGATAAAGATAGGGAGGGGTAGGGATAGTTAATCTGAAAAAGGGGTGGGCAATATGGAATAGCAAAGGGGTTAAAGGGTAGTGAGTGGGGATGTAATTAGATAAGTAGATACATTTAAGATGGAGTGAAAGAAAGAGAATGAAAAAGAAACAAAGTAAAGGTTCCCAGCAGATAAAAGTGTAGAAGAGTCATGTTTTCTTATGATATCACTAAAGTACAACAGTTTTGGTTTAGTCATCTGCATTTCTAAGGAGAGTCCAGTCTTTATTTCTCTAGGGCAAATTTATTTGTAGCAGTTCACCATATCCACCAAACTCTTCTCTAGCACCACATCTCACATGAGTTGATTCTCTTCCTATACTCTTTCTTCCCTGTCCAAATTTCACAAGCATATCTAAAATGGTAAGTACAATGGCATGGGCAATCCTAACTTTAGATTTAAATTTTACATATTTGTACTTTGGACCACAGGTTTTTCCCAAGTTACAAACATCCGACTTACAAATGATTCATAGTTAAGAACAGAAGTAAGACAACAGGATGTGATAGATAGATATCTATACTTCAGAAGGGAAATTCACTCCTGAAAGAGTTATCATGGGGAAAAGGTGTCTCACTGAAGCTTTATCACCATTTCTTGTTTGCACAACAAGCCAATTTTTTCATAAGCCAATTATCACAGAGACAGGAAATGAGGTGAAATCTTTTGAACAAGGACACAGACAGCAAAACAATTGCCACAAAGGCGTTAAACCTTCCTCGTGCTATCCAAAGCTAGGTAGTTAGCTAGATATAGATCTAGATATAGAACAGATATATAGATATATATATTAGGCATGGATAGAGCCATGTCAGATTACTCGTTACTCGTAATAATTTCATTAAAGTTACCTTTTTGAAGTGATTTGGAAGCATTTTTAAAACCTAGAAGTCCCTTTGCCCTTCCTAAACCTTTTCCGCCATTTTTGTTCTGACTCAGGAAGTGAGTCGGAAATGATTCAGCGTATTCAGCCCTCTAGACTGCTGGGAGGCGCCTTCCCTCCGCTCCCAACCAATCAGGGGAGAAATTTTGGGGAGGGGAGGGTTTTCGGCACTGGCAGCCATTGCTGTATATAAAGGGGAGCACATGGCTCAGAGGCTCATTCGGAGCTGGGAAGGGAAGAGAGAAGGGGAAATACAAAGACAAAGACTAAGACTAAGACTAAGACTAAGGGAAGGAAGGTTGTGTTGAAGGAAAGTTGGAAGAAGAGCATAGCAGGCAAGCAAGCAAGCAGAAAAGAGGAAGAGCTGTTGCCAGCCGTGCTTGGCTGCCTGCCTGGCTGGCTGGGCAGTAGGCAGCCTGCCTTGCCACTTGTGTGTTGTTACTCTTGGGGTTTGGGTCGGGTGGGCACCATGAGGGTAGTGTGTGGGTGAGTGGCATGGGTGGAAGGAGCAATACAGAGGAACCAAAGCACTCGTGCCAACATTTTTAAAAGCCAATGTTGTAGCTGGTGTCTTTGGCATCAGTGTTTTTTAGTTTGTGTTGCACATTGCCTCAAAAGAACTAGATCTCCCATCGATTCAAGCCACTCTTTGAAGACAATCTTCCTTTCCAAAGTAGTGAAATCAGCTTCCAAGGCAAAAAGGGCAGGGATGTTGGTTATTTTCTTTGTTTGCTGTGAGATCCCTAAGAAGACACTAGAAATCCCATAATTTCATGCCTATACTTCCCTAACTTGTGAAATCAGCTCGAAAGGCCGCAAAAGCTCTCAGAACTATTTCATTTTTTTTCTTTGTTTGCTGAGAGTTGCCTAAGAAGACACTAGAAATCCCATACTTTCCTGCCTATACTTCCCTATCTGGTGAAATCAGCTCAAAAGACCCCTAAATGTCTCAGGGCTATTTCTTATTTTCTTTGTTTGCTGTGAGTTGCCTAAGAAGACACTAGAAATCCCATACTTTCATGCCTATACTTCCCTAACTTTTGAAATCAGGGAGAGAGATCCCTTGAAGTTTGCCCAGTACCATTTGCTGTTTTTTGCTTATTGCGTAATCATCATTACCTGAAGCAATTCGGAAATTTTGGAAAGTTCTGAAAAAGGTTTTTGGAAAAATTCAGAATTCAATTCCGAATCGAACCACCAGCACCCCCTACATCCATTGTTTTTAATCAAGCAAGCCTAATAGATATGGCTGGAATTATACTTAATAATTTTACTGTCTTGACTTATATACAATTTCAACTTAAGAACAAACCTCAGAACCTATCTTGTTCATAATTTGGGACTGCCCACAATTTCTTTATAGCTGCTCTTCCAAGTCCTAGTCTTATGGAATCACTTATAGAAACCCACACTGCTAATCACTCCATCATTCCACCTGGATGCGAATTTCTTACTTCCATCACATCTGGAATCTCAAGGACTGCTCATTTGATTATAAAGAACTTAACCACTTTAGATAAGTTTCTATTTCTTTTTAAAGAAGTGTACATTGCACTAAATTGTCTGAGATAGCCTGGGGCAATGGGTTAAACCCTTGTGCCAGCAGGACTAAAGACCCACAGGTTTTATGTTCGAATCCAGGGAGAGCACAGATGAGCTCCCTCTGTCAGCTCCAGCTCCCCATGCAGGGACATGAGAGAAGCTCCCACAAGGATGGTAAAAACATCAAAATCATCTGGGTGTCCTTTGGGCAACGTCCTTGCAGATAGCCAATTCTCTCACACCAGAAGCGATTTGCAGTTTCTTAAGTTGCTCCTTACACAACAACAACAAAAAGAGAGGAGATGGTGAGAAGCACCTGATGTGAGACAGTTCAAACAAGGGCCATAGCATAGCTTTAGTCCAGTCAATGACCTTCTGTTCATTCCTTGGGATCTGTCAGCTTCTGTTGCATTTAGTATTGCTGTCACTGCATAAGTTTGCATTTATTTGCAGATCTCGGTACCACTTGTGTTCTGAGAAAAAAAAATGTTATCTAAAAATATCAAAAGAAAGATAGTCAAATAGATTGGAGAACTTTTTTAAACCTTATGAAATTTTCTTGCTTTGTCTTTTCCAGAAAGAAAGAAAGAAAGAAAGAAAGAAAGAAAGAAGAAATAACTTAAATAAATTCGACTTCTAACAGATTACAAACTTTAAAAAGGAGATAGATTGATTTAAGGGCTGCCACATTCTGATGTATTGGTTTACACTCTGCCGTATTGTAATGTGTCATTTTGGGCAACTTTCATACTTTATTTCCTTGGCATTTCTGATATGATATGACACATAACATGACTGATCTAACCTCATAGGACCTAAGTAAACATGATGTTTTAGAAGAGCAATTTCCCCAAAGAGCTATTGCAACTTGCTTAAGAAACGTAGCTTGTCATAACGTGGTTTCATCTTAATTCAAATATGAAATGAGCAAATGAGAATTAGAAATAAAATAGGGGAGAAACAGTCCCCTGGTGGATTAGCAGACATGTTAACCTCTTAAACAAAATGAAGGGGATGTCACCTCTGACCAAGAGATCCCCCAAATTTAAGACAAAGAATGGCTAGTTTACCTACAGCAAATTAGGTTTGGAGACACCATTGTTCACATTTACGTTAACAGAAGGAAACACACTATGCATAAAAGAATGAATTTGCCTGCAGAAATGAGCAAGTCATCACACAAACAGAACATTTTTCAGGGGCAAATGAGAATTCCAAATGGGAACACTGAAATTGCCTGATTTGAACATGGAGTGGAAAATGGCTGATCAGGAAGGACTAAAGTATCCCCCTCTCCTCTGTTCTTTTCAACTGGAGTTGATAATCCATCACATACATTTGCATCTAAAGTGAAGTTAGTCCCTTAAGCAAAGCTTACTGCAGTTGGGTAGCATTAATGTTGAGCAAAACTTCATGACATCTTTTTTCATCTAACAGAAACTGTCTGAAGATAAAGAGGAGGGCATGTCATCTTGTCATATTACATGATTGCCTTGGAGTCCTTCAGCAACAACAGTTGTAAATTGTAGATCTCAGAAGCTGCCTGCTGGTTTTGTGCACCTGAAGAAGAAATGAAGGAAATTGAGGGATTTGAAATATAAATATCCTTTAAACCTGCCAGCTTCCCTTTTTCAAAATATAGAATTGTTTGGAGACCTCTTGTGGGTCAAAGGAACCTAAGTGATTTTAAAAAAGGAGTATTCTTTCCAATGCAAGATCCTCTTTTAGGTCCTATATTCATATTTTTGTTATGTTTTGGCAATAGTTATATTTTTCAAAGTAAAGAAATTTCTGTTTAAAAATGTTTGGACAAAATCCATGTGCTGCCTTATGCAGACATAATCATATATTATGCTAACATAAAGTAGCCATAGTGGGCGGGAAATGCACAGAAAAGCATATCAATCGCAAATGCAAACTGGCCTGCTGGATGTGAGAAAGCAAAACAGCTTTCATGACAGTGATTGTCTTCACTTCCTCTATGATCCCTCTTCAATCACCATCATATGACTTGACAATGGAACTGGACAATGCTTGGTAATAAGGAGACACTAATGATATTGTTTTGTTGTTTTTATTGCTCTTGTCGTGTTTTATACTGTTTTAATCTGTATTATGTTTTTATGTGTACTGATTTGTTGGAAACCGCCTTGAGTCACCGATTGGCTGAGAAAGGTGGTATACAAATACAGTAAACAAACAAACAAATAAATAAATATTTCTTACCCCTTCTACTCCACCATTGCTTACATTGCTGTTGCAATCTGTATCACTATAGTTATTCTAACAAACATGTTTGTGGTTGTTTGTATGAACATCTACACAAAGCAGGTAAGCTCAGGGGAAAACTGCTCTCAGAGCAGTCCTGATTTCAGCACATTTATGCTGAAAGTGGAGTTTTGTCCAATGACCTAGAACCAATGTCCAGACTTCCCAAGACCACATCCTTCTTGTCTCCACCACCTTCACTCCTAGCTGGCCACAGAGCTCCATTCAAGTTCCTGACCATAAGGAATGTCTTTGCCGAAGTCAAAATTGGGCGCCTGTGTGACCAGCAAGGAGTGTTTGTCCTGCACAAACTCCATTTTTTACATCAATAGAGGTGCTTGGATTCTAGAACTCTGTGGCTAGATAGGAGAACTGGCAACATCAATACAGTCATGATCCATCCTATTCACCTGCACTGAGCAGAGTAGATAAACCGTGATGACGGCAGTGTTCAACTGGACAGTCGAATCTTGTCACATCAAATCAAACTCATTGTGTTTGTACCCATTTAGAGCATTAGAATGATGTAGCATTTCTCAGTGATGATTTACTGAAATAGAAAACCATTTACATGTGTATGTGTGCACATGCATCAAGTGAGCTATTATGAATTCAAGTCATGGGTTTAATAATTGTAATAACACAGGAGACAACAAGAACAGTAACTGCAAGATTCACAAGCAAACATAACCCATACTGTGGCAACAAGGCATTAATGAAAAGTGATCACTGTGGGATTAGTGATACAGTTCGTAAACAGTAAAAGTAACAAGGACAAGAGTATACTTGAAAAGAAAATCTTCTCAGCCAGAAGTAGATGTAGGCAAGAAGGAATGAGAAAAAGATTGTCTGTGTACTCAAGAAATGAAAAGGAAATATGTTGGATTCACAATTTCCTATAAGAGAATGATATGAAAAGTATGGGTTTTTACAATTATTAGGTCTGGAGTAGCAGAAAAAGTGTATGCAAGTAATTCATAGCTGGAGAAATAAGATTTTAAATATTTCTACCTCAAACCACTATAAAGAAAGTGTGGAGTCATTGTTTTTTCTCTTTCTGTTTTTAGCTGTTCAGTGCTTTTTCTCTTTTGCTCCCCCCCCCCCTTTTTTTTGAGGTATATCTGATATTTGACTTTTTAGTGTATTTGGAAATTTTGAATAAAAACTTATTTTTAAAAATTGTGTGTGTGCATATAGTTCAAGTACTGGGCATGTTATATCAGGCTATACTTTAAAATAAGTAATCCGGTTAGTAAGAGTTAGTGTGGTGTAGTGCAATGCTTCTTAAGGTGTGTTCCATGGAGCCCTTGAGGCTCTGGGCAAGCATACTAAGTGGCTCTACACTTCCCTTTCCCCTCCTCCCTCCTCCCCTTTCCCCTCCAAACACACATGGTGGCAGCTTTTCCCCCATGAGGATACAAGTGAACTAGGGTGGGAATGAATACTGGTCCAGAAAGGAAGGCATTGCATGAGGGAGGGAGGCTTTGCTGAGGTGGAAAGCAAGGCCTCTCTCGGTCTTGGTCTCCATGGCCAGGCATCTTTCCTGCTCCTGCCAGGAGCTGCAGTGTCAAAAGTTTTGCACTCCCAGGCCACAGACCCTTTCCTCTGCACTTTTCTTGCTTCCAGAACCCTATCCCCCCCCCCCCCACTGCTAAGCAAGTGCTTTGATCATGCTTTTACTGCATAGCAGAAGGAGTAGCACCTGGAGTTGCTCTGAATTTGGACTGAATAGCGCCTGGAGTTACTACTACTACTACAAAAGCTGGATGACTATCTGTTGGAGTGCTTTAATTGGGCTTTTACTGCATGGTAGAAGGGGATTATTACTACTACTACTATTACTACAGTGGCTGCCAGGGGCGCTTTATGTTTTTCTTGCATGGCAGAAGCGGGTTGTACTGGATGACTCCTGAGGTCTTCTACTGAAATACGGTTAAGTTTATGTTTATTAAAATTGTTCTTCATTTTAAATATTTTATTGTTCTTTCTTTGCTTTGCTTTTTGTGCACTACAAGTGGGATATGCACAATGTGCATAGGAATTTGTTCATGTTTTTTTTTTCAGTTAGTTCACACAAACATTCTTCTTCCATTTGTTACTGGCACAGCCCATCTGTCAAATTTTTAAACACAATGTGTCACAAAATTTGCCCATGCCTGATTAATATATTGTACAATATATAATATATATACATTTTTGGAGCTCCACGAGAAACTTTTGTTTCAAAAAGGGATGCAATTAAGGGAGACACAAGCAGTCTTAACTGTCTGTAAAAGGAATATAAAGGATAGAACAGGTAAGAGAAGCAGAACTGGTATGTATAGCCAAAATTGCGCAAAGAAAAATGTATCATATTGAAGGGCTCAGGAACCAATATCCTAATTCTAAATCGAGTTGTGGCTTTATTGCTTGGGTATGAATTGTGATGATGCCAGCTCATTTTAAAAAAACTCTGTTTGGTGTTAAATAACCAATTCAAAAATCAGCATGCGAACTGAGCTGAGCCAATGCAACAAAAGCATTCCAGGGACAATGTGATCAATAAATTGCTGGCTGTGTCATGCGTTTGATTATCATACCCCAGATCCAGTGAAAAGGACATATGTACAATCATCAGAAAGGTCAGCACACATGGAATGCTGTAATCAAGGCAAACTGCAGTCCTTAAAAGCATGAATATGGGATTTTTGCATTCATTTTGGCAAGCAGGCTGAGAATATCTAATCACAACTATTATTTGGATCAAAATGAGGCAGGGTAGGCTACTTTCCAACTCACACAGATTCTGTCAAACTGTAGAAAAAATATAAACTTGAAACCAATTGCTGATTCTCATTAGAGAATGCCAGCTGAATGCGAGTTGGTATTCTCAACAACTAATTCAGTACATTACCACTTCTACATCAGTTGAAGAGCCTCTTCCTAAAAAGACTTCTTGCAATGGGTGCACATTGTTCTGATGCTGAATATGTTATCTTCTCTGAATCCAGTGTGTGATGTCATGTCAAAGTATTCATTCATCTATAAATCTAAATTTCTGAGCAAATCTTTCAGTTTTACCAATTAAAATGGTTATTATTATTATTTATACCCAACTTTTTCTCTCCACAAGGAGACTGAGAAATATCACCTGCATTGGAGCAGGAAGTGTACAGAGTGTTTCCAAAATATGGACCCAATTTGAAATAGCTATATCACTGTAACTGCAAGTTACACCCCTTACCCTTTGAAATCCTTTGGGGCATGGAGTTTCAAAGGATTGCTGCTAGATAATCCCTAGTCTCAATGAATTGGAAAATGGCAACCAGGCAACATAAAGTCTAAAGAGATATTCTCCATTTGCAGAGTTAGTTTTTAGATTTCTTTCTGGCTTAAAATGGTTAGTGAAACTTTATAACTTATTAAACCAGGTGTAACTTTTTGTGTACACCATTCTTGTTCTTCTCCTTACACCCCTTTTTGGTGCTGAAAAATATGCTCCAGAGAGATTTCCAACAATTGCAACAGAGAGATAGCAACTACTGTTGTGCTAAATCAATCTAGCCCAATGTTAAAGTTACACCTAAGCTGGGAACTATATACATTTGGTCAAAGATCAGTATGTTGTTTACATGTTCACAGGGCTTATTTGAAATGCACAGCCATGATTGCTCTATGGTGGCTGCAATTTCACACACATCCCTTGACCCTATGGTACATTTGTTTTTATTTCAATTTATTGTGTTGTACGGCATTGCATTGATATCTCACCTTTGTCCTAGGGAAGAATTCAAGTTACAACATATCAGAACAATCTACAGCTAAAAATGATGTATACAAAGATTTAAAATAATTAAATGTCATTTTTCTTTGAAAGCCCATAGGTAAAGCAGTTTAAAACACATCTAAAATGTAGTAAGACAGATAAAAGCACAGCACACCCCATTAAAATCTCCTTCTGCCACAATAAGTTATGAGCCAAATGTCTGTTTAAATAAAAAGACCTGCCTGCCATCAGTAAGACATATTTATTTCCTTTAGTTCAGTTGCCTTACTTATTTATTCAAATGGTTTCATTTTGTTTTTTTCTGACTGTGAAACTGGTGTGCAAATGAAGTTTGGATTGGTTTTAGGGATGGAAAGAAATTCTGATGAACTTCTTGATGAAAGTTGTGTTTTCATGTCAAACAAGATTTGCTTTGAGAAAATTAGCACCATGCTTCCCACTAAAACTTTTACACACCCATCAAAATTGTCAGAAAATAATGTGCATAGTTAACATGCGACCATTTAAAATAAAATGCATACGATTGGCAAAAAAGTAAGAAACATGCTTTAGTCAATGGGGGAATGTTGCCTATGTTAAGTAAGTTCCGCAACTTAAAAGCACACATGAAGAACAATAGGTCAAAATTATGAATGTCAGTAAGAGAAATAAACACAAACAACCTTATCATATGGGGAAGCATTGCTGTGAGGGAGCGGTGCCGGGGTGATAGATTTGCTGAAGAAACAGTGGGGCAGTGGGGTGAATCCATCATCCTATGCGCTGCTCCCTCATGGTGGCACTTTCCCCATTATAAGTGGGAAGCACCATCCAAGCAGCAAGGATCTGTGATGGCTCCGCTGAAGCCAACACAACACAGGCAGGTTCCTGTGTTGGAAAGAAAGTGTCATATGATGCTTCCACTCCAATTATGTATGGGGCCTCCACCGGAAGTCCAGCGACATCGTGGGATGGCCCATATCACTGGACTGGAAGGAAAGCATCCTAGAATGCTTCCCAAACCTGGTCTGATGAGGTCCAAAGTCCCACAACCCAATGCTATACAAGGATAGAATGAAAATGCAGGTTAGATTAAGAAAATCTGAACAAAATCAAGACATGCCTGATTGTGCTACACTCTTATTCATGTTTACTTTCATGTCTGTATTTAGCTTCACTAGGTCCTATGATCTTCCAATAGTGAAAGATGTGCTTTGTTATTATGTGTCTTCAAGTTATTTCTGACTTACACTGACCCTAAGGCAAATTCTTGGCAGAATTTGTTCAGCTCAGGGGTTGCCTTTGACATCCCCCAAGGCTACAAAAGAACAAAAAACAGGGAAAATTGATGGTATTACATTGTTTTTAATCAGATTTAGCAACTGCGGTTACTTGCCACTATAGTCCAGATTTATAGTCCTTTAAATACAGCCTCTTCAAGATTCTGTTTTGGTTTGCATAAGAAAAAGAATACAAAAAATAAATAGAGAGAAATGTACTTGCAAATTTTCATTGGTCACACTACTTTCAGTGAGAATACAGCACAACACCATTGAAATAACAACAATCCAAATCAGAGTCTCTTTTGTCATAATTTCTTAACAATTATCGAAAATTGTCCCATGCATTATACAAAACAACGTTATATCAGAGACCATTGAAACAATGAAACAGAAGCCTGTTGTGTTACAATACATGCAGGAATAATGAGCCTCCTGAAATGTGCTGCTCATTATGCCATAATACATTTTATGCTAATTGTATGAATTAATATTGGAAAGCTTACATTCCTCTATGACATCCAAAGTATCCACAGTGATATTGCATTAATTTCTAAATCCTTAAGATTCTTCAGTAGCCTCATGTTCAGTCAAGCGCTTGCAGTGACAACATTAAAAGTACATGAGGTAGGGGGAGCACAATTTTTTATATATATATATATATATATATATATATATCACAAAATTGTTCAATTCCCCTTTAAAGTTATTAAAAATGTAAAACACTTGTGTGCATTCTTAATAGCTAGTGAATATAGGCAATGTTACAATTTGGACTTTAAATGACAAAATCTATCTTTAAAACATATGGATTCTGTTTAACAAAGTAATTGTGGTTGTATTAAATATTGTTCAGATTCCTATTGGTGACATTTGTTTGTTTGTTTGTTTGTTTGTTTGTTTGTTTAGAGCATTTGTACCCTGTCCTTCTCATCCCTGGAGGGAACTCAGGGTGACTTACAACAGGCATAACCTTGTCACCCTGGCTTAAGTCCTTTTTTGGATATTCACGGAGAAGGTACACTTGAGTACCCCTTATCTGAAGTATTCCACATTTCAGGTGTTTTTGGATTTTGGAATACCTGCCCATACATAATGAGATATCTTTAAGATGAAACCAAAGTCTGAACATTAATTTAATTTGTTTCTTATACACCTTATATGCATAGCCAGAAGGCAATGTTATACAAATCGTGTGTGTGAAACAATGACTGTGGGCTGGGGCTTTAGCACAGCTGGTAAATCACCAGCAATGAAAAGATCGACCAACCAGAAGCTTGCCAGTTCAAAGCCCCAGGTCGGCATGTGCTGCCAACTGTCAGCTCAGCTTCGTGTTGACCTAAACAGTTAAAAAACGGCTTGAGCTGTAAATATAGAAATTAGATACCACTAAAACAAACGGAGTAGGTGTTTTACAACACTATAAAGAAAAAGTTCAGAAAATGCCCAGTGACCAAAAGGAAGGAGGAAGTCCTGATGGCTCTTTGTTTTAGAGGATGGAGTGACAGCATTCCCCTGTGGCTGGATTTGAGTACAACCTTTCGAGGCACCAAAAAGCTGGACTTTGACACAACATACCTCCTTTCTGTTCTATCTGTCTCTGTATTGACAATCCAAAATTGCACTGAATGTTTGCTGTGTAACTCCTTGGGGAGTTAAGGCAGAATATAAATAAAGTGTTATTATTATTATATTATTGTTATATTGTTATTATTGAAACATCAGAAAACAAAGATGTCACTATCTCAGCCATCCCTGTTGACAATTTTAAAGTATTTTGGAATACCGTATAATTTGTATCCATAATGTCACTTTCCTCACAAAAGGCAGCTTGCAAGTGCCAGATCATGCGGTCATGGCCATTTATGTGTCCAGATAGTATCATGTTACAATTCTGCAGCTGCAAAAAAAAAAAAAAAGCTAATATCACATTTCCAGATCTCCAGTGGCATTTTGGAGAGGCTGAGAGGGTACGACTTGCACAAGATCACTTAGTGGGTTTCATGGCTGAGAGGGCAGTCAAACTCTGCTCTCCAGAATGATAGTCCAGTGCTCTAATCAATACACAGTGCTGACTAACATTAACAATTAACATTAAGAACATATTTAAGAAACCACAAGAATTAACTATTCCAAGCACAGTCTAATATATGCCCTTAATGCATATAACACTCAAAATGTTGTTGTTATGTTCTATTTTCAATTTTATACCTCTTTTTCAATCTGTTTTTATTTTATTTTACTTGAAAATGTAAGTTCTTTATACAATGGGCAAATTATATTTAACAACTTACTATGTTCATTTACATGAACCTATTTCAATAAAAATCTGTCTACTTTGGGACCATACTGGCACATTTTTAATAGATGTGTGATAGAGAGAAGAATTTAGTGGGTAAATACAAAATATGAAACCTTGCATATTAGTATAGATGTCATTCAAACAGATAACTGACTATTAAACAAGATATATTTTTTCTTGGAAAGTAATTCCGTCCCCGCCCCCCAAAAGTATCTGATTGTATCTCTTTAACATGTCAGTTCTATGTTAGTGGTGAATGTAATATTCCTACCCTGAACAGTGTAAATTTATGACATAAGGTTTTGAAGAAAATATACAATCCAGATGTATTATTTATAAAACATTCGCATGATGTCAAAAATTGCACAAAAACTCCTCACAATACCATGATTGTTCAAAGCTACACGATGCTTTTAATGATTTATGAACACTGGTTTTACCATCTTGTTTCATGTATAAGTCAATGAGTGTTATGTTATGCTCATAAACGAACATTACTTCTGCTGGCGGTGAATGCACACATTTGAAAAGGGTAACTGTGATAACTATAATAATTATAACAACTATATGCTAGACCACAAATGGTATAAATTTGCTGCTTTTGTGAAAATGTTGGCCATATCACATTAATTGTCACCCATTTCATTCATTAATAGATAGTAATAATTCATATTCTGGTCCTTTATTTTATTTTGCTATTGCTGTTTAATAAACAAAATGCATTTTTATATACTATATACATAGTGATCTGTATTTATATGGATTATGCATCTCACACAGCCCACTTGCCAGGACTAACTTATTGTTTTCTAAGTAGTTTGTCTTTGTTCTCCTATGATGTTCACCCGGCTGCATAGAATTAGTGAAGTCTGACAATGGAGCAAGGTAAATAATTTTTCTGATCCCACATTGCAGGAAATATGGTGGCTAACATCTGAACTATGGCTTATTTTACAGGAGGAGGAAGAAGAGAAAATATATACTCTGGATGCTCTCTAAAATCAGGTCTACACAGTGTAGTCAACTCTCAGCTGCTCTAGGGAATCCATATGATCCATGGTTGAATTTCCAGCAGAACTGCTGCATCCAGACCATAATGTGGATCAACAGAATGAGACACTGTTTTAGAATTGTGGACAGCTGGATCAGGCTGGAAGTGGGCCAATCCACTGGCCACAACTGCCAGTGGACCCAGCACTCCATCACCACTAGCAAGCAACTCCTCCCAAAGTCTTGCTGGTGATATTATATTTCTGGTGTTGTCACACCAAGATGACAAAGCCATGTGATCATAAATGTGTCATCAACAGCAAGCCTCTGGGAGGGAGTTGCTTACGGCAATGGCAGAGGTGACCCCAATGTACTCTCAGCCCAACTGGCCATGTGGATAACCAAAGGGGCTCTTGGGTCACTTTACATTGTGTCACAGTAAACTGCATCCCTTTATCTAGTAGGAATAGATGGTGTATCCGACTATGAAATAGAGGAATACATTCATTCCTCAATGTGACTTGTTTACTGTTGTCTATCCAATGTTTGGGTGTGTGTGTGTGAGAGAGAGAGAGAGAGCGAGAAAGAGAGAGAGAGAGAGAGAGAGGAAACTTTGTTACACACCACAAGCCATTCACACAAAGCAATACAGCACTCTCCCATTAAGTTCGAGAAATTGCCTAACAAGTAGGAGTGCAACCACCAGAAAGCAGTGTCACTAACTATACGGCTCTTTAAACTTAAAACTGCTGAACATTTAATTTGCTGTACTTAGGAAACAGTAACAATCTGTTTCCTTTTCAATTTCTCATGAGATCTAATGATCCACAGCTTGCCTTTAAGGGGAAAATAATGCACACAGCACTCTATCTCCACTTGTCGTTTCAAAGATATATATGTATATTCCTCAGGGGTGACCCTCAGTGCAACATAAATATATTTCTATGAATGTTTGTGTGTGTGTGTGTTCAGTTACATCAGAAGGTAGGGCGTGTGATATCATTAAGCATGAAACATTAAGCATTAACCACACTTGTTCAGAACATATAGTTCAAAGTATAAATAGAAAGTCTAATAAATGATAAAATATTTCTCTAATTGCAAATTTCTGTTCTCCGAAACTCTTCACTGAAAAGAAATGCAAACAAACTTTTCCTAGTCCAACCATTTTCTACAATTTTGTAAGAATGGTTTCTTTAAAACACACAATGGTTGTAGTCCAATCAAAGAATGTTTTCCAAGTTCTCCTATAAAAATATATTTTCAGTTGTTTGTAACACCATTTCAGGCAGTACTTTTAATAACATGTGGCAGTTTTATTCAAATCAAAAATGGTTTCCAACCAAAATAATTTCAAAAGAATTTTAATGGCTTATCTCATTAAATAATTATTTTATTGGTCATATTTTCATTTCATTTTAGAGCATGTTGGAGTATCCTTCCTTACCCCAATATAATCATCCTTACCATAATAATCACCATCACCATTATCAGTTCAACATGATATAAGATAGGACAATATTTGAAGGATCTTCGTTGTTCTATGGGTACAGGAGTAGACTCCCTTTAATCTGTCTAAGGACCAGAGTGATTTGCCTTAGTTCTTTCAGTAAGTGCCCTGGCACATACATTTCTGCAAACTCACCAGTACTCTACAATCACACTGGCTGGATCATCTTCAGGATATTATCCTATGTCCTCCTCTGGAGGTTTTGTGGGTCTGTTCCTCTCTTTCTCCCTGGTTATGTTGATGCTTTGCTGATGGTACCCACAAACAGTCAGGAGTTCTCCTAGAGCTCTGTATTCATCTATCAGTGTTGATGTGAACACCTGAAATCCAGTGGGGCTGAAATGGTTTTGACCATGCTGGACAGTCTGGACTCTGTTCCGCTGCCTACACAGTGTAACCACTCCTGAGGTCTGTCCAGAGTATTGCCACTCTGGATTGACCCAAGATTTTAGTGTAGGCGTAGATGAGAACTAGGGGTGCATCTATATCATAGAACCAATGCAGTTTGATATAACTTTAACTTCCATGCCTCCATGCTATGGAATAATGGGAGATCTAGTTTTACGAGTGCTTTAGCCTTCCCTTCCATAGAGTGCCAGTGCCTCACCAAACTACAAACCCTATTATTCCATAGCATTGAATAATGGCAACTAAAATGGTGGTAAACTGCATTAATTCTATCATGCAGATGCATCTTAAGTTAGTTGCAAATGTTTGCCTTTGATTGCACAGGGGGGCACTGAGCCAATAATGGGAACTGAATAGCATGTTGGGCCAGCTTGTAGCAGTGTTGAGAATAGACTAGGGATAGAGTTAGCATGTATGGGAATCATGTGATAGGAAGTGGAAATCACACAGCTCTAGCATCCATTGAAAGAACCCAGGGGCTGTTGGAGCACCAGAAATGGTGGTACTAGAATGCATGTCCCTGTTCTCTCACAGATAATTTGTATTGTATGGAGAAATGTAATGTTCAAATGGTGCTTAAGGTAAATGTGAAGATATTATTCAAGCTATATTGAACAATTGTATGGAAGATATATTAAAGCAATTGTATCAAAGATGACAAGTGCTCAGGATCAGAACAACTCTGGGCACAGGTATTTTTAAAAAACAAACCAACAATTTATACCCATAAGGACATTTTAGAAGAATAGGATATAGCTTACAGTTACATAAATTATAAGGATGAGAAAGCTGATATGATTTAAAGTGAGGAGTAAAAATAGGCCTTTGAGATAAAAATGATTGAAAAGTTGATGTAAAACCAATGTGATTTATGCCCAGAAATTGAAGCAGAAAGGGAAAATAAAACCAATTGAAAAACCTGATGCAGTTCTAAGTGAGCAATGGAAATGGTGAGCTCAAATAAGATCGATGCAAAACTTGAAGTGATTTAAAATAAGGATTGGAGGCTGGAAGCTAAAATAAGTGCATCTGAAAATGCGATTTAAAGGAATGAGTAGAAACAAAGGCTGGAATAGAATTAACTCCAAAGTTCATAAGGATTAAAGAGTCATGTGGATTTTCAAAATAAGACTGAAGACTTCAATTTATAGCACCGTACATTCAAGCCAGTGTCTGTGGAAAGGGTAGAAAAGAGGGGGTAAGTATTGCTTGGCTACATCTCTTCAAAGACGCTATTTAGCCATATAAATTCCTTTTCTTTAGCCTAAGAGATTTGATGGGGTTATAAGCATTTAGATAAGAGAGATAAGGCATGCTTCCCGAGCCCTCTTGAAAGCAGTATATGTTAAAAAAAATCACAATCATACATTAAGGTTTTGTATGCATACAAATTCTTTACTTATCTGTGATAGAAAAATAATAAGCATGCACTTTGCATGCACTCTGCAACATACACAAGTATGTGTTTGGATTCCTACTGAAAATCTCCTGTTCTCACTCTCATGGGTTACCATGTATGAGAAATGTCAAATTTTCCAATCTACATCCCAGTTTTTCTGGATGCCTATAGTCATTTCTATTTGGCTTTTGGGGGGGGGGGGGCATGCCTACCACTGCAGAGAAGAAGGGAGGCTTCTATGATAGAGCCACTATGTCAACGGAAGGAAATCAAATAAAGTCTAGAGTTTCCTCTTCTTTGCTAATTCAGAAGCTTTCTGTGTCTTTTTGACACATGAATAATGAGCCAGAATTTAAATTCCACCAACTTTGGGAACTCAGCTTGAGCACTGCTTTGATAAAATGGTTAGGCTGGTTCAATGATAAGTAGCCTTTGATATTTGTCTGTACGTATCTTAAGATTCATGACTTGTGCAGGTGAAGAATTCAATGAATTAGTGTCCAGTGTGTCTGCTTCCAGAATTTTTGTCATTGGTAAAGCAATTTAATGTCACTTGTTTTATATCTGAGAGTTTCTTAGGCAACCAAATCCACACATTTAATTATTACCCTCCACTAGAGATGTGGATGCTGTCCAATGACTTCCTTGGGCAATAGTATCATTAGTTATTTAGTATTGCTGTTATTTTTAGTGGGATCTTCTTAACATGTTTTCTTAATTGCTCTAAACTATGCCTTTCATTTGATTCTATTTTAATATATGAAGTTACATTCTGGTTTTTTTTTTCAATTGTACAGTATTAAGCGCATATCAATGAAGGACATTTCAACATGTACATACCCTGAAACTGTGGATAATAGCAGACCATATCTTTTGACTATACTCAGGACAGAAGCTTGCTATAGAATTACAGTGCAGGACCTAGAGAGGTCCACAAACACTTCCAGGAAAGAAATTGTTTGAAGGGTGGATAAGTGAAACTATGGATATAGAATCTGTGAGTCAAACACTACTTTTATTCAGTATTCTTGTGAACTGCCCTGAATTTCTTTTTTGGGAGGAAGAAGTGATAGAAATCCAACAAAAAAAACAATCAGATAAATGTAAATAAAATAAAATACTCTTCCTCCTGTACTAAAATGTAGGTAAGGGTAATGATTTCATTGAAACAATCTCTGGGGCTTGGAAAAAATATCAGTTCTTTCCTACAGAAGCACCCAAATCCTAAAACACTCCTGACTATCCTTATCCTAAAAGGTGATATATGCAGTAGTTCAAGTCGTAGAATCAAAAACATAAAATGGGGTTCCCTCTATTATTTCAAGGTTTTTTCCCCATTCTCTTTGATATGATGGTTACTGGAAGAGAGAAAACAAAAAAAAATATTTCCTTTCCACGCACATGTTGTTCATGTTCCCATACTGATCTCTTTATCAAAATTGGCCTAATTGTTAGGCAAACTGAAACTATCTGGACGAGAACATGTAGAAGGACAAGGATTGAATTAGGAATGCCACACACCCTGCCTTGTAACCTCACATTGTGTGTGCTCCTCTCCTCAAGTGTAGTGGGTGTAATACTGTTGTAAGATTTGAAATAAAATTCAAGAACTGTCCAATCAAGTTTGCACATGACAGGGGCACCTACCATCTTGATCCATAAAACAGTTAAGAAAATGTCCTGTGCCTACTCCATCCCTCCTACAGCGAGAGCACAGTTTGTTTTGGGACGTGTACAAGCCGGTGAAGAGAAATTCAGGGAACAGGTGGTGGGGCAGTCAAGTCAAGAGGAAACCACAATTTCTTCTCCAACTTGAACTTTGTTCTCAGATGGAGAAGAATTCAGAGGCTTTTAAAGCTCACAAGAAAGGTAATATAAAATCAAATTCTATATTTTGATGCAACTGAACTAAGAGGGAAATAGGACAGATTGTCCATCATTGCCCTTCTCCATGACACCTCCAGTAATTCAAATAAATCTTGAAATGCATCTTCTATTGTGTCTTTACAGCTACTTTTGTTCTTCACTATTCTTTGATTTAAAAGTTCACTTCTGCTTGAAAGTGGGTTATTTCAGCCTTCATATTGTGAACTTCCTCTTCTCCTCCTGCCCTTTAAATCTTTTCAATCCATGTCCTTTTGCTTTGTTTCAAAGCTTTGCCTGTAACAGACTCACAAAATCTTTAGGTTGGCCGAACATGCCCACCCACTTTGGATGAACCTTCAAAATGAAACAAAGCAGATCAGTATTCATTAGAATCTACTGAAAGGTCATGGACAATCAATAGAATCTCTTTCCTTTTTATCAGTCTTGTTTTGATTCATTTATAAAACATACAAGAATATGATACAATTCCTTGTCTTTCAATGATATAGTGAAATTAGGCTGCTCATTCAGAAGTGTGGTTATATACAGTATTACATACCATTGCCACCAAACTGCTGCATTACTGAATGTCTTATGCGAAGATGAATCATATGCTAAACAGGACTGCAGAGCCATGCCTCCAAGGTTAGATGGCACTTCCATGGGCTACACACTGGGCTGGTCCTATTATTATGCAGAGTATGGCCTCTGTCTCATGTAACACATACAGAAGCATACTCCTCCCTTTTTGAGAATAGTATGCCTCTGCTAGAACTTACTGCATGAAGGAGGCAAACCGACATTGAAGAAGGGTAGTCACCTTTGGATAGCACACTGTCCAAGGTGTTGCCGGTCTGCCACCTCCCTATAATAAACCCATCCCCTACTATCGATGGGGAAATAGCCACAGACTGTGTCACATTACCATCACTTACCTGGTGTGATAAACCCATTCCACTTCTGTGCATGCATGCAGGCATGAAGTGACATCAGGGGTCACTCTCCCAGCATCCTTCACTCCACCTCACTATTTCAGAGGCAGTAGATCTTCCATTTGAAGTACTATTTTTATTTTACAAACCCTAACTAAAGTTGATTTTAGACAGCTGAACTGCCATAGGTTGATGTTATGGATTTAAGTTGAAGTAGTCATGGGACCATGAAATGGCAAATTGAAACAATTACAGAAATGACAAAAGGTGTGATACCAACTGTGTTACTCCTAAAATGTTGCCTCATCCAGCTATCGCATGACTGCTATGGCTTCATTTCATAAAGTACAAGACTCCTTCTGACCCACTTCATTTGCCAATTGAACTAAGTTTTAGTTCTAAATCTAGCTAGTTTCTGTAAGATAGGACATCATTACCTATTTTGCCCCAAACAGAGGAAGTATCTTGGGCTGGTCCTTGATTCATGTGGATATGCCTTAGTGCTGAAATATCTCACACATTATACTACACCTGGGCTTTCTACACATGACACTTATGTGCAAGCTTTCTATTGAAAATTTCTACACATAAGCATGCAATCTCAGGGTGAGAGCACAGGTATGATCTGACAGTACCTTTCAATGATTGATCCTTCTTTATGCAAGATGTTTGTCCTGACCAGATCATGTAATAATAATAAATAATTCTATTTTTTTACTTATTACCCACCTCTCTGTAAGTAGAAGACAGTTACATTTTTTTTAAAAAAACCAATTTTTGATAGTGACACAGCTAACAGGGTTCATCTTCAAAAGTAAAGCAGTTGAGAGATTGTAGAAAATGATGTTCCCCGATCTTTGATATTCTGTAACTATCATTATAGAACCTTCTGTTTCACCAAAACAGAAGAATGGCCTGCCTCTGGGGAGCATGCTTGCTCCATCAATGTTTAACATTTACACAAATGATCAGCCACTGCCAGAAGGGATAGAAAGTTTAATCTATGTTGATGATCGTGCCATCACCACCTAAGCAGGGAGCTTTGAAATGGTTGAACAGAAGCCCTCCAAAGCTTTAGGTGCTCTTACTGTCTATTACAGGGAAAACCAGCTAATTCTTAATCCATCTAAAACACAGATGTGTGCTTTCTCCCTTAAGAACAGACAAGCATCTCGAGCTCTGAGGATTGCCTGGGAAGGAATTCACTGGAGCATTACAGCACACCAAAATACTTGGGAGTTACCCTTAATTGTACTCTGACTTACAAGAAGCACTGCGTGACTATCAAGCAAAAAGTGGGCACTAGAAATAATATCATACAAAAGCTGACTCACATTACCTGGGGATCACAACCAGATAGAGTGAAGACATCTGCCCTTGCGCTTTGCTACTTGGCTGCTGAATATGCATCCCCAGTGTGGAACACATCTCACCACATTAAAACAGTGGATGTGGCTCTTGATGTGACATGCTGCATTATCACAGGATGTCTACGTCCCACACCACTGGAGAAATTATACTGTTTAGTCAGTATTGCATCACCTTTCACCTGTCAGAAAGTAGCAGCCAACAATGAAAGGATGAAGGCAGTGACATCTCTGGCCCATACTCTGTTTCAATATCAGCCAGCATGCCAATACCAAAAATCAAGAAATAGTTTTCTAAGATCTACAGATATACTCGCAGGAACACCTCAGCAAATGAGAGTCCAAAAGAGGCAGGCTAAAACCTGGAACCTCAAGCCATAGCTGATACCAAATGAGAGACTCCCTCCTGGGCACACAAAAGACTGGGTGACTTGAAAGGCACTAAACAGACTGCACTCTGGCACCACAATATGCAGAGCCAACCTTAAGAAATGGGGTCACAAAGTGGAGTCCACAACATGCGAGTGTGGAGAAGAGCAAACCACAGACCACCCACTACAATGCAGTCTGAGCCATGCCACATGCACAATGGAGGACCTTCTTATAGCAACACCAGGGCCACTCCAAATGGCCAGATACTGGTCAAAGGACATTTAGCATAATGACAAGTTTTAAAACTTTGTTTGAGTTTTTTAAATACACTACAACTGAAGTCTTGGTTTGCTTCTGACATGATAAATAAAATTATAGAACTTATACTGATCCCTGGGACAAATGGCATCAACAATGATAATGACTATAGTTTGAGCAAATATGGTTTGATATGAAAATGATACAAGAATTCAGCTGATGTCATTGGTCTTTTTATTGAGCACCATTCAACCAATCCGTTTAGGCAAAGGGAAACATAATGCATTAGAAACATGAGTAAAACAGTCTATTAAGAGACAAACAAGATACAGACTCACTGAAAGGACTATGAATGCAGATAATTACACTTAAAAAGGATGATAGTTTAACGAACAAAGAAATTGAAATGAAAGGAGAAAGGAAGGCAAATGGGAGGCACATAACCAATATAAACAGCAACATAAAAATTAGCTGGAAGCAGTAAGGGGGAAATTGCCTTCTAAAGAGAAAAGTGAAAAGTGTAAAACCCGAACAGAGATGAGTGAAGGCTGTGAATTCTAAGTGCTTTTTAAAGGCTTGGCTTGCCTTCTCATTATTGTTTCATCATTGGCTTATCTATCTTTCCTTCCTAATATTTTGTTGCCGTTATCAGACAAATTGGTGCTTTTTTGCAGACAGCCTCAGCCCTCACTTACAACCATTTTAAATGAGCTCTCGAGCCTGCAGAAAGCCCGACATTCTGCAAGTCCACTAATCACAGTGTGCAGATGTCAATGGTTGTTCATGGCTCCAAGGTGATGTGCTCAGAGAAGAACTGTGCTAGTGAAAGGAAAAAAGCTAGCCTCCAAAACACACTGTGAAGGGGAAGAAAAACAAGACATTGGAGACATAAAACATTGATGTTATCAGCAAGTCTGCTTCATAAAATTACAATTCTTGGATGGAATATATGATGACTGTCCTTTCAAGACAAGTAGCCATACTGTGCTTATTACCATCATGACTGACAAAGCTTTTTGGGGCAGAATTTTTTGATTCTCATGGTCAAGAACACAAAGTTTTACCAAAAAAACCAATTCAACAAGATTTGGGAATAGGATGGGCATTTCAACAAAAGCTTGCAGCCAAATTGTTTGTTTTATCCTTAATCTCCAACAAAGATGGACACACTTTAAGAATCAAAAACCACATTCACTTTCATCCCTTGGACAGTTATAGATGCATATGATATTTATGAAACATCACATTTCTCTTGAACTACAAGACAGCTTGCACTGGTTGTATATGGAAATGACAGTTGGGTGATCAAAATCTCTTTCAGTCCCTGAATATTTTTTTCTGTTTTGTGTTGAGTTCCCAAAAACTACATTTAAGAGACAAAATGAAACTTCAAGAGTTGGTTTTCATGAAAAGGAGGGTGAGATCTCAGCATAGATATCTCAAAATGAACTTTTGCAGTGTACTAAAAATATGATTCCAGAGAGCCTGGAACTATGTATAAAGCGTAAAAGGTATGCATCAGCAAACTGGTTGTTATTAATTTTGGCTACTTGTGGGCAGGTTTTTGAAACAATAAAGTTACAATACATTGCATTAACATTTGATCAACATCTAAATGAAGGCGGTAGGAATCTGAATATCATGAAAACTATAGCAAAATTACAATAATTTAGTACATCAAACATTTTGCGTTTAGTAAACTTCAAATTGACCTTTGGTTTGTTATTCTGGGGTTCATATGTAATTGCCATCTCTGAGCATTTACTTTTTGTAATTACACTCACTAATGCATAATCTGATTGTCTTATTTATAAAACACTGCATTAACCATAACCTCATTTTATCTGCCTAACAGCAGTTAGTTTTCTCCATTTCAGTAGTACTTGGCATAACCATTTCAATGAAACTGAGACTTTAGAAATTATTTAGCCAATGCTTTGGAAATTAGACTGTTTTGTAATATGTTAACAGTGTGCAATATTTCCTTCTCTGACATATTTATTTATTTTATTTATTTATTTACTATTCTTGTATACCGCTGTATCTCAAGCCCGAGGGCGACTCACAGCGGTTTCCAAACAGCAAAGACAATAAAACAGCAATAATTAATATACAATGACAGTTAAATTACACATTTCCATTAATAACTAATAAGCAATCATCAATACACAGTTATCACAAATCCCATCCCTGATCGCCTCATCATCCAAGCGTGATCCAAATTCGTCGTCCATTGTTCCATTCCTATGTTCAAATTACCAAATTGCACTGAATTACTCAAACGCCTGCACAAACATCCAGGTCCCAAGACATATCCCAAGAAAAAAAAAAGTTGCAGGAAAGCAATGGCAAGTAAAGTTCTGTAATTGCTTTATCAGTCTTTTGAAAGGAGCCAATACCTGAGTAGATTTTTCCAAATTTATAGCCATTCTTTCCTCAGTTCTAAAGATCTCCCCTCAGTAGAAGAGTAATGAGTATTGTTGCAGCTGTTGATTATTATTTCTGTTTATGCAGCACTGTCAATGTATGTATTGTAGAATGTGAACTTTGGCCTAAGGATGGAAGGTATTTTTAGAAATATTCAGAAATTTATTTTCTCACAATGAAAACTCTGTTTGGTTAAGAGTTTGCACTTAGTTGTTTTGGGTAGAAAACAATATTTTCTGCATGGAAAATAGTATTTCTGTACAGAAGAACTTCTAACCTGCAAATGCTTTTTGAAAAATGTTCAAAGGAACAGTAAGTAATTTTCTTTTACTATAAGAACATATTTGAAAACTGCAGTTTCCAAAATTATTCTCACAGGACCCATTTGCACTGATCACTTAGGTCAATTTCAAACTGGCATAGAAGAAAGTGGTTTCAGTATGCAAATGAATAAATTGCTAATCCTGGAACCAGTCTGAAGCCCGAATGTTGATTAAACACAATACAGAAGCTAGCCTTGATCTGGTTTCAGAATCTGCAGTATCTCTGCAACTTGACAGCCACAGAGAATGTGTTTTTTTAATTCTCCCTGCCAGAATTGCACGTGCACATTAGTGAAATGCTTTGGGTGTCCACACAGGATTCGCATTCTATGAAGTCAATTATACCTTAGGATGAGAATCCCCAGAGTTTGCTTGATTTAAAGAACTTAAAGCATGCTTCAGTACTCTTTTGCACCATGTGTTATATAGTTGCTACACTTTGAAACCATCATCAAGCTTCATTAAATAGTCAATACAGAGGGGCCCACAATAAAAGAAAATTGCTAAAATTATTCATTGGTTCCTTCAAGAAGAAAAGCAGCAAAGAATTACATCTGTTTGGGACATATCTCTTATTTAAACTTGTTAGATGAATGCAGTGCTTCTGTTCTAAAAGGCAACTTAATCAAATAAAAATAATTTACAAATATTTTCTTAAGGTATCACATACATTTTGACACGTTCTAAATGTGAAAGCATAAGACGGATTATGGATTTGACCTCTGAGGACTCTAGAAGAACCTTTTCATATAAATTACTTGCATTTTTACAGAATTATTGGAGTAACATAATATCAGTGACTTTTTAAATATACCTTTTTGTTGAATCCACATTTAACTTGCTTTCATGTCATTCACAAAGGATAATACCACCATCCGTTCAGCATGGTGTTTGTGATATTCAGTTGGTCTTTGATCATCTTACACTTCATTATAATACAGATTTTCTTTATCCTATCATCTTTGCAGAGGGAGGGGGTGTAATTTCATTATAGCAAATGATTGGATAATAGCAGTGCTATAGCGGTATGCTATTATATATCTGTCTGTCTTTCTTGATTTAGAAGCAAGAGGGTGACCTCCCAATGTAGCTAATTTAATCTGCAAAAATAACCTTGCAAATTGACTTGCCAGACACTAATATTAGATGAAATCTTTTTTCTATTGAATCTGACTGTCATTAGTGAATCCCTGTGAGGGCTTTAATCTACAATTGTGATGCAAAAAAATCTCTCCTAATGTTGTCAAGTTTCATAAAATATCTATTTTATTAAAGAATTTGGGATGTAGATTCTGATGGATTAGCAATATTTGCCAGACAGCTGGATCCTGATTCAAATTCCAGCTGCCTTTCACATTAAATTTTGGTAATGCAAAAGAAATGCTGCTTTAGCAAATGTAGCAAGAAGGTGACAGTGGACGACGAAGCGAATCATATATATTAATTCAGGTCAAAAGTGAAGTGAATCATATATTAATATTTTGATACCTATGGGTCAAATAATAAATCTGCTGGCATTGGATGACTGCAAACCCTTGGCAGGTCCCTCAGAATTCTTCTCAAGGTGGAAGAGTTTTTGACTTCTAACTTTTGGGAAACTGCTCAAAAGGAGGTGTCATAGGTAAAATATTATCTCTATATTATTTTACTTTAAAATAACCCATCTCTAGAATAACATGCCAAACCATTTTACTATCTGGACCAGAATTGTGATTTTAAGTTATGGCATATCCAGGTTCTCATGAAAAAAACATTTTCCTAACTCTACTACCTAAAATCCACGGAATGGGAAATAATACTAATCCAATGAAATTGACCTAGAGTTAGAATTAGTCATACATAGATTTGAAACTGAGACCTTCTGTAAATGAAAAATGTGTGCATCCATGAAATGATATCCCTGTATCAAACACCATTATGAGTACAAAAATATATTCTTTCTTACATAAGAACCTTTGACAACCAAGGGTGCATCTACACTTTAGTCTTAATGAAGTTAGACACCACTTAAACTCCCATGACTCAATGCGATGGAAGGACGGGGGTTACTTCTGAAGAGCAGATGAACCCCATGTAATAGGTCAGTAATAATCAGATTTCCACTATATGTATCTTGGAACTGAAACCAAAAGTGTGTGCATGTCTGAATGTATATTGGTTACTGCCTTATTCAGTGAAGAAGCTCTACATTCCCTTGGTAATATCTCCCAGTATCACATTTAATATGCTGTCACTTGATAATTAATCACAATTGTTCACGTGAACTGACCCTGAACCTGGATATAACCTGCTCTTATTTTCCAAGTGGCCATTTACTTAATACAATCCCCAAATGAACAGACAAACCAGATGAATGGCTACACAATGAACTAAATGACCGAGGGACTAAATGAACCATACTTAAACACACCTTCTAATGACTGCATGGCCAGATTACATTATGGCCTATTACGATGCACCAGGAAGAGAATCAGAGCAAGTGAAATGGAATGAACCCCAAATCTATTCTTCAATAACTGTAAAAAGTTGCAAACTAGAGAAGGCAGAGAGATTTAAGTTGATACATACACAACTGTCAAAAGTCTCGGTTTCACTGTTTACAGGTTCACTTTTGGACCTTTCCATTTTGTGCAAAAGTAAACTAAGGCTGTCTAAATACAACAGCCAAGGTTCAAATAAAAGTAATATACACCCTGTCACATTACTGTGGGGGTCCATGTCTCAGAGATAGTTTTTTTATATAGTTCCAAATCATAGCATTCACAAAAGAATATTATATGCATTTGGTAACTCAAAAAAGTATAACTCAAAAAAGTATCAACGCTGTATGTTCTTGCATTGAGTTGAGCTTAAATCAGTAGTCCACGACCGGTTTCGGCCTCACTCCAGGCCTTCCTCTGGTGGACTATATATATATATATATATATATATATATATATATATATATATATGCTACTAATAAATTCATAGAAAATCATGTACATAAACACATATAATGTTGTGATAGTCTGCTGGCAGTGATAGTAACACTAGTTGTAGTAGGAGAGGCAGGAAAACTACTCGCGAGCAAGACTATAATGAAGAGCAACAAAGGAAAAGAATCCGGGAGATACTTAGTGAGCCAACAGATGAGGATTCTTTTGAAGGTTTTGATGCAAATGATATGGATGATGGGATATCAGATTCTGGATCTGATGGGATGGATTGGACAAGGGCTCAAGAGATTAGAAATATTTGTGCTGAACCCACAAGCAGTGGCATTTTTAAAGGTTGGAGTAGTGAAGGCACGGATGGGTCTTGGGGAACTTCAGGATTAGACCAGAGATGGACTACTTGGAGGAGTGGTGGAAGAGGCACAGCTGGGGATGGGTTGGGCCGAACTAGGGGCGACTCCAGTTCAGATGAGGAGCTGCAACAAGATGCAGCTGGGACAAGGGTGTTGGCTGAATCAAATTCTGACAAGGACTTGTAGATAAAATGGGAGTGTTTGCAATTGTAACCTTGCAATCGACAAGGAGTCTTGTTGGGCGCTTTCTGGGTCATTGTGTTACAGAAGACGGGTTTGGAAGAAGACTTTGGGACCTGCAGTATTGCCCCGCTGCTTTGGCTCCTTGGGTCTTCCGTTGGATTGGGATCTGACCTTGCAGATGTTTGTTTCCCTTCAGACTGGACTGGACTGGACTTCAACCACTGTCGTTACTCTCTCCTCCACGTCTGCGGCTGTGCTTCTGGAGTAGGCGTTATCATCCCTCCTGCATTCCTGCATACCAGCCTCGGACTCTATCACAACAGGGGGTGGGTTGAGGGGTAACTGTACTGTGGTTGGCAGGTTGTCTATGTATGTGTATGTGTTTGTAATGTATATTGTGAGTGTATTACAAATTTTAAAATAAATAAACATTTTTTCTTTAAAAAGAGACTGATTTTCTTTTAACCGTAAATTTTGTTCTGTGTCCAAATCATGATTGTCCTCTCAGAGTAGTTTCCTTGGGCAGCTGCACAGTGACTGAGGTGTTGTTTCAATTTTTCATAGCAGTGCTGAAGGCTTCTCCTGGAATGTGTTTCAGCTTATCAGTTAAGCTCTTCAGAATATGATCCAAAGTACTGAAATGGTACCCTCTCAGGTGGTTTTTTTTAGCTGGGGGAATAAAATGAAGTCACAGGGACTGTGATCCAGTGAATAAGTGGGCTGGGAAACCACATGAATTCTTTCTTTCTGCCAAAAAATTATTGATGAAGATGGTTGTGTGACATGAGATCTTGTAATGGTGCAGCATCGAAGTGCATGGAATGCCTGGTCGTACATGAGCCATCCTCTTCCTGAGTCTTTCAAGGACTTCCCAATAAAAGGATTGATTAACATTCTTGGAGGCACAAATTCCTTGTGGATGATCCCCTGACTATAAAAAAACACACATGAGCATCACTCTGATTTTTGATTGGCTCATTCTCGCTTTTGGGGGGAAAGAAAGAATTTGCAATATGCCACTCCCAAATTTGGCATTTGGTCCCTGAATCGGACTAAAAAGTCCATGATTCATCACCTGTGACCAGATAAATGAAGAATTCTGTCTCCCTCTCAAGATATTTCAGAAGATAAATGCACATGTTCCTGTGGTGGGCTTACTGTTCAGTTGTGAGGTTTTTTGGAATCATCTTGGTAAGCTACTTATGCAATTCTTGATTTCGAGACTAGCAATCCACAGACCATCTGTTTGTTTGCCTGATTCATCATATTGTAACATCTGAGTTCTCGTCCAGTACTTGTGCAGCTCCACTCTATAAAACAAACAAGGAATGGCAGATCAGAATGTCATCAGTATACTGACAGTCCCTAAACCCAAAACACTTTGCAGCTTCATATAGAGAATGAATGGCATGATGGACTAGAGGGAGCCTTGTGATACACCCCAAATTAATTTCTATGGATCTGAGCCTTTTAATGCCACCTTCTCAAATTGATGACACAGAGGGGCCCATCCAAACAGGGCCCAAAATGTGCAAGCTCTCGCACTTCTATCAGAAGTGTCCAAACAACACCTCCAGTAAAACTGAATTAATTCAAGACAAAGCAGGAAAACCCTGCTCTATGAACCTAGAAACCCAGAGGGCATCAACCTTCTCCCGAAAATAACCGTAAGAAGTCATTAAAAATGTAAACAACTTACCCGGACACCATTAAAGTACTTCTGGAGTCATTTTGGCACATAGAAATGATGTGCCAGGAGACAGGGGGTGAGGAGAAAAATTGCTCCTCACCCCCCTCACCTCATATCCTGGAACATCATTTCTATGTGTCAAAAGGACTCCTGAAGTACTTTAATGGCAGCAGGTAAGTTGTTTTAATTTTAAGGACTTCTTTTGGGGGGACTTTTGGATGTCTGGGTGCCCTCCTGGAAGGTACCAGGAGGGCATCTAGACACACACACACACACACACACCAGGAATTTGTGTGTTTGGGGGAAAAGTGTGGGGTCTTAAATGCGTGCTTAAGCAGTTTCTTAAACCCACTTCTGGAAGCATCCTGATAGAAGTAGAACCATATTAATACAGTGCCTCCCTGACCACACAAATTGCCAAACCACCACACACTCAAGTACCTTGGAATGCTAGCAAGAGATTACTGGGGCAAGGCTAGATTGGCAGGTAAATCTGTGATCAGCTGAGAACAGAAATGATCAGAACTGACCCCAAGGGCAGCTACATGCACTCTGCCAAACTGTCTGCACAACTACGTTGGTGTCTACAAAATCCAGCCAGCTAAAGTCTACATCAGTCCTGCTGATTCTTCCCTCCCCTTCTGTGTCACCACTTCTTTCACAGCTGACCAAAGAGCTCTGCATGAGCTTCTGGGCACCGCAGGTACCCTGTTCTGACATCAGCAAGGGTGCCTGACAGGAAGAAGGAAAGGAAAGACTTGTGGTTCCAGCTTCTCATCTGGACAGTGGACCAGTACTGAAATGGACCCAAGCCAGCTTTCCAGACAGCCCTGAAACCAGAAAACTTTGGAACATTCCCCAATACGAGACAAGAGCCTTGAGATATATTTTAATTATTTTAACTATTTCTATTGTTTTAGTCCCTTGAGAATTTTACTGGTTTATTATTTAATGATAATTTTATGCATGTCAGGACAGTGGGGAATTTATTTGGTGGACTTTTATTTGATAATTATTTTTATATTTGTGCGTAATTGCTGCTATAAACCGCCTTGGGTCTTTGGAGAAAGATGATATAGAAATGTCCCAAATAAATAAATAAATAAACTTTACATGAAGAGGTGAAGCAAGTCTAACCCAGAAAAACCCACATCATCACAAGGACAGCCAAGAATGAATTCAGGGTGACACTGGATTTTCTTGCCCATGTAAGCTCTAGTTATCGCAGAAGTCCAGATAGTTTCATCTTGTTAAGTAAATGTTACTGAATATATGTGTTAATATTTAAGACATTTAACATGTGAGCCTGTCCTTTGTAGATGGCAGAGTATTTCCCCATATTTTACCACACACACACAAAGGCCAATCTGGAGAAACTCAATATACACCAAATAACCACGTCTAGCCTTTTCCAATTCTTTCCTTTCTTATCAGAAGTCTTTTATCAGTATTTTTCAGTTAAAACCTCAACTCAGAATTCCTAATTATAGAGCTGCGAGCCATATCTCAGTTCTTAGAAAACCCACTGAGAATCTAATTAAAGACAGAATGGTACAATGCTAGGATGCCTATAATCCCAGTGAGTACAACAGAGGAGAGGCAATGATGTTTCTTGCCAACCATACTAATTCTGTTTATCATTCTGTACAAGACTTGCTTTTCTCAGCCCAAACAGATAATAGGCTGAGAATGCGTACTCAAAGAACACTTCTTTATTTTGAATTTACCCCCCCCCCCTTTTCCAAGATGTGAGACAGGTTTCAATGCTTTTGTGAAATCTGTAAAAATGGACATTGTTGGCCATAAAAGAAACAGAAACAACAGAGCCATTCTGGGTCAAAGTAGTTCCCTTCAATATATAGGACAGTGCTATGCAGTGCTTTCTTTTCTTACTCCAAAGTAAGGGTATGTTTACCTAGCCTTACTTTAAAGTAAGAAAAAAAAAACCATCTGGATTGTAATCTTAATGTGGATATGAGGGTAGTTAACCTTTTTTCTATTATGGTTACAATTCAGAGAGATATTTTTATGCCTACAAATTGTCCAAAATACCTCCACTGAAGCAAAGAAGGCTTTCTCCATACAAACGGCAAGTGTGGGGTGCTGATCTTCATTGAGATTACACCCCGAAAAAGAGCCAACTCCTCGCTTACTCAGGATTCTATCCAAATTTCCTCCCTCAAACATAGCTTTCAAAAAGAGAGCAGTAGATGCAGTAGGTACACAGGGTTCAGCTAGGCAAATTACTTTGCTAATTTTTATCCTACTAACTCTTTGCAACTTGGCCTTTATACCTATCATCTCATGATCCTTCCTGTCTTAAAACATTGGAGCAGTATGAGACAATGAGATTGGCCCCAACCCCTGGCAATCACCCATTCAGAATGTATAGAGAATATCCAGAGCTTGCGACTATGCTTTGGACATCAACCTGTAGAATTTCCCAGCCAGTACAATGCAATGGTCATGTGGTCTGGGGAATTCTTGAAATTCTGAAACAGGAGGAAAATTAGGAACGGTTTTGCTATGACTCACTGCATACTTCTCTAGCCTCATTTTAAAAAAAGTGCTTATGGCCACTGTCATTGCCATGATCATGGGCCACCTAGACCAGAATTTAGCCTGTGTCATAAAGCATAATGAAAATACTCCCTGGCCAATTTAATGCTATATAATAAAAAAAAACAGAGTTTACTGTATTATCCTTTGGTTTCCTATGGCCCTACTATTTTAGAAACAAACAAAGCTAATATTTCTATTGTTTTACCCATTACACTTCACACTTCATATTTCCAACTTACAAAACTGAGCTCTTCCTCCACCTCTCTCTCTCTCTCTCTCTCTCTCTCTCTCTCTCTCTCTCTCTCTCTCTCACACACACACACACACACAATAAGTCAGTCTGTATGAAATGCAAGTATGTCAACATGGTCTTGAAGTCTTGTTTGAACAGGGATTTTGTTGTATTTGTGCTGCAGAAGGCTGACATGGTTTTCTTGTTCAGAGCACAAATCGTCAATTCATCTTTCTATTCTTTGCCTGTTTTGCATAGATGGATAATGTATTTATAAATGTTTATTTGTCACAAAGTGTTGAAACCTCCTGCCTATATTCCAGACAACGTATTCATCAGCATAGTAGGAACAGCTGAAAAAGATTCAGTGACAAAATCTGTTGAGTTCGAGTAATCACAAATCTGTCTTCATAGCATTTTCCCAATTGCTCAGTCTCTTTGTAATGCAAATATCATGGGAAAAATACAAACATAATGCTCAATTTATTTGCCTTGTAAAATCTTTATTCATTTTTCAACATACATTTCCTTCAGTCAACTATTCATTAACTGATCGTTTGCTGTGCGCTGATAATATTTCTAATATGTAATGCATATCATAGAGTACAAAAATACTTATAGCAGAGTTTTTATATAAGTCATTGACCTATCTGAGAATTTATGAAGAAGACCTTATCAAGTTTGTGGTCCAGAGAAGAGTGAGGCATGCTATCCATGCAAATTGATCATGCTTATCAATGTAAATGCCTTCTGCCTTTCAAAATCAAAGGGAAGACTGAGATGCTTCTATTAGCCCTACCTCACTAGGATTATGATGACAATTCTTTAAAAATACAGCATTAAATGAACAAATCTCTCATTTTATTTTTAGGATCACCACACAAACATGATGAATAAAACTATGCATGTAATAACCCCCATTTCTCTGACTGTTTTTAATTTTGATAATTAAAGTGCAATTCAATTTTAGTCATGAAGCAAAATTCACTGCAAATTTCAAGGGACACTTTTTTATATACAGGCAATCATATCTTTTTTATGATAAATTCACTTAAATTTGGAAAGCAACGTTTCCTATCCCATCTTCCACCATGCAGCTATCTGTGACTTTCTCCCAATTTGCCAAATATCAGGCAATTCTGTCCTCTCCTAACATACCACGCCACCTTCTTTAAGTATGGCTCTCCAACCCTCTAAAGTGTTTTATGAAGCAACAGATAATGACAAAGAGAGCAGGAAATGGGAAATCCTCATTCTCTGGCCTTTCTTCTATTCTTCAGTTCTTTTGACACCCAAGCCAATACACTTGATAGCAAAGGCATATGTTCCTTGTTATTTTTTAAAATATTAAATTAAAAAAATAAATTGAGACTGAGATTCTGCATGAGAAGATATGATCTAAAGATATAGCTATGGTACTCTCAACTCACGTTTTCCAGTGGAAACCTACCAAATCCAGCCCATTTCCTGATCTCAGATGTTACTTTTGTTGTCAGTTGAGATTCTGTGGAAAAATCTCAATACAGGCAGAGGCCATTCTTCTTCTTGGCCACATGGGGACTAGGAACAAAGAGCAATAAAACACAGTTAATACAATTTCAATTCCACTGGAATAGCAAAGGAATTTTCCTTAATATCCAGGCTGTCCCTGTCCTGTGCAAAGCTGACTGCCATTTTCTCTCACAAAGAACACTGACTTTCTCAGGCAGTTCTGTACAACTACATTTGGAAAAACATTTAGGTTGCTGCATAGGACCTTGTCTGCATTGATGACTTAGGTTGGTTTTGAACCAGTCTGACAGAAACTGGTTTCTTTATGCAGATGATTAGACTGACCCGTCTGGCACAGTTTTGTGGCCAGTAAGGTGATTACATTAACCATGGAAGATGAACTCAAACTGTTTCCAGAATTCACACTATCCATAGCTTAAGAGCTGCCAGAAAATGCAGGGTTTTTTTCTCTGATTTCTGGTTGAAATGCTCAGAAAATGCCCTTGGGGTGTTTTCTTGGCAGCCCACCCCCATGTTCTGAATTTTACAAAGCACGCCAATATAATCAGGTGTCTTGCTAAAGTGCATTGGGGGCTTAACTCATATCCCCCCCCCCAAAAAAAAACTTTGCTTAAGGTGCTTTACTGACCTTAACCATTTTAATAGTGAATGTAATGTTTTTAAATTTCTCGTGTATTAATTTTAATGTTTATTTTAATTGTATGTTTTTTTTAAAGACATTGAATAGTTGCCTGTATGTAAAGTTGCTTTGAGTCCCCTTGGGGGTTGAGAACGGTGGGATATAAATATGGCAAATAATAAATAAATAAATAATCACATGCTTCGGCAGCATGTGCTTTGTAGCTATTGCTATTTATACCCTGCTTTCCTAGACGGGCTAGTTCCTCAGTCCACAAGCCCAAAATTCCCACCAGACTGTCTGGGAAAGGCCAGTTCACAACTGCAAAGGACTGTTGGGCATTGCCATGTGCTCCCTAACTGCCTTTCCCCTTATCTCGGGACCAAAGGAGCCTGTTGACACTGGTATCATCTCTACTGCGGTTTGAAGAACTAAACAGAAAAGCCCAAGGAGACAAAGTGAACAAACCAAACTTGGAAAATGAAGAGAAATACTTCAGACCCAGAAACAGTTTGTAGTTCAAGTTAGATTCTTTTAACCCATAGAGGAAGTTATCTGTGACATTTTCTATCCAAGAAAACACAAATTACAGTTGGATATGCTGTGCTGCATGTTAGATATTTGTTTACCTCATTTAAGCTCTTGGAGTTGTAGAGATATATTATGGAGTAGAATGTTAGCTCTGGGAAGGGAGCCAGTCTTAGTATGGGCAAAGATAAGATTGAGGGAATACCTGGCTTATAATAATAAGTCCAGTAATATAAGGTTCCTTGATTTATGCCAGGAAAACACCATCACACCTGTACTCAAGAAAAGGAGACACCATTAAGTCAGTAGATAAAATAAACCTGAAAACATACACTGGCTGAAACAGTAGAATAGTAATGATGCTCACCTTACCTTAGACTCCTCTTTTGATTTTTTGAGAGAACAAATATGAGTGGAGATTTTCCAAATGACTGACTAAAGGAAAACCAAAGAGATTGTAAAATGGAAGCCTTAAGAACAGCAAAGCACCAGATTTTGCTCTCAGTAAACTGGCCAGTTCTGCTGCTAGGCAATTGCTGATAATCCAAACTTCTATGTATAGCATGATATTTTTTTCTTGATGAAGTTTGTAATTCAATACCTAGCCTAATGCTGGTGTATAGATATGCAGGCAGAGGGTGTGTAATACCTTGCTATACAATCATAATAGAAGTGTATATGTTATAAGGATATGCCTAGACTGATTCAAGGTCTTTGTAAGCTATGCCATTGAGGATACAGCTTTCATATTACACAGCATATTTATTTTTGATATCTGTGTTACGAGAATAAAAAATATAAACCTGCAACATATTTTCCTGTTACTTTCCAGATAGAAAAAAGATCTAAGAATACTTAAGATGCATACATATTTATCTGACTTTTGGATAGAACAAGTTTTGCAGTCTTGAGAGGTGACTAACATTAATAGGAGGCAAGCTATTATCTGAAGTTATGAATGTGCTTGTGTTTGTTATCCTAAATATGTTAACCATTTCTCTAGACATGAAGTGACAGCAAATTTACTTTTCCATAATACTTTGCTAAGTATAAAGTTCATGACTACTTCAGACAAAGAAATTAATACCTAATATTTTCAGAGGCATAACTACATTACATCTTTTGGCAGCTTTGTAAGCAAAAAGGAACTAATTCTGATTGGCTGGCTGGCTGCTGAATTCATGTATATTTCCTTCGATATTTGCAGTTCCCATTCCTAATGGAAGCTGACAGAATGTAAATGAGTTTCTAAAGGAACCAGCAAAAGTGGCAATTTTTCTCATTTAATCTTCAGATGAGCTGTCTGTCTCCCAGATGCTGAGCTTCATTAGAATTCTGAAACTAATTTCACCTATCAACACATGATTATTGGTTTGAGTGAGGTTTTGGGAGACTCTGAGTAAAAATCACTATCAAATGCTGGCTGGCTAAAGAGGAGAAAAGAAAAGACCACACTAAAGAAAGGGGGTGGAGGGGGAGACAAAGTAATCTACTTGTGTAGTTACTTAAACTACTGAATACTTAAACCTTCCCTTGGCTCCCAAATCCCCACTTTAAAGTCAGTTAAAGGAATAATAAAAAGTAAATCTTTGACTGATATAAGACCTAAGCCAAGGCTGGCACCTCATTCCTAAAGACATTTAGTGGGATATAAATGCTGTTGATTTCTGTGGAATTTACTTAAAAATAAATGCAGTTCAGTTTGCAAATAAAATTTTAGTGCCACGAGTCATGCACACACATATATAACATGATTGCCTCTGTACGGAGAAAGTATATCAGATGGAGAGATTAGTTTGATTTTGTAGAAGAGAAAAACTGGCCTAGTTTATAAACTACTAGTTAAGCCACTAGCTTCACATTCCCTATTATACTTTTACCATCTGGACATTTCTGTTCCAAAAACCATTCACTTACTGTGTCCCAGCAGTTTTAGGCAAGATCACAAGGGCTTTTTATGTTTTTAATCTTCTGCTCCTGACTCTCTTTCATGATGTTACTAGCAGAAGGTTCCACTTTGAAAGGGTGCACCCTAGTGTTCCCTTTCCATGATTTCTCTGCTCCTCCTCTCTAATCCCTTTCTCCTCTTTTATCTCTTTTTCCATTCCAGTGTTCATTCATCCTTTACTTCTCTTACGCCCTTTTGTCCACTTAATGGACAGCAGGATGTCTTCACCCATTCTTAACTATCTGAATAGCTGGGGCTCCCTGGATAAGAACACATTATACATAGCTGCCTTTCAACAAGGCCTTGTTGAAAAAAAAATGATTTTTTCAGGTTTTCCCACAACTTCTTCTGTGATGGTTAGAGAAGATTTAGTGTCCTACGCTCCAGTCAGCAAATGTCCAGGAATAAGGTGGTTGAAATACAGGAACTATCAAGGAGTTAATTCAAGTTCAGGTCAGTCACAGGATATTTAGCAAGCTGAAGGAAGAAGCAAGAATGTGGTCACCAACCAGTCCAGGAACAACAACAACAACAACAACAACAACAACAACAACAACAACAACAAACTTTATTTATAGGCCTGCCCTATAAAAGCAAACATTCAATGCCTTGGTGATAAACAGACACATAAATCAAAAACAGTACAAGGTAACATTATTATAAACTCTTAAATTACTGAACAAGACAATAAAATTAATAATTAAATACCATAATTATCTTAACATACGCATAAGATCCATAAAAACCAACATTACAAGATACATAATATAAGTAAAATACAAAATATAAGTAAAATCATCCATCATGTTAGCTGTCCAGATAAATAAACCAGCAAGAAGCATTCCATCGTCAGAAATCATAGCCACTCCAAGATCAAGATACCACCAATGCTGAAGAGTAGTACTAGTCATCAAGAAAGAGGGTTTAAAGCAACCAAGCTACCAAGGAGTGGCTGTGAGATTTATTTTCCTTGCTCATTGAATAATGGCAATAGGTCTTCACTAGTATATGTAGCCTCCTGTTGGGGTATAGGGCCTCTGTGTCTGTCCAGTTTTCCTGTCTCATTCCCAGGATTATTTTAGTACCACGAATAGGTGATAACTTTTCATTTCTATTTTTTAAATTTAATGTTCTGCATTATACTCATGTGGTCTGCAGATAGATGCTACTGTTGACATGCCCCCCTTTGATAACTTATTCCAAACTTGCATTTCTGTGGCAAATTGCAATCAAAATATTACAGTTTTGCTAAGAAGTCACAAAGTACCTGCACATCACACCTCTGCAAAATAATATTTCTTACAAACAGACATATTTTGCACCATTATTTGAGTGTGATCATGTAGCTTTTACACAAATCTAGAAAGCTCAACCTCAGTGGTTTATTGCTGTTCACAAGAAGAAAGACGAAAAGACACTGACAAGGTCAAAGGCTACAAACTGCTTTTTAAAGAAAAGAGAAAAGAGGAACATTATCTAAGGGATAGCCAGTCAGTGCATTATCCTAGTCAACCTGTATGTTTTTATTCTTTCTGTACACAAAAAAAAAAAGAATGTTTGCAATGGTCTAATTTGAGGAATAGCTTCTGGGGATGTGCAATTCAGTTTAATCCCATTTTGCTTTTCAGTATCCAGATTTTGGTGGGGCCCCAGATCAATTTTTGGGAGCCCCCTGAATTTGGTCAGGAAGATAATCAATTTTGCGATCCAGCAACTGAAAGATTCGGAAAGATAAAGCCCATTGGAGGCAATGGGGAACTTATGAGGCTCCCCTTTCCATCATTTTAAAGTCATCAGTCCTAAGAAACTACCCTTTCTGGGATCCTTTCTCCTTATATCCTTCAATAAAATCTGGATTAACAGCATCAGATTTAAGAAACCATTCTATCTGTGATCCTTTCTCCTTGTAACCTTCAATAAGGCATGGGTTAAAGGCATCAGACTTAAGAAACCACCTTTTCTGGAATCATTTGCCCTCAACACCCTTTCAATGAAGCTGGGTTAGGGGAGGCACCCTTTTTAAACACTTATTTCAATGGGAGCCATACCACCTAAAGAAACATTAGCCATTTTTAAAAAAGATATAAATTATCTCCTCATTTTATGGAGGCTTAAGAAATGGTAAGATACCTCTATCCTACATCTGAAATTTGTCTCATGTGAAGGACATCATCAATGGCAGTTTCCTAAGTGTGTAGAAAGTAAATTATTATTTAAGTCAAAAAGCAAGCCAAGCCATACAGACTGCAAATGGCACTGAGAATTCAGATCACTGATATGTCTCTCTTAGAAGCTTGTCACAACAGAAAAATGGAAGCCTGGTTTGGCTGAAAAACACATCATGGTTTTCTTCTGTTCTGATTGGCTCAACAGGCAGGGCTCACAGAGAAATCCTCTCTGGGCATGTGGCTGCCTCTCTACACTCCATGTGTAGCTGAAAGAAACAGAGCAGTTGTTTTTGGCAGCAACATGGTCTGTTGCAGGGGGGGAGTGGTGGTGGTGGGGCCTGTGCTATTATGGCTGGCTCAAAGGGCTGAAACAGCTGAAAAAACCAGAGTCCATTTTGAAAAACAAATCCGTGCACAACCCTAATAGCTTCACATGATGGAATGAGTCGAGGCAAGCCTCAGATGCATGTATTTCCTCCTCTCTGTCTTATACTGATCCCTTATTCTGGGGCAACCCGGTATGATGTAGGATGGATTGGCCTAGAGAGGGTTTGTATAACAACCTCTTTCCTGTCCTCTCTCGCACTGAGAGGTGTCTTGACTGCACAAGAGTGTTAAACCAGGTTCAATACTATCAGATAGCCACCATTACCATCTCTTCCTGTTGTTCTTGGGTCCTGTTCATTGCTTGTTGGCTGGATTGGTAACAGCTGGGGCTCTGGAGCAATGAGGGAGGAGGGAGAGGGAGAAAATGTATTGCCTTTGCCTTTCCCCCTTTCTTCTCTAATCAACTTGTTGCCCAGGCCAATGTCACTCCAAGTCAGTGGTTCTCAACCTGTGGGTACCCAGATGTTTTGGCCTCCAACTCCCAGAAATCCTGGTAAACTGGCTGGGATTTCTGGGAGTTGGAGGCCAAAACACCTGGGGACCCACAGTTTGAGAACCACTGCTCTAGATGATCAGTGACTGTCAAATCCCAAGTTGTGTCTGGAGATTTCCGTGACAAGGAAAATGGGAGGGGATGATGAGTGCTACACCATGTCCAGGGAACACAGGATGATTCTATAAACAGTTGCAGCCAGTTCTGTCTGAGAACCAGCCTAGCTGTTTACATGAGCCCAAAGGTGTGGAGTAGAATTCAGAGCAAACAGTTACTTTGATTAACATGGATCAAAGCCACGTTAAACAACCCTACCCACATTAAACTGGATCAGCTCCATGCATAGTTTGGTTGCCACAGAGCTGACTTAGGCACCCTTTTACACTAAGTGGTCAATATAGATGTGCCTTTGGACTTAGAACTTTGATTTCCAAACTTTGGTCCTCCAGGTGTTTTACACTTCTGTTCCTAGAAGCCCTGACCAGCTTACCCAAACACCTAGAGGACCAAAGCTTGGGAAATATTGCTCTAGAACAAGAACATCTGGGAACCTGCCCCCTCCCCCGAAGCCCCCAGACCCCTTTGAAAAGTAAAATAAACTTACCTGGCCTCTAGTAAACTCTTGAAGCAGCTCTCCCAGCACGTAAAAATGACATGCCAGGAGAAAGGAGGAATGATTTTCCCCTCCCCTGCTCCCTTGACGCATCATTTCTACATGCTGGGAGAGCTACTCCAAGATGTATAGGAGGCCGGGTAAGTTTTCTTCACTTTTCAAAGGGTTTTGGGGGCTTTGGGGGAGGGGGGGTATTCCCACAGTTTTCCAGACCAATTTAGTCCAATCTAGACTCTGAAAAAAAAATGGGTTTATCCCACGCCTTCCAAGAAGGCGCAGAATAAATCCACTATTTAATTAATTTGCTACAAACCAGGGTTGTCCTGGTTTGTGACAAATTAATTTGGTTGTTGTCTGAGTGGGCACTAAGTTAATTAGTAGTAGGGAAACAGACATGAATAAAACAAACTCCTCAAGGTGCCTACATTTTCACAATAAAACTCTTCTCAGTTTGAACCCTTGTCAGATCACCATTATTTATTTATTTAGATTATCAATCAGGCATTAGGGAGAAAGTTTGTAGCAAAAAAATTACACATAATTCCCCATACATTTTTTGAGAAATATCCATAATACTTATGCATTTTGAAATATGTGCATTTTCTCCTATTGACCAAAATGTCCTTATTAATGGGTTGTTCTTGTGAATATTTAAAAATAGTATGCAGGTGGTTTTTTTAACATTTAGGAGATTATTCCTTTTTTCTCCTAAGTCTATTAGACTTACCTCTTACGGGCAAAATAGTATTTTAGCAAAGGAGATAAATTAATGAAAAGTGTTTTTATCTGTAATGTAACTTTGACAAAGGGAATAAGCTATAAACATTATCTGGCTAAACACCTGGACTTAGGAGTGGAGTTCTGATTCAGAGTGATTTCAGTTCAAAGCAGATGGGAAAAGTCTAGATAGTGACTTTATAAGTGTTTCAGCAAAAAAGGGAGGAACTGAGCTAACCTGGTTGGTGTCAGCAAATCACAGCTCAGGTGAAGCTATGAAAGGGGAATAAAGGAGAAAGGGTACAAAACTGAGGGTTGTCTTTAGCAGAAAAGATTACAAGAGATACCAGAAATTAGCATAGGAATAGGGAAACTGTAACAGAGTTTGGACTGTCCATCGAGAATAGAATTGAATATGCTAGTTGAGTAAATACTTCAGGGGTTACTACTACTACTACTATTACTACTACTATATTGCAGTAAAATAACCAAAAACAGTGGCTCCTGCTAAAGATGTGCAATCTAAAATATATGTGTATGTTCATATACACACAGAGGAAGGGGGGAATAATAAAATGGGCTAACCTACCAATTAATATTCTAATAAGGTTTTAATAAACTCTATGATTTGTGCATGATGTCTTTATTTATTTTATTGGATTTATATTCCACTTTGTCCTAGGTCACTTGTTTATTTTTGTTTTTACTATTTTATTTTTCTTATTTGTTTTACAGTTAGTTTTGACAGAGAAGCCAGTCACATGTTTCAGAGTGAATCCACTAACTAACACATCCACTGACCTATATAGGGATCACCTTGAGTCCAAATTACAAACAGTCCCCAAGTTACAAGTATCCAACTTACAAATTATTCATAGGTAAAAATGGGGATGAGAGAACAGGAAGTGAGAAAAATCTACCCCTTGGAAGGGAAATTCACTCCTAAAAGAGGCGTCATGGGGAAAATGTGTTTCTACTAAAGCTTTATCACCAATCCTTGTTCCCACAACAAGTCACATTTTTCAGTATCCAATTATCACAGGGATAGAAAGTGAGGTGAAATCTTCTGAACAAGGGCACAAACAGAAAAACAAACACCACAGGGGTGTTAATCCTCCCCTATGCTATCCAAAGCTATGTGTGTATGTGTGGAGTTACACTTCAAAAATATCCCTGTTTTGATTTACATACAAATTCAATTTAAGAACAAACCTACAGAACCTATCTTGTTCATAAATTGGGAACTGCCTATACCTGATCCAGGGAGAGATCATTAGGGTAAAAGGATCAGGTGAGTGGCAGGAATCCAAAAGCTTGAAACAGAGGCACCAGCTTGGAGATAGGATTTATCATAAGTATCTGAAAGAAGGATGCAGCAAGCTTTGACATAAATGCCTCACAATGAATTGCCTTGAATCTAGGATCTCTCTTTATGTGATTGGGGGCTTAGAAAAGAATCTTTTAGTTTTGATCTTCTAAACTTAAGCAAAGCGACTAATGCAATAGTTGGGTGCCCATATAGCCATTCTGAAACCCATTGCCATGTTCAAAAGGGAGAACTGTCTCAGACAAAATACAAGAGTAACATTGTAGCTTATTTGGCCTGGTTGACCTGGTTATGGAAGAACCCGTGGCTCTATTTAGACAAATAAAGAAGATTGTTGAATGGATCACCCCAAGCTATGTGTGTGATTTCCTCTCTGTAATACATTGTATGCTGGGAAACAGAATTCATTACCTAGGAATACTCACATTTAATGTCTGATTGCTTTACACATCCTGATAATATTACCATTAATGACTATGATAATGATTGTTATCTAGTTATATTTCTATAACCTTTTTATACTTTATTTGAAGACAAAGGACATCTCTTTTCAGTTTTTATTTCTACATGCCATGGGCATGACAAGATTCCTAGTTCATCCTGGCACAAAAATTATCACATGTATCTGAAGATTCCCATGGGATGGCAATGACAGAAGCAATATTACTACGATGGCATATTAACTTGCTTCACTTAACCTCTTTGGTTTAATGATTCTCTGAACTGGTTGGGTAATCTCAGATCATTTGTAGCTGATCTCTGCATTTATGGATTCTTTGGAAGTGACTTGCATTAAAAATGTGTATGCTCCAGCTCAAGAGCAAGCAAGGATTCAGACCGAAAACGAGACTCTCACTGCTTCCTCAGAGATGATATATACCATTTACAATGCCGAATTATAAGTTTTAGTCTTTTTAATTGGTGCATTTATCACATGGATAGGCTTTGAATCATACCCCCCCACACACACACACACACACAATTGCATGGAATCCAGGTTTGTATGAACACCTGTATTTCACAAAAGAGCAAAACCAAACCAAACTTGTATTTTTGGTGCAGTGTGGACATCAGTATCAGAAATGATTTGGACCAGCCCATTATCCACATGGGACACTGTCACCATCAGATCAGGCCTGTGTCACTATCATTACCACTGACAAAAGCTGCTTCTGGTCATTACAGCCCTTTCTGACATCAGAAGCACCTGAACAACCAAGAAGGAGAAGGGACTATTGACTGCTTCTTCTTCCTGCTCATGTGAATGCCTCTGTACCGTGCACTAGGATCTCACACGATGGCCATCTGAAAGCAGAGATGCAACATAGAGAGTAAGGTGCCAGACTTTACAAGTTCAGGAAAGTGTACATGGCTGTCTCTCAGGCCCATCCATAACATTTCTGCTCCAGATGAGCCATGGAGGGACTAGTAAATTTAGACGAGGCTTAAAACGTAGTTAAAAGTGAATCAAGGTTATACAAGCAGAATTGAGCAAAGGAACAAAGAGTAGCACAAATTCAAAAGTAAAATATGAAGACTCTTCAAGGATACTAGTACAAGAGTGTAAGGCAGCCTGCAACAGGAGCAAGATACACAAACAAGACAGTAACTCATTGGCTAAGACAAAGGATGCATCACATCAACAATATAGTTTGAGACCATGTTAACTGCCATGGCTTCATACTCTGGAATCCTTAAAGATTTAGTATGGTGAGACACCAACACAATTTGACAGAACAGTTAAAGACTTCTGTAAAACTACAATTTCAATGATCCCATAGCATTGAGTCATGGCCAGGAGTCCCATCCCACAGACCACAAATTTTGAAGGCGTCCACCTGAGGGTGGGTGACCGGGACAGAATAGGGATTCTGCTAGTGTACCGTCCACCTCGCTGCACTACAGTCTCCCTACCTGAGCTAGCGGGGGTGGTCTCGAGCCTGGCGTTGGAGTCCCAACGGCTTCTTGTGCTGGGGGACTTCAACATCCATGCCGAGGCGACCCTCACAGGAGCGGCTCAGGACTTCATGTCTGCCATGGCGACCATGGGGCTGTCCCAACAAATATCTGGCCCCACCCACTGTGCTGGACATACATTGGACTTGGTTTTCTGCCAGGGATGGGAACAAGGTGGCGGTGTGGAGGAGCTGTCCATCTCTCTGTTGCCATGGACTGACCACTTCCTGATCAGATTTAGGCTCACTGCGCCCCCTAACCTCCGCAAAGGTGGAGGACCCATTAAGATGGTCCACCCCAGGAGGCTTATGGATCCGAATGGATTCCTGACGGCTCTTGGGAATTTTCCCGCCACCTCGGTAGGCGACCATGTCGACGCCTTGGTCGCTCTCTGGTATGGGGAGATGACCAGGGCAATTGACATGATCGCTCCGGAACGTCCCCTCTCAAGTAGCCGAGCTAAACCAGCTCCTTGGTTTACTGAGGAGCTGGCAGTGATGAAGCGAAGGAAGAGGGAACTAGAGAGCGTGTGGCGCTCGGACCCAAGCGAGTCAAATCGAGCACGGTTTGTGTCCTTTCTAAGGGCATATGCCGCGGCAATAAAAGCCGCAAAGAAAACTTTCTTTGCGGCCACTATTGCGTCTGCAAAAAACCGTCCGGCGGAGTTGTTTCGGATTGTCAGAGGCCTTTTAACTCCCGCCACCTCAGGCAGGAGCCCTGACAATTCGGCCACGCGCTGCGAAGCATTTGCTCGGTTCTTTGCAGACAAAGTCGCCTTGATCCGTTCTGGGCTGGACACCATGTTAAATGCAGTCTCCGAGGATGTGACACGAGCACCTGCTTGTCCTATTTTGATGGATTCTTTTCAGTTTGTGAAGCCCGAGGATGTGGACAAGATACTCGGAGGAATGAGGCCCACCATGTCCATCCTAGACCCCTGCCCATCCTGGCTTCTGAAGGAGGCCAGAGGGGGATTGGCTGAGTGGGTAACGGTGGTGGTTAATGCCTCCCTTCGGGAAGGCAAGATTCCAGCGAGCCTAAAACAGGCTATTATAAAACCGCTGTTGAAGAAACCATCATTGGACCCCACTAAATTTGACAACTTTCGGCCTGTTTCCAATCTCCCCTTTTTGGGCAAAGTCATGGAAAGCGTGGTGGCCTCACAACTCCAGGTATTCTTGAGAGACACGGATTATCTGGATCCGGCACAGTCTGGTTTCAGACTGGGGCATGGTACCGAGACGGTCTTGGTTGCCTTAGTGGATGATCTGCGCCGGGAGCTAGACAGGGGGAGTGTGTCCCTGTTGGTGCTCCTGGACCTCTCAGCGGCCTTCGATACCGTCGACCACGGTATCCTTCTGGGGCGCCTTGCGGAAATGGGTCTTGGGGGCACTGCTTTGCAGTGGCTCCAGTCATTTCTGGAGGGCCGTACCCAGAAGGTGTTATTGGGGGACTCCTGTTCAACACCACGGCCTTTGACCTGTGGGGTTCCTCAGGGCTCTATATTGTCCCCCATGCTGTTTAACATCTACATGAAGCCGCTGGGTGAGATCATCCGGAGTTTCGGGGTGCGGTGTCATCTGTACGCAGATGATGTCCAACTCTGTCACACCTTCCCACCTGCTACTAAGGAGGCTGTCGAGGTCCTGAACCGGTGCCTGGCCGCTGTAATGGACTGGATGAGGGCAAACAAACTGAAATTAAATCCAGACAAGACAGAGGTACTCCTGGTCAGTCGCAAGGCCGAGCAGGGTATAGGGTTACAGCCTGTGCTGGATGGGGTCGCACTCCCCTTGAAGGCGCAGGTTCGCAGCTTGGGTGTGATCCTGGATTCATCGTTGAGCCTGGATCCCCAGGTTTCAGCGGTGACCAGGGGAGCATTTGCACAGCTTAGGCTTGTGCGCCAGCTGCGCCCGTACCTTGGGAAGTCTGACTTGGCCACGGTGGTACACGCTCTGGTCACATCCCGCCTTGACTACTGCAACGCTCTCTACGTGGGGCTGCCCTTGAAGATGGCCCGGAAGCTTCAGCTAGTCCAGCGCACGGCAGCCATGTTACTAACAGGAGCAGGACGCAGGGAGCATACAACGCCCTTGTTGTTCCAGCTCCACTGGCTGCCGATCTGCTACCGGGCCCAATTTAAGGTGCTGGTGCTATCCTACAAAGCCCTAAATGGTTCCGGCCCAAAATACCTTTCGGACCGCATCTCGGCCTATGAGCCCACGAGGGCCTTGAGGTCGTCTGGGGAGGCCCTTCTCTCGATCCCGCCTGCCTCACAGGCATGCCTGGTGGGGACGAGAGATAGGGCCTTCTCAGTGGTGGCCCCCCGGCTGTGGAACACCCTCCCTGTTGACATCAGACAGGCGCCCTCCCTTATGTCCTTCCGGAAGAGCCTGAAGACATGGCTATTCGAGAAGGCATTTAACTAAATGCTACAGTAACTGGAATGACAACTGGAACGGAATATAGACTACGAGATTGGTTATGATTCTATGATAAGACGAAGCGGATTATTTAGTGTAATTAGTTGATAGTGTACTAGTGATATGTTGTTTTTTGTTGTTGTAGTTTATTGTGAATTGATGCTTTTATATGTTGTACACCGCCGCGAGTCGCCCTAGAGCTGAGAGCGGCGGTTAACAAATGCAGCAAATAAATAAATAAATAAATAAATAATGGCAGCTAAAGTGGTGTCAAACTGCATTCAGTACTACAGCATAGGTGTACACTGAGACTTATGAAATTCCATAAACAGCACTAACTGCAGGGTGTGAAAAACAATCTGAATGAACTCCTACTCATGAGAAGGGTCTTTCTTTCCAGGCAAATTTCCAAGCTCCTGGTGTTTCTTGTGTCCTGTTCCAGACCCCAGAGAGCCATGTTCAATTGTACCTCCATCCCAAAAAGTCTTTAGTTACTATAGCACAGGATGTGGGACCAAGCGTTTGGTCAAATGAGCAGGTAAAGAATTGACACTATCTAGGAAAGGTATAATGGAATGGGATCTGGAACCCGGAAAGACGAATGCTGAACACGTGAATTGTTCTATAGGTTGTGTTATTGATTATTAATTGCATTGTGGTTTTATCTATGATGACTGTTTTAATTGTTTCAATTATGATTGTCATTTTGTTTAACTGTAATTGTATGGGCGCGGAATGGTGCCTCATTGTGTAAGCCGCCCTGAGTCCCCCTTGGGGGTGAGAAGGGCGGGGTATAAGTGCCGGAAATAAATAAATAAATAAATAAATAAAAATAAAGCATTATTTATATATCACTCTATCTCCCCGAGGGGACGTAGAGCGGTTCCCAGGTAAAAATCATAGAACATACAAAGTACAAAACAACATAACCACAAGAGTAACGAAACAAAATATGCATAACAATTGTTGCCATAACAAACATATATTAAAAGTAATCCTGTCTGTCCAAGGCAATTAAAAAAAATTAAAAGGCTGGGCCAAGATTTGCACAAGCCCAACAATTCTAGGGGGCCCGGGAATTAAATGCAATGCTATGGCAGGCAACAATAATATTAGGTACGGTTCTGTGGCTGTTCATTCCAGGGTCGACTAGAGGAAATGATCTGGGTAATTGGTAGGAAGAATAAGGCCATATTCAACAATGTATAGGGCTGAGTTAGAACTGGCTATTTTCAAAGGCTTGTTGAAACCACCAGGAGGGGAGGGATGGGGCCTGTCTTATTTCCCTTGGAAGGAACAAATTCAACTGATCAGAATACTAGGGAAAGGATAGATGTCCAACATAATTTGCACTGTTGCTATTCACTACATCTTCCATGTCTTCCCTTTTATACATAAAATTGGCAGATCCATCATGAATCTCCCATATCATATGCATTTTGGCCCTAAGTCTGTCAGTAATCCTGGGATCATTCACACTACACAGTTAAAGCATTGTTATTTCCTAGCATACCATAGGATGGAACTGAGACAGTAAAAGTAGAATAAAAGCAATATAACTGTATAATGTACCCCGAGACTTCTTTTCTTGAAAGATGTGATAAACATGAATCATTCTGTATCACCATTTTTAAATTGCCCTTCATGGAAGTTTATAAATATTAGTGTTTCAGAAATGTGTTCATGTATTTGTTGAATGTGTGATTTTGCATGATGAGCATCTCTACTCAAATGCAGGGAAGCCTTTGTCTTATTTGGACAATGTTATTGCTCTTTTCAGTTCCTCGGTGACATACTGTAGTAAACCAACACAAGCTATATTGTGTGTGTGTGTCTCATTTTTATGATTATTTCATGTTTCAGACTGCGTTCAAGACAGGTTCATGGCTCAGCTATGACAGGTCCTTTTTCAAAATAATATTAAACTGATCCAGCTAGAGAAGAGTGCTGTGGACAACTACGGAGCGTCCGAGCAGGAAAAGAAAGAAAGAAAGAAAGAAAGAAAGAAAGAAAGAAAGAAAGAAAGGAGAAAGAGAGAAAGCCACAGTGGAAGGTGAAAAGGAGATGATTGTATAAATTAAGAATCCCATACAGAAAATAAAATGGAGGCCCTTATTACTTTTATATAATTTATCTCATAGTATAAGAGCAAAACGATATCAACTGGAAATTATTAACCACTGCATATATCATGTTTATCTGTCCAGCTTCCTTTGTACTGAATATTTGCATACTATTACTACAAGGGACCATAGCTACAAGATAATGGAGATGTTTGTGAGAGATTCCTCTGTATTCAAATGGATTCTTATGGCTGAAACAAAATGATGCTTTGATAGCATCATCTACAAAAAAGCCTAGAAGGTATAGTGATGAGCCCAATCATGACTCATTCCAGCATCACATATACTGAAATTTCACACAATCAGTACTGAATGACTAAGGCAAATCATAATGTGAGGTGCTATCCAGTTAACTTGCATTTTGTTGTTCCAAGGTTGATATTGAAAAGAAAGAGTACATCACAGTCATTAAGTCAATCTGTGTGAGCAACATGATTGACTAGATTTTCAAAGATCTTCACTTCTTAGAGCAAAATAATATTGATACAAATATAGTGTGAAAGAGTGATCACAGAATGTATAGCCTTTTCCAGGAAAACCATAAAGAAGCAGGAAATACAGCAAAATTCTTGTCAGTATTCCTAGGTAGGCATGTAGTCAAGAAGTACATTACTGATTTTAAAAGGGGTTATTATAATGATGTCTCTGAAGAATATTAATATAATACTGTGGATCAGGCCCGTAGCCAGGATTTTGATTTTCTTTGGGGGGGGGGGGGGTGAGGATCTGCTCTAGCAAATATTTTGTATTGTTATCCCAATATTCCCATGCATATGGGATATATTGAACATGGTGATCAGATAATGATATGAATAATCATAACAGTTTAAATAATGTACCAGTAAGGCCTTCTCGCAGACCACCCTGAGTTGGTCTGTGAGAAGTATAAACTCATCCTGCTGTGGATGAGTCTATACTTGCCAATAAACCCAAGAACTGTCTGGTGCTACATACACTATGCAAAACCCACAGCAGAGGCAGGTTCGTGTTCACATGGTCCAGCCAGGCTGAGATTGCATTAGCCCCACTGAACTGTCACCTCTCCCTCCATATCACCACCTCTATTCCAAGCCATCTACAGAACTTCATGTGAGGTCCTGACTACTGTGCGCACCCTATTCTAATACCGGCAGAGGCACCCACACAACCAGGAAGAAGGGAGATATCTTTCCTTCCCCTCCTCTTTGGCGATATACCTTCACTTTCTCCTGATCACAGAAGAAAGGGAGGGGGACGAGGAATGATGCCTCAGTAGCTCTGGCGATAATTTCCTTCAATACAGCTTGTTCATTTTCCATCTTAATGTTACCTTTTCTATAGATGCAAAGGGGCCGTTCTTCACACACTTCCAAACAAAAAATGAATGAAAGGGAAAAAAAATTGAGAGACACAGAAGGATGGGGGGGGGGGAGTAGTACTGATGGTGAGTACATTTGAGGACTCACCCCTTATAGGCGTGCAATGCATTAGAGCAAGTACTCACAGTTTTGCTCCTCGCTGACTCATTCCTTCCTACCACTAACATTTGAAAATTAAATGAAAGACAAGGCTGCTTGCTTCTTGAATGTTGTGGTTTAACAATGTTACTTAGATAGGGAGCTGGAAGGATGGTGGCAAGAGCGAGGAGGTATGTGAGCACTCATTCTGTCCCAGTTTTCATCTGTGAAGTGTTGCTGGATATGAAAGTGCATTCCTCTTTTATTATCTGTGATTATATGGATTCAAGCAAGATATTCAAAATATGTGCTATTTTTTCCTTTTCCCCTTTTTATTGAAAATATGAAAGCAGACAGAAGAAAAGTTTTTCCCCTTCTCCTCTTTCTCATTCTAGCATCTTAGAACAAAAAGATCAGACCAGACAGGTTGCCTCCAGGACAGAGCTTGTGAACAAGACAAAGACATCACTAGAGAAAGAACCTTGCCTCCTACCAAGAACAGTGATTTGATTATGTGAGGCACCCGAGTCAGTGATAAATCTTTTGGCTTTCAGAAAAATTCTTTTAAAAATGAAATAATATTGGTTACAAATAGAATTTAGGAAGAAGAAAAAAACAAGGACAGTATGCCCATGCATACACTATCATAATGAAAAACAAATGCAATAAATGCTGAGCCAAGGACTGTTTCCCACTTTTAATAAAGAGCATGTTCATATTTATTAGATATATTCTCCCCCAACTCCAGCCTATCTGGGACTCCTATTAATATTCAGCAGAGATGGGCTCATGCATTGGGGTAATATATATTCTTATATTTACATGCAGACATTTGTAAATCTTCTCCTTTTCATATCCAGAAGGAATTTAAGTTTATAAATGTGTAAACAAATCAGCATGAGTAGTGTTTGGTCTGAGGTTTGGTTAGGCTGCAAAATACATCATAGAACTTAGACTGATTTACTCTAGTGGAAAAGGACAAAAGTGCACTCAAATTATGTAGCATAATGAACTATAAATATACCACTCAGTGCATATATTCTAATTATTTTAAAGGGCATTAATTATACAGCTCAAGTTTAATTAGTGAGTACTTCCACAGATCTGCTAACAGAGCTAGTTTACATGGATCTGCTAACAAAGCTGGTTTGCAAAGACATATACTATGTGTAGGATATTTTGGTAGTAGTCATTTCCATAATTACTTACCTAGGTTCATGTCTTTACTAATCATAAATTCACAGTTTTCCACATGAAGACATCTGCATAGATGGACTGATACACTTTCAAAACAGGAAACAAACTTGTTTGCTTCCTCCTTCCCAACATGCCCAGTGGCAAATCTAGTTGAAACCTATGCCACCAAGACTGCTGATGGCCCCCATATGCAAGTCTGTATTAAAAATGGGAAACAAATTTGTAGCTTTGCTAATGCCTGAGAAAAAAGTTTTTCCCAACAGCCAACTCAACAAGGAAATTTAGACTAGTTTGACAACAAGCATATGGGCAAGTTTCAGAGCCAAACATAATTTATCCACAGTCCTATAGATTTAGAAGCATTGCCACTCTTTAAGGTCTATTCCCAGAAGAATAATGCCATTGTTGCATTATTGTTGTTGTTGTTGTTGTTGTTGTTGTTGTTGTTATGTTTATTTATATCCCACTCTTTCTTTCTATACGAAGACTCAAAGCAGCTCACAACTCAAAGCATTTCAATACAATTTAAAATATACAAATATTAAACCAGTATTAAACAACATTATTATCAAAACAATCCTGGTTTAAACTATAAAAACATATAAAATCACATCACAAAATCACAACAGCTCTTGCTTGTCTTCTGGGAGTTGTGATGGTAGGATGGACAGTGTAGGCATGGATTCTGACTAAGGGCTTCTCCAGCTACTACTGCTAGCTATTTCTTACTCTTGGCATCTTTCTTCTTCTGGGGGCTTTGGAACTGCTAATAGAGTGGAAAGAATATCTTTGACCACACAAGACCAGATAACAGAGTGCTCCAAGCAGACAGAAAAATGGCTTCTAGATTGGACAAAGATCTCATTCCATCCAAACATGTATCAGGCATTTGCCTTTCTCTTGCCCCTTTTGTGATTCCCCATTGGAATAATGATCAGTAGAAAAAACAGTATTTGCCAATGCATTTGCCCAACTACAGAAAATGGGCAATGTAATTGCCAGATGCAACAATAACATCACACTCCCAAACATTTGAAGGACTCCTGGGATCTCCCAGAAGATGTCTCCCATGTTGTGTGTCTAGCTGCTTCCTTCTCAACATTGTTCCCTAAGAAATCAAAAATGTATTTAATTTATGATGAGAGATTATGTATTTTTTAAAATGTGATCTTTCAAGGTTCTTGTGGGTTTTTTTGGGCTATAGGGCCATGTTCTAGAAGCATTTCTCCTGATGTTTCGCCTGCATCTATGGCAAGCATCCTCAGAGGTAGTGAGGTCTGTTGGAAATAGGACAATGGGTTTATATATCTGTGGAATGGCTGGGGTGGGGCAAGGAGCTCTTCCTTGCTAGAGCTAGGTGTGAATGTTTCAGCTGATCACCTTCATTAGCATTTGAAGGCCTGCCTGAGCCTGGGAAAACCTTTTGTTGAGAGGTGTTAAGATGTGCCTGGTTGTTTCCTCTCGACAATACAGTGATCTTTCAACTTTGTTCCTGTTGTGGATTTATAAGAAGGCTTCCAGATTTGGAATTTGGTTTGATAAAGAAAGCAATTTCCCCATATTTAACCAGTTTCTAGCTCACATAAACTTTTGAATGTTATTAATTTGTTTTATATCCTACCTTTTCTATATCATTAAGATCTTCTACTAAAATGAGAATATATTTCACATATTAAAACACAAATTAAAATCATTATACTTACAAAAAACTCTACACAAAACAGAAATAGGAATTTAAAATATTAATATTAAAATATATATTTTAAAGTCTATCACATACACTGACATTGTGTTAGCAACAGCATCCAAATAAGAACACGTACAAATTATGTGAGTTGCAAAGTGTTGTATAAATTGTTCATAGAGAGCTATCTTGTTTCAACGGGCCAAATCATAATGGATCACTTAAAATAATTTTGCTGGATGACTGTAGATAAAGTACTGGCAGAAAAAAATATGCTTTTCTTTTTTGCCAGTACTGTCATGGTCTTCCTATGGGTCATGCTTGATTGGGATTATTGGGAGGTTTTTTAAAACCATTTTTACAGTCTTCTTTCATTACCAAGAACCTACTGGTAAATGATAGAGCCAGTTAGTTTCATTTTGTAGGAAGGCACGCTCAGCAGCAATTGTGCCCATTGTCCTGGGCATTTCCTGATTCCAGAGGTTACTAGGAATGTTGACAGAGTTGCCTGCCAGGCCAACCAAAAACTCCTCACAAGCTGTCAGGAAACTATCCAGCACCATTAGTCTGTTTTCATCAATCCAGCTGACAAAATCTTAGAAAAGATGTGTTCTAGACATCAGTTGTGATTTTTTTTATTGATTTCTTTTTCACATTAGGACTGAAATATCTAATTTGTTAAGCAAATTGAACAATTTTGATCACCTGCAAAGATTCACTCAATTAACCAGATGTTTTTTTATTAAATAACAAATGAATAAATATAAAATCTACAGATGACAAATACTAGTTTATGGGAGGTTCCCTGCTAGATGAAAAAGAAGGCATAAATGCCTCTTTGTAAAGACAATGCCAACTGGGATGCATGTATCCATAATCTAAACACAAAGGGGATCTTTTCCTTTTTAACTATATAGTTAAGCGGAGTACTCAATGGTATATGGCTAGATAAATAGCCACCAGACTGGTAACAGCTCAATGAACTGTAAGTATACTGTTTTAATCTTTATGTTTTAATGTTTATGTTTGTAACTGTTAGAATTGCTGTTTTGTGTTTTATAATGCGGCATCGAATTGTTGCCAATTGGAAACCGCCCTGAGTCTCCCTAAGGGTTGAGAAGGACGAGGTAAAAATGTTCGAAATAAATAAATAAATAGTCATCTGACAGTAAGGACAAGTGGTTGGAGCTGCAGAACAACAGCTTTAAGCTGCCTGCACAGCAGAGTGTAGCAGCTGCAGAAGAAGCCTTAGTAGGAGCCACCATGTCACAGCATGAGGAGCAAGCAGAAGCCAGACTGCTGAAGGGTTAACTTCTCCTTCTCATGTGTAATTTTGCAAAGTGCAAGCTTATTTATGCAGGTCTGCCAGGTTAGCTGAGAAACAGACTATCCACAAGCAACACCTGTGGCCTTAGCCATAAAAGACTCTCAAGTTTACAGTCTTGTTGCTGGAGGCAATATTTTTCTGGATGCTGTTGTTGTGAACTCATTGTTTGACTGGCTTTGTGAACCCTGACTTTGACTTATGTACTTAGGATTTTGTCTTGTAATTAGTTATATTGTTACTTACTGGCTTTTTTGACCTCGGAACTTGGACACTGACTACTGACATTCAAATTGTGGAATTAGGCTTTGGTTTAAGAACTCTTTGTGTATGATCTTTGACTTGGATATTGATTCTTTGTATTTGAGCATGAGCGAGGCAGCATCACGACATATATGCAAATGTATACAGATTCCATCAATCAATGGACTGGGATTCATTTAACTATTTACTCTGTCTTTAACCAAATGATAGACCATTCCTTCTCATCCCCCCACTTTCTCACACACAAATGAATATACACAGAGAACATATGGACATATTGGATCTTTTCAAAATATGTATCTTATGTATGTATAAATTGACTTCATTTATAAGTTGAGGAAAGTTTGGGGGGTAAAGGTTATATTGGTTATTCCATGGAGAAGGGAAAATACCGATACCAACTCAGTCCAACTATCTCGGCCGCTGCCACCATTTCCCCACATTAAAAAGGGCAGAAGTGGCACCATGATAGAGAGACTAGAGTGTACTGGTATTTCTTTTAGGTTCTTCTGGGATACTCTAACCTCTAGCTTTTCACCACTCTACTCAGGGAAGGGGTGGTCACTTACTTACAATGAATCATGGAAAAGTTGGCCCAGTTTTTTGGGATTGATTTTTTTTACCTAAAATATTCAGACATATATATTAATATAGTTAGCATGCCATGATTCCACTAACTGCTATAGCAACATCATGTGAAATTCTGGGACTTATGGCTGGATGAGGTACTATGGTTCAATAGAATGTCATAGGAATCATATTGTGATAATTGTGTAGTGTGAAAGAGCCCATAGATGCACACACACACTACATCACTGAAAAGTTTCTTCACTTTCAAAAACCACTGATAACCAGAACTCAGTTGACAGCTTTTGTCAAGATGACTGTGCAGCATAACACTTCCTTGTGTTTGTCTAAAAAGATGCATTCTTTTCTTTTGAAAAGATACAACTCAATAAAGAGGTTTCATGGGTCAGTTTCTTTGAAAAACTTCTTGAAGGGTGTGTTTTTTATTATTAGTTGAGAAACATATTAAACACCTTCACTGCAGAGTTATATGAATAATCCTTTGTTGTGTGAATAATCCTTTTGCAATTATATGGCCACTTATTAAGAGACCGTATCGAATTCTTAATCCGGGTATTGTTGTGAATACTGTGGACACCTCATTGAAAGAGAAAGGCAATCAACAGGCTTGAATAGTTCCCCAAACCTTGAACTTTCAATGAATTGCAGCAGCTTAAAAGGAAATTTATACTGTTTAGAAAGTAAATCAGAGGCTCAGAGGTCTTTGTCATGACACCAATGGCCTCCTTAAAGCAGAGCAAATCCCCCCAAAGCCAGTAAATGTGTAAGAGCTTTCTGAACAGCCATTTTATTGTTTTTAATTTAGTCTTCAAAGAGCAGTGTAGCCAATTTCCTTGACTCCTGTGCCTATTGATAAAAGTATTCAGCTTTTAGTGTTAAGTTTTTTTCTAGATTCATGCCAGAGAAGTTTTTTTCTAGATTCATGCCAGAAAAGTTCCTGGTGATTGAATGACTGACTGAATGAATAATTGGTTAATTGATTGATTGATTTCATGTATATTCATGGTTGCAAAAAAAATCAATTAAACTTAAAGAAGACAAATATTTGGGAGCATGGAAGAAAGGTGAAAAGAAAGATCATGGCAAAAATGATTTAACTCTGTATGAAGAGGCCATTAAATGCCAGGGTGCGTCACTTTGGAGGAATCTGGTAATATTTGCTTGAGAGTAGTAGAGGATAGCTGCTGTCCCAGGGTGCATCATCCAGACATTCGAGAGCTCCTGGATTTTTACTGTGGCATCCAAATGATGTCTCAGGTAAAAGTGAATGCATTTGGCACCAAGCAGGAAAACACTGCTTTGTGCCAATTTAATTTGATACTGGAAAGACATGAGTCTTCTTGAAAGACCTGGGTTGAATCCAGTAGGGCCGCTGTCTGGATTGCACCCTCAGAAGTTCTGGGACTTCCGTGGGGGCAATCTGCACAGCCCTCTCTAATTTTAGGGGCTAATTCATCCCAAAAACACAGAGGGCTATAACCCCCACCCCCAAACCTGCCAGAAATGCTTTAAAAGAAAAAAAAACTTACCTGGCTGCCTTCACCATGCTGTCAACCTCTCCTGGTGCATAGGAATGGTGCTCCAGGAGGATGGGGGGTGGAGAGGAACGATTTTCCTCTGCCCCCCCCTTCTCCTGGTACATTATTTGTATGTACCAGGGAGGGCCTGCAGCAGGGTAATGGCAGCTGGGTAAGTAATTATTACTTTTTGGAGCTTTTTTTAGGGTGGGGGGGAGGTTCTTTTGTGCCCAGGTGCCCTGCCAGAAGGTCCGGCAAGGTATCTGGACACTCACACCACAGAAAAGCATGTGCACTCTGGGGCGTGTTTGGACTTTAATCAGGCCCAATCGGGTTTAAGAAACCTGATTGCACCTGGGTTAAAGTCATGTGTAGAACCGCCCTCAGAGAGCCAAGAAAATGTGTCAGATTTTAGTCTGTACTTTAAGGAGCTATCCAAAATGCTTATTGATTTGGCACTTTGCATAGTTCTTGTAAAATTCAGACTAAAATTGCATACCCTCCAACATTTAACAGATCCAAACTGGGACATGGATAACCAAGCAACATCAAAAGGTAGTCCAAATGGCAAACGTTATTATTGAGGAAACAAGCTAAGAGAAAAAATGTTGAGCAACACTTGCTGGCTAGATCTCTTAAAAACTGGCTATAATGTGAATGTGTAGGTTAGTAGTTATGGTGGTTGGAGCTCCGTAAACCAAATAAAGACATGGAAAGATCAAATTAAGAGCAGATGCTATCTACATTAACTTTCTCACAAAACACTTTCTTTAAGCATTCGTTGCTCTGTTTTCAAACATGCACCAGTTTTTTCTATTATGTTAATAATATGCCAAATTGTCCAACTTTTAAATATGAAAGAGAAATTGAAACATGGAGCCGATTGTTTTGCGTCTGTACTATATAAAAACACACCAAACAAAGCATTTCTAATCTACTATATGTGATCTAGGTTCAGATCAAACAAACAGTAGGTGGAAAAGTAAAGTGTACAACTGCTCATTTAATTTAGATAGTTCAAGGAAAGCAGGCCAAGCAAGTGTGTATGCTGGAATAGGAAAGCAATGGATTGAAAAGAAAGAAGAGGACAAGGAATAGAAAAAGAGCTACTAGAGCTAAGAAGTCATTCAAAACCTATATATATAAATTTGTTAGGGGCATCCAACGAGGAAACAAAACTCAAAAACCCCACAACGAAACTTAACCAAAATTCCCATGCCCATAACACAACCCACAAGGTATAAACATATCTACTCAAAATGAAAAACAACACAACACACTCACAAAACGACAAAACAACAAAACTCAAAAATCCCCCAACGAAACTTAACCAAAATTCCCATGCCCATAACACAACCCACAAGGTACAAACATATCTACGCAAAATGAAAAACAACACAACAACACACTCACAAAACGGCAAAACAACTGAGCATGCGCATTGGCACCCAGCCGCAAGTTCCCTGGCACGCGCACATGCCCTTCCGCCCAACGTTCCCTCTGCGGAAACCATGCCCACTCCAAGCCCCACCGCGCTGCTTCCCACACACACACACACCCCTGCCGCACACACACACACAACCCCACACTCCATCACTCCCCCCGCCGCCGCACACATACACGCAACCCCACTCCCGCCGCCGCCCCACACACACACGCAACCCCACACTCCATCACTTCCCCTGCCGCCGCACGCACACACGCAACCCCACTCCCCCCGCCGCCACACACACACGCAACCCCACGCTCCATCACTCCCCCCCGCCGCCGCACACACACACGCAACCCGACGCTCCATCACTCCCCCGCCGCTGCACACACACACGCAACCCCATGCTCCATCACTCCCCCACCCCAATCTTACCTCCTTTTACTTCACGCCCCCTCCAAACCCCACCCCGCCCCTTCCCGCCCTGTCAAAATCTAGGAAAGACAGGAAGGAAGGAAAGAAGGAAGAAAGAGAAAGGGAGGTAAAGAAAAAGGGGGAAGGAAGGAAAGTTAGAGAAAGAAGGAAGAAGAAAAGGAAAGAAAAGGAAAGATGGAAGGAAAGAAAAGAGAGACAGCAGAAAGGAAAGAAAAAGGGGGAAGGAAGGAAAGAGATAGAGAAAGAAGAGGAGAAGGAAAGATGGGAGGGAAGGAAGGAAGGAAGGAGGGAAAGAAGGAGAGAAAGAGGGAAGATTGGCCACAGCAACACGTGGCGGGTAAAGGTTGTTATTTCTATTATTATTATTATTATTATTATTATTATTATTATTATTATTATGCTATTGTTCCTATGAGACCCTGGAGGAATGGGAGAGGCGTCAGGTCCCAGAGGCAATGCATTGCATTATTGTTATTGTTATGATGGTGGTAAAATAAAAGGAAATAAAAAGTGAAAGAAGGAAGCAAACAGGGAGGGAAGAAAGGCAAAGGAAGAAAGGGGGAGGGAATGAAGGAAAGAGAGAAGGATGAAACCAAGTAGTGAAAGAAGGAAAGAAAGAAAGAGGTAGAGAAGGAAGAAAGGAGAGAAAGGGGGAGGAAAAGGGGGAAGGAATAGGTAGGTACCTCTCTTTCATAATAGTCCAGATATCTACCTCAACTTTGATAAGTTTTACTATAGGCCACAGCAACGCGTGGCAGGGCACAGCTAGTACTTTATAAAAAGCAAAGATTGCTAGCAGGAAAAGTGGGTTCACATGGGATTAAGGAAAGTGAGCAATCAGTTTTGTAGGAATGGTTCACAAGATAAAGGACTTATTGACATTCTGGTACTCCACAATTTTCTGGATGAGACAGTAGCTTCAAATAGGGTCTAATCCTTGGACTTTCCTAAGAAAGTTAATCTCATCTTTTTTCTCTCTCTCTGCATGTGTATGTGTATGAAACCTTAACTCTGGAATATATAGAATAATTTGTTCATTAACATTTGACCTTAATGAGATTGAATGTTGCTGTTCCATCAGATCAAATCCTGTTTTTTTAAAAAATGCTGTAATTATAAGTAATTTATGTAACAATTTATCCTAATCCTTCTCATTTGAAGTTCCCTGCATGTGAATGGGTATATTTCCATACACAGGTATGTCATGCTACCTCATGCCATGTTCTAAGAACGAGAAATCTGTGGAGCCAATGTGAAGGTTTTGGAAGAGTTGGCTGCTTCTGCAGATCTGGAAGTTAATTTTTATTACAGTTGCCTGAATTTTACACCCACTCTGACTATTTAACTATGGATAGGATGATAAGTGAACTGGGAACTTCCATATTCACTTCTCAAAATCCAAGTCACATTGTATTGTTCACCAGTATACCTTAATTTTGTGATTTGTTTTGCCAAAGTTTTATTCAAAAAGGATACTTTTCAAAGAGCACCTTTCAAGGATACATGAAGTTCCAACATTTAAACAGAAAGTATTTTATTTATACACCCAAAAAGTTATTAAACTTCCCCAAGTCCTCTGCTGAATAGAAAAGCAACTCTTTGGTGCAGGAGAAGATGCAGAACTATGAAAACCAGTTAATTTATACAGCCTATTTAAGATGTTAAATGAACCGTAAAGGCCAGATGACAGAGACAAATAAGCCTCTTCCCCCAAAGTGCCGCAGTTGGGGCTCGGGTCTCCCATTCCTGTTGATGCATTGCCTGGTACTCTGTAGGGGCTTGGCTATTGCTTTCTATAAATGGTTTAACCTTCAGCTCCATGTGGTCTGTCTAGTACTGTATGCTGTCAATTAAGGAAAATCAATCTCTGGCACTTTTATGCAGAAAACGTGGAGTCCCCCTTGGGGAGTAAATAATTAGTTCAGAACTGCTTTAGGCAATAATTAACCAAACCAGACTTATTAACAAAACTGCCGGCAGCATTTTTCCTTCTCAGAGGTGTTTAATATCTATCAAGTTGCTTCTAAATGATTTTGATTTAAGCATTCCAGGGCATTCTTCTTTTTTTAGATATAAAGCAGTTGTATAATTAATGTGGTTTGACCAAACCCCTTCCTAGGTGATAAATTGCACTGAACTGCAAGACCTTGATGCTCATTTACACCTCTCCTTTGGTTATCTGAAAGTATAACACAACAGCGCCAGAATCTTTTAATGGTTAACATTATTCAATAATAAAGTTGTTGAGGAGAGAAGGAATAGCTGCACTAGGTTACTTACATGCATGAAAGGCACAGAGATTGTCTGGAATTCATGATCACCATAGCGAATGCATGACCAAATTATTTATTTGTAACGCATTCGTTTTGAGGATCCCTACAAATCCAATAGTGCAGAATGTGAAAACCTCACAACCTTCAGCGCCTAGGGATGCTCGTGAGGTGCTCTTGGGGGAAAATAGACATCAACAACTGTAAAGCAGCAAAGGTCTGTTCTCTTGTTGACAGGCACATCAGATCACACACTTCCTGTGAATTATTTTCAGTGAGAGGAGGAATTTCAATAGGAATCCTATTTGTGATTGAATTCCCATTGGAAAGGAAGGAAATATCAGTCTTCTGAGTTCCAGTCAGCAGGAGAACAAATCTCCATTGCTTGCACTGGCTGCTGCCTGGTAAATCAGGACTGGGAAATCCTGCTTCTGATTGTTTCACCAAGGATTTTTGATTGCAGGAAATGAAAACACTACTTTGCAGAGTCCCAATCAACAAGACAATAGATCCCCATCAGGGGTGGCTCAACCCATTACACAAAGTAAGCATTTGCAGTATAGATGATTTTGCCCAGGGGCGCTCTTGAGGTTCTCTTGGGGGAAAATAGACCTTGACGTATGCGAGTTGTAGTTACTGGGATGTATAGTTCACCTACAATTAAAAAGCATTTTGAACTCCACTAATGATGGGATTGAACCAAATATGGCACACAGAACTCCCACGATGAACAGAAAATATATATCAGTGATTGGTTGGGGGGGGGGCACCAAAATACTGTTTGCTTACCGTTGGAAATTACCTAGGGCCGCCTCTGATCTCCATTCCTTGCAGAAGCTGCTCTCTTCTACACCAGGATGTGGTGGGGTGGGTTGTTAGATGCTACTTAGCTATGTAACTAAGGTAGCTAAGTAAGTGACACATGTAGAACTTCAGTCTTAATGAATTATTAATACTTTTCTTTTGCACATTGCACCTAAAATTATGAATCCAAAAGTTAAAAACAATAATAAACACAAGTTAGCAACAGTTTATAAAACACATTCAAAACATAAGAAAAGGGAGTACAGCATGCCCAGTTATCCTGTAGTTTGTTTCTTTCATTTTTAGATCCATTTTTGAGAACAAGTTTGGTGGAAAACAGGACAATTAATTCAAACCTTGCTGGCCTTTGGAAGAAAACCAAAAATATTTCTTTCTCTCAGTTATTAATAATTTCCTTCTCTATATACTGGCGTGCAACAGATTATTTTGTGATTATTTTAGAAAGGGCATTAGGTTGGCTCTATACTAGGAGAGATATACAGTGTAAGCTATTTCACTCACTGAGTTCAAAGGTGGATCACTCTGAGAAACAGGCAGATTATAGAATATGGGGCAGTCCTAAAATATCGAATAGAATCATAGAGCTGGAAGAGACTATGAGGGCCATTCAGTCCTTCTTGGACCTCTGATCTTTCTTGTTAGAATTCAGCAAAGATAGCTATCCAATCAACTGCAGTGATAGAAATTAGCTCAATTGCAAATGTTTCAATGAGCAAGTTGTTACACCTCTGCAGAGATTCTATCTTCTCCCACATAGAGCTCTTGAATAAAAACTAAATGCAGCTACTTAGTGTAAGTCTAATTCTTGAATTCTAAAAAAAAAGATTATTTTTAGAACTGAGCCACTTTATCCCTTTCCTCTCTCAACATCTTCCTTCTTTGGGGGTGCAAACTAGCCTTTGTGGATGGAAACTACCCAATTCTTATTTCCAGACTTGAAATGATACAGCATGGGGATGTGTTTTGAATATTTGTCATGCAAGCAGAATCTATTGAAATTATCTCTTCCGCTCAACCATTAGAGAGATGGTAGATGTGCCCTTTTTCCACATGCCAACTCCATTCATAATACAGTTTGCTGAGGAAATATTTGCATAAGCCAACAGCTCCATTTGAGAAATGCATATGACTGAAAATTCATACTTTTGATAAAATATGCACAAACATATCCTAATCAAAGGGAACATGCATGTAAAATGCATATGCTTGGGCCACAAACATGAGCAAAAATATACAATTCCCATGCATGAAGAAAGAAAAGTCATGTAGAGCAATACAGAAACATGGGGTGCAAAACTTTCACATCCTTCTTTTTCTTTCCTCCTTTTTTTTCTTAGCTCATATCTCCTAATAATTATTTGTTATCACATTAAAAATAAATAAAAATGAACTAAAATGAATCATTTTAATAAGTTACATTTATGTAATGGGAGAAGGAGATAAAATTAGAGGTTAAATCAAGAAGTGCCAAATACTGAATCTGGCCTCCAGTCCGGAGGTCCCCATTAATCCTATAAGACATGTCCATCATATAAAATGAATGTGATGTGAGCAGATCCAAAGCAGCAGGTGGAATAAATGCATATCTGTACATATATGTGTATACAATTTATTGTACATAAATCACGTATATTAATTAATTTTCATGACATGAGCTATATTTCCAAAATACTTCACATATTTGGAACAAGACAGAAATCACTGCAAGTATAAGAAGAAAAGATGGTATTATTAATTAACAGTTGCTGAAAAACAGGCCCATCATGTCAATAGTTAATTAGATTTGGCCATGATGACTCATGCCTTGGTTATATCCCTTATGGATTGCTGCATCATGCTCATTTTGGGGCTGCCTTTTAAAGGTATTCAGAAACATTAGTTGGTCAAATGAGCTGCAGCCAGATTACTAATGGGTGCTGGTTACAGAGAGTACAGCACTCCCTTGTTGCAAAAGTGATCTTAAGAACACAGTCAGATTGTTGACTAGGGCTGGCTTGAAGAATCACTCAACTCCCTTGTTGCAATAAATCCACAAATGTTTGGGCTTGATTTGTGAAGTCAGAATTTGAATCCTACAGACCATAGTTGCTAATTCTATAGACAGTGGAAACCTATTCCAAGCATTCACGCCCAGCTAACCCAATGTTCTCAGAAGATCAGAAGGCAAATGACAGAAACTTTATTCAGTCTGCAAAAGGGACACATGTACAGCAACAGGTGCCCAAAATGTACAAGCATAGAGATTGTGAGACATTCAATAATTCTTATACAGTAGAAATTCCATGCATTAACATTGTCTGAGCTCAAGTGTTCCTATCCAAGTATCTGACTGGCCAAGAGCAGGGGCTGGCTGGCTCAGGCTGCAATTGAAGCAATGCTTGATGACATGGCTGGGGTTCTCCTCCCAGCTGGGCCGGGCAGTCCTGAGGCTGCCAATCAGCTGGCCCTGGGCAGAAATGGGCCCATAGGAAACGGATCCATATTTGGCAGGACAATCTCTGTGAGTGACCCAGAGCGCCAGAGTAACAGCAGGAACCCAGAGAGCACAGATGATGGGATTAAGTCCAGTTTTCCTGGGATCAATGAGTGTTTATCTTTGCTGTTTGCTCTCAGACTGGACAGACAAAGGAAAGGTCCTGATATGTCTATTCAGGACCATCAGGCAAATAGAGTTTTCTTTGCACAATGTCCTGGGTGTTTAATGGCCTGGATCTCTAGAGGGGAGATCCAGATGAAATCATAAGTCCTTCAGGAAAGTGATAATTGCTTTTTGAGTCACCCTGCCCTAGCTGGGTAGAAGTGGAGAAACAGTTCATGTCATTTGCCTTCTGTTACATTCAAGGACAGAGTCCAATAAAATATAGTATATATGTATTAAAGTTCTGGAATTGTGGCACATTCATTGTGCAATTCATATGGGGTTATGCTTTGTTCTTTTAAAGTCAGCAAGGTATAGCCAAGGATAGAGAAAGACAAGGAATTCATTTGAAAGAATATTTTGGAGCAAAACGATTCAATTATCTAATTCAGAGCACTGCAAATTAATGAACTGTGTCAAAAAATGTAAAAGTGAAGTTTTTTTTTTTAAAAAAAGTATTTTAAAAACTGCTCCTTCATCACCTCCTACGCCAACTGCTGCTGCCTCAGCCTGGCCGCCCTGGTCTCCATCAAGTCAAGGGATGCTAAAGTTATAGGAGATGCTGAAGGTGCAGAAAAGCATGGCAGGACAGCCAGGTGCCTGAATGTTTTTGCTGTGTCCCTGGCCATTGTGTCCATCATCGTTTCCATCATTGTGTTGGCCACGACTATGGCATTAATCTTTAGCAGATTCCTGGATGCAATGGTTGATGCCCATGAGCACGGTTCCCATAAACCTGTCAGCGGGAACTAAATCAGTCACCTGAAATGATTTTCTCCAGCATCACATTCTACTTTTGCTGTGGTTGTATCTGCATTTTTCCTTTGTTTGCAAGTAATGCAACCTTTTACAGATTGTTTAATCGAAGATACACTTCTGGGAATGCGGAAATATATCCTCCCTCCAACAGCTCTGTAGCCACTGCTTACTAACCAATACTGAATGGCAATTTGGATGCCCATCCAGTCTGAGATGTTTATTGAACAGCACAGTGTGCATATGAGTTTTTTTTTTCTGTGTCCCACCAGGCTTTTAGTTTGTGGTCTAGTGAACCCATGTTGCTAATTAAAGTTGGTTTTCTGTTTTGTTTTGTTTTTAATATGTTGATAAGCTTTTTGTACCATATGTGTCACGAACACGTAATATATTGCAATCTGAGGTCTGGTGTGTATTTTGTTCAAATTAAAAAACATCCCTTTGAAAAAAAATGTAAAAGTGAGAAAAATGGACTTCTTGGAAAATATTAGCAGCTGCTGGTCCACTGTGGGGCTGGGAAGTCTCCATGCAAAAGAGGGGAGGCTGCTTTATCTCATTCTGGCTTGATGTCCTTTGAGAAACTATAAATCTTGTGGGGTCTTGTATTCGACAACATTTCCTCTTAGACCTACTTGTTCCAGGGGATTTGAGTAGTTCATGGTATCCATAGAAGTCTCCTCCAGAGTACATTTCAAATGAACATATTCCCTTCCTATTATTCTTTTAACTGATTTCAAGTCTATGGTTAATTTAATTATCTTGTAAATGATTGCAGGATATGTGTTTTATATCTGTATCTAGAGAATGAGCATGGAACAGTTGTTTGGGTGTTGGACTGAGGACCCTTCACACAGCCCTATATACCAGAATATCAAGGAAGAAAATCCCACATTATCTGCGTGTGGACTCAGATAACCCAGTTCAAAACAGATATTGTGGGATTTTCTCCCTTGATATTCTGGGATATAGAGCTATGTGGAAGGGCCCTAGGAAACTGAAGACTGGATTCAAAAGCCCACTTGGCTGTCAAAATCCACTGGGTGACCTTGGATAAGTCACACACTCTGAGACTCATGAAGGCAATAGCAAATCCTCACTAAATATTTGTTGCCAAAAAATTCCATGATAGTTCACGCATTGCCACAAGTCAGAAATTATTTGAAGGTACAGCTGCTTTAACCCTACTATCCACTTTGAGTCACAGACTGGGAATAGGTGAAATAATAATAATAATAATAATAATAATAATAATAATAATAATAATTCCCAATTCAGACAGACAAGTGTTTTGGAGGACAATACTCCTGACCTCACAATCATGTTAAAAAACAAAGTATGGATTTTCAATGTCTCAATCCTAGGTGACAGCAGGATTGAAGAGAAACAACTGGAAAAGCTGACACAATATGAGGATTTAAAGATCAAACTGCAAAGACTATGGCACAAGCCAGTAAAGGTGATTCCAGTGGTGATCGGCACACTGGGTGCAGTGCCTAAAGACCTTGGCCTGAAGTTAAACACAATTGGTGCTGACAAAATTACCAGCTGCCAGCTGCAGAAGGTCACCTTACTGGGAGCTGCACGCATCATTCGCCAATATATCACATAGTCCTAGACACTTAGGAAGTGTCCAGCGTGTGATCTAATACAACAGCCAGCAGAGTGATCTTGTCTGCTATGGACTCATCTTGTTACATTTCAAATAATAATAATAATAATAATAATAATAATAATAATAATAATAATATCACAGTTATTATTATTATTTCTCATTGCACATGTTGTTTGAAGTGCTGTAGCCACTGCCAGCCATAATCCTTTCTCTGTTCTACACTAGCTACCCAAAGTATAACACAGAAGCACAACTAACCAATTTCTTGTTTCATGACCAGTGTTTTTCATGCCTCATATTCCTTGCAAATAACAAACTGACCAGATTGGTGGATTTTTCACTCATTCATAAATAGTTCTGACTTTGGGAGGAACTGTGAAGTGGCCTGCTTTACTAAGCACATAAATCCCCAATTTGGGTATAATAGGGAATGGAATCGAGAATAACTCTTGACACAGAAGCACAATATCATGGTATTTGGAATTCTGAGTAGAGTTCTGGCCATCATACTTAAACATTAATGCTGTGTTGAAAAGGATTCAGGGCCATTGTTCCAGGAACAATTCAGGAACAAGACTGTGGAAGAACTGCCTTATTAGGAAAGATTATAAATTTGGGCTGGTTGGCTTAGAAAAAAGGTTGAAAAAAGAAGACACGATAGAGGTGTATAAAAGTGAGTATGATATGGAGAAAGGGCTTGTCTATACTAGATTTTAAAAAAACGTATACTTGCCTTGAATCCAATGCTGGTAGTCTTCATGATGCAAGGGGATTTTCTCGTAAGTATACCAAGTTTTCTGAATTTAACCTGTCTGAAGTCCATTTTAAGCAAAGTTGAGGGATACTCTGGAATTGACAGGAAACTCTGGAACATTGTAGGTCATCTGAATTAGATCAATTTCAGCATAATCCACTGTCCACATGGACACAGCTGCCACCACTGTCATCACTGATCACTATAGACAAAGTAGACTAGTCATCCCAGTGTTGTTGCTACTGCTACCAGTCCTCTTGCAGTAACAGAGTATACTGTAAGTGTCGGGTCACTATGATCACTTCTGCTGAGGTCAGAATGGCATGCCCACATTATCAGCAAGGGATGACTCTAGTAATGCAGTCTCAGTCTGGCTGGATACTAATGTGATTCTACACAGAGTATACAGCCCAGGGTATCTGGCCACCATTCCAGTCTGAACAGGTCCTGGATTAAATAGGTGGTAGAGATACATTTAATGTAGACAGATTCTTCCTGTCAATATTCAGAGCTATAGTCATTCAGTGAAATTGAACAGTGGGACATATAGGATAGATAAAGAGATGAACTTCTTCATATAGCATGCAAACTGTGTAATTCATTGCCTTAAAATGTAGTGATGGCTACTAGCATGGGCAGATTTTAAAGCAAATTTGATAAATTAATGAGATTAGGACCACCCATGGCTATTACTGAGCATAGTTATATATCACACTTAAGGAACTCGTTGCCTGATGTGCTTACAGAATGCTGGATTAGATAAGCCTTTGTTGTGTTCCAGCATGTTTTTATGCCCTGACTGGTAGCAGAAGGGCAAAAAAAGTAATTGGGAGTAGACATTAGTTTATATTCCATATCTGAAATTATTCCAATGTCCCCCAATCTCATTTTCTAGCTGCCTTTTCATACCTAGCTACTTAGTGTAATTAAACAGAACCTCTCCCTTTGTGTAGGGATATGGTCTGTCAACAAGTTAATTACACACAGAAATGCATCCGAGAAAAGACTGTAGCAATTTATTTTACCCTAGCATAAAAGAAGACTGTTCACATTTAGCAATGTCTAGTAAAACCTAAATTTGTTCTTGCAACCTGGAAGCTAACTGGCATCTGCAATTAATCAGAATTTTATATTTGGTAGATCTGGCTCTTTCTTGCTTCCTATCAAATACTTGATGCCTTTTTTCTTTCTAAATTGAATTCACAAACACTGATTTACACAAGATGTCTTTGTATAGCCATTCACCATATGTAATCTGGATAGCATTTTAAAAACACCATAAGACCAACATTTAGGTCTAAGAATAAGTTCTATGATGCTTTTTAAAGGGAAAGGTGGATAAATATGAACTTGGAGTTCAGGATACTTAGGATGGACAGGACTTCATTATATAGTAGTGTAAATCCAGATGTAGGTTTCCAATTTTCTAACCTTCTCCCCGTCCCCATACATAGCATTCACATATTTGATTGTTGGCATTCTCTGTAACATGTAATGCCTTGAACATCCATTGGGTAAATATTAAATAGAGTAACTACTCCAAATTTTACTTCACACTTGTTCAGATAGCTATAGATGATTAAAAAATGTTCTAGCCACCTGAAGTCATTGATTTCAGGCAGCCTCAGGCAAATTCAGGCTGTTTTAAAATTACTGACCAGCTCACCTTATTCACAGCATTGTTTCACAAGAACACATACTTGTATCTTTTATTTATGTAATGCATAACGTGAGAATAAAAGCAGTACTTGAAATGAAAGACTGAATTACAGGAAGTTCTAAAGTTACAAATATCTGACTTACGGACAATTTATAGTTAAGAACAGGGGCAAGACAACAGGAAGGAGAAAAATCTGCTTCCTGGAAAATAAATTCATTCCCGAAAGAGTTATCATGAGAAAAATATGTCTCCACTGAAGCTTTCTCACCAATCCTTGTTTCCACGATAAATCAAATATTTCATAATCCAATTCTCACAGGGACAGAAAGTGAGGTGAAATCTTCTGAATAGGGGTACAGACAGCAAAACAAACACCACAGGGGTGTTAAACTTTCCCTATGCTATCCACACACAAACACACACACAAAACCCTACATATATCTAGAGTTACACTTTAAAATACACCTGTTCAGACTTATATGTAAATTCAACTTAAAAACAAACCTACAGAACCTATTTTGTTCGTAACTTGGGGACTGCCTTTTGAACCATTTGATACAATCAGAATTGAAGGGGAAAACTTAAAATGTATAAGTAATATGATGAGTGCATCTACACTGTAGAAATAATTCAGTATGACACTATGGCTCAATGCTATGGAATCATGGACTTCTAGTTTTACATGGTCTTTACCCTGCCCTTCCAAAGAGTCTTCGGTCTCTAAAGGAATGGGAACAGCCAGGAAAACTGAGAGATTTTGGTGGAAATAATATGTCAGTGCTTTAGCAAACTATAGAAAAGCCCCTGTCTCTCATGCTTTCCTGCCAAACCTCTGATATCATGGGCAGGCCCGTAGCCAGGATTTCATTTCGGGGGGGGGGGGGGGGGAAGGGGGCTGAATTGTTTTCAGGGGGGTTTCGGGGGGGCTGAGTTTTGGGGGGGCTGAGTCTGAGTGAAAGAGGGTCTAGCCTAGCAAACCTTTTGTATCATTACCCCAATACCCCCATGCATATGGGATATATTGAGTATGGTGATCAGATCATGATATGAATAAACATAACAGTTTAAATAATGCACCAGTAAGGCCTTTTCGCGAACCACCATGAGCATTTCGGGGGGGGGGGGGGCTGAAGTCCCCCGAGCCCCCCCCCCCCCCCCGGCTACATGCCTGATCATGGGAGAAAGTTACCACTAAGGAACTTATCATATTGGAAAATGCTTTGTTTTATTATTATTATTATTATTATTATTATTATTATTATTATTATTAACTTTATTTGTACCCCGCTAGCATCTCCCGCAGGACTCGATGCGGCTTACACGGGCCGAAGCCACAAAACACAATACAATAGAAAACATAACACAACAATAAACAAGCAAATCAAACAATTAAGCAAAATAACCACAATGACAATACATCAAGACACTATTAAAACTGGTTCGGCCAGCGCAATGGGGTACAGGGTTAAAAGTGCTGAGATGGCAGGAGGAACGTGGGATTAAGTGCGGTGTGCAGCAGCATTAGTTGTGCTAAAGTGCGTCTAGGACTTGGGATGGGGATTCCTAATCTGCGAAGGCACATCGGAACAGCCAAGTTTTTAGGTTCCTTCTGAAAACTGCCAGAGTAGGGGCCTGACGAAGCTCTTTTGGAAGGGCATTCCAAAGTCGGGGGGCCGCCACAGAGAAGGCCCTGTCTCGCGTCCCCACCAAGCGCGCTTGCGACGTAGGTGGGATCACGAGCAGGGCCTCCCCAGATGACCGGAGTGAGCGTGTGGGTTCGTAGATGGAAATGCGGTCACGCAGGTAGGGTGGTCCCAAACCGTTCAGGGCTTTGTAGGTGAGCACCTGCACCTTGAATTGGGCTCGGAAAATAAATGGCAGCCAGTGGAGCTCCTTGAACAAGAGGGTTGACCTCTCTTGATAATGAGCTCCAGTTAGCATCCTGGCTGCTGCCCGCTGGACCAATTGTAGTTTCCGAGCCGTCTTCAAGGGCAGCCCCACGTAGAGCGCATTGCAGTAGTCCATTCTAGAGGTGACCAAGGCGTGGACCACCCCGGCCAGATCTGCCTTCACGAGGTACGGTCGCAGCTGGCGCACAAGTCTCAGTTGTGCAAAGGCCCTCCCGGATACCGCCGACACCTGAGCCTCAAGTGTAAGCGAAGAATCCAGGAGGACACCCAAACTGCGGACCTGTGGCTTCAGGGGGAGTGTAACCCCGTCCAACACAGGTTGCCACCCTATACCCCGATCCGGTTTACGATCGACCAGGAGGACCTCTGTCTTGTCGGGATTGATCTTCAGCTTGTTCTTCCTCATCCAGATCGACACAGCGGCCAGGCACTCGTCCAGCACCCGAGAAGCCTCCTTGGAATTAGGTGGAAAGGAGTAGTAGAGTTGTGTGTCATCCGCATAGAGATGGCACCCAACTCCAAAACTCCGGATGACCTCTCCCAGCGGTTTCATGTAGATGTTGAAGAGCATGGGCGACAAGATAGATCCTTGCGGGACCCCACAGGTCAAAGGCCAGGGGTCCGAGCAGGCGTCTCCCAGCTTCACCATCTGGGTGCGTCCCCCCAGGAAGGACCGGAGCCACGACAGAACCGTGCCCCCAAGGCCCATCCCGGAGAGACAACCCAGAAGGATACCATGATCGATGGTATCGAAAGCCGCTGAGATGTCCAGGAGAACCAACAGGGTCACACTCCCCCTGTCCAGCTCTCTGCGGAGGTCATCCACCAAGGCGACCAAGGCTGTCTCGGTGCCATGACCAGGCCTGAAACCAGACTGTGCCTGATCTAGGTAGTTGGTATCGTCTAGGAAGCCCTGGAGCTGCGAGGCGACCACCCGCTCCAGCACCTTGCCCAGAAAGGGGAGGTTGGAGATCGGTCTGTAGTTACTCAGCACCGTGGAGTCAAGGGAAGCTTTTTTGAGGAGTGGACGAACCACTGCCTGTTTCAAACCAGATGGAAAAATCCCTTGCTCCAACGATGCATTGATAATCAATACAAACCAGTCAACCAACCCCTCCCTGGCTGATTTAATGAGCCAAGATGGGCATGGGTCTAGAGATGAGGTGGTCGCTCTCACAGCCCCAAGAATCTCCTCCACGGTTTCAGGAAGAACAAGCCTAAAAGAATCCCACAAAATTGGACAAGCAGGTACCTCCGTCACCTCTTCAGGCACTGCGATGGAATTGGAGTCGAGCTCGAGGCGTATCTGGGCGACTTTATCTGCAAAATGGTGTGCGAAATCGCGACACCGAGCTGCGGGGTCGTCAGGGACATCCTCCACCGCAGGTGGGTGGAGGAGTTCTCCCACGACCCGAAACAGCTCCGATGATCTATTTGCTGCAGATGCTATACGAGCGGTCGTGAATGACTTCCTGGCCGCCCGTATGGCCACGGAGTATGCCTTAAGAGAGGCTCTAGCCCGTGTTCGATCAGATACATCTCGAGATTTCCTCCATTTGCGCTCTAGCCCCCTTCTCGTGTGCTTCATCACAGCCAGCTCCTCGGTGAACCAAGGAGATGGCCTGTCACGACGCAACGAGATGGGGCGTTCGGGTTTAATCAATATGCATCCTGTATTTTTTAAGGACTGGGTGCATGCTGTATTTCTAGATGACCACACATTCAGAAAGGAGAGATGAAGTAATCATGGGATATTTAAATCATCCTTTATTTGCTGGAAGACACACTCTGCCAAGAATATCAGGTCCAACAAGTTCCTCACATGCTTTGCAGACAATTTCATGGTTCAAAGTATACATGGTTTTGCTGGCCCATTTGCTTTTGTGGGACACCATCTCTTGCCTTTTTAGTATATATAGGTAAACATCTTTAAAAATGAAATTGCTATCGGAAATTAACAAATACAGTGGAACCTCTACCTAAGAGTGTCTCATCTTACGGGTTTCACTTGGGAGATTGCTGCTTGCTTTACTCTTGTCTGTTTTGAGGAACTTTGGGTTAGTTGAATTTGTGTGGATTTTATTACTGATATGTTTTGGTTCATGAAGAGGGAGAGGGAGAGAGAGCAAGAAAGGGAGGGAGGTTGCAATGAGTACAGTATGAATAAAATGATGCTTCTGCCTCTCTACTTTGTGCTTTATGCTTCCTTGCCACAGCATTGTGCTTCTACCATTGTGCCTCAACTTTGTTCACCTACCATTTTAAAGTTGATCTTTCTTTTTTATTGTATTGTCAAAGGCTTTCATGGCTGGAATCACTAGGTTCTTCTGGTTTTTTTCGGGCTATATGGCCATGTTCTAGAGAGGCATTTCTCCTGACGTTTCGCCTGCATCTATGGCAAGCATCCTCAGAGGTGAGGTCTGTTGGAACTGGGAAGGGGCTTATATATCTGTGGAATGACCAGGGTGAGACAAAGGACTTTTGTCAGTTGGGCTAGGTGTGAATATTTCAACTGACCACCTTGATTAGCATACAATGGGCTGACTGTGCCTGGAGCAAACTCTTCTTGAAAGGTAATTAGTAGGGCTGGGCAAGCACGGAAAAATTTGTTTCTAAAATCGATTCGTTTTTTGGGGGTTTTTGCATTTCGATTTTTAAAAGAATTCCAAAAATTTTCTTTTAAAAAGTTCGATATTTACGAAATTTCGTAAATTACAAAACAATTACGAAACAATTAGGAAACAATTACGAATCGATTCATTAATGGCGGAAGCGACCGTGCAATACGCTAAAAAATCTCCAAATGGGACAGGGGGAACTTCTGAAGCTTCCCTCTCCCTCTGTTGATGACTGTTGGTGTGATATTTATAATTTTTTTCACTGATTAAACAAACAACAACTATAAAACTTGCCCCAGACATGCGGAAATAATAACGAAATGATTTCAAAACAATAACGAAACGAATACAAAACGAATTCGAAACAATTACGAAACGAATTTAAAAATTCGTTTCGTTTTTTAGTTGCTCCTGAATGGTTCGTTATCGCTTCGTTATCAAAGAAACTAACAAATTTTTAACGAATTACGAAATTACGAAACGAAACCGCCCAGTCCTAGTAATTAGATGTCCCTGCCTGTTTCCTCTCTGCTGTTTTTGCTGTTGCAATTTTAGAATTTTTTAATACTGGTAGCCAGATCTTGTTCATTTTCATGGTTTCCTCCTTTCTGTTGAAATTGTCCACATATTTGTGTATTTCAATGGCTTCTCTGTGTAGTCTGACATGGTGGTTGTGAGAGTGATCCAGAATTTTTGTGTTCTCAAATAAAATGCTGTGTCCAGGTTGGTTCGTCAGGTGCTCTGCTATGGCTGATTTCTCTGGCTGAAGTAGTCTGCAGTGCCTTTCATGTTCCTTGACTCTTGTTTGGGCGCTGCGTTTGATGGTCCCTATGTAGACTTGTCCACAGCTGCATGGTACACGGTAGACTCCTGCAGAGGTGAGAGGATCCCTCTTGTCCTTTGCTGAACGTAGCATTTGCTGGATTTTCTTGGTGGGTTTGTAAATTGTTTGTATGTTGTGTTTGCTCATCAGCTTCCCTATGCGGTCAGTGGTTCCCTTGATGTATGGCAGGAACACTTTTCCTCTGGGTGGATCTTCATCTTTACTCGCGTGGCTTGTTCTTGGTCTTGCAGCTCTTCTGATGTCTGAGGTGGAGTATTCATTGGCCTGGAGAGCCCAGTTGAGGTGGTTCAGTTCACCGTGAATGAGGTGGGGTTCACAGATTCTTTTTGCACGGTCTGCCAAGGCTTTAATGGTGCTTCTTTTTTGACTTGGGTGATGGTTGGAGTTTTTATGTAGTTTTTCTTTTTTATTGTTATTTATTGTTCCTTGTAAATGTATAGGTTTTGCCTTGTTGTTAAACTGACCAACACACATTTTGTTGTTTCAAATGTGATTCCTTGAAAAACTTTGTGCTTCTACCTTTTAAAAGATGATCTTTCTTTTTTAATATTGTTCCATGTAAATGTGCATTTAAGAGCTTAGTCACGGAACAAATTGAACTCTTAAGTCAAGGAAGGTATCACTGCAGTGTCTACTTTGCTGACAACCACAAATGTGTGTTGCACATGAAAGCACAAGGTCAAAAGAAAATAAAGTCAAATGGCCCATTTTACTATTTCACATCAGTAACAATCTCACGAGATAATGGTAACCTTAACATGGAAATATACCAATTAATTTCCCATACAGTCGTATCTTTTTATATCCTTTTCATTCATCTTCACCTATACGGGTTTATTTTACCTTTCATGGACTATTTACCAAGGAGGGCTTAAAATATAAGCTTTGATGTGTCATTCTGAAAGTTTTAAGTGGTTTGAGGAAATCATGGACCCCAGAATGGTGGACTGGGGCCAAGACTAAACAAAGAGGAGCTGAGCTCCCCCTTGAAATTATCTGGCAATATATTACCACTCACATGCTATACTGAACACATGGAGGGTGCTTCAATGTGCACATTATGTTGATAACACTCTTCATATTGAATGATTCTGCAAATAGTGAAACTAAGAATAACCCATGCAGTAGTCCCTTACTTTAAAAACAATTAGGGAGCCCTGAAGAAAAAAAGTGTGGTTTGAGCGGCCATTTTTTTTGTCTTTTGTGGTGGTGGGAAAGGAAGTGTGCAAATATCCTATAACAATGTGCATGTTTTACCCCAATGACACAAGTAGCAATTATGGGGAGAGTAGAATCCAACTGTGATGAGAAAAAAAAAGCTATACCACTGTGCTCTGTCTCCAGTTTCATTCATTCTGTTTCCTTCCATTTTGTAAAGTTAAGCTGGTGATAACTTATTATCCATCTTATCTAGCCTGTTTTGAAAGATATCTATGAACTGTAATCACATATATTCAAGTATGGAACCTTCCAATGGAGCTTAGAAATTTGTATTAGGTGATTCAAAGTGTCACTATTCGTATAGTATAACCGAATGCAGAATGTAATAATGATCATCTTCTTCATCTTTATCATCTTCATCACACAACATTTGGCTGTTCTGGTGTAGTAGTATTACTTTGGAATGCTGCTTTTGTAATATTAATGGATAAAACTTTAATTTAGCGGGCTGAGTTTGAGAAATGAGATCTCTCTAAAATTGCAAAATAAGTGTATCATAAAACAAGGCTCATTGTGCATACATTTCAAAAGACACCGCAATCAGCTTTGATTGAACACCTGATGACAGTTTTACAAGTAACACATTTTTATAATTATAAATCAGGAAGAACAATATTGCTGTTAATGCCGCTTGCCAAGTATTCATAGGAACCAGCAGTTCTTGATCATCACCTTCATTTTTTTAAAATGTCAAAATTAGAATGTTCTTCCAAATGTTCATCCCTTATGAGGGGAATAAGACATGGATGACAGCAAGAGCTAATGCATTGATGTTAAATCCACTTCTCCCAATAGTAGGTAAATGAAAATGAAGACAGATGGACTCACTAAGTATGATAGAAGGTGATTCAGCACACATCCTGTTCCTGGGGGGGGGGGGGGGGGGGGAGGAGGAGAGAGGCCTTAACATGCAGTGCTAAAATGCATTGTTGTTGTTGTTGTTGTTGTTGTTGTTGTTCTTCTTCTTCTTCTTCTTCTTCTTCTTCTTCTTCTTCTTCTTCTTCTATTTCTTACCCACCTCAATCAGTGGCTTGAAAGGGATATATAATCATATAATAAAGTGCTGAGGGCTCACTTTGGGAACAAGATTTTCATCTTACCTCTAGTCAGTAACAGTTTCAGATTGCCATTGTAGCTTCAGATTGTAATTCTGTGTATTCTTAAAAGCTTCTTTCCATAATTGTTCAGCTTGGGGTGAGTAAGGTACGGCCTAAGGGCTGCATGTAACAACCAAAGCATTTCTAAAGCTCCCCCAAGAGTCTCCATGCACCAAGCTATGCCCCAAAACAGAAAAATTGAATTTTTGGTGTTGCATCCAAAAACTGGAAAGTACCCTCAAAGCAATGAGAGATGCTACTGGTCAATCTGTTATCCTACATTATCCAACAGTTTATTACAGTTTATTACAGATTTCCCCCCAAACAAGAAGTGGCCATCTGCTCACTTCCTTTTAGAAGTAAGAAACAACTATGCTAGAACAGGTCCATGAAGAACCCTAAATAAATACCATAAAATGGTAAATGGGACCCCAGACAGGCTGCACAGCCACTATTGAGCATTTGAGTGAGAAAAACCAAAAGGAAAACTGAGGCCAAATATAAGTGGTTTTGATCAAATAAGTATGTGTGGTCCTCCAGAGTCCAAGAGGAGGGTGATACAACCAATCAACTTTTGGGGGCTTCCCATGCCTGATATATCTCTGTTCATGAGTTTATGACATGGATGATACTCAAGTGCAGAAGCGGGCTACAACATCTACGTAATATTGATCAAGTTTAATGAGGAAATTCAAAAGATGAGCAGCTGTTCAGGCATGCATGTTCCTTTTCAAATGTTCACACTCCTTAATCACTAAATGAGTTTTCTAAACAAGAAAAAGATCCTGTTTTTTTCTGGTCAGTTCAAAATAAATCTCATTAAGCAGGAAAGTAAAAACACATCTTCAATGGGCCACACTTCAAAGAACAGTGGGTTGTGCAAGCTTTGATAGGTAGAGAAAGAGGAGGTCTGATTGCTACGGTTATATGAGTAAAGCAAAGACTCCCTGAAGAGGAAAGGAACATCAAACTCAAGACAAACTCATGCGAAGCAGCATTTTAGACATAGTAATGGCTCTTTCTGGGGAATCTGAAAGAGTTGTGTGAGCCACTCATCTTGTCTGGTACAATCTTATAATGTCTGAATCCCACAATTGTGGGTATTAACAATGATTATGAGTTCAACAATCCACTTTTAGTGTCAGGCAGTGTCCCAACTAAAAGGTTTCTGAGACATTGCAGATGCAGGCACTGGGAAATGGTATCTCAGCTTTCCCTGGGTGTGGGGTACATTAAATAAAGCAGTTGCCCCATCTTGCCTTTATTATGAAGAGCTATGCAACAAATGATGTCACTTTTTATTCCTACTTTGTGAAATACACCAGAACTTCGCTTGATTCATTACAAGTTCGTATTAACAGAGAATTATTTAGAAAAGTGTCAACTTATAGATAGCCCATTTGTCGGGTAGGATCAGACAAAACAAAACAAAAAGCCCTTCCAACAAATATTTAGTCTATGAACTGTCAAGCCCTTAGAGATAATCAGGTGGCAGTTCTCTGGATAAAATCAATGGTCTCATTTATGCTCAAAGAGACCCTGCAGTTATCATTTGCTAGTCATTGACATTTGCTTGCAGGCTTTGATCCTGCTGTCTGATAACCGGCTATTAATTGTAGAACATCTTGGGGATTTGCCACATATTCTGTCACAACTGACCTTGTCTCTGCCATTGGAAATGCAACAAAGCAAAGGTATGAGTTCAAAATATTGGCATTTTCTCTGCCACGCTGGCAGCGATGAGAAAAAAACAATGGGAAAATAAATATTAGATATCGATTTCCGAATACAACATAATTAGATTTAGACTGTAAACAATGCTAGCGCAGCGTACAGTAACTGTGGGTCAAACAGGGGATTTTTGTAAGATGTGTATGTGTGCATGTGTGTGTGTTTACAGAAAAGTTGAAATGAGTTGTAACATGAGTGGATGATCTACATCAGCAATTATACTGTAGAATTGCTTAAACTTCCCGGCCTATGCTTAAAATCCAGAAAATATGCCATTAATGGCAGCAGCAACATACCAGCTAAGTACACTTGAGGCGTAACAGTATCCAGCTACTCTCTGTTCAGCCTCAGGGACACAGGAAGAGATCTGTAGCCCACAGAGATTGGGAAAACATCTCACTCAGGCCACTTCTTTTTGCCCTGAAAACAACCGAGGTTGCACCCAGCTCCCTCTTTTGATACCAGGGAATAAAAGCATTTCACACCTTAGTCCTTTTAAATGTAGTTGCATAGCAATCTAGTGTCCCTGATATAAAATGTCAAAATTACTATTTGCTTTTAGTAGAATGTATAATGTTGGAGCCATTGCTTTTCTCCAACTAAGATAGATGGCAATGGAAAGACAACTCTCAGAAGAATTCGTAAAGCTGCTTTGGTTTAGCACATGTATTGCCTCCAATTAATATTGGAGAACCACAAACTTTATGTCAAGACCAGAGAATCTTACAGAAAGAGATGGATGGAGATATGAGCTTGACAGGAGACTATTGGGCTAGGTCTAATTATTTCAAATTCTGCAAAAAATGTCCAGTAATCTCTATTAAATTAGTTGATATTATATTTATATCTCACCTAATGTATTAGGGCCATTTGGTGGTGCAGTGGATTAAACCGCTGAGCTGCTGAACTTGCTGACTGAAAGGTTGGTGGTTCAAATTCAGAGAGTGGAGTGAGCTCCCACTGTTAGCCCCAGCTTCTGCCAACCTAGCAGGTTGAAAACATGCAAGTGTGAGTAGATCAGTTCTGCGGGAAGGTAATGGCACTCCATGCAGTCATGATGGCCACACCCCAGAATCGAACATGACTAGACTTAATGTCAGGGGAAACCTTTACCTTTACTAAATATTAGTAGCAGTAAGAAGTAATTTAACTGGCAAAAAATCCTACACTTTTAAAAAAAAGCCATAAATACACAATAGCACAACAAAATAGTAATGAAAAAACCACCCTACCTAAATAATCAGTCTTCAAAGGCCTTTTGAAATAGAAAGGCAGCCCTGACCACCTATTTATTGAAAGACAGTTTGGAACATGCCTGACTAACCTCATTGGAAAGGGTTATTTTTTTACAGCATAGAGGTAGCCATTGGGTAGACCATCTCCCATGTGTCCACCAAACATACATGTGAAGGAGTTGGGACAGAGGAAGGACCTTTCCAGCAAACCCCAAAGTGTGGACTGGAGAATGCACTCCTTCAAATAACTTGGAGCTTGATTCATGTAGTGTATTTTTGGCTGAAGCCAGCACTTTCAATTGTGCCTGGAAATGGACTAGCACTTAGTGAAACTGTCACAATTAAGGAGTTTCATGCTCCTGAAGCCACTATCCATAGTTAGTCACTGGCAGTTTTCAAGCATCTTTAAAGGCATCTCTTTCGCTCTTCATAGTGGAGTGAATTGTACCAAAATCTATGATAATGAGAGCAATAGGAGGAACATAGTCAGACAACAGAACTGACTTGCTATGTTCTACTTCTGGTCAGATCACCCTACCTCCTGGTTGCTGATTGTGCAAACACTTATTTTTTATATTAGCAGAAGTGCTTGTGATGGTCAGGAACTCATACCCTGCTCTGTTTCTGCTCAGGAGCAGTGGCAGTGACATCCAGCAGAATGGATGTGTTCCTTGGCTGTCTGGACAAGGGCCCTAGATTTAGCATAAATGTTCTGGATTTGACACAAATTTGCACTGGGCTAAATACAATGTCTTGATCAAGGAAAGTCATAGTCCTACTCCATTCTACTTCGATCAGACCTCACCTGGAATACTTTTTCTAGTTCTGGGCACCACAGTTCAACAATGATGTTGACAAGTTGGAATATATCCAGAAAGAGGTGACAAATGGTGAAAAGTCTGGAAGCCAAGCCCTATAAGGAGCAACCCAGGGAGCTGGGCATGTTTAGTCTGAAGAAGAGAAGATTAAGAGGTGTTATGATAACCATGTTTATCATCATCATCATCATCATCTTTATTTCTATCCCGCCTTTCTCCACAACCTAATAAAAACTTAAAATAAAGCTAATACAAGAAAATTTTTAAAAAAATAATATTTGTGAATGGATATAAAGTAAAAGTACAGCTAAAATACAATAAATACAATAAAATTACATTTAAAGTTCACCATCCCCACAAAATGTCACCCACAACATCCCCAGCAATCTGCCCCTCATCATGCATGGCATCAGAGATTTGTCTTGACCTGCCTGTGAAAGGCAAGCTGGAATGGGGCCATTAGAAAGGATGTCAAACTGAAGATGAAGCAGACTTGCTTTCTGGTGCTCTAGAGACTAGGAAATGTAGTAATGGATTCAAACTACACAAAAATAGATTTCATCTAAACATGGGAAAGAACCTCCTGATGGTAAGAGCTCTTTGACAGTGGGATATGCTTTGTTGGAGTGTGGTGGTATCTGATTCTCTGGATGTTATTAAGTAGAAGCTGAATTGCCATATGTCAGGGGTGATTCAATTGTATAATCCTTCATAGTAGGTGGTTGTGATGGATGGCCCTCAGGGTTTCTTCCAGCTCTGTGATTCTAGGATTCTAATTGTTGTTTTCTTCTACTTTAATAATCAGATTATTCACAATGGTCCTCTGCCATCAACTTCATTCAAAAGGCCACATTGTCCGAATGCTCAATCACCATCCCCCAAAGCAGTTACTATACTCTCAACTGAAGCATAGACAATGGATTTTTTTGTAGAAAGGAAAAGAGATTTAAAGATGGGCTTAAAGCTAACCCTACAAACTGTAGCATACACACTGAGAACTGGGAAGCCCTGACCCTTGAGCATTCTAATGGGAAGTCAGCTGTTAAAAACAGTGATGTGAAATTTGAAGAGGCATGAAGGGAGTGAGAAAGGGAGAAAAATGTCAAGAGGAAGGCGCATCAAGCCAACCATTGTTGGGACCACCTTCCATTTGGAAATCGATGTCCCCACTGCAAAAGAGTATGCAGATCAAAAATAGGTCTCTACAGTCACCAACGGACCCATCACTTGGAAGGCAATCATGGCCATGAGTGATAGCCAAAGATGATGATGATTATGTTGTGGCTTTACTGGGTGTTGTGAGAGACTGAGGGAAGACAACAGAAGAGACTAAGTGTAGAATTACCCATGTCTCAGGAGAAACACAAGAACTGAAGATATGAAATGATTTGATAAATCAAAGTTTCTCAAGCTATCTCTACTCTCCTTCCTAGAATGTAACAGGCCTACTGGTCACAAAATAGTAGCACAGAAGCAGTGCCAGTTATAAAATGGTGGTTAGTGCAAACAAAATTTGGCTGAATGGTTATTGACAGCTGTTACTGTTGTTTGATATGATCCTTCTTGGAAATTGCTTAATTCTGTGAAGCCTTGGCCCTCAAGTGTTCTAACTGGAGGTCTGCTGTTACCAACAATGCTGTGAAATTCAAAGAGGCGTGAATGGAGGGTAAAAAAGAGAAACATGTCAAGAGGAAGGTGCATCAAGTCAATCCTTCCCAGAGAATGCACTGGAGAATGCACTCCTTCAAATTACTTGGAGCTTAGCTCATGTAAAGTATTTCTGGTCAAAACCAGCACTTTCAGTTGTGAACAGAAATGGACCAGCAGCGAATGGAATTGTTGCAATTAGGGAGTCTTTCATCTGGAAACCGACGTCCTCACTGCAAAAGAACATGCAGATCAAGAATACAGACCATTACCAAGACCCTACACTTGGAAGGCAATCATACTCAGCCATGAGTGATAGCCTATGATGATGATGAATACAATTAATACCTTCCACAGACAATTTTCTAAACTGTTTATTGTGTGATTCAGAATAAATAAATTCAGCATCAACATTCAATTCATGTTCTGTAATAAACTGTCATTGGAGGCATTTGGATTCTAGGTAGCTCACCCTATTAACATGGAAGCAATTAACACATGAAGTGGGACCTATAAACAAAATGTGTCAGTGCCAAGTGTTCTTATTTCAGTGCCAGTCAACCATTCTCTCTACCATCACGTTCCTTTCAATTTTTTTTACTCCACAAAAATCATCATTCCATGGTGATAGAACACAATTTTCTTAATGCTGGTCTACCACATTTCCCCCTAATTTTTAAATTTGAAGGATACCTCTGGAGACCTAAGCTTTGCTACTTCTGCTCTGAAACCGGTAAAACCTCTATCTTTTTCAGGACTGTTTTGATGAAGCATTGACACACACTTGAATATCAGAAACAGAGGAGAACATTGCAGGCAAGACATATGCAAAATCTTTCTTTCCTTCTGAGGTTAGAATTTCAAAGGGAAATGACTTTTGTAAAAGCTGTGATAAAAAGTGATAGTAAAATTTATGAATGCTAGTGTAATGTAATTTTGATGTTCAGAGTTTTTCAAAGATTGTTGTCACTTTCTATTCCATTGACAGCCATCATTAATAGCATCCATGACAGATATACTAATGAAATCCATTTGGTCATGTTCTACATTAATCCAAAACATACACCTATTTCATTACTATATAGGATATATAGTCTTATGGGTTAAAAACCATCTGTCAGTAGGAGCAAAGATTTAGTCAAAGTCTGTGCCAATTAAAACTAGTATCTTCAGGTCATCTCTTCACTTCTGCTTCACTTGTAGTATTCCAATTATTATTTTCCTTCATAAAGCCACTATTCTGTTCTTATTTTATCAATAAGTCTGGAAATACAAATAGAAATAAGCACAATAGTACTTTGAACTATAACAAAGTAAGTTATGTGACCTGATCATTCCCAGAGCTAAGCCTCTACTTAAAATCCTGTAAGAGCAAATCTCTGAAACCACAACCTTATTCAGAATGAGACTTCTTGAATTTTTCCTAAATGTGGGCATTTTAAATGTATCTTTAAATGTAACAGCCTCAGACTACGATTTTTGGATGGCGTGATTTTAATATTGACTGTAATTTTTAAATTTTGATATGTATTAATTTTAATTCAATGGATTTCAAGCTTGGTTTTATATGTATTTAAGGCATTGAATAATTGCCATATGTAAGCTGCCTTGATTCCCTCTTGGAGTAGAGAAAAGCGGGGTATAAATAGGGTAAATAAATACATAAATCTTAGAAAACTATTCTTTAGTATTTTAACTGCAGTCTTATGCAAATGAATTTGTACATGCAACAGTTTAAGTATTTTGACTGGTTTCCAAAGGAATAAAAGACAAAGGGCTAATGGTGAAACTGGGCAACTTAGATTAATATATACACATTTTTTAGGGAGTCTATGGAGCATTCCATATTCGGTCAAGAGTGCAAGGGCGGGATTGAGAGACCTTATTCCTTCTTCACATAGTCAGTTTGACATACTGATTAGTTGATATGATTGGCTTCTACTCAGTCAAAAGACCCAGATTTATGAGACAGTGTTCGTGGCTCTAGTATTTCTGCCTACTTCTGCTCCAGACTGGCCCTGTATTTAGAGACGCTCTCAGTTTTGCTAGCTATACAATGACAAAGCAGGAAAGTCTCATGAACAAGACTTTCCTGCTTATGGTAAGGATAAATTGGCACAATAATAATGGGCTGTAGGGACATATCCATATTTAGTGTGTGCTGTAAGAATTGCTAGAAATAAAGGCTGTCAAAGCTGCAATAGCTTGAAATTTTGCCTGATATGAAAATCTTATAGACTCCACATTCACTTTCAAAGCAAGCTTCATACAACTATCTCTTAGCTGTAATCACAGTATATTTTCCGAACAAAAGAGGTCTGAGTATGAATGGGCAGGGAGGAAAAAAACATCAAATATTCTCTTATATTCTTATGTATTAAATATTCATGTATTACACTCCAGAGGGAATCTAGGAAGAAGCAGCATTTTCCTGGCTGCAATATATAACGTGAATTAGCCTAGATGTGTTTCCTTTTGCTGAACATCTTCTGACTAAATCTATTTCCACTTTCTAGTGAAAACAGAATTATATTCTATTACACAAATTAAAAATTCACTATGATAGCAGTTACTACCAATAGGAAGTGGTCAGAAAGAGTTTATGATAGATTCTGAGCAATTTGAATCCCATCATATAGGTCTATTTCTCTATTCTATATGATAAATCACTGCTGAACTATAGTAGTGATCAATATATATAAGAATTTAGTATACCCAACCATTCCTTTTTGTTGTGACTAATTGCAATTTAAAACATTAATCCTTGCTGGGCTGGTCATTTAAAAATGGCAGATATACTAAAGGTAAAAGTTTCCCCTTGACACAGGCCCATAGCCAGGATTTTGATTCGGGGGGGGGGGGGGGGTGAGTTTTATTTGGGGGGGGGGGCTGAGTCTGAGTAAAAGAGGGTCTACCCTAGCAAACCTTTTGTATCGTTACCCCAATACCCCCATGCATATCGGATATATTAAGCATGGTGATCAGATCATGATGTGAATAAACATAACAGTTTAAATAATGTACCAGTAAGGCCTTCTCGCGGACCACCATGAGAATTTCGTGGGGGAAGGGGTTAAGCCCCTCAACCTCCCCCCCCCCCCCCGGCTACATGCCTGGCTTGACATTAAGTCTAGTCATGTCCAACTCTGGGAGGTGGTGCTCATCTCCATTTCTAAACCGAAGAGCTATTGTTGGAAAAACCTACAACAACCCGAAGAGCTATTGTTGTCCTAGACACCTCCAAGGTCATGAGGCCAGCATGACTGCATGGAGTGCTGTTACCTTCCCACTGGAGTGGGACCTATTGATCTCACATTTACATGTTTTTGAACTGCTAGGTTGGCAGAAGCTGGGGCTAACAGTGAGAGCTTTCCCCACTCCCTGGATTTGAACCTCCATCATTTCAGTCAGCAAATTCAGCAGCTCAGCATTTTAACCTGCTCTGCCACTGAGCACTCCAAATGTACCAAAAACTATGGTTTGCACTCTGTAGGAATGCTCTAGACTAATATTGCATTTGAACTCAGGAATTTTGGGCAAACAATGTATTTTGAATTAAGGATATGCATAAAGGTTGTTTCTACACAATGAGTCAACCTGTTGAGTGTATACATTGCCATAGGATTTCTCACTTCCATTGTAAAAACGGAATAAAGGTCAAATCCTGTTGCCGCTCTGCACTAGTGGATGCACTTTTTCCGTGGGTCACATGATGGCAGAAGTCAGACAAAAACTGTGTGACAGGCTATTAATATAATTATCTATCAATTTGAGTCTTCCTAGCCTTTGGGATCCATCCATTGGAAAGAAATCTCCTTCAGTCCTAACACCTTCATAGATGTAGCTAGTGGGGTCAGAGGAAATGGCCTTCTCAGTGTCCACCCCTACATTTTGGGACTGTCGTCATAGGGAGGAAAAACCCTTTACAAAGAGTTGTAAGTGCTGTCTTTTTTTAAAAAAAAACTGTGTTATTTAACGTTAGAATGTTTAGTATGTTTGGTACTGTTCCATTTTTTCCCATGTCAGGAGTGACTTCAGAAACTGCAAGTCACTTCTGGTGTGAGACAATTGGCTGTCTGCAAGGACGTTGCCCATGGGATGCCCAGATGTTTTGATGCTTTACCATCCTTATGGGAGGCTTTTCTCATGTTCCCTGCATGGGGAGCTGGAGCTGACAGAGGGAGCTCATCCTGCTACCTGTCGGTCTTTAGTCCTGCCGGGACAAGGTTTAACCCATTGCACCACCAGGGGCCCTGGTACTGTTTCATTATCCAGGAGGAGGCCAAAAGGGGGTGCTAGACAGCGAAGGATAGTCTATTTTATTGGAGGGGGGAATTGAAGGAGGAAAACAATATTCACCATTTATGCTTGTTATTCCCCCACCCCTTCCCATGTAATATATGAGGTTGTTTCCATGACAGCGACAGGGGTGGGGGGAATAATAAGAACACAAGGGAAAATGGTTTTGCTCCTTCAACTCCCTGCCCTAAAATCGACTACCCTTCTCTGTCTTGTGCCCCCTTTTGGCCTACGCCTGGATAATAGAACAGTACCGTAGGTTTTAATTATCTTTTTAAATGTATAAGCTGCATTGAGTCCCAATCTTAGATGACAGGATATAAATAAAGATAGGATTAGTCGCAGTAGTTATGATGATGATAATTATGATGACTTCTGGAAAACTCTCAGTAACATAAGCAGTCATAAATCCACCTAATGCCTGTATAAAACTTTCTTTGGACCATGTTTACACCCAATTGCTACAAAACTAAACAAGATTTTAATTCTACAGGACTGAAGCTTGATTTGTTTCTAGGGCAAATGTATGGATATGCATGCCAGGTTGTAAGAGTTTATTAAATGTGAAAGAACACTGAACAAAGAAAGAGTACGTCAGTAAGCATTTCAAAATCTAGGCTGAGCAATCAATCATTCCAATCAATCTTGTTCAAAGCTGGCGAAGTTCCTTATTTAGAGGATGGATTTTTGTTGTACGCTTTTACTTAATTCAACCAAATAACCTTTCTTCAGAGAGGAAAAAAAAAAGGTTAATTCAGTACTAGAATGTTAAACTCAGCCACTTCGTTGAACATTAGCTTGTTGACGACAGAGATCTAGAGAGAAGGCGAGAATGCTAAAAATGCTAAAATTCATAGTACATTGATGTTAGCTTCTAAATTGCAGATGATTGCTTTTCCAGGGCAAACATGTATTAAAATATGTGTAAATTCACAACCTCAGCTTGCTCGCTTGAGTCTGTAATGCCATCAGGTTAATCTTTTGGGCACTTGTTTTCTCGAACAACTCAGAGCCCAAATGATTATGGCTGAAGGCAATCAGAATTGCAGAAAGAGATACAAGGTGTGAAAATGGCAAGGCAACCATGGAGAGGCATAGGCAAGATAAAGCACACACATATACACTCACACACACACTTTACCTGCTCCTTCAAAGATCCAAGGAAAAGAGGGAACCCAGACAACAGACAGAATAAGCCATGTTCAGGTTAACTGTTTGCATTGCCAGAACCTGAGACAAATATCACATTTGCTGAATAGATCATCTGTCCCCAGTTCTCTAGTGAACTCTATAACCAGTTTATCATACATATTTTCAGCACTTTATCTAGCATACACTGGCAAATCAACTGATTCTGAGATTAATATGTATAAGATATTCATAACAAAAGCTCAACATCAGTGAACAACCTTTGCATTGTGTAGTTGCTAGATTTAGAAAACTGAACTCTAGTTCACTTCTAAATGCAGGCTGGCATGTTACTTGCATTGCTGGGTGATTTTGTACATTGAACAAGCACATTGACAGATTTATGTGTCCTCAGTGAAGCTTCAACCATGTTTTTCCTGAGAAAAAAAAATTCAGCCATGCACATCAAGTGATTATAAATGTTCTTTGCAGTCCAGGGAAGCTGCTTCTTTTGAATGTTCAGTTCAGCTGCTCTAATATTGTCTGGTTATTTGCTGGAATTTTTCACAGTCTCCACAAGGCTGTACTAGTCTACAAGAAATCTAGTATTTGCAAACTAATCCAATTAACAAAACGACATAGGGGGAAAAGAAACTCCAAAATAATCCTATGTGTGGTGAAAATCCATTTGTTTTATAAATTTCCACTCAACCCTTTTAGTCATCCAGAGTAGAGAGCCTCTTTGGAGAGTTTTACAATGCTTAGATGTATGTCTAATCTTAGATACAGAAGTACACTTTTGAGATTTCTATGACTAAATGAGTCTCCTTGTTGAATATACAGTAAACTTGTTTTATTATTATTATTATTGTGGACTATGCAAAATGGCACTTATGTCCCATGTGACTTTTATTCAACTACTTAATATTTGAAAGTCTGTTGACTGCCTTTCTTTGCATAAACAAAACAAAACAATGTTCAGCTTTGCAAAAGTCATAATGACTGAATGGGTCTGGAGCAACAATACAATTTATGGAGTTCTTGCAAGAATATTTTTTTCCTATTTATAAGTAAACATGGAACACCAGCATGACTAGCATGGGAATTCCTAAAGGATATTCCAAACAACCATGCAATCCACTTTCATTATTGAACACAATGTTGAATACCCAAACAGAACGTTTACAGAAAGCTTCACAAATGGAAAGATAAGAGAATTAAATAGATGGGATGTTACTAAATACTAATTATACTTATACTAAAAGGTATGGTAGGGAGATAGTTTGAGGAAGGATGGCTACTTGTCTGATAACTGGAGTAACTAACCCTCTTGTAAAAATCAGCTGTTTTCAATCTTAACAGCAAAGCCTGAGAAAGTTCACTTTTGGATTACTGATCACTGGACAACATGAGGGATCAATATAGAGGCTCTACTAGTAGAGATTAGGGTTTTTATATTACTTTGGTGGCATGATTCCAGGAAGTGTGTTGTGGGGGGGGGGGGGGAGAGATCAGGATTATTTCAGGGCAGTGGGCTCAGGAGATGGTCACAGCAGAAATAGAAAGTCTGTTGTCCTGATCAAAATCTCTTATTTTATTTTCCAGCACAAGCTCTCTGTGCTTTCCCCACAACCTTTGAAAAACCAAATGAAAGTAGAAAAATTAGAAACAATTACACATTTCTGCTTGAAATTAGACATTTCATTCATATATTTTAAAGTTTCTGGCCAATTTCAGTTTGTGCAATTGAAACTACACAAACAACTTTCTGTTCAAAATATCATCATGAAAAATGTAGAAGTGGTGCACTCTAATGGCATCTTTGTGCTTACTGTCAAAACACTGACAATTCTTCACCCCTGAGCTAGTCAAGCTACAGAGTCAAGCTTGTACAATTATGCAATGCCGATTTCTTTCCCTCTTTTCATTCTGGTTCAGTGAAAGATTGTTTAGATGAGGATGATTTACAAAGTTTGTAAATTGACCTACAGTGTTTGTTTGGTTAGATATCACAGTTAAATAACTGGCAAAATCGCCTATGAGTATTCATTGTCTTAAAAAACCTATGTAATTCATGGAGTTACAATAAGTCAAAAGGAAGCTTGGAGGCTAACATACATACACACAAATCAACATAGATTTTAAGATTAGGGCTATTGCATTAAAAGGCTGGCATAACATTTTACACTACCATCAAAAGCCTGGTATAACATTAAAAAAATTAACTGGTTAAGAAATTGTCCTGTATCAAGGGTATCTAGTTGGCTCTTTTTGAGACACAGTGCTATACTCAGATATATTGAAGTATCCAGTATAACCTTGTTTGTGTTTCCTATGTTTCTAGGATGATTTGCAGGTATTTTCATTATAACTATAATATCATATCTGTTGATTTAACATAATTTCAAGTGAACCACTGCAGGTTAGACATTTATCTTGGTAGCCTCCCTTCGTCTCCTCCAAAGAATCATGTCACTCCTAGTATAGACTATTCTGAAAAGCTGCCAGACTGGCCCCCGACAATGGTCCAGGAAATAAAGAGCATAATTAAAAGACTAAATAACAACAAAGCTCCTGGAGAAGACTTCTTACCACCAGAATTATTTAAATCCAACCCTGACTAGTGGGCTCCCCTGATAGCAGGTCTATGTGATAAAATAAATAAATAACACTGCCAATATACCTACAGGTTGGAAACTCGCAATAATCATCCCTATTTACAAAAAAGGGTGCACAAAAGATCCAAAAAATTACAGACCTATTAGTCTCATTGATATAGTGGCCAAAGTTTATTCAAAAGTACTTCTCTCCAAATTAGAACTATGGGAATATGAAAACAAAATCTTAACAGAAGAACAAGCCGGCTTCAGATCAGGAAGATCCACCATGGACAACTGTTTTGTATTAAATAACCTAATTAGCAAACGTCTAAAAAGAAAGAGCGGGTTATATGTTGCTTTAATTGATTTAAAAGCAGCTTTTGACAGCATCAATAGAGAAATCCTCTGGCAAAAATTAACAGCCCATGGAATAGATCGCAGATTACTACTCCTGATCAAATGTCTGTACTCCAACAACCATGTTCAGGTTAGAATGGGAATCAGTGGAGCCCTTAAAAAGAGAATAGATTCCTGCAAAGGTGTAAGACAAGGCTGCCTATTGGCCCCTTTACTTTTCAACATTTATATCAATGACCTGCCAGATTCCCTCAGCAGCTCGGATGTTCACATGCCAAAAATTGGTTACAGATATGTAAATACTCTTTTATACGCAGATGACATGATTTTGATGTCAAATACACAAATAGGATTAGGAAGAGTACTGAGCAAACTTAACACCTACGCCCACAAAAACAAGCTGACAATAATAAAATCAAAGTAAAAAATAATGGTTTTCGGAAATCGCCCTTCTAGACACAAATGGGTTATTGATGTAGAGAGAACAGGTTAGATCTTTTACATATCTAGGCTTGGTATACTCAGAGACAGGCTCATGGCTTGCACACTTTCAATCTTGTGCAATCAAAACTTGTGCACGTTCTAACACACTGTCAAGATTGTTATCCCATAAATATCCTGGATCTTTATCCCCGATAATCAAAGTTTACAAAGCAAAAATTTGTCCCCATGATACTATATGGAGCTGACATCTGGGGCCTAAGCAAACTACCAATATTGGACAAGCACAATTAAAATTCCTAAGACAGATACTTGGTGTTGACATCAAGACCACTGCTGCTGCAATCAGAGCAGAGCTAGACATATATTCTATCAAAGGACTTGCTAAAATCAGGGCCTTTAATTACTGGTCTAAAATAAGAAACCTCTAAAACCTCTTCCTGGTCAGAACAATTAACAAGATTCCTCTGCACCTACAGATTACAAATTGCCTCCTTAGGCCAGAATAGGGATGCTGAAAAAAGGACAGTAACTCAAAGGATCCTAGATATTGAAGCCCAGAAAGATATAGCCACCCTGTCAAACACAGGATCCTTGAAGTGGTTAGGGCGCTTTAAACATAATTTCCAGAAGGCGCCGTACCTAAAAGCTGACATGCCAAGACACCTAAGAACCGCTTTTACCAGGGCAAGATTTGAACAAATTGAATCCATGGAGAGACACGGCAGATTCAATCATATTCCATATGAAGAAAGACTATGTATCTGTGGTGCCACTGAAGTCAACAATCTGAATCACACTTTACATCACTGGAATCTATATGAAAAAGAAAGGAAACAATACTTATGGCCTTTTATTTGCAATAAAACAAGTTGGGATACAGCAGCCAATACTTCATTTTTGTTGGCTAGTAATAACCCCATTCTGACAACAAAAGTTGCCCTTTATTTGTTTAAAGCTGCTAAAAGGAGATCAGAGTTCATAGATCAGATTGGGGTGCAGAGTAGGGGAGACGAGGATAGTTGATACATATATCTATGGCTACCTGTTTATTTGTATTTTATTTTATGAGGACTATGTGTATGTTGTATGTTGTATGTTATGTCTTCACTGTTTGTTTTGGATAAGGCCAATTGGCTAATCAATAAAAATTGTTGTTGTTGTTGTTGTTGTTGTTGGTAGCCAAAAAAAGAGAGAAATATGCATAAACTGTGTTGCTTGGATTTTCTTCTTTTTTAAGTCACTTTGTCTTTGACGGGACATTAGTAAAGGTAAGGTATAAAAGGGATATATTATTGAATGAAAAATATGTCCTTTAATGTATATAGGAAACAAAAACTCTTTTTTGTTAAACACCACAGGGAGACACATTTCAATTTATACAGCCAAGCAAATTCTGGCTGTTCATTCAAAATTGTACATTTTCGAAGGATGATTTGGAAGGAGAGCTGTGCTTTTGGAACTTGCCTGAGGCTGCTGTCATATAAAACTAGGCTGAAATTCATCTCTAATTAGAGCACATTGGATAGCTTCTTAGCTTGGTTATTGTGGATTTTATTTTCTTTGGAATCCAGAATATACCAGACATCCAGGGATAACTATAAATGTTATTTAATGCAAATCTCAGAATAAAGACAGTATTCTCTCCCTCACACATACCTTTGGGAAATATTCTTACCTTCCAGGTGATAAAGTACCAGAAGCACGAGGAAGATCTGGCTATGCCAAGGCAATTCTCACCTTAGCTCAATGGGAAAATAATCCACAAAACCCAAGGAGGTATTATGTAAAAAGTAAGCTTGAGGCCAGTGGGAAGATAAACAAAGTATAAAACCAAACAATCATAAACATGTTAGAAGAAAACTGTGTTTTCAAGATATATGCACAAATGACCCAACATTTCATATGAGGAAGCAAATGATCACAATTCTTTGATCATTCTAATCCAGATTACTAATTCGAATCCAAATTACCTCATATACTCAAGTATGAATCTAGAAATCAGCCCTCAACTCTGGGTTGACTTATCTCAGGGTCAATGTAGTTACTATATATTAATTCCTATACAAAAGGAACTACCCCTTTCTCTGTGTAAAGTAGCAAAAGTCAAGAGTTTAGTCCATCCTGAGAGAATCTAGAAGAAGTACACCTAGGTTTTGTAGGCTTGTTCTTAAGTTTAATGTGTTTGGAGAATATATATATATATATATATATATATATATATATATATATATATATATTAGTTGCTTTCAAAAGCATAAGGAAGGATTTTGCTACCTGTGCTCCTCTTCAGAAGATTTCACCTTACTTTCTGTCCCTGTGAGAATTGGATTTTGAAAAATTTGGCTTGTCATGGAAACAAGAATTAGGGATAACACTTCAGTTACGACACCTTTTCTCCTAAGGGTAGATTTCTCTTGCTTCCTGTTGCTTCACCCCTGTTCTTAACTATGAGTCTTTTGTAAGTCGGATGTTTGTAACTCAGGAACTCCCTGTACACCTTCCGGTGTAGTGCCACTTCTGGCCTTTTTGAATGCCTGAGCAGGGAAGTGACGTTAGTGGCCAGAGATGGCTGGTTCCCTGAGAAGGCATCAGTTCTTTCTTCCCTCCACAGAAGGATCCTCAACTTATCCATGTGTCATACAAAAATTCATAATTTTCACCCCAAACCTGTCTGCAACTAAGACATGAGGTCAACTTATATATGAATATATGCTGTAAGTCAACACTTCCTTTGCAATTAGAAAAAAGTGTAATTTTTAAATTGGTTCAAACATATTTGTTCAAACATATTTTCACAAACATAAGGGCAGAAAGCACATTGCTTACTATATTTAACTTTTGGTGTCACATTCTGGTCTTTCACAGGACATGAGGAAAACACTTTCTTTTCATAAGCAACTGTGGGAAAATGATATTTTTTACTCCTGAAATACTGTTGATTAGATATTCCTAACCATCCTAAATTGTTCGGAAAAAACACATGCCTCTTGCAGGACTTGGTGGGTGTTTACATGTAGTATCAGGATAGCAGGGTGGGTGGCAAACAGTTCCCCTGTCAACTTTGGTAGTGGGATACATCTGATGATCCCTGCAATTTTACTTACAGCTGAGATCCAAATTTAATGTTACTGAGGGAAGACTCACCGAAAACCACGGAACAGGTAAATTGTGAGTACCTTAAACATATTTTTAAGGCCAATCAGAATTTCCTCCAAATATTTAAGATGTGAAATATGTGGCCCTCTAGAAGTTTTTGGACTATCAATGGTGATACATGATGGGAAATAAAGCCAGGCCACATTTAGAGGGCCACAGAGTGTCCTTCTTTGAACTAGTTTACCACTTTGTCCTGTATAAAATCAGCCAACCGTCCACATTTGCTCAAATATGCTTGGATTTGGGGAGTCATTAAAAGGAGATGGATATATTTTCAGCCTAAGCACACCACATTTCCTACCCACTTTGCAGAATGATAGCACAATTGGCACCAAATTAACTGTCATAGCTCCCTCCTATGGATTCTAGAGGTTTGTGGTTTGTTGTGACACCAGAGTCCTCAGTCAGAGAGAAATAAATACCACAAAAAACTACAAATATCAGATTTTCAAAGCATTGAGCCAAAACATTGAGCATTAACATAGTGTTAAATGGCTACGATTCTGCCATGTGGGTACAGAAGCACAACTGAGCACAACCGAGCATGCAGTAATTTTTGTATACATAAAAGTTTGATTCATACCCATTCACAGAACTTTTGCTTTTCCATTCCCTCCCTCCTTGTTTTATGTCAAGAGCAGTGAACAAGTCTCGCTTATAAAAGGATTTTCTTTATTTTTTCATAATTTAGCTGAACCAACACAAAACTGAATACTGTAAAGCAACAAAAATGTTGAAACATTTTAATTTTTTTTCAGTATTTACTAAATAAGGCTACTACACTCCCTTCAAAAAAATTTAAATAAAACTGTAACAAAAGAGAAAGTGAGTGGAGTGAGGGATCTGGCTTTCCAATTCTTATAATACAGTTGAAGTATCTACCATCATTTATTGCATGACACCTTAAGTCGGACATTGGTCATTTATACTGCTGGCAGTTCATAATACTTTTCATGTGGCTGGGCTTTAATTGCTACTTGGACACTGATCAAAACCCTTGTGATGAAATAAGACCTTCTACGCAAATGTTTTATTCATAGACACTGTCACCCATAATTAATGGTTTCCTCAACCTGTGCATTAAAATAATCTAGAAAATTGGGATAGGTCTTAAATAAATGAACTTCCTTTTCATACCTCTCATCTATGGTTGCTTGAACAATCTCTATATATTTTTTCTTTAGTAGCACAGAACTAGCATAATACTAAAAGTTAATTGGAGTATTTAGGTAGTATACTACAGTGGATATTAGGGAAAAGTTTAATATTGGCAAATACTTTTTGGGAGGGAAGAGAAAAGCCCAGTTGTTGTTCTCATAGCACTGTCAGCCAGACTTGTAGATGGGAGCGGATACCACTCTGGAGGTTCCTGATCTTTTTTGTTGTTTCTTATATAGAACTCATCTTTAACTTTCACTATCCTATCATATTGAACAAAAGGGCTTTCTAATGTATGAGAGCTTTTTAAAAAAATCATAAAGCCACCTACATCTTGATCAAGGAGTAAGCTTACCTTTATACCAAATTCAAAATGAGGGAAAAAGAGAGGAAGAACAGAACTTAATATGGAAAGTAAACCATTAAGATATTGTACATTGTTTTACTGGTATATAAAAATCTACCGCCCCTCAAAGAAAAATGAAAAAGACAAAAGTTGGAGAAAGAGAGGGAGAGAGAGAAAGCCTTCCAACAGTGCAATGGTTGAATGCATTTATGTAATATAAACAACATTATTCTTTGCTTTTTCTACAGAGTCCTCTCTGGTCATGCTTTACATCCAGAATGTCCCAATGGAAGAAAGCAAACTACACCAGTCACTTCAGAGACAACTGAAGTAATAAAAACAACAACTCAACTCTGAGCCCATTTGTGTCATGACTGTCAGAGTTACCACGTTAATTGTTAAATAGGATTTTCTACAAATATACAACATATAAAAACTGTTAAATATATAACTTTAGGCTTTTCAAAATACATTTAATGATCTCTTTCAAACAAGTGTTACTTTCCCCCCCTTGGATTTGCTTTCTGGTGCTAAATGGTGGATCAGATGAGACATAGGCCACAGATGACCAAACATGCTCTTTGCAAATACTGTATTATCCAACTTTTAACAATAAAAATAAAATAATGGAACCATAGAAGAGGCATGTTGAACTGGTTAAACTCAAAATGATTTTTTAGTACGAGAAGTCAATCTAAGCACAGAGGAGTAAAGGTGGTATGTAGACAGTTTGTGTTGTTTTCAATCAAAGTTCTGTTTTCTTGCTGAAGGGTGGTCATTTTCTCTCCTTGTTCCCTTGTGTTCTCTAGTGTACTTTCCTCCAAGAGCAGTTCCAGCTTTTTCTGCAGTGTTCCATAAAGACATTGGCTGGAAAGTGATGTTGCAGCACTGGGTGAGCGGAATTCGTGCATGGTGGTCCCCATACTGCTGAATTCAAATAACTTTGTTAACAGTAACATTGTGTCCACTTTAAAATAAATTTTGCTCTTTGGTCTATTGTATATACTGAAACATAAGAAAATAAAAGCAATTCAGGCAGTCTAGGGCATGAGAAGAAATTGTCCTCTGCACCTCAGTGTCCCCTCACAGACAAAACAGTCTTCTCTAAGGCTGATTGGGATGAGTTATCTCGAGTGAAGTAACTCTTCAGATTAAAACATCACCACAGATCAAGTTCAGCAGTGGCACACAACGCAGATGAGACGTTAACTGTGAATGTGTTTTATTGTTTTTGTATTGCTAATGCCCGAGCATTTCTCTAATAACTTGATTCCTTAGTCCAGTGCTCTTTAGTATGGTAGAACAGACTTTAGCTCATAACGTAGAAGTATGTTGTCTTTGATGAAACACAGAGAAAGGGACAGTTGAACGGATGACATATAATGGACGATGATCCACAGCAGTGAAACTTGACGAGGAAATGTAGCCCACACAGAGCCTAAAAACTCCTACAAGGCGTCTCTGTTGTTGCATTCGTCAGGAGACCTGTAAACCAATAAGAACAAACAAATCAACATTTAATTTCTACTTTTCCAAAGGACAGGTCAGAAAAGCTTTGACTATTTACTCATCTTACAACCATAATGCTTTCCAAATATTAGATAGTGCATTCAATGGCACTAAACATATATGTCTCTGCTTTTTGTGTTTCTTTGTTAAATAAAAATTATATACATTGGTCAGATAACATAAGACAATACTCTGTAATGCAGAAATATTTAGAGACAGTATAGTTTATTTCAAGGTGTACATCTGTTTATCTGCTTTTAAGTTGTCAGGTCAAGTTCTGATTATTCAGCAGACTAAATTAATAAATACTGCCCTCTGGTGATACGATCACTAAACAGGTATTTGTGATCAATATAACTGAACATTGATTTCACGGAATGAAATTAAAAACTTTCAGCAAAAATAATTACAGTAAACAAAAATCAAATAAGAAAAATGATGTTTTACTAAATAAGGGTCAAAATTGCAGAGTGGGAAAAAAAGATGCCTAGCAATTATGATGATAATAATAAAAATGACCATGTTAATAATAGTAATACACAAAGCAGCAACATACAGGCATGATATAGAAAATGTAGTAATAAATGATTTGGGGGCAAAATGTCAATGGAATATATATCCAGTTCATGGGATATATTTGGCAGAAGATGTGTCATACAAACATGAATTCCACATACAAAAGCTAGAATTCCTTTAACATTTTCCTGTTTCCTCAATCTGTAAAATATTTACTATTGGTACACTAAAAATTAAAAAAAACACCAAATACCGGGAAGCTAACTACAGAACAGGATTCATTCCACTCAGTTTAAATTAAGCATGGAATTTACATATTTGTTTTTCAAACAAATCCATCCATTTGAAAGATAAATAAAAACAGTTGCCTATAATAGTTTAACAACAGCTCTGAATATAGATGTTCTCATAAAGGCACAATGTTTCTTTGACAGAGTTCTGCTTTCAGCGTCTCACCTTTTCCAGGAAAACATACCCCAGAACTCTTGCAAACAGCCTTTTCTTTTCCGACTAGTGGTCAGACTCCAACCCACATGGCCTCAGATAGGCTGAAGGCAAAAAACCGGGTTGATTATTGTGATATTTCCCTCCTTTATGTATGTACATTTAGCAAACATTAATTGCATCAACCTCTCTGTAGCTCTATCTTCTTTGTCTTACTATTTTTGCCTATCTCTCACCATCATAATTAACTGCAGCTGACAATCAAATGATTGTTAGGTTTTACGGTAATACTGTGGGGTGCAAAGTTAGGTTATCTGGCTCTCACCTACAAGCTCAGTGTTTCCATGGAGAACAAACATTGACACTAACAGGTACATAAATTTGACATTAATATTGAAATATTATTTTTCTTTCTCCTCTTATGATTTATTGTGATAGCAAAGACAAATATTCATTCATCATTTTATGCATTTTTGTATATTTTGGAGAAAGGCTCTCAAAAAAGGTACGTAAGAAACTTTGTCTATAGATAAAAATAAAACTAACAAAATAACAACACTGAGGAAGAATAGTCTAGATCCTCAATTGATTTTGATTCTTTTAGAAAAGAATACAACACACACAGAGACACAGAAACATAATTGTCAGACATCTTATGGTACCAGTACCATTGGTCAGTGGATCATTTCTCTCTATAAGACATCTGATTTCTCTAGTTGTCATTTTATTGTTAGTACTAGGTCTGTGTCATGGAAGTGAACCAGATTCATATCATACTTTCTCTCCAAATAGGCTTAACAAGTAAAAACTCATAATTTTTCATAATTCAACCAAGTTTTTTTATCTATTACAAAAAAATCATGTATTTCCTACTCTGCTTACCTTGAAAAAAAGTTCAAGACCAGAGCTCTTATTCAGAAATTACTCAACAAATTTTGTGCCAGCATGAAAGTTTCCCTGAATTTTCTGTACTGTGTCAGAATTATTATTGTTTCCTTTACAGGAACATTTTAGGCTATCTTTCTCTCCTAAACAGGATTTCCCCTGTTACTGAAAACTTATTAGAAATTAACTATAAACAATTTGAAACATGTTGCAGAGAAAAAGATGTAAAATACTCAAAAGCAAATTCAATAGAAAAAAGATGTAAAATACTCCAAAAGCAAATTCAATAGAAAGACAAATGGAAGAAATACATGTAATTGATTGAGCTACTTTAAGTTCTTTCAGTGATAGTCTGAAAGAATGTGATGCTGTCACAGGGGGGAAAAAGTCTTGTATTCTCACTAACTGATTCTCAGAAAATAATTGTAACATAATGTCAGAGTTCATATAGGAAAGAGAACTCTTCTGGTAACCAGAAACCCTTGCAGATAAAAGCTAGCATTTTGAATGGGATGATGAAAAATGGGCAGAAAATTATACACACAAAAGTATATTAACCGTAAACTGTGACTTCCAAACATTCTTTAGAGACAATCACATGTAAAAAACCAAAAAACAAAGATGGGCCTAAAGCTAGCCTAAAGAAAAAGTAGAATACACACAGGGAACTGGGAAACACTGGCATTTGTGTGTTTTAACTGGAAGTCTGCTGTTACAAATGGTACTATAGATTTTGAAGAGGCACAAAAAGAGGGCAAAAGGGAGAAATGTGCTAAGAGGAAGGGGCATCAACCAAACCCTTGTTGTGACAGCCTTCCATCTGGTAATCTATATCCACATTGTGAAAGACCATGTGCATCCAAACTAGGTTTCACCAGTGATTTATGTACCTATTGCCAAGACTCTACCTTTGGAAGACAATCATACTTGGCCATGAGTGACTCCTTATAGAATATAGTCTTGATGAAGCCAAGGCTGTGACACTATTCTCTCTCTCAAAAAAGGGCATGACTGGTGTCCCAATAAAAGTTCAAAAAAGGCCTTCCTAGCCACATCAACCACGTGGTCACCCAGGAGCAAAGCTGAATCCAGAACCATGCAGGTATGAATATAATACTTCAGAGGGAGAGTATGTATATAATGTAATTCATATATAAATCTAGAATTTTTAGTCAAAAAGTAAAAACCACAAACCAGGGTTATCCATGGGTCAATGTAAATACTGTCCCTTAATTCTTTAAAAAAACAGAGCTTAGTCCATTCTGAGAAAGCCTAGAATAATTACTGATCCACTGTACTGTCTCAGCCATGGCATCACTTCTGGTCTTTCTGAATGCCTGGATGGGAAAATGGTGGCAGCTCGTTGGGGTTTCCCTTTAAAGCAATGATTAAAATGGGAATGATGGTTGTCAGGGCTTCTTTTGGATTTTTCTGAGCATAGAATACACTCTCATCTTTTCCCACTCTACTCAGAGAAGGGAATGGTTCCTTCCTTGCTAAGTGTGAATACTGAACCTTCTCTGCATAGAGTGGCAAAATGCCTTTTTAATGCCTGGGCAGGAAAATGGAAGGCCAGGGTCAGCTGGCCTCATGAGAAAGCACTGGCACTTTAGCCTCACTACAGAATGGCCCTCGACTTATGAACGGGCAATACCAAAATCCATAATTGTGGCCCAAAAAGCTGCCCTTGACTTATACATGTGGTCAATATATACATGAGTATATATGGTAACTATGTCTACAGCAGGGTTTATCTCCAACTGCAGATGTTGTGTGTGGATGCTTTATATAAAAATATTTACTAATTTTGATGCATTCACTACATTCCTTTAAAAAAAAGCCTCAAACTCACAATTATCCTTATATTAAATAACAAGGATAATCCACTGAGATAATATATTGGTAAGTGTCCCTGCAGCATTAAAGACCACAAATTCATGTTGCAGGATGTTTATGACAAAATAATGCATAGACAAAGTCAAGTTGATTCCTGGATTGAAATTTTTTAAAAAAATGACATATTGAACCATGGAAGTCAATGTAGCACAGATGTGTAATGTGCAATCACCAGAACCATTTCTGTGGGCTCCAGTGCCAGGTCCATCCTCATAATGAGCCAGGAGGCTTGGCCTGATTGGCCAACACTCTCACACATGCGAGGAGTGCACGAAGCCTGAGACTTCTTGGGAACAAGGAGGCCAAGCCTAAATGGTGGGCAGAGGGAATGGTCACCTTCACAATTACCTTGCCTGGTAAATTGGGCAGGGGATTGCCACAAAAAGATATTAGTCAATGACTAGTTGGCTCATTTTCATACACTACCAAATAACCTTTTGAGGAACTGTTGTTGGATCAAGACTGTTTTAAATATAAATTGTTGAGAAATACTGATCTAGTCAGCACTGATTTACTGGAAGTTTTGTAAGGAATCATAACTTCATGATCTCCTAGAACTATTCAGACGCCTTCAATAAAGATCTAAAAACCAGTGGATGGGTGAAGGAATCTAATAGCACCTTTAACACTGATTTATTTTTTAAAAAATCTCCATAGATAAAAGACATTGATGGAGTATAACAGTAATGCTATACATGTTTAAGCATTTGAATAGTGCTGGGGTGGGATAGAGAATGGTGCAAATTGTGACAATGGCAACATGACAGGGTGCCAGAACACATAACTGGGGCAAGATTGCTATATGCAAAGGAATGGAAGAATATGGAAATTCCAATACAGAAAGATTGGATAATGAAAACATTTGAATTGAATAAATGAAATGAATAAAAAATAAGAGAAAATTATTGGGCTGTTTTATGAAAAAAATGGGAACCATTGTCTTTGTGCAAGAAAGAGGTGAGAGTATATAAGCTGTGGTGTTAGAGAATTAGTTGTTTGGATCATAAAATAGAAATATAAAGTTGTACAAGTCAAGAAAGTAGGATATAGCATTATATGTACCACTGGGAGTAAATTAAGAAGTCAACTCTTATTTATTTTTTTCTGCAATGTATCTTGTGTGCCTTTTTACTTGAAATTTTAATAGTTCAGTTTAGTAGTCGGGGTAGTGTGAGATGGCACATATATTAAAAAGGTAAAGGTTGTCTCCTGACATTAAGTCCAGTCATGTCTGACTCGGCGTGTGGTGCTCATCTCCATTTCTAAGCCGAAGAGCCGGTGTTGTCCATAGACACCTCCAAGATCATGTGGCCAGCATGACTGCTTGGAGCGCCGTTACCTTCCTGCTGGAGTGGTACCTATTGATCTACTCACATTTGCATGTTTTCGAACTGCAAGGTTGGCAGAAGCTGGGTCTGACAGTGGAAGCTCATACCGCTCCCCGGAATCGAATCTGCGACCTTTTGGTCAACAAGCTCAGCAGCTCAGTGATATATTACATGTATTATATTCATTAATGTATGAAGCTTTTAGCTAATAAAATTACTATATTAATTTAAAAACGTTTCATGATTGGCAGTAGAGGTTTTAATGCTGACACTAATTATATGATAATAAAAAGTGAAATGGAAAGTCAAATGTTTGCTTCAGGAAAGGAAATAGTTTCTTCAGAGAATGCCACTGACATATCAATAGGGGTCAGGAACATGTTATTCAAATGCAGCGGCTATTACGGCTGACTATTCTGTTTTACAGGACTGCAATCCAGCAACATTCAGAAGGCCAGATGTTCTCAATCCCTGCACTTGAGAGTAAAATGTCAAAAGGACCTACACACAGTGATATATGATTGACGTGAAATTGATCTCCAGTTAAGGTTGGATATTGACAAGTATATTCAAATTGGTTTCTCCCAACCTAAAATGCCTAACCTTATAGCATTCATAATAAACATGGTGCTGCAGCATTTGTATTTGTGCAAAGTTTCTATTCTTTACTCATATGTTCTGTTCATATTCTAGATTCATTCTGTGAGCAGGAAAAATGTATCTGTGTGTGTTTGTGTAAAAGCCTTATTAAAAGCAAAGAATTAAGTTGTCTATGGGTGTCTTTAGATGCTTCTTGTAAATCTGAACTCTTTCTTTCTTTCTTTCTTTCTTTTCTCTTAATATTAAAATCTTGAAAAGTAATTTCTATGATGCACTGAATATTAGTTCTGAGATAATATTAACCTACAGAAGTGGCTTTTCATTAGGGAAAATTCTACTCATGGTGATTAAAAAAAATCAACATTGAGTTTCAAAAAGAATGAATTTGTTTTCAAAACCAGACACATATCCATTGGAGATCATGGCACCACAAGGGATATTACAGCTATTCCACAAACCTGTTAGAAACATTTTTATTAAAATCAGAGTATTTAATTGAAGCAATTTCCACAGGGTTGCTAGAACATGCGTAGGTGGCTTTAAAGTGCCTCTTTTACTAGGTATCTTATATTATAAAATGAGTCATTTCACAAGATATTTGTATATAGAGAACTCACATCAAAGGTGGGTAATATTCTCCTTAACTATATTCATATTTCAAAGCTGTTCAGTACATTCGGTATAGTTGAAGTTTGACTGCAAAATTAATAAAAGGCACAATTTCAGAGAATGGTCGAGAAGAACACAAGGACTCCCCTCCCCCCACACATTAGTATCTAGTTCTCACTGTCTTCTATCTCCCCAATTGCCTAAGAACTGCTTAACTCCAGGAGAGATGGCTGTATGCCTCTCTGTTCCTATCCTCTTTTGGGTTTATAGCTTGACAGATGTGTGGCAGTCAGGGGAAAATATTAGTGAAGCTGATAGGCATGGAATTTGGAGACAGATGAACTACAGCAGTGGAAAATAGGTTGGACCCTGTCAAATATCCAAAGTCACTGAGACATAATGCATTGGAATGTGATGTGTAACAAGACATATTTTGGAATTGGTGGGGGTAGGTGGGGTAGCTTAATCCAGACAAGACAGGGGTCCTCCTGGTCAGTCGTGGGGCCAACCGGGGTATTGGATGGCAACCTGTGCTCGATGGGGTTATATTCCCCCTGGGGGCGCAGGTCCATAACTTGGGGGTCCTCAAGCTCAACACTGTCACTTGATGCTCAGGTGTCGGCGGTGGCCGGGAGGGCATTTGAACAACTCAAACTCGTGCACCAGCTGCGACCATACCTCGTGAAGTCTGACTTGGTCAGCCTTGGTTAAATCCAGATTGGACTATTGCAATGCAGTCTACATGGGGCTGCCCTTGAAGACGGCCCGAAAGCGCCAACTAGTACAACGGGTGGCGGCCAGGCTCCTTACTGGAGCAAACTATAGGGAGTATACAATGCCCCTTTTAAAACAGATTCACTGGCTGCCAGTAAGTTGCCAATAAAAATTCAAGGTGCAAGCCCTAAACAGCCCTATAAAGCCCTAAACAGTTCGGGCCCCGCCTATCTTTGCGATCACATCTCCCTCTATGAACCGGTGCAGACTTTAAGATCTTCCGGGGAGGCCCTCCTTTTCTCCCACCACTGTCACAAGCACGGTTGGTGGGGATGAGAGAGAGGGCCTTCTCGGTGGTGGCTCCCCACCTCTGGAACGCACTTCCTAGAGAAATAAGATAGTCCCCATCCCTCCCTTCCTTTTGTAAGAGTCTGAAGACCTCGTGGTTTAAACAAACTTTTGAGAACGGCTAGTTCTAGCTTAGCCCCAGATACTGTTGTAATTGGCCATATCTTTTCCTACCAATTACCCAGGTTACTTTCTTCTATTAGGCCCTGGAAATGTACAGCCATAGACTCTACCTAATTTCCCAGGCCCTCTAAAATTGCACTAGCCCCGGCCCAGCCTTTGAAATTAACTTGAACAGGCAGGATTATTTTAAATATATATGTGCTATTGTGGTTTTTAATGCTTATATTGTCTTGTTAATGTTATGCTTATGCTGTTTTCCTTGTATGTATTGATTATGTTATTTGGAAACCGCTGTGACTCACCTCGGGGAGATAGAGCGGTATATAAATAAAGTGTTGTTGTTGTTGTTGTTGTTGTTGTTTAGCCTGCTAAACGCAATTGTGAATTAAATTGGGAGGGAGGAGTTTCACAGCACTTTTATTATTTAGTTACCTTTAGGTTCTATCAACATTTATTTTATAATTTATAGTCCATATCACAGTCAGTACCCCTGGGGGTCTTATTGAGGAATATCAGCAAAAAAACAAGCAAATTCAATCTCTCAAGGTAATAAAAATAACAGCATGATAGTATTATATTGAGCTATTCACACCTGTATATCTGTTTCAAAGATAACACGAACACCCCAGTTTAAGTAGTTTTAAATAACCTTGTTGAATGAATTCTGAATATATTACTATTTTGCTGTTAAACATCATAAACATTGTAAAAAAGCCTGGCATTTAATCCAATATTTACTTCCTAGCGGTAGTGTCAAATATGAATCAAGGGGGAATTGTTTACAGACAATTGTAAGAAAAAAATGTGAAAATCCATCATACCACAATTCTTTTATCCTACAGCTTCATCAGTAGGACAGATGCTCAATGGCCATAGGATGCTTGTAAGTGGTACATACTTTACCGAAAAAGTATTTGCCTTCCTGGAAAGACCATTCTCTTAATTGCAAAATCAAGTCACAGTTGCATTACTGTTGCATATAAAATACAGTGGGGAATAACACATGCTACCATTTCCAAAGTTTTTTTTCCTCAAAAAAGTTCATCCTGACATATTTTAAAACTCTAAAGGGTTAAGGGAAGGAGGAGGCACTGATATTGTCAAAAATGACATCAAATTAAATTAAGGCTCTAGTTGGAATTTTGTTCCTTGCGTGTTATAATGACAGATATCTCAATGACCTTCATTATTGGGTCATGAAACAGTTACACAAATAAAATCTAACAAACTGGAAAAGCAAATTAGCCTGAGGTGCAGAGAAAAACCAGAATACTGCAGTGGCGATGCCATTAGTCAAATGTAGTGCGAAGCACTATCTATTATTTATCATTGTGCTATTTCTGAATTGATAATGCAACTGATCAACAGGAATATTAAGCTTACACTTGTCCTCAAATTCAGAGCCATGATTAAAGAGAAGTTTTGTTTATTAGTACAGAGTTCATACCTATGTTTAGATTCGGTGAGTACATCTAGTAAAGCCCTGGCTCTACTTTGGAGCCAGAAATAGAATTACTGCTTTCCCTTCTATCACGCTTGGTCTCAAAGGTTCGCCAAAGAGATATCACACTTCTTTGTGATCATCTCAAGATGCAGAGCTTAGATATAATTAATCAAGTAAAATGGTAAATTATTAGCTTTTTATTAGCATTATTTTTATTGTGAATTTATCTAATTTCCTAAATTATTGAATCAATATTGAACTTAAAAATATACTTAAGTGAATTAGGTCATTAAAATTTGATTGGATGTTTCTCCCTTTGGAAGATTAAATAAAAAAAGGAAGGCATGATACCTTGGGAGACAAAGAATCGGAACTGCAGGAAATGCATCATATGAATCTCTTTTAAGGCATGTTAGAAAAAGAAAGAGCACCTTCTAGTGTAGAAAAGCAAAGCAAAAATGTAGTCTTGGAATAGAACATGGGTGAAATGGGGAGTGTCAGGAGGCCCTCCCATGGTTCTGTATCAAAGGTAATTGTTTTGAATATTTCTGGCTGATTAGGGATATATTGCATTTTTACCCCAGTAAATTCTCATCTCCAATCTAGCTATATAATAAAAGTGAAATGAAAATTGAGTGTGTTTGTGGGAAATTTCCGAAATGACTCCCACTTCCAGAGAGTCCTGTAGCTCCCACTGATGACGGATCTGGACCAAATATAGTACAAATATCCCACATGACCACCCTAAAATACTGGTGGGTTTTCATGGGGATGGATCTGGGATAATGGGGATCACAGTCCACCTACATCCAAAGATCATTGTGAACTCCACTGACTTGTTAGATGACTTATCATTTAGATAGATGAACCCACAGATTACTTATGCAACTTCTAGCTCCTGCATGTAATGCACGTCCCTCTTTCTCCAGATATTTGGCATCCAAGAATTTCATCATCTGTTGCTTGGACATATATATTTTTGTGGTCCTGATTTATCTGTGCAGAAAAAATGTTCTGTTTATGCTCAGGTTTTTATTTTTGATTTACAATTATTCATCTTTGCTTCATTAAGTTATCCTTATCATTATTTTCTTGTCTCTGCATTTGTTGTAGGACACTATGTTCTAACTGAAATACACTATTTTTATAATCCTCAAACAAATAAAGGATTTGTAATATACTGTTCACATTGGGAGGATGGAGGGAAGAATAGGTTAAGATGAGTGACAAAGTGAAAAAGTTGTAAGATGAGATCTTTTGTTCAGAGGCAGCTTTTCCCAACTTGGATCCCCATCATTCCCGGGCAATGATAACAATCATATTATTAACTTTGTAGTCCATGTGATAAAAAGAAAACAGGTTGGAGGTAGGCAACCTTAAAAGGACCACTTTCAAAGAAGTCAATAGCAAAATGTGTCCCTCTGAATCAACAACCTCTGCACCATACTGTGTAAATCTCATGGAATGTGCCATTCAACATTCTCAATCACAATTTAAATAATGCCAGATCAATTAATTAAACATTTTCAATTACGATGAATAATTTCTAATGTTTAACATCATCATATTAATTTTCAAACTGTGTGTTCCAAATTCTGTCAGACTCTATTACAACAGAGACAAATGCATTATTTGCCTCTCTCGCTTGGAGCTGAATGGGGATCTTTTCCTTGAATCCTAGACCTGTACTGGAAGCACTTCAAATACTTTTAAAGCTGGTAAGGCAGAAAAAGCTCCCTATAAAGTTGAAAGGACTGAAGCCTCACCCAGCTACTTATACTAGGCTTCAGAGATGTGTGTGGCATCAGAGAAACAACTCCTGTTCTTAGGGCATGAATTTTCTGAAAATTTTGGCAAAGTACAAAAAGCAGCAAAATATTTGGTTCCTTGTTCACAGTACTGCTCACAAAATAGGTATGATTTAAATGGAAGAAAGGTGGGAAACTATTTAAATTACAGTAAGATCCCCTTAACTGCAGAACCCATATCCAGTTTCACTTAGTCACATCCAAGGAAAAATGGTCCCACCAGAAATTTGCAACATCCTCTAGGCAGTTCTATGGCAGAAGTTACCCCCAGAATTTACCACAGAGATGAACTGGAACTCCTAATTTCTAGGGAGGATACTTCTCTAGAAATCTCTACACTCTCCAATGCTGAGACTGGAAGCCAACTAATTTAATGTGATTGAGTCATAGCTGTGGTTTCAGATAACTGCGGTCCCATCAGCAACGTATCCCCCATGGAAACATGGGTCTTATTGTATTTACGTTCTTAACAAACTGAAAGTCAAATCTTTTTCAAGGCTATGAACAAAGTGCAAGTCTATAATAAATTATACAAGCAGAAACTCCATAGGGAATCATACAAGCAGTGAATTAAATTAAAGGTCTACGGTCTGAAGAAATAATTGCAGTCCATATGACATGAGTAAAGGCAAGCCCATCTCTTTGCCCACATGACAATGCATGCCTGTTTTCCAAATAAATTCAGAAACACCCTGATTGCCCGGTACAGCAGTAAAAGCAGACCTGCTATTCCCACATTGTGAGAGAAATACACCTTGTGTTTTACCATGTCCATTAGATAGCAATTTATTTCTGAAAAATAGTTCTATTTTAGCTCTGTGTGCATACAATGCAGTGAAAAATCAATTGAATTAACAACAAAATACTAAATAAAAGACTAAAACAGCAGCATTTACAAGTTATTCAGGTTTGACGGTAATCAACCATAAGAACAAAACCAAGGTCCCAGCTTTCCTCCTTATCCTCTGATTAACTGGAAGGGTTTTTAGCAGCATTTGTACTAAGAGAAGTATAAAGAAAAATCTAGAGAAACATAGACTCTCTGTGTCAGTTTGTAGCTGTGTGTCTGTGAATATGGGGATTAGCAATTGTACTCTTGCTGTGCCTGTCTACAGAAGGCAAAATAAGCCATAAATGCCTTCAGAATCCCTTACTAAGTATGTATGTATGTAAAGCAAAACAGAGAGGAAGTGAGAAAGTGGATATGGTGCCTCATCAGTTACCCCTGAAACATTAAAGAATATACCTGTAAATGTGGCCACTAAAATGGAAATTGTAAGAAAAATGGAAGCTGATTAGTGATTACATTTCTACAAGTATCTTTGGATGTATTTGTAAGAAGCTTTTAAGTGTTGCCTGGAAGGTTCAATATGCTTTTGTTTACCTCTGCAAGTATTGCCTGACCTGCTTATTTCATTTCAACTGTCCATATTGTTAGTTTGAATGAAAGCTGCTGAAATATATTAAGCCACTCTTTCTTTTTTTCTTTATGAAAAAGTAATGCTCAGGATATATAACATGCTTACTTTTTTATACTGTGAAAGGTAAAGGTTTTCCCCTGACATTAAGTCCAGTCGTGCCCAACTCTGGGGGGTGGGGCTCACCTCCATTTCTAAGCCAAAGAGCTGTTGTTGTCTGCAGACATCTCCAAGGTCATGTGGCCGGCATGATTGCATGGAGTGCAATTACCTTTCTGCTGGAGTGGTACCTATTGATCTACTCACATTTGCATGTTTTCGAACTGGTAGGTTGGCAAAAGCTGGAGCTAACAGCGAGAGCTCACACTGCTCCCCAGATTTGAACCTTTCGATTAGCAAGTTCAGCAGCTCAGCGGTTTAACTCACTGCGCTACTAGGGGCTCCCATACAGTATGTTTGTAAATATTTAAAACCATTAAGATATGAAGAATACTGACAGTTTAATGTGTGTTTTAGTATGGGACTAGGATTTCAAGTGATCGGGATGAAATCCATATTCAGTGTTCATGTTTTTGAACTGGTAGGTTGGCAAAAGCTGGGGCTAACAGCACGAGCTCATGCTACTCCCCAATATCTGCCAAGTTACATTTTCTCAGCCAAAGAAGAAAACATTGGCAAACATCCTCTGAATATATCTTAGAAATTTTAGTATAGGGTTACCATAAGTTTCAGTCAACTTGAAGGCATGTGACAACAGGAACAACTCAAAAGAATACATAAAAATGCACTACATGAAAAAGATGTTGAGACTCAATTAATTTAGAACAGTTTACCAACATAAATAAGTTTCCATATGTGCCTGAATATAAGATTTTTCTAAGCATGTCAAATATCAAGACTATCTCATGAACTAAACACGTTAAACTGTGGCTCAAACCTCAAACATGTGTCATAGCACAAAGAGTTACTGTAACTCTCAACATTGGGATTTATTTTTCAATAACATTAAAAATGTTAGATAGCTATATGATTCTGATCCCTATGGAATGGTATACCATAAGGTCAAGTGATGGCTGTCAAATTAGACAACCTTGAGAGGAGAATCGAAAATTTAACTGGATACCAGACAGAATAGTGATATATTGTCTGTAGTGTTTGAGGCAGTATGCCTCTGAATACAAACTGCTGAGGACATTGCTGTATTCAGATCTTACTTGTGAGATTCCCATGGGCATGTAGTTGGCTGTTTTGGGAACAGAATGCCAGGCTCTTTTTAACTACAGTTGGAATAAATAAACATGGCTTTATCACTCTCAACATTCTTGCATTTAAACACTCATTCCAAAAGCGTTAACAGATAAATAGCTAGATAAATCCTCTTTTTTAAAATGTACTTTATTAAGGTATTTCTTAAGGCAATTTTTCTTTTTATATTAAAAAAAATACTGCTGAATCCTTGAAAAGTGAAATCCTACTCTGCTCCTGGGACTTTTGTTACAATCTGGCATTGCAATAAAATATGACATATAGAACTTTTTGGGCTGATTTTAAAAGGGGAGAAAATCAACAAATCCAGCATTTTGCTTGAGGTCCTTTTTTCCTGTGTTGGGAATAGCACTGCTATAGTTAACACTCAGTTCTTCAAAAAATAAGAAACTGTGCTCTAGAGATGGTGCAGGGAACAATTCTGTGCCATATATTTTAATAAATGCAGCTAATGCATGTGTAGGCATGTGTGCGTGTATGCATGCCTTCAAGTTACCTGTCAACATATAGTGACCTAATGACTTTGATAGGATTTTCTTAAATAAAGACTCTTCAGAGGTGGTTTTGCCAATTTCTGTAAAACATAGCTTACAGCACCTTGTATTCCTTGTCAGTCTTACCACTGAAGCACTAATCTGGACTGATTTCGCTTAGCTTCCAAGAAAAGATGTACTGGTGCCTTTGGGTGATCTAGGTCTTTTAAAATTACTTAAGTAAAAATAGTAAATAAATATTACCGTCACAACTCCCTGCTTACCAATATGCAAATACGTAAAAGTTCCTTTCATCTTCATGACCAGACTGCCTCACAAAATATCTTAGACCAAATTCTTCTTAGAACCAAGACCAGTCAACCCCCCATAAGCTGTTCAAGCTGTTTCCTAGACATACATACAAAACGGATAAGGACATTTATCAGAGAGAAGGTACTTGGAATTTGGGATAAGGTAAATGCTTGGGAAAGCTACCTTTGGGAAAATAACATTTTGGATGACAACTCCCAGTCAACATGTCTTAAGAGGTGATAAAAGCAATATATTCTGCATCTCTCAAAAGCTATCTCCTTCACCTTTAGGATGGCATTATCTTCTATTAGAATGTAGCCTAGAACTAAGGGGTGGGAAAAATCAATGCCTACTATGGTGTCTGTGGCTGGGAAATCAAGGTTCTGATGACTCAAACATTCACGGAAAACTCAAAGTGATATCATTAGTGTCCTTTAGAATCAGTATCAACAGCATCCATTTATACAACATGAATCCCTACAATCAGAAATTGAACACGCCTGTCCAACTGTGAATTTTTGCATTAGGATGAACAGTACTCTTCATTATTTTACAATCCCAAGAAAAATCTCAAAGTATTCCTATTATTAGGTTTTTGTGGGTTTTTTCAGGCTATAGGGCCATGTTCTAGAGGCATTTCTCCTGACGTTTCGCCTGCATCTATGGCAAGCATCCTCAGAGGTAGTGAGGTCTGTTGGAATTAGGACAATGGATTTATATATCTGTGGATATACAATACATATTCCTATTATGCTGTATTTGTTAAGTATCTTGCCTCGTAAAAGAATAATCTTATCACCAGCTGTTTTGTTAATGTGGAGCACTGTAAATAAGATAGTTGTTACCAGTCAGCCTGTCCTTGCACTGTATGTATCTCCAAAATTCTTATAAGGGAGAGTCTTAGAATCATAGAGTTGGAAGAGACCTCATGGGCCATCCAATCCAATCCCCTGCCAAGAAGCAGAACGATCACGTTCAAAGCACCCCCAACAGATGGCATCCAGCCTCTGTTTAAAAGCCTCAATAGGAGGAACCTCCACCACACTTTGGGGTAGAGAGTTCTACTGCTGAACAGCTCCCGCCATTAGAAAGTTCGTCCTAATGTTCAGGTGGAATCTCCTTTCTTGTAGTTTGAAGCCATTGTTCTGCATTCTAGTCTCCAGGGCAGCAGAAAACAAGCTTGCTCCCTCCTCCCTATGACTTCCCCTCACATATTTATACATGGCTATCATGTCTCCTCTCAGTCTTCTCTTCTGCAAACAAAACATGCCCAGCTCTTTAAACCGCTTCTCATAGGGCTTGTTCTCCAGGCCCTTGATCATTTTAGGCACCCTTTTCTGGACACATTCCAGCTTGTAAATATTTCTCTTCAATTGTGGTGCCCAGAATTGGGCACAGTATTTCAGGTGTGGTCTAACCAAAGCAGAATAGAGGGTTATTAGAGTCTCTATTCAAGACTCCTATTTATGCAGACCAAAATCCCAAAAGCATGGTACTGTAGCTTGAGTACTGAACTAGGACTCTGGAAAACTGAATTCAGACCCTTATTTGGCCATGGAAACCCACTGGACAACCTTGGGCATTCTTAGAGGATGGAAAAGACAAACCTCTTCTCCATAAATCTTTCCAAGAAAACTCCATGATGAGGTTTGTCTTGGAGTCACCATTAAGTCAGCAATGATTTGAGCAACAAAAACAATTGAGAAAGTGGGTTATAATAATCCATAAAAGTTTCATAAAGTTTACACAGTTAAAAATATTTTTATCATAAAGGTGCCACATAACCTTTAGTTGTTTAAACAGCAGGAATGTCTTAATTTCAGTAATAAAACAGTCTCCTTTTACTTATTACTGTAGGACAATTTTTCCTTTACAACAAGAACTAAATCCAGGTTTACAGTAGTACAAAACAAAAATGCCAAGCACTGATCTTGAAAAAATGATTGATCTATTCTTGAAAGTGCCTTGGCATTAATAACCTTTTTTCTTTTTTAAAAAAATCACAAAAATTGACATCTTCATGCATGATTTATCTTTCAAATGTTGATATTGGATTAGGCCTAAAACAGGTCAGTTTCATGAAGAGAATTCAATAAATATAGAAATGCAAAAATAATATAATACTAAATGCAAAGTGGTACATAAGCCATTACAGCTCTGCTTCATCGCAGAATAGAGAAGGGATGCAATCCTTCATTCATTTAACTTTCAAAGGAAACTGTTAGTAATTTTAGCAAGATTTTTCTCACAAGAAGGATTACAAGAAATGCATGGTTTTCAAAGACTATTGGCAGATCAGACTTATTCTGCATCAAAGTTTGCATGTGGTGTATTCAGTGCAGAAACATCACTGAAAATTCAGTTTCTGAGAAACACCATCTCATGCAAATTTTGTGTAGAATAAGTCCCCAACTACATTTTCTGTGTAGACATCATTTTTTGTGTAGAAAAAAATGGTTCCCTGTACAGAAAATACAATGTTAATATTTTTTGTAGAACATTCTTGTTACTCCAGAATTCTTGTCAGTGTAGGGTTCTTTCAAAGAATGATAGAGTTGGAAGAGACCAGAAGGGCCATCAAATTAAACCTACCATCAGAGCTTTGTGAAATTCTGGAATTGCTTTTTGGACAATTTTCCAAATATTTTGCTAAAAAGGAGCAGGCTGTGAGCGATTACTTTCTTCTAGGACAATCTGTGACATAAAATGGGCAAGAAAGCCCTGATGAGATTGGGGTGTTAACTTGTTTTGTAATATGTGTAGCGTTCCAGGAAATGGTTGCCTCTGTTCAACTCACTACTAATGGACTGGAGTTTGTGGATCTATCTTAATTTCACTGTTTCTTTTTCCAAGCTCCCTTTGATTTTTTTCAAGGACTGCTGGTTGCCACTGGTTGCCATTAAATGCAACTCATTTTAAGTAACAGATTATTGATATCTAGTCGAGAAGTTTATTTAACATTAGAATAAGAATAATCGTTCAGACCATTTCTTTTCATGTGCAGCATTCTTCTGAACTTTTGAGTGGTTAAACAAATCTGTGCTATCAGGCTTCTTTTTGCGTTATTCAAAAATGATCAAATTTATCAACTTGCATCCATTTCATAAAAGGGAAGTGCAATTTAAAACAGTTTGGATGCAGCTCAGTAGCTCTCAAGACCTGCCGCTGGTTTGACAAATTATCTATAGCTTTCAAGAAATTCACTTCACCTATAGCCCTGTGGATTTTTTTTATTTTTGTTTTACTTTTAATACTGTAATAAAAAAACAACTCATCCCTGCAGAGTGTCATTTTCTGTATATATCTTTGTTAACAGAAGCAGAATATTAAAACCATTTCATCTAACAGTAACTTCTGTAGTCAGAAATGTAGATATGGAATGGAAGCAGAAATAAATGTTTATATGAATAGTATTTTAAACTGCATACTGACTGATTTGTGAGCAAGGTGATAAATCCTCAAGGATTCTGCTCATTCACTAGAAGGCTTAAGAGCTGCTTTACAATGACTCAGATACTCAGTAGTGCAGCAAAACAACAGCTGTTAACTCTCAAGTGGCCATTTCCTAAAGTCTACTACAGTTCCATTTGAGGATATATACCCTCTCTCATTTTATCCCCCACAAGGATTTGAGCTTGTGCAAGTGTTTAAATTAGATGTTAGAAAAAGGCTCCAAAACTTGGAAATGATTGCACCCAAACACAATAACTGATTTTCAGTACCCTTATAGCTACAGAATATCTTTTTCTGTGCTGAACTTTGGCTATCAGCTTTAGAATTCCCAATAGCAAAATGAGAATGGCCCTGTTTTGCTGTTCCAAATGCAGTCTGGCTGCTATTTATTATTGCTCTTCTCAAGGGTACAGTGATAATCTGAACAGTTTCTGTGACATATAGAGACTAACCTCACAATACAGCATGCTGATAAAGCATTTTTTTCTGGAGTCTGTGGGGACCTGTACATTCATATAAACAGGTTGAATTAATGTTTAAAGAGGAGAATACATGCGATCTAATCCCATCAACTACTTTGTCCCATCAATCTCCTCATGTGGAGAGCAAATGTCTGAACCCGAGAGCTTCCCAAATGTGTAGCACCATCCACATGGTTGGGGACTGATACAAATGAATTACTGTATACTCTTGTGTAAATGTCTAGAATTTTGTAAAAAAAAAATCAATCTGAAAATAAATAAATAACAATAACAAGTTTTATTTATATCCCGCCTCCTCTTTCAGAAGGGACTCAAGGCAACTTCCAGCAAGAAACAGTTAAAACAATACAAAAAACAATTGTACATAGGTCAAATTAACGTAACTTAAAATAGAACCATTGCAATTACTGAAAATGTATAAGAACATAACATAACATCAACAACAAAAGTAACTGTTCTTGCTGAAATTAAAAAAAAACCCATTAAAAATAGAAAAACCATTGAGCTTCCTAAATTTTTCCATTCAAGACTGACAATCTCCAAAAGTCTGCTTCCAGAGCCAAGTTTTAAGTTGCTTTCTAAAAATCAACAAGGAGGGAGCCAATCTAATTTCCTTGGGAAAGGTATTCTAGATCTGGGGATCTACTACTGAGAAGGACCTCTTTCTCACTCCCTCCAGCCATGCTTATGATGGGGGGTGGGACTGAAAGGAAGGTCTTCCCTGGGGAGCTCAGGAATTGGGCTAAAGGGGATGCAGTCAAGCAAATAAACTGGACCCAAACCATGTAGAGCTTTATAGATGTTGACTTGCACTTTGAACTGGGCCTGGAAACAAATAGGCAACTCACTACCAGAGAAACCGTTTTAGCAGTAGAGTGGTGTATTTCCTGCTATCAGCTTGATAGTAGTTTAGCTACAGATCTTTGCACAAGTTGTAGTTTTTGAGCCATCCTCAGAGGCAACCCCATGTAAAGTGCATTGTAGTAATCTATTCACTCCAGGATGAAAATTGACTTATTAATGGGTCAATGTAAGTATCATACTGGAATTCTTATTTTTAAAAGGAACCATTCCTTTCTCTGAGGCAGACTAAGCTTCACTTTTGGCCCTTTGTACTAATATGTATATCTTCTGGAAATAAGAACTGTGTGGCTTTCAAGTCAGATCTGACATTGCATTAATATATATGATTGTGGTCTTGTCAGAGTCAAACCAGGGCACGATACTGTGTACTAAAGCTGGGATATAGTCCTTGTGTGGATTCAGCCTAGGGACCTTATCATAAAGGCCACCGGAATTGCTACAAATGGTAGCAATTCTGGTGGTGCATGTTGGGGATGGGGCATGAGTAACCCATCACCCCACACCCCACATTAAGCAATTCACTCTGCTGAGCATCCCACAGGCAAAAGTGTCAACCATCTGGCTTCCCCCTGTGGAACAAAGGAAGCTTCCCATGTTGCCTTTGAGGTGACACGCTCCAATTTGCCACCCCTTTAAGCACAGAGCCCCACCAGAAATAGTTGTACATTGTGTTATGGGAGTCATCAGACTCCGTGCCTTAAGAGTCATTGAAGTGGAGCATGGCACAGATTCTTTCCCTATCTGATGATATTATAGGACAATGCTTCCCACTGAAAATTTCTGCTGTTCTGAACAAAGCACAATCCTTGGTTCCTAAGCACTCGCTTTTGATCTTTCAAAATAATTACTATTCCTAATCCTCCAATTAATATGCCACCACTGTGTCAGCTTTGGAATGTTTTCTGCATATACTCCTAAGGACTATATTTTACATTTATCTTGAAACTTATACTTCAATTTGTAAAGCAAAAAACCCAAAACCAAACCAAAATGACATCATAGTATTTATTTTTATATCAGCATTATTCCACTTAAGACCACCCTATTTTTTCTGAGACTTCATGATCAGACGCTAGAAAGACCTCTGAATCCCAGAGCTCAACATGTGTTTTGAAAGTAAGCCAGCAGCCTCCCTACAGTTGTTCGACAATGCCATTCTATGTTTGATCCCCTGCCTAAGTTTCTTGAACTGCTGGTTTCTTCTCATATACTAAATACTTAATTCTAGGCTCTTGTTTTAAATGTAGCCTGACTTAGTTGAAAACTCTAGCTTTGAGGCATCTCTTTCTGCATACATACTTCAGGTAGACTCTACCCAGCAAAGCCTTGTTTCAGCTGAGGAAAGCCTCTTTTTACCTTTTCTTCAGATTTACCCTGATACTATGAATCCCCATTCCTATCAGAAGCTTTCAATTCCCATGACAATTCTCCCAGAAGCCAAAGCAATCCACTGTACAGCCTTCATAGCTGGCAGCTGTCTTGCTTCTCATCTTTCTTTCTCTCTCATCTCTGGGACTGCTTTTCCAGTTAACCACTGAATTGCCATTTAGTTTTCCTTTCTTAATAAAAATCACTTGCTAGAAGGGTTCTGATCTTGTCTCCACTGCTCCCCGAGGATCTTATGATTCCCTCAACCAACCAGTGCAGTTACTCACACTGTGGTTCTTTGTTTTTTGAAAGTGTTATAGATTGGGGTGAGTTCTATATAGGACAGATAGCTAGCCTGTCCTATATCAAAATAAAGCTAGGGTCAAAGGAAAACATTCCCAGTATTTCTGAGCAATCCTCCAGCACAAAATATAAACGATGTTGGATATGATTTGAATCTCACTTATACATTCAGAGTCCTATCATAGTCATGACCAGCTGCTTCTGCTATAATGGGCAATCTCACTTATATATGTAGTAAGATATAAATAGTTGATGAATGTAACAATAATCTATGCTTCTTAGCTTTGAGGGACGGTCATAACGATGATGAGGATGACGATGATGCTGATAATAATAAAATGCCATCAAAGTCAAAATTGAAAAGTCGATGACAGATCCCAAGTGTAGACTCTACATGGAAGCAGATGAAACAATAGATCACATCCTCAGATGCTGCAGGAAGATTGCACAGACAGACTACAAGCAGAGGCATAACACCATTGCTCAGATGATTCATTGGAACCTGTGCCACAAATACCATCTGCCTGCCACAAAGAACTGGTGGTGTCACAAGCCACAAAACTTATAGAAAATGAACACATCAAACTACTCTGCAACTTCTGAATTCGGACTGACAGAGTTTTGGGATACAATACTTCTGACCTCACAATTGTGTTTAAAAAACAAAGTATGGATTGTTGCTGTTGCAATCCCAGGCAACAGCAGGATTGAGGAGAAACAACTGGAAAAGCTGACACAATACGAGGATTGAACTGCAAAGACTCTGGCACAAGCCAGTAAAGGTAGTCCCAGTGGTGATCGGCACACTGGGTGCAGTGTCTAAAGACCTTGGCCTGCACTTAAACACAATCAGCGCTGACAAAATTACCATCTGTCAACTGCAAAAGGCCACCCTATTGGGATCCGCACACATTATTCGCTGATACATAATTCCCTAGATACTTGGGAAGTGTCTGGCGTGTGATCCTAAACAACAACCAGCATAGTGATCTTGTTTGCTGTGTTTCAAATAATAATAAACCTTTATTTGTATACTGCTCTATCTCCCCAAAGGGAATCACGGCGGTTTCCAGCATGGTAAGCATTGCACTTACTGACATAAAAACATTTAAAAACATTATAAACATAGTACTATATGACAATCACACATTTTTAAATTAAAACCAATCTGATACTCATTCCATTAGGCAGCTCAGCTTCCAATCACTAAGATTCCAAAATGGACCTCACCAACTAAGAGAGGGCTGGGTTGACACAACGAAGTAGATTAGGGCCAGGGAGTGAGTAAAATGCAAGCATGGCCTACCTGATGATCAGGGTGGGGCCTGGAGCTATTATTTTCAAGGTGTGTTGCATAACCACAAGAGGGCTGGGCCAATGGGGAAAACATAGGGCCCGGGAAGTGGATAAAGTGCATGACAAGGCCATAGCTAATGGCCAGGGTGGTGTCAGGGTCTCTTCATTTCCAGGGCCTATTGAATAGGTATAAAAGGGCTATACCAGGGCTAAATAGCAAGGGCCGGGGATGTGTGTAGAGTAAAGAGCAGAGGCCTAACTAATCGCCTGAGGTTAATCATTTCCAAAAGCCTGTTGGAACCACCAGGTTTTTAGTTCTTTGTGGAGGGAGGCAAGTGACGGGGCTTGTCTTAGGTCTCTGAGGAGGGGCCACCACCGAGAACGCCTTCTCCCTCGTCCCCATCAATCACACTTGGGGCGGTGGTGAGAGCGAGAGAAGGGCCTCTCCAGAAGATATTAGCAGCTAAAGATACAGAAGCCTAAAATACTTAAACATGTTAGTGATGAACAAATGACTGGATATCTCTTTCTCTCTCAAACACATACATGCACACACAGAGCAATATTTTTCATTTATTCTCATCTATTACATTTGTTTTCATCCATTAGCGAAGCCAGTGCCTTATTTTGATCATCTACTCAACATTTCAATTACATGAATAAATAAGAGTTGGGTGTTATCAGCATATAAGTGACATTTCATTCAATTTCCTTCCACGTCTCCATTAACAATTCCAAACCGATGTTAAATAGTATGAGTCTAAGAGAACAATGGTGCAAAACATGAATGTTGCTGTACAGAGCAAACAGGTCCCGACACCTCCCTCAAAAGTCAACCTAACAAGATTAGAACCAGGGACATGTTTTCACATTTATCCATCCAATATTATTAATCCAGTAGGATGCTGTCAGAAACTAATAAGAAGCACATCTCTTTAGCTATATCTTGGCAAAGGTCATAGATTGGGATGAACTATTTTACTTTAACAATGTGCTAGAAACCAGACTGAAATGGATTCCAATAATCTTTATTGTCCAGGGATGTCTCTTAGCAACTGCTTGTAGATGTGGAAGTTTCATCAGGTCGTCATAATTAAGAGCTGATAGTTCCATCCTCCAAGCCTCATGTTCAAAGTACTGTAGTTCTGCAACCACATTTTTTTTCAGATTAGGTAGACAGTTTTTTGTTAAGATTTACTCTTTTATAAACTGAGCTAAACTTTTTAAAGTGTTATAAGCTATTTATTAATGGAAATTGTGCGAAGTGATAGAAACAGTTGTCCAGTTGATCAAATTGCAATAACAAGAACTATATATGCAGTTTGGTTCAGTTAATATGATACTTAATTGGGGAGATACAAGCAGAAATCGTGCTCTCTTTGGATGCATCTAAACTGTAGGATTAACACAGTGTGACACCATTTTAAATGCTATGGTTCTCTGCTATGGAGTCATGAAAGTTATAGTTTGATGAGATGCCAGCTCTATTTGGCAAAGAAGGCTAAAGAAGGCTAAAGTTGTAAAGCTACAACTGTTGTGATTCTGTAGCATTAAGCTGTGACAATTAAGGTCAAACTGCATTAATTCTACAGCGTAGATGTACTTAGTCTGTTTTATAAGATGTCTTGGTCCTTCAAAGGGATTGAATGACAAATGAATGCAAATAAAATAAAATTGAGATTTTAGGGCATACCATAGGTCATTTGTCAGTCTGAAAAAAGTTTTGATGTCAAGCTATGTAAAACCATACAAAAACTGTTTTGTTTTGTTGTTGTTTTTGGTTTTAAATATATGGTTTTAAAAAAACCTGTATATTGGAATCCATATTTCCAATTGACTGAATACCTTGGCTCCATGTCCTTTAATCTTAAGAATATGTCACTACACATAATTAGTGAATATATCTATTATTTACTAATTATCTGCAAGGTTTAAGTATCTTATATCTGCTTTTTGGGATGCTAGGGGGGTTACAAATCTCACTTTTTCCATAATGGGACATTCCATTTTCAGATGTAAAATTACATTTTAATTACTATTTATTTTTGTTGCTTACCTCCAAATGCAATTATATTCAGAGTAGTTTTTGTCACCATAGCCATGCTGGAAAAAAGAAAAACATCGAAAGTATACACAAGAATATACTAATTTTTATTTAGTATCTCTTTTAAAATAACCACTGTGACAACCTAAATCACTGTGTCATCAAGAGGCATTTTCTCTCTTCAGAAATTTGCCTGGTCCTTTATTTCAGTATTCTTTGGGAGAAGAACACCTTTCCCCTAGCGTCAAGCCTCGTTGAAATCTTGCTTCAAAATGTACCCATTCTTGTCAAAGAAAGCAATTTCCATTTCCTTTTTGATATTATTCTGCTGGAGGAGCTGTGCCTCTTGGGCAGAGCTGGGCAAAATGCCCACAGCAGTTATCTGTAAAGCCTCTCCCAGGGCACCTTGTAGCTCTTTTAAACATTATTAAAGAACGGCTCTATCAGGAACTCTGTGCTCCATTATTAATTGAAGTGCCCTGCCTTCTCCCCTGCTGTTATTGTGCGAAACCTCATGTCACACTTATTTATTTAGCTCTCCCTGCTCTGTCGTCCTGTGTATTGACATATGCTCAGGGAGAAAAAAGAATGATCCAGTTGGAATTTGGGGGCTGTAATTTTATTTTCTGTTCATACAGCACAATAATAGATACAGTTCCCTCTTCCCCTCCACTCCCACTCCTTACACTTCAAATGGGATGCTTAGGTCAATTTTATAGGAGGTAGGACTAGCACACATATTGATATAGGATAGCCTCAACTGCTGGGGGAGAGTAGAGTGGAAAGGTCAGATTTAAAATGCCAAAGTGCAAAGCAAAAGATCGGGAATGAAGTAGGGATGGAGAAATTAACTCTAAGAAAATCAACAGGTCAGGGAGGATGTGGTGCAAACTTTTCACATTTGCTCATCCCAATTTTCTGAAACATGAGACAGTTCTTATCATGCCCCATGTTGTTCCTATTTTTATTCTGTATGAGTGATTTGTTGGACATCTCATTGCTTGTTGCTTATTTGGGTGAATACATGACTATACATCAACCATGCACAGCCATGTGCAAGTCAACCATCAGATATCTTCACTCAATGTTGAATAATACACAGCCATGTATGCTGCCTCTCATCTCATCTACCAATGCACCATCTTGAAAGATCAAGGGTCAAATTGCTGTTACTGAAGACACTTTTAACCAAAACACTTTTAACCAATTATTGTGTGACTGAACCTATCAGGGTTAATTGCCCAGTCCTCTCGTGTTTCCCACATGTTCACTGACATGTGAAAAGGCACTTTAGACACATTGTGTCAATTAGTATGCAATTATTAGTAATTTCTATTTCTGACTATATTGGTACTTGAATACTGGTGATGTTCCTTTAAAATAATTATTAACTGAACATCTTCTGCATAGTAATTATAACTGACATTAGGTAATTTGAACTTTACATTTCATAATTATCTATATACTGAGACTACACCGAGTAATTTGTTTCTTCATGAGAGTATAGAGAGAGTCAAATGATTTCCATGTTTCACAATCCCATAGCTGAGTCTGACTGTATGTTTTAATTACTGGATAAGCTCTCAGTAACTCAGAGTTGTGAGAACCCCAAGCAGAGGTTAACCAAACATTCTTCCATCTAATAACTGGGAAGATTTCCCACTTCCGATGAAGTGAGAAAGTATTTTGCGGACTACTCAACCTATGGGTTGAATAGTCTTCAGTTTCAACTTATACATTAAAAGGATAAAGTTAATGAGAAAAAAAGGACTAACGTTATTGGTGGAAAACATTTTGGCTGGGATATAAAGAACAATGTAATGCTTTCTGCATACCCAAAGAGGCTTTCATCTTGTATTTGTCTGGCAACAGCGTTACATGTATACCACATTTAATGGAGAATGCACAGAAGGGATGCCTTGAATCCTTTCAAATGAGTTCAGTACTATAATAATACACACACGTACCTGAGGGCACATACAAGTGAACTCAATAGGGCTTACTATCAAAAATGCCTGCTTAGAACAGTGACACAGGGATAGCAGATTCTGAAGCACCTTAGATTACTAGATCTCATTTGTTTCCCTCTCCATATGCAGCCATGGTCTTTACAGTCAACTTAAAAAAAGAAAGAAACTAAAGGTTGACTATTAATATTTATTAAATGTGTGAATGTGTTGGATAATTTTACTTATCTACTTATGTTATTGGAAACAATTTTAAAACAATGTAAACCCAGACATCTGCAAAATATTAGTTTTAAACTCATGTTGGAACCAGTTAGTAGCAAACATCTATCATTTTCCCCCTGAGAATCAGGTTCAAAAAGCCCCCGGGGACGCAATAAGTTAAACCCATTTGCCGACAGGACTGCTGACCGAAAGGTTGGCAGTTCGAAACCGGGGAGCAGAGTGAGCTCACATCTGTCATTTCCAGCTTCTCGTGCAGGGACAGGAGAGAAGCCTCCCACATGATGGTAAAACATCCAGGTGTCCCCTGGGAAACATCCTTGCAGATAGCTAATTTTCTCACATCAGAAGTGACTTGTTGTTTCTCAAGTCACTCCTGACATGAAAAAAAGGTTAAAAGAAATGGATGGCAAAGCCAGGCTGGTAATATGCTGCATTGATTTGGCATTATTAGTTCAAACTGCAATATTTGGCAATGTAGATCTGGTCAACTCAAAAAGCCAGAAAGATGTTTTTCTTCCGGGAAAACCATATTTTTGTGTCCTAGAAGGCTTCATCCCACAGAATTCTGATTCATTTTTCCTTTCTAATTAATAAAAGGACAGTCTTTAGATTTATCTTTTATCTGTGCAATAGAATGGAAGTGGAGCACATCTCAAAAATAATCCCTCATAATCAAATCTTTGTAAAAGTATATAAAGTATGTGATGATTTCACAATGCTCACTTAGCTTAGATATAATAAAATAAGAGCTGTCAAGTCTGATTATTTCTCAGTAATGGATAAGAATGCTGCTTCTGACCTGAAAATAAACACATAATGACCACTATCTACTGATAGCTTTGAACATCTACATATTGTCAAGGCATCTGTGGACTTGTGACTCCAAGAATTTCATAGGTTTTTGTTAGGCAATGGATACTCAGAGGCAGTTTTCTCAGTCCCATTGTCTGAAATATAGTCTAGAGAACCTGATATTCCATATGAGTAATAACCAGGGCTGATCCTGCTCAGCTCTCTAAGATCAGTTGGGATCTAGTGTGTTTTGGGATATTCAGGCCTCCGTGATAGCTTTATCTTTCATGAATTAATCTCTAAATCCCTCTAAATCCATTTAAATATATGGTCATTACCATGCCTCAAGATAGTCAATTCCATTATTTAATTATATGGTGATAAATCTATTCAAGACCTGATCAAAATACTCTATGACTGTATTCACATTAGGCTAAAATACAAACAAGTTTTTGGTTACTCTAGACTCATTGTTTGGTTAAGTTAGCACTAGCTCTAAAAATTAGAGATTAAAAGCACTGACTACTGATGACTAATACAAATTGGGTGGCTGCCAGCAGTTATAACAGTAAGTAATAAATAAGAGCACAACTGCCATGTGTCCTCTTGACCATGGAAAAGCAACCATTAAGAATTTAAATGTGGTGATTCAGCCATAGACTTTCTCCTGATGGGACATTTTATACACTAGCCACCTTTGCAGTACTCCAGGAAAAATGCCAAAATACTTTCTCACTCTTTGAAAGAACATGACTTCAAAGATAGTTCTTACTGCATTTTGAAGTTATGATGAATAGTCTTGTAAATGTAATTATGAGTATAAGGTAGTAAAGATAAATGTTTCCCCTGACATTAAGTCTAATTGTGTCTGACTCTGGGGGATGGTGCTCATCTCCATTTCTAAGCCGAAGAGCCGGCGTTGTCTGTAGACACCTCCAAGGTCATGTGGCCAGCATGGCTGCATGGAGCACTGTTACCTTCCCAAAGAAGCGGTACCTATTGATCTGCTCACACTTGCTGTTTTCAAACTGCTAGGATGGCAGAACCTGGGCTTAGCAGTAGGAGCTCACTCCACTCCCCAGATTCAAAGCGCCAACCTTTCGGTCAGCACATTCAGCAACTCAGTGATTTAACTTGCTGCGCCACCAGAGGAGTATCTTATACCAGGAGTATAAGGTGCTACAGATAAAAATATCAATTTATATTATTTCAAATGCAAATTCTTTTATTTTAGACAAAGTTCTCAATAGCTTAATTTGAGTGATCCTATTTTGGCTTAACAAGTGAAGAAATGAATGAGCAAGAACTCCAGTCACTTTACATAAGCTATGATTGTTTAATTGACAATGGTGTCCTATTTTATCCAAACTTGGAAATATGGTGATGATATTCCTTTAGAAAACTTGAGTTCAAATTAGTACATAAGAATGTGAGTTGTTCAGTTTCCTACTATGGTTAGTTAGTGTGACTTCCTGCTTCAACCAGGAAGGGAAACATGAAAAGTTTTGTTTTTGGTTTTTTGTTTTTGTTTTTTTTTGGGGGGGGGGGGGGCTGTGGGATAGAACAAGCCATTGCCAAATTGAGATAATATACCCAAAAACTTATCATCGTTTTTGTCCTAAGTGCTAAAGGAATGACATGGAATGTAAGACTTTTGTTTTCCAGAGGAAAATTATAAATGTATGAACCAATTAAAACATTGTTGGTTTTTTTTGTTAGTGCCAAGCTATCTGATTCAATATTCCAGATTACACTATTGTAACTGAGTGAAAGTCTTGATTCTTTTTAATACTTTAGAACAAAGGAAGAAAACCACACTAAACAATAATCTTCACTTCCTTCCTTAGTTAAAGTACTCAGTTTGGTACTGGTTGCCTGGAACAATGTATGTTTTAATTAGATTCCGAATTACATTTTAATAGTTTGATTTTCTTCCCTGCCTGCAATAATTTGTCAGATGCTTTAAAATACATTTGCTTTTTTTCCATTTGGCAAGCTTTTCATTTTCACTGGTGTTTGTTTCTAATGATGATGGGCATTATTATTGCATATTTGTGTGTGTATGTGTGTGCACTCATCTTCTCTTGTTTCTGCACCTGCATGGTTCCGATGTCAGCACAGCTCTGGAGCTGTGCTTGGTTTGCTAAATAAATTCCCTATGAAACTGCAGAGGGTATAAGAGACTTTTTGTCCATATTCTGCAAAGGCAGCACCTAAATGTTGTTTTATTTGCATGCAATATGGATTATGCCATATATAAAACCTAATGTATTCCTGTTGAATTAAATTATAGATTGAATTCCTACTATATGTACAAACATTAAAATTAAAAGTAAGAAACTACAAGTCAAGGATAGCTTGAAGTGGTGTCAACTCAAATTTGATGACAAGGCTCAAGATAAATGATTTGGTCCCTAGAAAACTTTGTTCTATTACTTAGTGGCTTTATTTGCTTGTAACAGTTAACCTTCTTTCCTAGCAAGGTTATAAAGAGACTAAAAGCTTCTATTTGTATTTTAGATTAAATTATGATTACTACTACATCCAAATGCTAAACTATGGTTATTCTTAGCTAAATTTAGGGAAACCAAGGGCTTGTCTATACATGTCCAGTGCCCAAAGTGGACTAGAAGGTGCTCCTGAATGCCTGCATGATGTAAATTGCTTTAAACTGGTTTAACCTCACATGAATGTGGGGTTGGAAACCATTTGGAGTTTCAGTGAAACCTTGGAGCAGCTCCATACTTCAGGAAGAGTATGAACAGCAAACTGGCTGTAATGTGAACTGGTCAACTGTCCACATAGATAAGTGACACCAACCCTTTTTTCCTGAGCTTGTCAGCACAGAGAAAAGGGGGTCAATCAAGCCCCATCATTACTGCAAGTCACTCTCATTGCTGCTGACATCAGCAAAGGCAACCGTATGGGCAAGAGCTCTCCCAGAGCTCTGTGGCTGTTCAGCAGTAGCAACAATGTCAGAAAACGTAAGGTTGGTATGAATCAATTTCAGCCTGTTGGATGGTGTGGACTTCATTCCATCACTACTGTGGCTAGGGGATGGAGCATGTGAACACCTCCACAGCGTATGAGGCCAGTCTGGAGCAGCTCCGGAATAACTGGCAGGTATAAACAAGTTCCAAGATATCTTATCAAAGGCTTTCATGGCTAGAATCACTGGATTTCTGTGAGTTTTCTGGGTTGTATGGCCATGTTTCAGAAGCATTCTCTCCTGACGTTGTGCCCACATCTATAGCAGGCATCCGCAGATGTTGCGAGGTCTGTTGGAAACTAGACAAGTGGGGTTTATATATCAGGGGAATGTCCAGGGTGGGAGAAAGAACTCTTGTCTGTTTGAGGCAGGTGTGAATGTTGCATTTGGCCACCTTGATTAGCATTTAATAACATTGCAGCTTCAAAGCCTGGCTTTGTCCTGCCTGGGGGGATCCTTTGTTGGGAGGTTTTAGCTGGCCCTGATTGTTTCCTGTCTGGAATTCCCCTGTTATATTAGTGTTGCTCTTTATTTGCTGTCCTGATTATAGAGTTTTAAAATACTGGTAGCCAGAGTTTGTTCACCTTCATCGTCTTCTACTTTTTTTGAAAATGTCCACATGCTTGTGGATTTCAGTGGCTTCGCTGTGTAGTCTGACATGGTGGTTGTTAGAGTGGTACAGCATTTATGTGTTCTCAAATTATATGCTATGCCTAGGTTGGTTCCTCAGGTGCTCTGCTATGGTTGACTTCTCTGGTTGAATTAGTCTGCAGTGCCATTCATGTTTGCTTGATTCATGTTTGGGTGCTGCGTTTGGTGGTCTGCATTGTATAGTATTTAGGGATCACTAATGCAGAGGAACATGGACATACAGCCTGAAAAACCCACAGCAACCCAGAGCTCCAGGATACCTTCACAACCTGTGTTTAAAAGTTGTTTTCTTTCCATATCAATAATGACAGCTAAACCTGGTTAGTTAAGCTGCAGTTAGTTTAAAATGGAGGCAAAAGGATCTGAAGAGGAAGAGGAGAAATTGCAACCCTGATTTAGTTTGCTTTTAAAATGTACCCTGTGTTTCTTCATTCTTCTTTGTACTAACCTTCCCAAGAATTGCAAATCAGTAAATTAATTTTTATCAACTTTAAAGGAACAGTTAAGGAAAATTGATATAGGGACACAGATCAAAATCAGATTATGTTAACCTACAGCTATTGTAGTGCCTCGTAATACACATTAACTTTCTTACATTTACAAAAAAGCTCTGTCTTTATACCACATAGCATTTTTGTCAAAAGTAACATCTTGGATTCTTCACAGGGTCAGACACTCAATGTTGTTCCTCTGAGAATAAGACACAATCTTGTACACTTTATTTATATCTGCTTCACAGTGACAGCATGTGCATCTTAATGTCATCTAAGTACATCCTATTCACTCTCTGTATCTTCACAAGTAATACAAATTAAATTTCCAAAGCAAGAAAAACCCTTGACATTTACTACTGAAACAATCCTTCAGTAAGAAAGCTGCAGCACACTACCACTCCTCAGATCAAAATGGACTGTTATGACCTCTTTACAGAAAAAAGCTTGAGATTTACTTTCACACTTTTTACTGTGTATCAATATCTTAGAGGGCACAACTGCCATACTACGTGTTAAGCAGTTCAGTCAACACTCTGCAACTAGTAGACATCAGCAAAATGACACAAGCGAGCAGCAAGATGGGGTACCATATGACAATTATATTGATAATTAAGGCATTCTACAACCAGACCTGTTATATAACACACCTACATACTACTACTCTGTTTTACACATGATGGCAGAAATGCCAATGATATTATCTCTGTGAGTGGAACAGATGGCTATTATAGAGCACTGCAGAAAGCATAGTGCATGTAGATCCCTTTCTTGTTACAATGCACACGAGATGGTTTTACGCGATTCACTGATGCTCCTCTTAACCTATCTCATGGGGATATTGTAAAAAGAAAAAAGAAATCCTCTCAGATTTGCTAATCTAACGTACAGTGGAGTAATGATGGTTACAGAGAAGACATGAATGTGACACATGTGAAGCAAGCTTGATTCAGTAATGTCTCTAAAGCACCATCTATGCAATATATGGCAATGCAAAAATTTCTTCATGCCGAACATTGTAATCATGATCGGCATGTATTCACAACTACAGCATTATTCAAGCTAGGTTAGTCATTCAACTTTTCCATCCCAAGAGAGTGTCATGCTGAGCATCTCCCAACTCAAATCCTTTGACTCTAAACCCCATATTTCTTTGAACTCTTAAGTTATGAAAATGCAAATAATTAATCCATGTTAAACATATGTCAGTACAAGCCATCCCATGCATTCCAAGCCAGAAAACAACTCCATTTGGTCTCAACACCTCAGCTTTTATGTTGTTTCATTATTTATTTATTTATTAGTTATTACAAGCATTTCTATCCCTCCTTCTCGCCTCCAAGGATGGCTACCAGCAGGCACCATTTGCTGCTGAACATTACACAACATAATATACACTTTATCTACATTAAAAACAGTTATAAATACATTAAAACTATTCGCCATATCATGTCATCCTTCAAATCATTAAATCACAGTATCAGCTTCTATGTTAATGAATCTCAATTACTTTTAAATATTTTCTGATTAGGAATCCTAAATGAGAGCCAGAGTGGTATGATGGTTTGAGTATTAAGACTATGACTCTAGACACCAGGGTTCAAATCTCTGCTCAGTCATGACAGTCTCCTGGATGACCTTAGGGAACTCACACACTCTCAGCCTCAGAGGAAGGCAAAGATAAATCTCTGCATGAATCTTGTCAAGAAATCCCCATGACAGGTTCATCTTAGGGTCTTCTGATCATCGGAAATTCAAAATGACTTAAAAACACACAACAAGAATTCCAAGTAGTTCTCTTTTTGGCCATTTAACATCCTGCTATTATCATTTTTGTACTTAACTTCAGCAAAAAAGTGTCAAGGTTTTCACCGTAACATCTACTTTTCTCCCCCACTATCAACCACGGACAAAAGACAAGTGGCCCCAGATGAAACTAAATGGGTTCACATTCAGCCTCCTGAAGGTCCGAAACAATGTAGGACCTTGGAAGTAGCAATTCATCATTAGTAAAGGGAGTAAAATCATCGTGAAAAATCAAGGACCTGCCCTACATCTCCTAACCTGTATGCAATTCTGCCAATCATAAACACGGTACAAGTGTTGATTGGGACAGACATTCAACATAGCCTTTGCCCTTACCTCCCTTTGATCAGTTTCACAGGTGCAAATCCCCCACCCAACAAACAAACAAATAAAACCTGGAGGTAATAGCAGTATTAAAATCAGTGTAGAACCATTCTCTTTTTAGCTATACATAGAAGCCAATAAATATTTTAGGACAACTCGCAAATTCTTACTTTACTAGGTTAGTTGTGTGTGTCTGTAGAAAATAACATCAACACGATCACTGAGTTAACAGGACTGTCTTGTCAACATTTCTGAGTTAGTAGGCAAGGGATAAAAGTAATTTGAAGTAATGTCTGGAAAACAAAACATTAGATCTTTTGAACCGGGCTTTACCACAGCTGGTTAATCGCCAGCAATGATAAGATCTACCAACTGAAAGGTTGACAGTTTGAAGCTCCAAGTTGGCATGAGCACCCAACTGTTAGCCCAGTTCACTGTTTTACCTAAGCAGTTCGAAAACAGCTTGAGCTGTAAGTAGAGAAATTAGGTACCGCTAAAACAAGCAGGGACATATTGTATGACACTATAAGGAAAAAGATTTTAAAAATGCCCGGCTAAAGGAAGGAGGAAGTCCTGATGGCTCTTCATCATAGAGGATGAGGCGACAGCAACCCCCTGTGGCTGGATACAGCACAACCTCCAAGAGCACCAAAAAGATGGACATCGAAACAACATACCTCCTTTCTGTTCTGTATGTCTCTGTCCTGTCTATCCAAAACAGCACTGAATATTTGCCGTGTATGTGTACTGTGATCCACACTGAGTCCCTTTGGGGAGATAGGGCAGAATATAAATAAAGTGTTGTTGTTGTAGTTGTTGTTGTCATTATTATTATAGATAAAATATAACTTAACAAAAATTTTGTACAAATAACTATATGCCAACAGTAAAATGAGGGGAGACATATCATACTAGTAATCTGTAGAAAATAAGACAAATCCAATGGTTTAGTACAAAATAGGTTAGGAAAAATTCACTGTAGTTACTAGCAAATCAACAGGGAGGTATATAAAAACCTTGACCTAACAGCAGCTACTAGTGGACCTTCCAATAAAGGGAACTCGTGTAAGATCTGAAAACTAAGATAGTTCAGAAGATTGAGAAAGTCAACAATTTCTTCCTCCCACTGTGGGTTTAGAACTCATGAACAAGAAAGTTGTAGTAACTTCTCACTGCATGTCTTTTGCCAAAAGAGCTATAAGGATGCTGTTTCACATAAAGAAATTGTCCCTCCCCGACAGATCCAGGGCTACATTCTATCTATAGGTACATACAGTTTTCCTTTTTCCATTATGTGCTTCTGAGCAATATAGCGTGAAAAAGGCAGGAAATGAACACATAGCTTTTGTAAATCTTGATACCAATGCATTGAAAAGACTGAACACTGACTCACAAAGAAGACTTTTTGAATGTCACGTAAACACCCTATGTGTGCTTGGAAGTGTCAGGGACAAAATGCACACACCAATCTTTTTTTTTCCCTATGAGAAATACTTGTCAGCACAAAGTCAGAGAGAAGAACTGCATAGAAAACCCAATGAGGCATTACATGATACTGACGTTATGTTTTCAAAAGACAACGCTCTCACATCAAGCAGACTAAAAAGGGGCATTTTATGAGATGGAGGTATATGCTGCTAGTCAATGTGGACGCTTATTAGTCTAGTCATTTTGTGCATATCCATGATTTTGCAAATATAAGCTGCATGACATTAACCTTTAGAAGCTATAATCAAAAGTCTCTTAGGTGTAATCTAACTATGTAAGGAAGCAGTATGGGCTTCTTTTCTTCAGGATCTTTGAGAATGACTACCTTAAATTCTAAAGCTTGCAGTGCAGGGATGCATAGCAAAATACAGATGTCAGCTCTTCTGGCATAATCTGTAAATTGTAGCAATAATAAAATGATTTCTTAAGCATATTTTCCAGCTTAGTACTCATCACTGTTTTACTTGATGTGGTACTTCAAAAATGCTCTTTCATTTTTGGATTAAAGGAATAGGATAATAGCAGCTTTTGGCTACCTGACAAAATTTTAAATGTGCAACAGTCCCAACCAGTGACACACTTACCCGCATTGCTGATAGCAGGGAAATGCAAATCTTCCTTTACTATAATATAAGGATTTCCCCAAACTTGTGAAGGGGCACCTAGTCTGACATCTCACTCTGGTATTGACATAATAGGTATTAGTCCTCTTATGTCAGCCTGCTTTGCAGTGTTTGAAGTAAAGTAAGTGGATGTAAAGGCTGCCTAGGAGAATTTAATACTGGAGTAGGTGAGGACCTGTGGAATCACAGGGATCACAACATAATCCATGTAAGCCATTCTGAGCCTTGTAAAGCAGACATAATTTAAGCAGGCATAATTAAACACCTATACCATAGTCATACTTTAAAGCAAAGGTTCTTTTCTTAACCTTTTTTTGTGCCATGGACACCTCTGCTAGTCAAGAGAAAACCACAGACTTCTCAGAAAGTAGTGAAAGATTGTTTCTTGACATTCAATATTGGCATAGTTTGTACACAGGAGAAGTGTGTTCATGTGTGATCTAGTATCAGGTCTAACAACTACCATAATTTCAAAGTATGGATGAGTATAAGCAATATTTTGAGATATGCAACAACTGTAATATGGTATAAAATCCACTGTAATTTATTACATCCATTCATAAGTTAAAAAAATTCTATATTTCAGTTAGTGTCAGAGAAAATAAAGATAGTGAGCTGATTTTCAATTCAAGCTCACTGACATCCTGAAATCTTTCCACCGACCTCTGGTTAAGAACCCCTGATTTAAAGGGTCTCATTCAATAATAACTTTTCCTCTTTATTTGAAATAAATGCATTTGAAATGTTTACATTTCTCAAACAGATCTGAGAAAAGATTAACTCCTTAAAGCTAACATTGGATTTACAACTAGTAATGCATCTTCAGTGAAATGGCCATGAGGGAAAACACAGAAGCATGCCATATTGACATATGCAGACTGGGTTTGTACTGATAGTACAAAGAATATTGCATCAAATAAGATTTTCACTCTGCAGAAGATTATATTTATTTATAGAGCTAAGTATTTAATGTGTACTACTTTGTCCAAAAGTCTTTTAAATGTCCAGTGGAGAATAAGCAGTTATATCGAGGCTTTATTTCTTTCAGTCATATACTATTTCTGTATTTAAAACAGGCTGTGAAAGACAGCTTTAAGGAGATTGAGAATAATATTATGCAATTTCCATATATACTTACATATGAGTCAACTTACTGACAAAAATTGACTTAAAAACTGGGATAACTTATACAAAGGTTGGTGTAACTTGGGAAGGATCAACCCTATCTATGCTTTGCTCCAGTGGCAGTTTTGGCCTAGGCAGCAGTAGCTCCATGGCACTTTCCTGCAATGAAGGCCTCTATGCTTTGGTGGCACTTTCTGGGCAAGAAAATGACAGAGGCAAGCTCCACTTTGATATGCATTCCACTCCTCTCAAGCACAAGTCCTTCTTGCTCTGCACTATTACTCCTATTATTCTATTTAATTATACTCCACTTTATCTCCCTAAAGGGGACTCAAAGCATTAGCACAGAATTTAAAATATACAAATGTACAAAATTAAAACATAATTAAAAACACAAACAGTACTTAAAAATCAGTTAAAATCCATCAAAACATAGGGATAGTAACCCCTTACTAGATCTTAAACATCATCTTCTTTACAAGTCTGTTTGAATAAAAAGCTTTTAGCCTGCTGCCAAAAAACACAGCAAGGTGGGGGCCATCCTGGCTGCCCTGAGTAAGGAATTCCAGAGTCAAGGGGCAGCCACAGAAAAGGAAGGCCTGCTCTCTTGTTCCCACCAACCATGCTTGAGATGTAGGTGGGACAGAGCTAAGGGCCTCTCTTGAAGATCTCAGGGCTTGGACAGATTCGTACAAGGGGATACGGTTGGCCAAATAGCCTGGACCTGAACGGAATTGGGCTTTAAAGGTCATAACCAGCACTTTGAATTTGTGCCTGGTAACAGACTAGCAGCCAGTGAAGCTGCTGCAACAGGGTGCTTGTCTGGTCCTTGCAGACAGCTACAATGAGCAACCTGGCTGCAACTCTTTGGACCAGCTGAAGTTTCTGAGCACTCTTCAGAGACAGCCCCATGTAGAGCGCAGTAACCCAAATGGGATGCAACAAAGGCATGTACCACTGTGGCCAGATCTGGCTTCCCAAGGAATGGGCACTGTTGGTGCACAAGTTTTAATTGACCAAAGGCCCTCCTGTCCACCACATATATCTGGGCCTCCAGGTTCAGTGCTGAATCCACAAGGAACCCTAAACTGCGGACCTGTGTCTTCAGCCAACACAGGCTGGATCCATATTTCCTGGTCTGCCTTTTGACTGACCAAGAGTACCTCTGTCTTGTCTGGATTAAATTTAAATTTGTTTGCTCTCATCCAGTTCATTACTGATGACAGGCACTGGTTTAGGGATGAAGTGGAAAGGAGTAGTAGAGTTGGGTGCCATCCACATATAGGTGGCACTGTACTCCAAAACTCTGGATGACCTCTCCCAGCAGTTTCATGTCTATTTTGAACAGCATGAGGAACAGAATGGAATTCTGAAGAACCCACAAGACAATGGCCAGGGATTCAAAGAGGTGTCCCCAGTACTACCTTGTGGGTATGGCCCTCCAGGAAGGACAAGAGCCATTGTGAAACAGTGCCTCCCAGTCCCAACCCAGCGAGACAACCCAGGAGGACACCATGGTCAATGGTATCAAAAGCCACTGAGAGATCCAGGATAACCAACAGGGACAAACTCCCCTGTCTAGCTCTCTGCATAGGACTGATTCATATATGGCAGTTTTCTATAGTTGCAGCTGAAATCTTTTTGACTATATATACTTGTATATTTGAAAAGAACAACACAATTGCCTAACACAGCTGACTATGGATTCCAACTGATTCTCATCAGAACAACAATAAAAGGGTAACATAATTATATGTAATCAATGCTGTTTAACTGATTTATCTTTCCACTATACATTGATATATTTTAGTTTGACCTTCGGTATTGTAACCTGCTAGAATATAACAAAACTTTCTGAGTTGTTTATTCTTGCAGGGGAATGCACCTAAATATGTAACAGTGAAATGTAAGTACAGATCAAATTCAAATTTTTTCAAGGATACAAAGATAATGTTTTTCAAGATGTTTCCCTTCTAAAATGTTGTGTATGAGCCCTCACTTCCAAATATTAAAATATGAAATATCTAAATTTACTTTCTATTTGCAGCCAGGATTTCATTTATGTTTTTGTGAACTATATATTTCTGAACTGTATTTGTAAAAATGCTAAGTTGTCCAGTTAATTAGTGTGCTTAATGCATTTTTCCCATAGTGATGAAAGGCTCCTGAATAATTGTTTGAAAATGTATATTTACTTCCAGCAGATAAATTAAAAAGGATGATAAATAAAAAGGAAAACTTTTAATAAAAATATCAATAATTTAAGAAATAGTTTTAAAACAAAACACAAACCACAAATAAATATGGATTGGTTTCCATAATTTTACTCTGTCTATAGTAAAAAAAAAATCTGAGCTCAGGAATCACTGTACAACTGGAGAAAACGGAGGAAAACACATGAGATTGGATCTGTCAAATTTGTCCATGTTTAATCACTGCAGTGACATGGATAAGGGGTGTTTATATGGGTAGCCTCCTATCAAGCATTGACATTTCTCTTCCAAATTCTGCATCGTAAGCCTGGCATGGCAATTTTTTTAAATTAATTTAATCATTAAAAATACTGAGATTTCAAAATATCACTACTTTGTTTTTACTGTCATTTCTCCTTCACAGTAATCTAGGTTTTTGAAATTGTGCTTTGGCTAACTTGTAAGATTGGGAAGTGGGAGAGGAGCCCAGGGGCAAGGGGTGCAGATCAATGCCTCCTGTCTACTTGGGAGTTGAAGGATTGGAAAGGAAAATCAAAAGGCCCTTCTTCACTGTCCCATTGCTTCTACACTAGATTCCTAAAACTAATGAAGTCATGTTCTTGTTTTATTCACTCTTGTGCCTGACATTGCCATATGAGTTGTTGTAGGTTTTTTCGGGCTATATGGCCATGTTCTAGAGAACATGGCCATATAGCCCAAAAAAACCTACAGCAACCCAGTGATTTCGGCCATGAAAGCCTTCGACAATACATTGCCATTTGAGTGAGAGGATAAGAATAATTCCTATACCACAGATCTACATGATACTCAAATCTAAGATACAATTCTGCAAGTGGGGTTTACTGCAATCTTCATAAGAGGTTTACAGTCACAGGCTTTCACTACTTTTAAATTACAAACAAAAATGTGGGGTAGAATGCATACACCAGAAATAGATGTGCAAAATATATGATACACAAAAAATACACCAAACACACACAAATGTTTACCTGGAGAGAAAAAGTTTTGGATCTGGGACAAGATTCTTGTAGGATTCTGAAAATCATAAGGAAAAGAAACTAATAGATTTTCACATCTTTGCTGAGATTGCATAACGAGGCTATGGCAGAGTTGGGATTTTGAATAATTCTTAATGTGATGGCACACCGGGAAGATTTGATGAGAAAACTATATGTGTCCGGCTATTTTCCCAGTGACCATCGGTATGCTCTGTATTTACTTTAATTCCCCCAAAATAAAACTCTAGAGACAAGACTAAATTTAACTAATTAGGTTTACTGAACAATCAAGGTGAATCAAAAGAAGGTATAAAGGTGCAGTTTGATTTTTGATGGTATAGAATTAGAATAATAAGGAACAGGTATAAGGTATAACTCTGAGGTAAATATAAATAACAGGAGGCTATGAGATATAATGGTGTTATGTGTTCTGAGGTAACAACAACTATATTTTCTATGAGGTAAGCACTCTCTATAAACTCTGGGGCATGTACTATCTATGTTCTTTGGGCAAATACTGGTCAATTCTATGGCATATACATCTATATTCTTTGGGCAAATACAACTATTCTCTATGTTCTCTGAGGCATTTACATACTAAGGATTGCCTGTTCAGACTGCTAAGCCAGACCAGACACTTTCTGGCTAACTACTACAAGCTATGTCCAATTAGAATGGAATAAAAGGTCCTTCCACCAGGCTCTGAGCCAGAATGGGCTAAATCAACAGAGCTCGGCCTCTAGGGGGATCCTAAGCTCCTACTCTAAAGCTTAGCAGAATGGAACAGTCCACCTCCAGGGAGCAAACAGAGGGGTAAAAACTAGGCCGAGACTTCACACTTAATATACAGGGGTTTTTTTTTAGCTCATTGATATTCTAATTAAAGGAAGTTCATTCTTGGGAATTCTTGAGTGGTATAATGTGAATGATTTGGATTAATAAACAGATACTACAATAAATGTCTAAATTTGCATTCATGCAACTATATAAGCATCTGCAGTACTATACAGATGCTTTGATCATGCTGTTCAAAATGCATTTTGCATGTCCAATGAAATTGTTTCAAGCCATACCTCTCCAATTGTTTCAAGTAAGAGGATGATTTTGGAATATATACCAGCACTGCAGATCAGTAATACATAGCTGCTCATTATCATTTTATAGAACCAGGCTTCAGTACTTACTATATATACTCATGTATGTCAGTCACATGTATAAGTCGAAGGCAGGTTTGGGGGCCAAAATTGTGGATTTTGATATGAATAAGTTGTCTATTCTGCAGAGAGGGAAAAGCACCAATACCACCATGTGTTTCGACCAGCCCAGACCACTGCTGCCATTCCTCTGCCCAGGCATTTTAAAAAGCCAGAAGTGGTGTTGTGGTAGATGGAGTGAGCCATGGGAGTTGGTGCTTCTTTCATGATGGACTAAGTGCTTGTCTTTCAAGCACTTAGAGAAGGTCACAGGTCCTTTTTTGAAAAGAGTAGAGGTACATAGGATTGACTCAGGATTTAGGGGTTGATTTTATAACTAAAATGTCTAGGCTTATACATGTGTAAATATGTATTTAAATCAGTGATTTGTCAACCTGTGGGTCCCCAGATGTTTTGGCCTTCAACTCTCTGCTGGTAAACTGGCTGGAATTGCTGGTAGTAGGCCAAAACACCCAGGGACCCACAGGTTGAGAATCACTGATTTAAACAAAGCATTTCAGCACAAGAGGATGAACTAAACATTTGAATTTTTTGAGAATATGCCAGCTTAGTTGGACATGTGTAGGAGTGTTTTTATTTTGCTCTTTGCTTTTCTCTCCTTTGAATTCCCACAATTAGAAGGTCTGAATTTATTGACTACATTTTTTTTGTTCAGACTTTCATTAGAAAAGTCTTCTGACATTCAAAGACACTATTTACTTGGTCTCAAGGTGGAACCTATGCATATATTCTTTGGAGAATGGAGAACTACTGGTTTCTTTCTAATAGCCCTAAGATCTGATTATGCTAATGTGATAGAGTGGTTCTTCTCTGTTATAAATTCTTGCTTCATTCATAAAACACAAATAAAATATAATAATCTGTCTTGATGATATCACTGACTATAATCCATACTATTTCATCATTCAACAATTTCCCAATGACACAATTAGAAACATTGGAAATATAATTGACAACACCAAAATTGCAACATAGAACTTCCAAACAGTGTTTTATAGTATCAAAATACACATATCATAAAAAGGTTTGAGTATTAGAAATACATCTGTTGGACAATTCATCACTTCATATTGACATCAATTCAGTCTAACAGAAGCATTTTATTGTAATACTGAATAGGCAGAATGGTACTAGACACAGGGGCTTTCAAGCAGAAATATGAAAAAGAATCTTGCAGTTGGACTGACTTTGGTTGAGACAGCCTGCCTCAGTGTAGCGAGACAGCCTGCCAAGAATTCTCCAAGCACCATGACAGTTCTCGCTTCCAGCACAGGAGTAAGTCAATATGCACCAACTCTTCCTATCATATTTTCCACAGTTTTTGTAAACATCTCAGTGAAAACTAATGCATTTTCTCTTTATATAGCTAAGTACGCACATAGAGAGAGAGGTAGACAGAGGTAGAGGCAGACACACACACACACACACTCAACAAGAACAACAGGCTGGGTTACACAGGAGAAGGAAACAACTCATGCAATTGGTCATTGAGAGAGAAAAGGAACATTTTCCTAGCCAGCCAGATAAGCCAAATCAACCCTGGAGAACAATGAGATGACAGAAGTCATATACGATGCTACCAGTATTAAAAATCCATAAGAAATATTGTTAAGATCAAAACTGTTAAGATTGTCTGGAGGGGCCCTGCTCTTGGTCCCACCAGCCTCACAAGCGCGTCTAGTGGGGACAAGGGACAGGGCCTTCTCGGTGGTGGCCCCTCGGCTCTGGAACTCTCTCCCACTGGAGATCAGAACTGCCCCTTCTATCTTGACGTTCAGAAAACAGGTGAAAACTTGGCTCTGGAAATTGGGATTCGATGAGTGAGTCAATATTCTGTGATATAGATGGATGATGATGAACAACGATTTTATTGTGACGACTGACCATTGTAATTATATGACTGCATGTTGCTATTGTAATGTTTTTAGTTTAATATGTAATATGATGTTTTTTAATGACTGTTCATGATATTACTGTTGGAAACCGGCCTGAGTCCCTCGATGGAGGTGAGAAGACCCGTATACAAAACTGCTAAATAAATAAATAAATATTTACCATAGTTTTAAATTTTGTGCATAAATGAAATGCAAAGAACAAACAAAAACAAAGTTTCAAAAGTGTGCATAATTGTTTGAATTTCATATTTAAAATTCTTGCCATGCTCTGCTGAACAGATACAGTGGGGCACAAGTATTCACAGGAGTTTGATTCTAGGACGCTGTAGTTGCTAATATCACTGGATCCTATTATGTGCAATGGTGTAAAACAGTCTTTTATATAAAATTGCATTTTTTAAAATATAAAACGTCCTTTGGAATTTTTTTGGGGGAGGGGGCTGACTATTTTTATCATCTTGAGTAATGTGGGAAGTTGAATCAAACTAGTATTTACATCTCTACTTTCATAACACCGCATCTGAAAATGTAATATTCCAATTACTTAGCCTTTAAGTGATGACTTTTTATTACAGGAGAGTTTTGTTGATATTTTTGTCTCCTTTGTGTTTTTGACCTGATATTGTTTCTTATATGCCTCTTAGAACTGATACTTTAATGTATTTGTAGGAAAAGTTGTACTGCATTTTCATTGTAAGTTAAAAAAAAATCCCTGTGTGGTCTTGCCCTAAAAGACAGAATAAATATAGGTTCAATAAATAGTTAGAAGGGAAGGCCATTTCCAACATTTTATTCTTTATTCTGTGTCACCAATGGGGGGAATAGTAGAGCAAGTTCATGCTGTGTTCAGTTACCATTGGGGGTAATTGACTCATGGTAGCCCTTCCCACAATTTTTCTCTGCTGTCCCGTTTTCTCTTTGCCACCTCCGGTTTTTTCGCATGAGGAGTTGAGTGTACACTCGACTCCTTTGGGCTCTGTTTATCTGCACTGATGGCATGCTGCTGGCATGGACCCCCGGCAGAAGTAGTATCATATGATAAGCTTTAAGGGACTCTGTGCTGACATGTGCCAGCAGCAGAGAGAAGCAGGGAGAAGACATTTTTTGGGCTCAGTGTGATGAGGTCCAAAGAAATATGCTCTTTAGGCATTGCTAGGGAACAATTCGGCCATAATAGATCAATCAAAAAAGTTTTAAATCTGATGTAAGTATCAGCTTTAGTCAATACTATGTAATTGTGTTGAGTTACAATGTATGAGTATTTAATTTCAAAAGAGAGTTTCCCCTTACAATCCAAATCCAGCTAGAGCTCCTTTACTTTTTCGTTCTATAGCCTTGCAGGCCTCATGATTTCATTTCTCCCGACAATGGGTCAGAAATCCAGTAAATCCAGGATAGGCTGGCTTAGTTACTGAATCAGCATGGTAGTTAAATACCATCATAATGAATGTTTGAGCTTATTCAAGAACTGGCACAGTCTATTGCCACAGACTAAATGCAGATTCTTAATGTATTGTACAGCGAGAATCTGGCTTTCATGTTATGCTCGGTAAAATCTAATAGCTTGATCAGATCAAGGAAAGCACATTACCTGCACAAGCATTTGCCTCACTATACCAGGATTCTGTGCTTCAAAATGAAAGACAGTGCTACTTGACTCACAAGCTTGGAATAAGGAAGGAAAAAAAACCCTACAGCTATATACATATATTATTCCACCTGCTCGTCTTAGTAGAGAAGATACCATCATTAGGTAGCTATTTTTTCTGCTGTTCTAGGCAGAATGAATTAATTAAAACAATGCAGGGAAAATACCAACAAAAGGCAGCCGTCATGGCAACTTAATGTTACACTAGAATATCTGAAGCATAAACCTTTTGGTAATGCACAAGTCTGTGATTTAGAGCTATGGCTGAAGATTTCTATTTAGTAGACAGCTTATTATTTTCTTGTTACTTATTTATACACATGAATGCATAATTGTTTGAAGACAGTGGTACTATTTATCTTCCAGGGAAAACAACATTTTGGAGACCTCATGCAAGGAACATGGGAAAGAGGAAACAACATTGTTGTTTGTCTTCAGCGCATATTACTTTTGGGTAATAAGCACTAGGGAATGGAGGAAAACAGCCTTTGCAACAAAAATCATCACTATTCTCTATGGAATGCAAAGTATTTGTAGACTGCTTCATTATATGATTACAGGCTCAGTGCTTCCCTTACAAACCAAAGTCCACAAGGGACATGTGGAGGCTTTTAAAAATCCTGTGGGAAGATCTACCTAAATGGCATAATAGTAGAGCCCTAAGAGACTCATCAAGCAACCGCTATTTCCAGGTGGCCTCTCTCTGTAGCAAAGGTATCTGCCAACAGCTAGACCACAAGGGGGAAGAGATGAAAAATGATCAATTCCTTGCATGCAGTGTTATAAAGCAAAAAAAAAAAAATGTGGAAACACTAAACAATGATACTTGATCTGTTGCAATGCTGAGAGATGAGGCAATCCCCGGACAAATGTCTGCCAGATTCATGGAAAAGAGCTCTATATGTGTAAATCAGAGTGCCAAATTCATTCAGAAACAATTCACATTTAACACACAGATTGTGGAATGCTAAAAATAGGTTGTTCTATGATTTCCCCTCTCTGACTGTCGTATGTAGGCAGATCTATGTTTAGAGTCAATCTGAATATACTTTTAAATTTTGAATGAGTAAAGAGGCTTTATTTCTGTTCACAAAGTTTCACTGAAGTGCAATGAAATATACATGTGACATATTTTTCTCTCCTTCATTTACTTCCTGTGAGTTATCAGAAAGAAGCAGATGCCTTATCCCCAATGTTAGATAATTCTGTATAACTCAGTCAAGAATCTCTTGTTGCTTAGATTTAATTACAATCAGTTTCTGTCCTAGGATTTGTAGTTTGCAGGGGTACTACAGAAGTGCTGTGACTGAAAATGCTAGATGCCCTTCCCTACTGTGTAAATCCCAGGTATTAATGGGATGGAACCACTGCTTCTAAAGTGGAATAATAAATAGCATTACATAGTGTAAACTGGCCCCATAAATCTAGGGTTGAAATTGACAGGATCTCAGAATGTAGATATCAACCCATAATAAGATGTACACATCAACAGAAAAAAAGATACATTTACCTGCATGAGCCAGGTATACATCACTTTCTATGTGTTGGCCTCCTTCACACAAATTAACTTGAAAGATACTGCATTATTAACTCAGTATTAGTATTAGGATACACGCACATGATAAAGGCAAAATATTTGGTCTAACAGATTGTCCATCTGTGGGCGTGTTTCGACTGTGCATTTCTCCATTGCAGGGAGTTGGGTTAGAAGGCCCTCATCGTTTCTTCCAACTCCAGGGCCCTTCCACACAGCCCTATAGCCCAGAATATCAAGGCAGAAAATCCCACATTATCTGAGTGTGGACTCAGATAACCCAGTTAGAAGCAGATATTATGGGATTTTCTGCCTTGATATTCTGGGATATAGGGCTGTGTGTAAGGGCCCTGAATTTGTTTGCTTCTACAATAAATGGAGAAGAGAGATTTGTAATATATATTATCACTAGATACAGATTTTTTTGTATGACAAGGTTTTCTTCTTCCTCCTTATTACCATCACAACACTACTCATCACTGCCTACACAATGTAATGTTTACTATCATGATTCTACTGTCAACAGTACTACAACATGTAGATTTGGAGAAGTGAATCTGTAGGTCTGTTATCAATCCTTCCGCGTATCTAACCAAATTTCACTGCCATCATAAGATTTGCATCCCTCTCACTTTCTTATTTTGTTCTATGCCTCCCATAATTGGGCACAGGCTTGTGATAATAAATATGTCAACAACATAAAAAAACAAATAGCATATTTTAAGATTAAATTACAACTATTTTAAGTATTTCTGTTAGTTAACAAAACTTAAAAGTGTATTTAAGAAAAGTCCTGACATCTAACTTAAAACAGCCAGTTTCTCTATCAAGATCCATTCTCTTGAACTCATGGGTCTGATAATATTCCCTGGATAAGTTATCTCCCTACTGAACATTGGGTCCATGAAACACTACGCCACTATATCAGAGACTTCTATAAAGTATTCTTGACAATTCTGAGTCAAAACCCATTTTATTGCCAGTTACAGGCATGTCAGAAAATGTAAAAGCATATGAAAAACAATCAACCGGTTTATATAAAATGACTCTTTTAGAGGAACTGACAGTAAGAAATAATTAGCCTTAAAATTCATTTCAGGAAATATGGCTGTCTTTTATGTCTTATGTTAATGAACATAATGGTATTTACTATGTTCCATCAAAACATAGCAATGTATGGATGGATTTATGCATAGTTATTTATTTACCCTTTTTAATATGTAAATTCCAATGTGTACAAGGCTATTGTTTTTTTTTTATGTTTTAACAATATTAATGTCACACTTTTTGATGCATGATTGTCCCAACCTTATTTTCCATGTTCATAGCTGTGATTCTACACCTTGTTCATGGGAAGCTTCCCACTGGTGTGGAAATCACCTTATTGGACAGATGGCAAGCTCTTTAACCTCATCAGGCTGAAAGCCAAAAATAAGGTGACAACAACTCCTGTTATACAACTCCAATAGGCTGAGGATAATGCAATCTCTGGTCATTCAGAGGACACCCTACAAGTCACTTTAAACAAATTTGCAGAAGCATACGAAAAGCCCGGCTTCGCACTGAACAACAAGTAAACTAAAGTGATCTACCAACAGGAATCAACCAATCCCTTTGCAATGCCAGAAATATTGTAACATTAGAAAATGCTGATGATTCCCACTACCTAGGCAGCCACCTCTCCACAAAAGTTAACAGCAATGCTGAAATACAACACCATCTGAGCCCTTTGAGTACAAGATTTTTTAAATGAAGCAAAGTCTTTATTGGTACGTTTATAGATACCAAGATGCTTGTTTAAAAAGTTATTATTCTTCCAACTTTATTGTAAGCCAGTCAAATATGGACCAACTACAAACATCACTGTAGACTTCTGGAACAATTTCATTAGCGTTGCCTTTGAAAAATCCTGCAAATCCCTTGGGAACACAGGCAGACAAACATTGGTGTTCTGGAAGAAACAAAGACTGCCAGCATTGAAGCAATGATTCTCTGCCATCAACTTCACTGGGCTGAACTCGTTGTCCAAATGCCCAATCACCATCTCCCAAAACAGTCACTTTATCCTCAGTTCAAGAACAGAAAACAGAATGATTGTGGACAGCAAAGGAAATTTAAAGATGGTCTTAAAGCTAAGCTACAAAATAGAATAAATACCAAGAACTGGGAAGCACTGGCATTTGAGCATTCTAAATCAGAGGTAAGTTGTTACCAGAGGTCAGTGCTATGAATTTTGAAGAGGCATGAATAGAGAGTGAAAGGGAGAAACATACCAAGAAAAATGCACATCAAGCAAATCCTTGTCAGGACCACCTTCCATCTGGAAATGTGTTTCTTCATTGTGACATACCCTGCAGATCCAGAATAGGTCTCTACAGTACCTTAGACTACATTTATACTTGGCCATGAGTGATAGCCTATGATGATGATGATGATGATGATGATGACTGTTGTTATCATTTTTTTTAAAAAGAACTATAATAAAAGAAGAAAAATAATAAAATCAATGGATTTGTTCGCCCTTGGGTTTGTATATGAAAACATTTTAGAGTTTAATATTTGACTGCGTGATAATGAATATTTAGACAGTTACCACATCCTCCCTTCAGACACATACATTGCATATTTATTATTTGTAGTCAAAAGCAAGAGAATGGGTTAGCTAGATATTTCATTCTGTATCATAGAAGGCAGAATTACATTAGACAGGGCGAGACTAGAGATAAAACAAAACCTGTGAGGTTCAATGTGCAAGGTTCACAACCTGTGGGGAAAGTTCTATCAAAATGACTCAGATACAACCTATTTCTAGTAATTCTCATAATTAAGTTTTCAAGATCCTAAGTGAAATTAGAGGCAATTGGCTGCTCTTTTGAGTGACTATTATATGTGTTTAGTCATCCATAGTTCTCAAAACATGTGAAAGCAATGTCAAATATGTTCCATTTGGGGGAATATGATGTTTTAATGGATCAATAAAAATAAAACCATGTTACTAATACATTTTAATGTTGTGATAGGTGCTTAAGTGCAAGGAAAAATAATTTTAAATGCCTTTTCCATGAAAACCTAAAACAACCATTGCTCCCTGTTATTGGGGACCTGTTGAAGCATGACTTTGGTCACAATATTCATATAAACCATACTACTATTGAGCTAATCAATCAGTATTCAGGTTGACAGGCTCTGTAACAATTTCATGACTATGAATTTCTACTGACAAGACAGGTGAATCAAAGAACTGAGAATTTTAGATGAGTTTTCTGTAAATCGAGACTGTAATGAAATCCTCTCTCAAACTGAACACCATCCTAAATTTGTGGCACAATGTGTCTTTTTTTCTATGTCAGTGTGAAACTCTTTTAATGCATTGCCTCTGTGAAGAAACATTTCTTGAACTTAAATTTTATTACCCTTTTCCAATATATTGCATTTGTTCATATATATTTTATCTGGCTGTTTTATCACGAGTTTAGGGATTTTTGCATTTAGCTCTCATATTTTTTCAAATACAAACAAAATAAAATGTGGCAGAATAAACACTGATTAAATATTTGGGGATATCATTATTATGAGAAATTTGAATAGCTGCAGTGATTTGCTAACAGCTGCAGTGGTTAAAAAAGCATCTCTTGTTTTTAAAATGGAACAACCTGTTTTCTGCTATAGCAGAACAATTACACCAGTGGATTTTCTTCCCCTTTCCATCCAGCTACAATTCAATGAATACCATTACAATTTGTTAATACAAAGCTAATAGAAAACATTGAAAGGAAGGAAATATGAGATATAGGAAATTGAAAAGCTAAAAGCTGGCCTTAGCTGAGTGCATAGGATATCAAATTGCTTTCTAAAAGGTAATTCCGAGGGTCTGAAAAGCTCCAGGATGTCCCCTCACTGTTATTGGAAGGAGTGACATTGACGATTTCACAAACTCTTCCACCTGTGTGCCCTCCTTAAGGAGACATTTATTTATTTATTTATTTATTTCACAATTCCCTAAAAGCTGTTCTGGAATGTAGGGAGACTCCTCTGGGATGTGCAGAAAGGGACACAGTATGGAGTCACTGTAGGAAAACAAAATAAATGAATGGCATTTCAGTTCCTTCTTAAAAAAGGCTATCTGGATCCACCATTTCAGATAATGGATACTCAATCTGTCACAGTTTTTTTTTGCTACTGATCCATCAGCATTAGATTCATGTCATTCAGGCCTGTCACACATCTCTACCAAATGTCCTACTTAGCTGCTAAATGATTAAGATACATCTTGGATGAAATGCTCAGAGTACCATCATGTACCGTACCAATTCAGTTTGATGAGTAAAATAACCACAGGGTTTTAGTTCTTTTTGTTTTATATTCTACTAGCTGTACCCGCCATGCGTTGCTGTGGCCAACCATCTCTCCCTCTTTCTTTTCTTCTTCCCCTCCTTCCTTCGCTCCCTCTTTCCTTCCCTCCTTTTATTCTTTCATTCTCTCCTTCATTCTCTACCTTTCCTTCCTTCCCCCCGTTTTCTTTATCTCTTTTTTCTCTCATTTCTTCCTTCCCTACTTCCTTCCTTCCTTCGTTTTTTGTGTCCATCCTTTCTTTTCTTTCCTTCCCTCCCTTTTTCTCTCCTTCTTTCCCTACTTCCTTTTTTCTCTACCTTTCCTTCCTTCCTCTTTTCTTTATCTTATTCTTTATCTCATTTCTTCCTTCCCTATCTCTTTCCCTCCTTCCTTCCTTCCGTCCTTCCTTCCTTCCTTCCTTCCTTCTTTCCTTCCTTCACTTTTTGTTTCCATCCTTCCTTCTCTACCTCTTTCCTTCCTTCCCCCTATTTTCTTTTCTTTCCCCTTTTTCTCCTTTCTTCCTTCTCTACCTCTTTCCTTCCTTCTCTTTCCTTCTTTATTTCCCTCCTTCTTTCTTTCTTTTTTTCTTTCTTTCTTTCTTTCTTTCTTCCCTTTTTCCTCTCCCTAATCCTTCCCTTTTTTCTGTATTGTCATTTAGCCTTTTGGGGTTTTTAAGTCCTTTTTGCTGTTTTTTTTTTTTGGGGGGGGGTGGTTATGAGTTATGGTCACTCATTGGTCTGTTAGGGGTATAGTGTCCAAATTTCATGTCAATTCATCCAGTGGTTTTTGAGTTATGTTAATCCCACAAACGAACATTACAATTTATTTATATGGATAACAGTATTGTATTATTTAATTTTCTGTTCCATAATATCCCAGTAAAAAGAAGAGATACTCTTAACACAATGCAGCAGCAGCATGCAATGCTATAATGCTTGGCACGGTGGGGCGGGGGGCAATAGGAAAAGAGGAATAGTGCATTCCAGATGGATAAACTTGCTCAAGGAAGCAAGACCAGATCTTAGAATAGGATGACTTGGTGGTCTTTCATTCATGGGGTTGGCATAAACAACAACAAACAGAATCAGGATCTACTACCATGTGCGTTTCTGTTCCTCTATTTGGAAATCAGAAGCATGACAAGAATGTGACACCAACTTTCATAATCAAAACACAATAACAAGACTATCCTTCCTGATTATTTATCTTCTGCAGTATTTACACAAGTGATAAGGGGAAGTTCAATTCAGAACATTGAATTGAGAGACTATCACCTACTTCTGCTCTGCAGAGCTTCTCGAACGTTTTCCACTTGCAACCCCTTTTCACCCAAGAAATTTTTACATGACTCCAGGTATATAGATATATAAAATTGACATAAAAATAAAACCTTTACTGATAATAAATCAGTATTTGCAAGGCTTCCTAAACAGGCTGATTTTCCTTTCTGGAATACAGCTGAAGCATTTTATGTAGAGTCTGCTGTAAATGCTGCATGTTACTGCTACAGATTTGTGTAAATGGGTAGCATTCAGAAACATTTTATTGTTGCAAAATTTTTCATGATCCCAATATTGAACTAATATTTGGAATTGGGACCCACAGATAAAGAAGCCCAGATTTATACCACTGATGTTATTCTCATTTAGATTAAAGTCATAAAAGTGGCACTGAAGTTTCCACTCACTTTTGCTAGGATAGGGAAGATTATAAAGAGAAGAAGCGGAAAAACTGAACGTGTCTCTTTCAAAGCTTTTATCTTATTCTATAAATTTCTGACTTTTGAATGATATACAAACGTTCTGCAGACAGGTGAGTTTTCAGCATCTGTTACAGTTCTCAGACTTTTTGCCCAAGTATTTTTCAAAGCTATGGCTTTATTAGGTAACTTACTTACTTAGGTGACCCTTTCGTTGATCAAGTAAGATTGTCCTCCAAGTGCAGTGTCCTGGCGGTGGGCACGTAGGTGACTGTGGAGCCCTATTCTTGACCTGCATGCTGTCCTGCAATGAGGGCATGGGTTTCCAGGTGGAAGGCATTCCTGGTCAGGGTTGGCTTGATGCACCTTCCTCTTGGCACATTTCTCTCTTTTGCCCTCCATTTGTGCCTCTTCAAATTATATAGCACTGCTGGTCACAGCTGACCTCCAGCTAAAGTTCTTCCCAGTTCTCGGTGTCTATGCCACAATTTTTAACCAATCTTATTAGGTAACATGATAGATGTTATAAAAGTAATATTTATTTTGGATTTTAACTGATAATATTCATATAATCAGAAAATGGTTGTTTTGGCAATTGCTATACTATCATATCCAGAATTATGTCTATAGACTTTATAAAAGTATTGTAATACTACTTTGATAAATCTAGAATTTGGAGCATTTAGTTTGAAATATTAATGCATTAAGGTTAAATATTATACACTGAGAGATTAATCAGATAGTTAAAAGAGTTTAATCTCTTGATTTCCTACTTAAAATATACAGTGGCATCCTGTTCAGTCTTTATAAAATCATAAACTGGACTTTGAGTTCAACTGGCTGGGGATTCAGGTTTTATGATCCTGAATGACTGAACATGACCTTCAAAATCTACCTTTTCTTCTTAACAGGACTCTGGTGGAAGTGCTTCCAAGACACCACAGATCACAGTGTTGAGAAATTGTGTCTCCAGCACTCTCCTGGTCACAGGGCACCTTAGAACAAGCAGATTTGGCAGCGGTCTATTCTTGATGTGCTCTGCAACTGGGGGATTGCTGCAAACATCATTTCCCAGTGACCTGATCTCCAGTGATCTGAAAAAGCTTCAGTCGGGCTGCTGTCAGTCTGAAAAGGTAAATTTTTGGTGAGTGGCATCAACAGAAATAACTACAATGAAAAGACTTGTCATCATAGTTACATTGACAATGGAAGATCTTGGCCTTGACTTTCAGAACAGAAGATAGGATTGAAAAGAATCACATGCAACATCACTACTGCTTGCCTCTAGTGGCATATTTTGTTGCTAGTCCTTCAAATGTGTTCTCTTTGTTGTTTTAACATTTTTTCCAAGCCTAGAGTTTTTGTTTTTCCCCCCGATATGGATTACAAGTCTATAATACAATAATAGTGACCTTGGGATGGTAAGAATCAAGCACATGCGTAAATTGCCAAGGTGTGAAAAGCAGTCCAAAACCATAGAATCTCATTTTCCAATCTCTTCAATTCAATTTTGTCACTAATCTGCATTTGTCTGTTAGAGATTAATAGGCAGTGATGTATTTCAGTTGGAGAACACTGTTCCACTGCAAGACTATTAATATGCAAGTAGCTCAGAGTGTAGTCAGTGTATTCATGATGGAGAATCAGAAATGCTTTGAAAGCTTCTGAGCACAGGCAGAACATTTTTCTACACAACCGATTTACTCAAATTCTTTTGCTACCTAGTTCCTAAACAAAGTATATTTGCAAAGACAAGTTATAGAGCATATGCTTTTGCACGCAGAAGCTAGAAAACCCCAAATTCAACAACTCTTCTCCCACCACCCCTTTATTATTCAGGATTGAGGTGAGAGGGAATGTATTTCACTAGCTATAACCTATTCATTCAAAGTTTAGCAAATGTTTAAATGTGTGACCCTTTCAAAAAGGACATAAGTGGAAAGCCAAAGGGGAATGGAGGAAAAATGGAGAAGAGAAGGCAAGAACAGAGCAAAAGGGGGCTAGAAGGTGCAAATGAAAATGTTTTGTTTTATTTCTGTGTGAGCAATAGTTAAAGGTGTTCACTGCAACCTACCCCAAATAAAAACATTAAAAATAAAAAAAGCAGTCAGAATTAGGAGAGTCTTGAAAAGATTTATATCTATTATCACTACTTGCCACTGGAAAATCTCCAGACTTCCATAGACATGAATAGGCTGTCCGTAGAGACAACAGAATTCAAGCCTAAAGCGGCTGACATTCTGCAAGGGTCTTGGATGTCTGACCTCCTCTTGCTGTCCATTTTTGGCAAGTTCTCACTATTTTCTTACTTATGAGCCAGTCAGCACACAACTATATGATGTACAATCCTTCTGATGAGTTCTTCTTGTTTTACTGAGAGAAGAAGCTATCTGACTTTCTAATTAATCCATTAAGAGTCAATATTAATTTCAACCACTGTTACTTAAATTAATAAATCTATGTAAACCAGCCACGTTAGGGAGGGAATCTAACTTAAAAATTAATAAATTAATAAAACATTTTCAATGCTGTGATTAAAACTAAGTACTTCTGATAAAAAAAGGTAACAGAATATTGAAAGCGATTAATCAAAGATAGGTAGTACGACTGCTGCTCAAATACTGTGAACTTAAAATTTACACATAGAAATTGCTACAGAAAAAGACAGAGCACATATGATACCATATATGAATCCACTGAGATTAATGAATTATAAACATACAGAACAAAAGTTTCAAAAAAAGAAGAAATAATTACATAGTATTGAGGGTAAAAATAGAAAAATAAAAAATGGCACTCAGTATAATTTCTATTAATGAAATATTGTGAATTAATTATACCTTGTCTTTCCCTGTCCTATTGAAGCCATCTTCTATTTGAAAATATTCAATTTTTTTATTTTTTTAAAATCAGCTCTATTTTGTTTTGGTAACTTATTAAATTAAATTTATATTTAAGAAATCTACCAAACAAATAATAATAAAAAACAAACCTCAGTTTCAGGGAGATGCTTGTTCCTGATAAGCAGTTCTTTCTATACATAGATTTATGAGGCTATTTGTGGACTTCTGCATAATAGAATCTGCACTGCAATTTTGCTAATGTAATGTACTGGCGGTTTGGAAATGTGTCCATATTATTCATATTTTCTACTTTATTGACTATATTACAAGAGTTGCCTAACCTTGCAATCTCTATCTCATTTGCATCTCTGAGGGAAAAAAATAAATTAGATAAGAAAAATATGAGTGTTGACACAAAATTATATTGCTCCTTTCATATTTGCTTTGGTGACTAATGGCTAGAACCATTAAACTATTCATCTTGTAAGAGTTGTCTTAGGAAATCCAATTCTGGCAGAAGGAACAAGAATTATAATTTTCAAGATTTTTTAAGAAGCTTCAGTTTTCAGCACTCTGGGACTGATAGCAGATGATATATTGGTATTAATGCTTGCTTGATGACAATACATTCACTATTCTGTTGTTTATTTTAATCATATGAAATGTTTGGAACTATTATGAGCACTAGCTCATTTACAACAGTTTTGCTAACTCTGATGATGGTTTTGATTATGATTGTAATTCTGTAATCAACCTTGTTGTGAAACGTTAGGAAGAATATGACTGTTAATTAATCTGTTGTGAACCACCCCGATTCAATTGTTGAAAGAAAAATACTACATATATATATATACATCTGATTTTTAAAAATGTAGATATACTTACTGTTTGGGGTACTGGGTAAGGTAGAAAAGACATGGGACTTCATCTCACAGGATAAGTGAAGCATTTGGGATTGCTGTTTTTCCCTTAAGCTTCGCAAAGCCCCATTTTGAAATTATTTGGATGATTTTCCTACCCCCATCACATGGTTTAAAAGAGATATAAATTATTGCTCCTTCCTCTTTGTTTCCAAAACAGTAATGGTAGAAGAAAGGAATCAATACTTCCCATCTGAGCTCCTCCCTCCACAATGATGTCATTATGTTTACAAGTGTGCAAAGGAGAATTCCCATCACATGGTAAATTAGACATTTTTACATGTCTTTACGTGGGGAATTGAAAAAAGAAGTCCATTGCCAATCGACTTAGAAAGTGTAGGAAAAAAACACCTTTTAGAATGAGCAAGGCATTTGAACATTAAAACGGGTGAAATACCTGGAACCCACTGTGTCATGTAATGGGCTCTGTCAGTAGGTGTTTCTTAAATGTATAGAAACACTGATTTTATTGCATATGACCTTGCAAGACAGAACTGCCACAAATTCAGTCAGACCAAGAGAAACCTAGACCTTACAGGTCATCCTTGAGACTTTTGACCACAAGGCACCAAAGTCTGCACTCTCTGTTTCTGTGAATCCCAAGCTGAACAAATGACAACATTCAGTAACACCATGAATACATAGAGCTTACTTACAAAATAAGGAAGCACAATGGGGTCTACAAACTGTGCACCATTCAAGAATACAAACAATAAACAGAAATAAGAAATCTAAGAAATATAATATACATAAGAATAAGTCTGCCAACAAAGCAAATCTTGAGACCACAGCATTAGCCCAGACAAGTATGAAGCAACAAAGAAGCTAGTCCCAGTTTTGGTTGGTCACACTGTGAGGGCTCAACTAATGAGGCAGGTCCAGATATGCAAGCATTTTCAAATCCAAATGCTTTGCTTCTAAAAATAGATGAAATTATTTTCTCACTAATGAGCAAGGCATTTGAACATTCTTCAACCATTCACAAATGAGGTAGCATTGGTGCTTAAGGCATTATGTTATTCTGAAGTGTTCTAAGACCACATGTAAAGAGGCTGGCACAAAATAGAAACTAGAGCAAGACACAGAACAGATTTTCATGCTTACCGCACATGGCTATTGTTATGGTATCATAGTGGTTATTTCAAGATTACAGCAACCATGTATTCTTGAAAGTGGTCTTGAGGAACAAGGTCAATATTTTGTCAGCTCAGAGTATATAATCAAATATATTTTTACTGTTAATACTTGCACCTACAATTGGCTTTCCACATCTACAGGTTCTGCATTCATGGATTCGACCAGCCATGACCCAAAAATATTAGGAAAAAAAGAAAAAAAACAGCATTTGTTTGTGTTGTTCACCAATTTATGTAAGGGATGCTATTTTACTAAACTATTCTACATAATGAGGTTTGAACATAGATGGATTCTAGTATCCATGGGGGGGGGGGGGGCACACCTGGAAAACCCCAGCGGATATTGAGAGCCTACTGTATACATAATCCGACAAATTGAATCTGCTGAAAATGTTTACTATGACATGGATTAATTACGATCAATTTACATTTTCATGCTGTCAGATAAGTGCTCATTAGGCCAATATTGCATGGCAAATTATTTTACAGGTAGAAATTGCCAGGGGGGCAAATTGTTCCTTTATTCTTAAACAAGAAAGCAGTCATACAACACTGTAGTGCTGTTATGTCAAACTCATCTGTCTTTTTTTTTACACTAATATCTAAACAAGCTAACTTCTTGTCTGGTAAAGATGGTGTCAAGTTGTGTTCTGAAATTAGTGTCTTGTTTAGAAGATATTTTTATATTAATAAAGTTGTCCTCTGCAAATCAGTGCCTCGCTGATGGAGAATAAAATTCTTATCGTGAACCTTTTTCTTCATGCCACACCTTATTTCTATGGAACTGAATCCAAATAATGATTCCTTATCTCCTTACTAAACCCCAGTGTTCTTTGAAAATCAAAGGAGCTGTCTGACCAATTTCCCACGAGGCCTTCTTTTTATCTCTCACTGCAAGCCACACCAAATTACAGGATCCCTAGTTGTCAAAGAATTTTCAATGTTGTTTCCAATATTCCTTGCAACTAAAGGTGCTTCCAGACAGTGCTAAAACCCATCTCAAATGGATTAAAGTAACCTGCTTCAGCACAGGTTCTAGTCCCCATCCCCTCCCAAAACGCTGGGGTTTCCTTCCTGGAGTGGCTACTGAATCCACCATCAAGCCCCCAATTTAACTCCTAAAATTTACTCAAAATAGTCCCTGGCCACCATAGAGCCCCTCCTCACATTTTCAGTAAGTTTTAGGAGGTAAATCAGAGGCTAAGGGGAGGGGGTTGGCATCATCCTGCTCTTCTGGCCTTTTCAATGCCCGGAGAAATAAGATAGCTGTGGAGACTCATCCCCTAGGACTGCAGAATGAGTCCCCCCAGGCCCAGGTTCCACATTTTGGGCTTGTCTGGATGGGCCCTAAGTTGTATTGATTTCCACCACCAGTTGACTCTATAGCCCCATCTACACTGCCAAATAATCCTGTTTCTGAACCCAGGTTATCTGCTTTGAATTGGATTATATGGCAATGTAGATTCATATATTCAAGTTCAAAGCAGATAATCTGGATTCAGAAAGTGAATTATGAGTGTAGACCTAGTATATATCTCCATGAAACTATGCACTGTTGTTACAACATATATTAACCTACTCAAAACATAGACCGATGAAATTTTCCTGAAATTAGCTCTACTATTAATAGTGGTAAAAATGTAATTTGATATATATCTGAAATGGGACCTAGTTTGATAAAGAATACACATTAAAGACATTTGTAGCTCTACAAAGCAAAGTGACTTTGTAACTTAGATAGTTTCACAGCAAAAAAGACACATTTTAAACACGTTTTAACATTAAAGACCATAGCATTTTATTTAGCTGTCTACTGAATACATATTCCAATATACCTTATTTCACAAATTTTTGTTTTATTTTGGAACCATAGTTCCTTTTTTGGAAGAACTATGACTAATTCTCAGTACAGCTGAACTCTGTAGTAAATGGAAATATTTACATTCCAAACCAGATAATTACAAACTCTGGCAACATCACTAATTATAGCAAAATGACAGTTTTCAATCTGATTTCGAAGATATATCATTCTCCTTTAAAATAATTGAAACGATTCTGCATAAACAAGAATAGGAAAATGAGGTTTTTAAAAGACAATAAAACTAAGAAAAAACGGATTTCCTGAAGGATGAGAAATCAAGGCAATTTTATGTTTAACACAAAACCAGGGTAGAGGAACACAGGAGGAAGAGTTTTATGTATCTTAGCTTCCTCCCTGACTTTGTGGTACAAAACATTAATATTGCAAATGAATCCATCACATCAATTAAGATTCAACTGTGAAAATGGAAGAGTAATGTTACATTGTCTCCCCTAGGTGCATTCCCTTCTAAAACACCTATTTTTCAAGCTGAAATATATTAAAAATGGCAAATGATGCCATTTTTCATTGACGTTTCTAAATGAATATTTTTAGAAGATAGAATAATTATTAAAGTATTATTGCCTTTAATAAATTCAAATCATACCTACATTTTCAAACATATGTAGTCCTGACTACTATCTTGAGTCCCTCATGATTATTTTAGTTTAGGACCCAAATAAATAAGTCATGGAATAAGTCTCAGAATCTACCACTTTTCACATATGATTTACACCTGCTGCTTACAATTCTTGTAAGTCATATATCCCTTCTATTTGTATCAATAAGTATTTTTATGAAGAAGCACATATTTAATGGTTTAATATTTCAACCTTCTTTTGACTGTAAATAATGAGTCAGCAAATGAAATATCCTGGCACAAATGCCATATACTAGTGAACATATCTTACAATTGGAGAAAAGGGGGGTAGGATCCCATACAAAATATTTTAAAATATTATTCATAAGTACTTAAACATTAAAACTAGTGGTTCATCTACACTGGGCAGCTTAATTTGATGTAAATTTATCCTGGGTCTATTGTCTAGATGGGTTGGGGATGCATTGGTCTCGCTACACTGCCACCTAGTCATCTGTGTCACTGTCACCAGTCCAAGCCATCCACAGAGCTTTGCTTTAGTGCCCAGGCACTGAAGTCACATCTGCTGATGTCAGAAAACAGTGCCCACTTAACTATCAAGAAGGGGTTGATCCTTGGTGTTGTTCTGACATCAGCAGACATGATGGCGATAGACATGCACTCAAATGATGCTCCAGTGGGAGTGGCTAGTGGGAGTGGCAAAGGTACAGAGATTATGATCTCCACATGGGTCAGAAAGGTGATGGCGGTGGTGACTTTCTGGAAAGGGGATTAGTCCAAAATGGACTTGATCCAGCTGTCAAAACTGCCTCAATTCCCAAGGGTACTCTGGAATTCCAGCAAAGTCCAGAATATGACTGACTTTGCCTAACACAGAGCAAAATCAGATTAAAGCCAAAACAAACAAACAAAAAACTTGAGATACCCACTGGAAGTTGTTGTGTGTTGTGAATATTGCCAGGGGGTCAGTCTGTAATTGTTTATTTGCCTCAGGCTGCTGAGAAAAAAATGATCAAGGTTCTGCAAAGAATTCTATGTCTGAGACTGCAGAGGTGTCAATGCCTGAGTTAAATGATTTGATTTCTGCTGACTCTCGTGGTTTTGTGAATGGAGATGATGGTCAAGAGAGTACTATTAGCTACAGTGAAACTGAGGATTCTGGGATAGCTGGCCAGCAGGCCAAAGATGCTTCGGTGCAGGCAGACAAGGAGGCTGAGAGAAATGTTGAACAGTCAAGGCCAGATAGTGAAAGGAATGCACTAATTGGCAAACCAAGGGAGTCAGGCTTTGACCGAAGAAGCCAGATTTACCAGCATCACTACCTGGAATTAGAGAGGATGTGTTCCGAAAGATTGAGAGAGAAGAGGGATCAGGGAGAGATCTCCCAAGGGAAATGGAATGCTTTTGCCATGGCTTTGTGAATAAATATAGTGTCTGTGAATGTATAGTCTTTAGTGAGTCCAACGTTTGGTTTTCATGTACAACCATGTCTCCTGCTCCATGCTTTGTATTCATGCCTTCATGTTCAGGCTGAGATTGCTGTTTGCTATTTGCTTTGGATTCAAGTTCCTGCCTTTGGTACAAGTTTGCTTTTGTTTCTGATTGAGATTTCTTGGAACCTCTTGGAACTGAAAGACTAATTCCTGTGAACTAGCATATTGGATATTGGGACCTTCCTGTTTCCTGACTTGGATAATGACTGGATTATTTGCTTTGCTCACTTGACTGCTTTATGGACATTTCACTATTACTTGTTTGAATGTTTTTTACCTTTTTGGCTATTGCTATATTGTTCTTCAATAAACTGCTTTGCTTATAAAAACATTGGTGTGGTTTTGGGTTCAAAGGTACCTTCCCAAGCCCTGGTGTGCAACACCAGAGATACATTTGTGGTGAATATGAGGGTTTTTTTGGTAAATGAGTGGGAATCATGAGGGCCTTCAAAAGATGTTTCTAGCAGCCTGAGCCAGCACAGTCAATGAGGTAGTTAGTTGCAACCTAACCAGGATAGATCCATTTATTTTATGGGAAAGATGGTAAGTTATTACATATTTAAATCCTATCTGGCTGGTTAGTAGGCTGGTTGTAACTCTCCAAAGGCTACTGGACTGGAACACGTAGCAGTTCTTATCCCTGACTATGCTTGAGAGGTCTTCTGAAATAGCTGGACAGCACCATGATTCCCAGAACAATTCCCGTATATACTCAAATATATGCTGACCCGAATATAAACTGAGGCACCTAATTTTACCGCAAAAACCTGGTAAAATGTATTGACTAAAGTATAAGTTGAGGATGCAGCAGCTACTGGTAAATTTAAAAATAAAAATAGATACCAGCAAAATTACATTAATTGAGGCTTCAGTAGGTGAAATGTTTTTGAATATTTATATAAAACCGTAATTTAAAATATGACTACCCAACTCTGATTAAACTAGTATTCTAACCCTAAATATAAATGTACTTACATATCTTTCCAATAATAATAAAGTGAGTTAAATAATAAATGTAATAAAATAATAGTAACAAAATATAATAATAAATAACCTTGACTTCAGTTTAAGCTGGGGGGGGGGGGGTTCAGCCTAAAAAAAGGGCTGAACAACTTGGCTTATACTCGAGTATATACAGTACATAAACAATTGGACGTAGTCCGTAGATAACAAATCCAAGCCTGGTCTAATTTGCACACAATGCTCCTACATTATATGTTGTATCACATTACAAACTGCCAGAGTTCCTTCTATAAGGAATTCATTCTATAAGGAATTCATTCAGGATACTCATCAGACACATGGTTGTTGCATCCTGTAGTGCAGGGGTCCTCAAACTAAGGCCCGAGAGTCGGATACAGCCCTCCAAGGTCATTTACCCGGCTCTCACTCAGGGTCAACTTAAGTTTGAAACTACTTGAAAGCACACAACAACAACAACAACAACAACAACAACAACAATCCTATCTTATCAGCCAAAAGCAGGCTCACACTTCCCATTGAAATAGTAATAAATTTATATTTGTTAAAATTGTTCTTCATTTTAATGATTGTACTGTTTTAATGTGTTTTTTTGCACAACAAATAAGATACGTGCAGTGTGTATAGGAATTCATTCATGGTTTTTTTTTCAAATTATAATCCGGCCCTCCAACAGTTTGAGGGACTGTGACCTGGCCTTCTGTTTAAAAAGTTTGAGGACCCCCTGCTGTAGTACTTGGATCAGATTATTTCTAAGGTCCCTTCCACCTCTGTGATACTGTGATTTTGTAAATATGTACATTCATCAGTGCACATCCAGGAAATGGAAAATCAAGAGGTATTCTTCATATATGGGAAAGCTATTAGAGCTCAAGTATTACAGAACTTTTGTATCCCTTCAAGGACAGTTAAACTACTAATACTCTTAAGGTGTATTAGAGGCCAGCGGCAATAGGAAAGAGAAATTTGGATTTTGCGACATGGATTCTCCTGGCTTGGCTTGGTTTTTACTGGCACGTTAATCTATTAATTTATTGTTAAATTTTACTGATGATGTACAATGTTTTAAAATGATTTTATTGTGAATTGTAATTTTTATGGTGTTTATGCGGTTAGCATCCTCTGATGCTCATGTGAGGCCACACCGAGTCCCCCTTGTGGGGAGAAGGGAGGGATATAAATATATTAAATAAATAAATAAATGTATATGTATATATATATGTGTGTGTGTGTATAGCAATTCATTTTTTATTTTGTAATACTTGTATTTGCATATACATATGCATGCAAGAATCATGTTACATATAATCTGACTGTAAGCTTTTGTTGTGTTATTTTTATCCTACTTTTTTGCCTTTTAAATTTTAAATATATTGTCAATTTTTTTTTACATTCTTTCATATCTATAAGAATTTTTGTTGTTTCCATATTATCTAGTTCATTGTGTAAAAAATAATAAATTAACATTTTAAACATGTTGGAATCTTCTTTCCTTCCAGGAAACGTTTTGAAGGGTTCCCAGTCTTTCTTGAATACTGAAGGGTCTTTTAATTGAAGACATATTGTCAAAATGTTTATTTCCACTATTTCAGCTACTGTTACTATTCATTCTTGGTGTTTCTCCTAGTTTCCATGTCTGCGGATACACAATTCTTGCTGCAGTTGTCTTCAGAATGAATAGACTGTTATATGACTTCAAACATGATCTATCTGTTACACCTAGGAAGAATGATTCTTGGTGCACAGGTATTTTCAGTTTTAATACTTTTTCTATAGTTTTATGGATCTCAATTCATTTTTTTTGCCTTTTTGAAGGACCATCACATATGAAAAAAAATTCCCATTGCTTGTTTACATTTCAATTGTTTCTGCATTTTGGTATCATGTAATATTAATAGAACATTTTGTAAATGTTTTCCAACAGTGAGTAATTTCTGAATATGTTTATTTCTTCTTTCTAGAGGCATTCTCATTCATCTTGACTAATTGTATGGCCAATTTTTGGCCCATTTTAGCATACATTCCTTGATATAGTCGTCTTCTGTTTGGAGTTTTGGTAGCTGAGTGCAGATTTTGAATAGTTGTTTATTTCTTGCTTGTAATATTTTGTTGAACCTTGTATTTTCTTCCTCAAATACTATGTGCAAGTCCTTTTGATATTTATGGTATACTTATGTAAATTCAAATGAATTCAGGATGTAGCCTTGTTGGTTAATTTCCATTCTTGTTTTTAGTTGGACAACAGTGACAACAGTGATTGTTTCTCATAAAAGACCTAAAATCACAGCTAACCTTTCTCTTCCTTTCACCACTGTTTTTCTCTTAAGAACTTAAGTTGGTGTTGAATCTGTCAGATTGTTCTTAATGTCCGAGCACTGTAAGTCCAAAAACTTGTGAACTATAATAGGGTATGGCATCTGAGCAGACACAGAATACCATTTCTTATCACATGATAATCCAAATCGAATCACATATATAGAAACTGGGGAAGATGCCAAAGCCTTAGAATATATTCTTGCTCTTTTTCCATGTTTCCATTCTTCGTTAAGCATAAACAGTTTCTTCCTACATTAAATAGTAACCAATTAATAATGAATTGCCCATTTTGAGTCTTCAGACAGATCACTCAAGAGGGCAGCTTAAAGTACTGATGAATAGCTACAAGTCTAGCTGTTGGCTAGAAGCTTTTTGCCTAGGGCCAGCATATTCACAAATGAAAGCTGGCAAGAGGCTATTTTCAAGCCTAGTATTAATGCATCATTGCATAGAAGCTTTGACTTGGGAATGTATTTTTATGATTACTGGAATAGTATTACACAGTGAAGTAGCATTGTTTTCCCTCTAAGTTTGGTTGAATCTGAAATATGAATGTGTATATGGGACTAGCAAGAGGCTCAAGTAAAAACCTCAAATCATCTTGCAAAGCAACAATGTTCACCATTCTTGTCAGAAACACTTCAATGGGGTGCGTGGGGACTTCTTTCTGGAATATATAACACCCATTCAGTACCCCGATTACAATGATGTACATTGTAGAATTAATGCAGTTTAAACCACATTAACAGCCATAATTGATTGTTATGGAATTTTGGGAATTGAAGTTTGGTGGGGGACCACCAGAACTGTGACAGAGAAGGCTCAAGACCTTGTAATGCTACAACTTTGAGTCGCCGAATTAGGCTGAAAAATGCGGTATAAAAATAAAGCAAATAAATAAACTTCCTACAATTCTATAGCACTGAGCCAGAGCAGTTAAAGTGGTGCTAAACTGCATTAGTAAAATTTTGAGTAAATGGACCAATAATCAGTGGGTGCTATACATCACAGACACGCCATATATTACTGTCTTGTGTATTAAACTCAGTATTGCTTGCTGTAACAGGCAGAAGTTTAGTGAGCTGTCGGACATCTCATATCATGTATAAGCTGAGACTGTCAATTAGAGATTTTGTTGATAGAAACTGCATGCAAATTATATAATTTACAAAAAAAACCTGAAGGCTATAACTCTGTGGCCATTAAATTAATGACCAATGGAGATCTGTGATTCCAATGTGTAGGCTTAAACCAAAGGTGATGTCTACAACAAACAATGGCATGTTGTCCTCACATACCAAATAAGCAGATCAACAGATATTTACATTATCAGACTGAGGTCAATTTCTGACTGAAGTAAGCATCTTCTGTTTTAGCCCAATACAGAGTACTTCATTAATCATTTCTGCAAGAGAATTATGATCTACTCCTTTATAATGAGCTGATATCAGAGAAAATTCAATGAATGTGATTTGTGACACATATGAAGTTACTTGCAGTGCTCCATAGCTAGGTAGTCAAATCCATATGCTTTATATAACTGAACCCAGAAATAAATTGTGTGTGCATATGCATGAGAACAAGAGAAATTTATATGAATAGTAGCAGGGGGGAACTATTTCACTCTGACTCCTGTCAGTAGAAACAAACTATAGTATAGTAAAGCTCAGGGTAAGGAACAAATTACCCTTCCAACCCAGCCAGCATGTCATTTATATTAATGGCTGGAAATGCTAAGTTGCTCTGTGTGTGAATAAACTCTATTAACAAAGGCATGTCCCTTGGTGAAGCTAGATTCTTAGTAAATTTTACTAGCAAAGCACTGAGCTCTATGTCAGAGTAATTACACCCTTTATCTAGTGTGAGCTCTCTTTTAGCTTCTTCATACTCTTTAATTTCCCACTTCAGCCAATTTAGCAGTAAAATCACAGAAGTTTAAAAGGTTAGCTGCTGGGGAATTGGAGCATGAATGTTCTGTTAAGTTCCATGCGTCAAAACTGCATCATGTAGGAGAATGGATTAATTAAGTAACAATTAAACAGTGATGGATCATTGACAACACACACACATACACATTTTGGTACTAAAATTAATATCCCCTATAACACCAACAAAATGGTGCCTCGTCACATTTACACACTGCCAACTTATATCCCTGAAACATTGAAAAGAAGCAGTTGTTGATAGGGAAACTGATACAATTTTGCATATTATTAAAATGAAACTGCCCCTTCTCCTACGCACCAAGTTGAGAGACTCATTGCCAAAGCAGTTATTTCAGGATGAGTTTAGAGCGTGCTTCTATAGTGAAATACAGCAGCAATACAGTGTAGAGTCCAAGGTTTGCTATCACCTTCTTGTTGTTCTTCAAATCCACCTGAAAATACCTCCAGTCCTTCCCAAGTTTTTCCTTTTTTTAGTGGAAGATTACGATACTATCCTTTCTCATAAATACATATCATGGACATAGTGTGCACACTCATGATGGCAGAGATGGGAAGCAGTGTCTATTTGGTTTTTTGGAAATTCAGTTGCTACCACATAATAGTCACACACTGTTTGTGGTTTGTGGATTTAACAGTTCCTCACATAATAGTCTCACCTCTGCTTCCACACTTGCTCCTTGGAGTAGCCTTTGTAGCTCTGAGAGGCAGGAGTGTGGGTTGGAGAGGGAACAAAAGCTAGCAGACTTACCTCAGTTGCCGACAGCTAACTGACACTTCTAGCTCTCCCTGCAAATGTCCATCCAATACACTTGCTAAGGCATATAAGTATGCACCCTTCAGCTACAAGATATTTCCATCATATAATAATCAAGGCCCCTCTCTCCCCAAAGGGGGAGGGGGGAAGTGTGACTATTATGAGGTAAAAATGGTATGTCCTCTCGTAAGTCCAGTAAGACTGCATGGTATTTTGGGGCCAGAATCTCTTCATTTATAACAGATTTGCTATTATCTGCAAATAGTTCTGCATATCCATGCAAGCTCTGGGAATGTGTCCTCTGTGGATAGATGTGTGTACAATACTGTATTTATTGAACCGATGAACAAAAAGAACTTAAACATATATATCAGGTGTAAAACATCTCCGCTTCTGCCTTTTTCAGTTGCCAGAGATGAAAGTAGCTGTATAGTAGTATTCTCAACAGCCAGCTATTATGCTGTTCAGTTTCACCTTTGGCAACTGAAGAAGGCAGATGCTGAATTGTTTTACCCTTGATGCACATTTTAGAGTTCTGTTTGTTAATTGTCTTAATAAATATATAGCTTTTGGGATTAACTGCATCCTTCTTGGATCCAGGACAAACTTGGGGAAAGTGCTGTTCATTTGATTTTTACTCACCCAGCCACTCACCCTTATTTAAAATGCCTCCATGTCTCTCTATGAGGAATTGGGGGCTTTTACAATGTTGTGGTGAGTGATTTAGACCCAGGAGATGATTCTTTCTGAGGTGGAAACCTGGTTATAAAAAATCAGCCTGTCCTGTATCAATAGGAAATATTTGGGGAAGATATTTGGATTCTGAAGTAACCACACTTTCCCCACACCTGCTCTGTTGTTTCTGCTCATACACAAGCAACATTTTGCTTCAGCATTCTATGAACATTTCCCCTTCTAACTTGTCATTCTAAGAACTGCTACATAATTATATGGTATATCAGACTATAAGCTCAAGGACGGGGTTGGGGTTATTTTTTATTGTTGTCATGAAAGTAGCTCTGACTTTAGCTGAGAAACGGTAAAAAAATCATGACAAGCATAGTGACAAGGATGCCAATAATAGCAATAGGCAACAACAGTCATGCTTTTTTGCATGTGCTAATAATTTCTAACAATATCTTAGTCCTCTGTGTTTTTGAAAAAAAATACAGTATGAAGTGGTTTGATCCTGATTATCAGAGAAGGCTGCAGCAGAGTCTTCCTCCAGAAGGAAGAAGAGAGATTCACCCCTCCCCTCTCACTATTTCAAGCAAGCACTTTATTAGTGATGGAGGAGGAGAGTGATATAAATCCAAATGATGTAACTGCAGGTTTAGTTTCAACCTCAGTAAACGGTCATGTAACCACACTCTAAAATTATAGTGATGCCTCTGAGGCCCCATATATTCATGAAATACAAGGATCTTGAAACTCAGGGTTGATTTTTCATCAGGCAATACAAACACTAGAAAATTGGGGTTGGCACCAAAGTATGTACAGAAGCAGAAGGGACAGGAATTTAGAGGTTAGTAAATTAAAACCAAAATAATTATATCTCAAATAGGTTTTCTGTGTGGGAGGCAATTTGTCAATGAAACATACCCTGCTACGAGGATTCTAAATTTTAAAAGCTATGTAGGATGTTTTACCATTTGAGTGACAATCAAGATCAGGTGGGAAGTGAGGTGTAAAGATAGCATGAATGTGATTTCAGGCATATTTTGATGCCATGATGCTTATCAAACTGGTTTTTTGATCTAAATTATTCACATACAGTACATTCTTCTTTCTCTTCCATTCTCTCTTCCTCCCCCTCATCAGATGGAGATAATTTACTTTTCACTCTTCCACCCAGGCAATGCTCAAAGCAGCTTAAAATCAAAATAAAAGTATCAATGGCATCTTAAAACTGAATGTTAAACATTCAATTAAACATGTTGTCAATGAAGACTTCATCTCAGAGCATAATGCCAAATGATAGTAAGAAGCTTATACAAATGCCAGATATAACAGGAGCACTAAAAGTCAAAACACTAATACACTGGGCATACAAGCCTCTCTACAGAAACAGTTTTTCTTTCAGATGTCAATACCATGAAAATAACCCATTTCTGATAACAGATAACCTCACATCAAAAATGCCAGCTAAAGCACTATATCATGGATATATGAAAGAAAGGCTCCAGAGATTTAAAGATCAAAGGCACCTTGCATTTAGCTGAGAACCAGAGTAAGAATCAGTGGCGCTCATGTAAAACATCAAGTCGACTGAGCCACCAGAGGGTTACACTGAGCAGAAGTCTTAAAGCCACTTTCTGGACCATCTAATGTTTCTGAGCTGTTATCAAGATCAATCCAAATTACAAAAAACCAAAAGCACAACACTTTCCAGGACATGGATGAGAATGGATAAGTTATAAATGTTATTGAAAGATATATGTATGCACTTACATAAAAATATACACATATCTGAATGACATCTGTGGATTTTATGATTAGTCTAAGCACCTTTTCCTTCTTTCACATTTTTTACTCTCTGAAAAGTTTCAGAACATAAAGTGGACCAAGAACAAAAAAAAACTTACCGTAGTTGTCTTTATTCGTCCACCTGGTTGCGTACAGGTCCAGCCTGATTTATTGATTAGTAAATCACAGCCTTCTCCTTCTAAACATGGAAGCATTTCACACCATTGTTTTGTTTTTATAATGCGTGCTGTAGACAGGAAAAGAGAATAAGGATCAGCATGCATGTCATGCATCCCAATTGCTGTATTTCCATGAACTTCACATCCTCAATTCCCCCTTCTTCTCTGTGACCAACTTGAGAAGCTTGTTACCAATGAAAAGTAATAAGAAGTAAGTACTGCATCTGACTACTGAAATTTAGTTATATCAAGCTGAATGTCTTGAAGTTGTTTCAACATATTCTGGTGTCATTTATCCATGTCTGACAAAATATCGCCATCTAAGCATTTTCTAGGTTCTTGAGTGTGAGTTACAGTATTTTTGGACCGGAAATACTTTATTTGAATAGGGTTCATCTATTATCCACTGTTTCGTGTATACAAATGAAGTCTGGGACAATATCCCCCATGGATGTGGGGTCATATTGTATTTCACATCACTTAGGCTATAATCCTAAAGAAAAGAAGCTAAAAAGACACAATCCTTTGCCATTTTCAAAGCCCCTTTATAATAACCAGCAGGAGATCAAATATAACAGAAGTGAAAGCCCCTCTACATTAGATATTTTAACTTCAACACAGTATTTCATCATGCTGAAAGTCTTAGCCTTAGAGCGGATATGAATTTTTCTCTGAGTAGAAATGTGGAAGGCTGGGATGTGTATAGATTTTGCTTTTGTATTCGACTCCATAAAACTGGATTACCTTTTTTCAGAATAAGGAATAAACATTTAACACAATGTTTAATTTAAGCCAGATTTACTGTTGCAAAAAGATTTTTTTTTAAAAAAAAAAAAAGAGGGAAGTTTTATTCAAGACTATGGACAATATCAGATCATTCTGATTCTTGGTATTCATTTCTTTTTTTATTCTTTTTATGTGGGTATTATATCTACCATACACTATGGGGAATCATTATACATACAATAATTTCATAGGTTCCACTGATTTCTATGGTCTGTCCTATTTTTATATGAAGTTTTTTAGCTGCTCCTCACATAGGCAAAACCATGTAGGTTCAATATACTTCAGGTGTTTATTTATTATTTATTTATTTGATGCACTTATTAACCGCCATTCTCAGCCCATTAGGGCGACTCATGGTGGTGTACAGTACACATAAAAGACAATTACAAAGAAGCCAGTTACAACAACATATAAACTATACAACAACTACATACTACACTAAAAATCCGCTTCGTCTCATAGTGGAATCATAACCAGTTCCTTACAGTTCAGTACCTTGTAACTGTATAACATTTTAAAAAGAACATTAACGTGTAATCATTTTCCATATGGATTGGATACCCTTATCCTGAATGTGAAAACACACCAAAATTCAACATTGTCCACATGGGTGGCTAAGACAATGAGCCCTTACTGGCAGTTCAATGTGCACCAACCTTTTCTCATGCACTGTAGTATCCTGTAAGCTTCTGATGGATGTCAATATTGTTTTGATTTGTTTTAACTAACATTTTATTTCTATGTTTATTCTATTGCAATTTTATTGTATTGTTATTCAATAGCACTGTCCTGTAATTACATTGCTTCAAATTACACATGCCTGAGTGGATTCTTGGTGGGTGGAAACATGATATACTGTACATCTAAAATATACTTGGTGGGTGGAAACATGATATACTGTACATCTAAAATATAAAAATACTGTACATCTAAAAATGATTACATAGTGGAGAAATTGTCATTCATTAAAAAACAACAGCCATAAGTTCTAAAGGGAAAAGGACGAGACAGCAGAAACAACAAGTACGATTAGTCTTTTGGGAAGACCGCTCTTTGACCTCATCTCAGACATGACCCTCTTGCAAATAAAATTTGATAAGAGCTTAGATTCTGACTTTCTTTTATGCTGTGTTCATTAATTCATAACTATATGCAACAACATGCATCACCCTACCTTGTTTTCGTTTGAGTGAAAACAACTATTTCGATCTCTACCTCAGTTTTGATTTATCAGTTTTAATGTTTGCTTTGCCATCAGATGCAGCAACATTTTTCTTTCTGCATATCATAACAACTTTGAATTAAGTAACAATTTTGCCAGTAGACAAATCACAATGTGTTATTTAATCATAGTATAGAAGATTATTTACACAAAACTGTCGTACATGTACTATATGGCAGGGCTTCTTAAACTTTTTCCACTTGCCTCCTTTTTCACTTGAGAAATGTTTACATGAACGTATATGGTATATAACATAGGTAGAAAAATCAAACATTTACTGATAACAAAGGGTTGCTAAACAGGCTGATTTTCCTTTATGTGAAGCAAGCTAAAGCTGAAGCATCTTCTGCAAAGTCCACTGTAAATACTGCACGACAAATTTGTTTAAATGTCTAAAACAGCCATGAGGTGGTATTCAGAAAATGTTTACTATTGTCACTGTTTTCAGGATCCCATGTTTAAAAAGTGGTGATCTAAGGTATATACATGACTATAGCTCTGTGAAAGGTTAGAAATGTCCAAAAGAATTCTCATCCTGTGTATCTTTTCAAAAATCAATGGCAAACAGAAAACGTTACTGTTATGAGGCTTCTCTCAATATAATAATCATTACCATCATCATCACTTCCTTCTAAATGCTATTAACATTCCTTTTCCAGATATTTATATATCTCAACGAGCTAATATTAGTTCTGTAGAAGTACAACATTACATTTTAAACTGTAGCTGTATGTTCTTTTGGAGTGACTTAGATCATCTTTGATAAGTAAACCTTTCAAGTTATGTCACCCTCTTGGTAGCAAAGGCTGGTGAACCTTTCTTGTTAGCATAAATGAAAAATGTCCATGTAGGATGCCACAATCTGAAAATGCAAATATTCAGTTTTGTGAAAGTGTAAAATGTCAAGCAACACAAAGTTATTTTACAAAGGAAGTTTAAAACCAACCTGCAGTTTTTCACCTGCTGGTAGTGCAGGATAATAAAGCAACTTTTATCCAAACAGTTCCAATCTTACCCACTATTTTGGAACAGCAGGAACAAATTAAATTTGATCATACCCACACCAATGCAGAGCATTCAGCCCATCGGTTTCCTAATGAATTCAAATTTATGGGTGACAATGTGAAACATTTAACTAGCATATGTAGTGAACTCTGAGAAGGCTTATGTCACAGAGAATGCCTGAAAACAGATCAGAAGTTCTATTTCTCACAGTGTTCAAAATCACAGAATAAAGCTACTATTACTTTGCTTAGTGACTACTTCCCTTTTTCATTGGTTGAGAAAGGGGTAAAGTATTGAGAAGTTGCCTAGCAACCTTCCGACATTCTCAATGTGAACTAGGTGATGAAGATATATAGATTATGGTACTCAGGGAGGAATGACATCACATTTCCTGTTTTCATAGCCTACAAAATGATGGAGGCAAAACAGATACGTTTTGTTTGCATTCTTGTGAAAACTTCAAGGTTTTCCCAAAGAAATTCAAAATAACATTCAAGCCAACATATTCTGAAAACTAAAAACTGCTTGCAACACACATGCAAGAGAAAGCAAAAACATCTGATGCCCTGTCAATCATCCTACCAATTAAAAATACATTTCATAAGTGGAATAGCATTTTACATCGTAGAATCATAGAATTCTAGAGCTGAAAGAGATCACAAGGGCCATCCAGTCCAACCGTACTCTGCCATGCAAGAACCTAAATGTACATCCTGTCTCTGCATAAAAACCTCCAGGGAAAGAGACTCCATTTGACCTCCAGGTAGCATATTCCACTCCTGAACTGCTCTTATTGTCACAACGTTCTTGCTAATGTTTTGGTAAAATCTATTTTTCCCGTAATTTGAATCCATTGTTCCATTGTGTCCTAACATCCATAGCAGTAGAAAACAAGCATGCCCCCTTCTGAACTTGAAATCATTTCAAATATTTAAATATGGTCAGCATTGTACGGTTTAGCTTCCAAAGCTTTGATCATTTTGGTCACCCTTCTCTGGAAATATTTCAGCTTATTCTTCTTGAATTGTGCAGCCCAGAACTAGACAGAGTATTCCATATAATGTCTGACCAATGTAGAGGGACACTTTGAGCTCCTTCGATCTAGACACTATACTATTGATACTGCCTAGAAACACATTGGCTTTTTAGATGTCACATCACATCATATCTGATACTGCAAATTAAAGAAACATACATATTTGAAGAAACATCATATATTATTTCCCCACTTATTCTTAAAGAACTTCACACCATCCAAAACAGAGGGTTTTTTTGTAATGTTGACATAGAAGTACAGTAAGGCTTAATCTACACTGAAGAATGAATGCAGTTTAAAATCACTTTAACTGCCATGGCCCAATCCTATGGAATCATGATATAACTCATGATTCCTTAGCACTGATCCATGCCTGTTAAAGTAGTGTTAAGTGGTATTAATTCAACAGTATAGATGCATCCCTAAAATAGCAATAAATGAGAAAAACTATGAGTAAAGTTATGGACAGTTCTGCAGATAAAACACATAAAACAGAAAGTGGCTGCACTTGTATAAAATGATAAGCCTATTTTCTGGAGCATCCTGGGCTACTATGAAGTCCACAGCATGTACATTGTAACTTTGATGTTCATAACTGCCAAACAAAGTAGGAGTGATTTGTTCAATTTGTTGTTTGAAATGGGTATCCTGGCTTTGTAGTTTTGAAAAGAGCTGGAAATTGTAAGCTGAGAACAAATATCATTTTATGGGAATCACCAAGACAGGTTTCCAGTGTACATGATAACAATGAATAAAGAATTCCTGGTGTTTTCATCTACTGCAGTAATAGAGAGAAGAAAAGTGGCGGTGTACATGCTGCTTGCTTCACCACACAACTTGTTCTGAATGAGTCAAGATTGTCAAAAATCCTGCAGATGACAAGAATAATGGAAACATGGTGATCCTGAATGAAATGATGGCCACATGCAAACATATACTGTACATGCTTACTTGGAAGTAAGTTCCAACGAGTTCTATAGCACTTGGTTTTAGGTGGGCACAGATAGGATTGTTGACTAAATAAGAATAAAACACAGTAGAGATGTGTTTGTCTAAAAGTATAGTAGGTCATTTTTTAGAATACAGAATAAATTACAGGAGAAATGAAAATGTATGTGTATTTTATATGAATGATGATTGAACAGTAGCTCGTCACAATTCACTTTGAGATGGAAGAGAACCATTCTCATATTGTTATATACATACTCCATATACTTATGTAGAAATGTAGATGTTTAATAAAAAATCCAAAAAATCTGGTTGGACTCATACATGGGAGAATGTAAATATTGTGCCTTAAATTTCATCAGTAGAGTGGCAAAAAGTCTTTTTTGAATGTCTGAGTGTGGAAATGGCATCAAGAGGTGGCACTGTTTTTCTCATCTCTGCAGAACAGCCCTTGGCTCATTCATTCAACTTATACTGAAGTACATACAAGAGTCTGAATTTTGAATTTATACTGAAGTATTTGGTAATATGAATTTTCACTAGTAACAATTTACTAATTGTTTTTAATCCACATACTGTTTTTTTAAATGACAATGGCATTAATAATTGCCCATAACTAGGGAAACACCTTCCCTGGAACATGGAATCAATGTATGGACTTATGGTTTTTAACATTTGAAAATTTTATGAGACTCATATTGAGCAGTAATTAAGAGATTAACATAAGACACTATATGGAAATACACATGTGGACATACTTAAGTGT